>NW_027328740.1:19650018-20850018 GCF_048564905.1 Vicugna pacos
GCAGATGAATGGGTGCTCAGGTGTTTCCTTTTATGGAGAATTCATCTAAATACTTCCTCAGTCCATCGGGGACACTCGCTACTATTTGGCCCTCAAAGCCCAACCCCCAGGTTTCTCTCAGAGTCAGTCCTAGGGAAACACTCAGGGATTACAAGCTAAGGGATTCTATTAGAACCCAGCCGCTTCTGTCACCTGAAATTGCCAGCCCACACTCAGGATAGCAGAAAACTTCTTCATGTGTGTTCTGGTGGTGGGGATACAGAGGCAAGCTTTTTTCAAGGAGCACAGGTATTCCCATGTTGTGGGCTTTTGGTTAATAACCTCCAAATCCCATGGAGAAACACTCGCTAATACTTGGATTTAGAGCCCAACCCACCCTTTCCCCAGCACTCCGTATCAGGCAACCAAACAGGGTAGACAAGTTAAGCGATTTTATAAGAACCAAGGCCCTGCTCTCAGTTGGAGGAGGCTGCCCACTCTCAGGATAACTGTGCAAGTGTTCGTGTGTGTGCTGGAGGTGTGGAAACAGACTCCACGGATCTTGATGGGGGCACAGGTGTTCCCAGGTTAGGGATGTAGTTTAAACACCTCCACAAACCATAGAGAGGTCATCGCAAATACTTGGTTTTGGAGCCCAAACCGCACATTCCCCCGCACTCCCGCCTAGGCTTTCCATCAGGGAAGACAAGCAAAGGGATTCAATTAGAACCCAGGCGCTGCTGTCAGTTGGAGGATCTTCCCTGCACTCAGAATTCCAGAACACATTCTTAGGTGTGGGAGAGATGTGCAGCCCCACTGCACCCAGATGAATGCAGGAAAAGGTGTTCCCTTTAGGGAGAAGTCCTCTAAGTACTTCCTCAATGGATCAGGGGGCACTCACTGCTACGTGGCCTCCAAGCCCAACCCCCAGCTTTCCCTCATGGCCTGGCCTAAAAGAACACTCAGGGAACAGAAGCTAAGGGATACTAATAGAATCCAGGTGCTGCTGTCAGTTTGAGGAACATCCCCACACTCAGAATACAAGAACACATCTTCGTGTGTGTGCTGGATGTAGGGAAACAGTCAAAGCATCTTTCACGGGGCACATTTATTCCATGGTTGTGGGTTGTAGTTTAAAAACCCACATCCCATGGATAGGCTCTCGCTTATACTTGGTTTAGAGCCCAACCCACACTTTCCCCCACTCTCCAGCATAGGCATGCCATCAGGGAAGACAAGCTAAGGGATTCCTTTAGGACCCAGGTGCTGCTGTCATTTGGAGGAGCCTCCCCACAATCAGGATACCTGAGCACGTCTCCGTGTGTGTGCTGGAGGTGGGGAAACAGATTCCACGCATCTTTATGGGGCACAGGTGTTCCAAGGTTGGGGAAGTAGTTTAAAACCCTCCACTACCCACAGAGATGCACTCGCTAATACTTGGCTTTAGAGCCCATCCCCCACCATCGCTTAGTGCTAGGCCTAGGAAAACACTTAGGGAAGTCAAGCTAAGGGATTCTATTACAACCCAGGTGCTGCTGTCTGTTGGAGGAACCTCCCCACACTCAGAACCCCAGAACACTTCTTCCTGTGTGTGCTGGACGTGGAGAAACATAGCACACGCATTTTTCAGGGGTCACAGTAATTCCCAAGTTGTGGGTTGTAGTTTAAACATCTCCACTACCCATGGAGAGGCACACGCTAATACTTAGTTTTAGATCCCAAATCCCACTTTCAACCTCACACTGGCCTAGGCAAACCATCAGGAAGACAAGCAAAGGGATTCTATTCAAACCAAGACGCTGATGTCAGTTGGAGGAACTACCCCACCCTCAGGATACTGGAACCCAACCTTGTGTGGTGGGGAGATTTGAAGCCCCACTCCACGCAGATGAATGGGTGCTCAGGTGTTTCCCTTTATGGAGAATTCATCTAAATACTTCCTCAGTCCATCGGGGACACTCGCTACTATTTGGCCTCAAAGCCCAACCCCCAGGTTTCTCTCAGAGTCAGTCCTAGGGAAACACTCAGGGATTACAAGCTAAGGGATTCTATTAGAACCCAGCCGCTTCTGTCACCTGAAATTGCCAGCCCACACTCAGGATAGCAGAAAACTTCTTCATGTGTGTTCTGGTGGTGGGGATACAGAGTCCACGCTTTTTTCAAGGAGCACAGGTATTCCCATGTTGTGGGCTTTTGGTTAATAACCTCCAAATCCCATGGAGAAGCACTCGCTAATACTTGGATTTAGAGCCCAACCCACCCTTTCCCCAGCACTCCGTATCAGGCAACCAAACAGGGTAGACAAGTTAAGCGATTTTATAAGAACCAAGGCCCTGCTCTCAGTTGGAGGAGGCTGCCCACTCTCAGGATAACTGTGCAAGTGTTCGTGTGTGTGCTGGAGGTGTGGAAACAGACTCCACGGATCTTTATGGGGGCACAGGTGTTCCCAGGTTAGGGATGTAGTTTAAACACCTCCACAAACCATAGAGAGGTCATCGCAAATACTTGGTTTTGGAGCCCAAACCACACTTTCCCCCGCACTCCCGCCTAGGCTTTCCATCAGGGAAGACAAGCAAAGGGATTCAATTAGAACCCAGGCGCTGCTGTCAGTTGGAGGAACTTCCCTGCACTCAGAATTCCAGAACACATTCTTAGGTGTGGGAGAGATGTGCAGCCCCACTGCACCCAGATGAATGCAGGAAAAGGTGTTCCCTTTAGGGAGAAGTCCTCTAAGTACTTCCTCCATGAATCAGGGGGCACTCACTGCTACGTGGCCTCCAAGCCCAACCGCCAGCTTTCCCTCATGGCCTGGCCTAAAAGAACACTCAGGGAACAGAAGCTAAGGGATACTAATAGAATCCAGGTGCTGCTGTCAGTTTGAGGAACATCCCCACACTCAGAATACAAGAACACATCTTCGTGTGTGTGCTGGATGTAGGGAAACAGTCAAAGCATCTTTCAGGGGGCACATTTATTCCATGGTTGTGGGTTGTAGGTTAAAAACCCACATCCCATGGATAGGCTCTCGCTTATACTTGGTTTAGAGCCCAACCCCCACTTTCCCCCACTCTCCAGCCAAGGCATGCCATCAGGGAAGACAAGCTAAGGGATTCCTTTAGGACCCAGGCGCTGCTGTCATTTGGAGGAGCCTCCCCACAATCAGGATACCTGAGCACGTCTCCGTGTGTGTGCTGGAGGTGGGGAAACAGATTCCACGCATCTTTATGGGGCACAGGTGTTCCAAGGTTGGGGAAGTAGTTTAAAACCCTCCACTACCCACAGAGATGCACTCGCTAATACTTGGCTTTAGAGCCCATCCCCCACCATCGCTTACTGCTAGGCCTAGGAAAACACTTAGGGAAGTCAAGCTAAGGGATTCTATTACAACCCAGGTGCTGCTGTCTGTTGGAGGAACCTTCCCACACCCAGAATCCCAGAACACTACTTCCTGTGTGTGCTGGACGTGGGGAAACATAGCACACGCATTTTTCAGGGGTCACAGTAATTCCCAAGTTGTGGGTTGTAGTTTAAACATCTCCACTACCCATGGAGAGGCACACGCTAATACTTAGTTTTAGATCCCAAATCCCACTTTCAACCACACACTGGCCTAGGCAAACCATCAGGGAAGACAAGCAAAGGGATTCTATTCAAACCAAGACGCTGATGTCAGTTGGAGGAACTACCCCACCCTCAGGATACTGGAACCCAACCTTGTGTGGTGGGGAGATTTGAAGCCCCACTCCACGCAGATGAATGGGTGCTCAGGTGTTTCCCTTTATGGAGAATTCATCTAAATACTTCCTCAGTCCATCGGGGACACTCGCTACTATTTGGCCTCAAAGCCCAACCCCCAGGTTTCTCTCAGAGTCAGTCCTAGGGAAACACTCAGGGATTACAAGCTAAGGGATTCTATTAGAACCCAGCCGCTTCTGTCACCTGAAATTGCCAGCCCACACTCAGGATAGCAGAAAACTTCATGTGTGTTCTGGTGGTGGGGATACAGAGTCCACGCTTTTTTCAAGGAGCACAGGTATTCCCATGTTGTGGGCTTTTGGTTAATAACCTCCAAATCCCATGGAGAAGCACTCGCTAATACTTGGATTTAGAGCCCAACCCACCCTTTCCCCAGCACTCCGTATCAGGCAACCAAACAGGGTAGACAAGTTAAGCGATTTTATAAGAACCAAGGCCCTGCTCTCAGTTGGAGGAGGCTGCCCACTCTCAGGAAAACTATGCAAGTGTTCGTGTGTGTGCTGGAGGTGTGGAAACAGACTCCACGGATCTTTATGGGGGCACAGGTGTTCCCAGGTTAGGGATGTAGTTTAAACACCTCCACAAACCATAGAGAGGTCATCGCAAATACTTGGGTTTGGAGCCCAAACCACACTTTCCCCCGCACTCCCGCCTAGGCTTTCCATCAGGGAAGACAAGCAAAGGGATTCAATTAGAACCCAGGCGCTGCTGTCAGTTGGAGGAACTTCCCTGCACTCAGAATTCCAGAACACATTCTTAGGTGTGGGAGAGATGTGCAGCCCCACTGCACCCAGATGAATGCAGGAAAAGGTGTTCCCTTTAGGGAGAAGTCCTCTAAGTACTTCCTCCATGAATCAGGGGGCACTCACTGCTACGTGGCCTCCAAGCCCAACCCCCAGCTTTCCCTCATGGCCTGGCCTAAAAGAACACTCAGGGAACAGAAGCTAAGGGATACTAATAGAATCCAGGTGCTGCTGTCAGTTTGAGGAACATCCCCACACTCAGAATACAAGAACACATCTTCGTGTGTGTGCTGGATGTAGGGAAACAGTCAAAGCATCTTTCAGGGGGCACATTTATTCCATGGTTGTGGGTTGTAGGTTAAAAACCCACATCCCATGGATAGGCTCTCGCTTATACTTGATTTAGAGCCCAACCCCCACTTTCCCCCACTCTCCAGCCTAGGCATGCCATCAGGGAAGACAAGCTAAGGGATTCTTTTAGAACCCAGGCGCTGCTGTCATTTGGAGGAGCCTCCCCACAATCAGGATACCTGAGCACGTCTCCGTGTGTGTGCTGGAGGTGGGGAAACAGATTCCACGCATCTTTATGGGGCACAGGTGTTCCAAGGTTGGGGAAGTAGTTTAAAACCCTCCACTACCCACAGAGATGCACTCGCTAATACTTGGCTTTAGAGCCCATCCCCCACCATCGCTTACTGCTAGGCCTAGGAAAACACTTAGGGAAGTCAAGCTAAGGGATTCTATTACAACCCAGGTGCTGCTGTCTGTTGGAGGAACCTTCCCACACCCAGAATCCCAGAACACTTCTTCCTGTGTGTGCTGGACGTGGGGAAACATAGCACACGCATTTTTCAGGGGTCACAGTAATTCCCAAGTTGTGGGTTGTAGTTTAAACATCTCCACTACCCATGGAGAGGCACACGCTAATACTTAGTTTTAGATCCCAAATCCCACTTTCAACCACACACTGGCCTAGGCAAACCATCAGGGAAGACAAGCAAAGGGATTCTATTCAAACCAAGACGCTGATGTCAGTTGGAGGAACTACCCCACCCTCAGGATACTGGAACCCAACCTTGTGTGGTGGGGAGATTTGAAGCCCCACTCCACGCAGATGAATGGGTGCTCAGGTGTTTCCCTTTATGGAGAATTCATCTAAATACTTCCTCAGTCCATCGGGGACACTCGCTACTATTTGGCCTCAAAGCCCAACCCCCAGGTTTCTCTCAGAGTCAGTCCTAGGGAAACACTCAGGGATTACAAGCTAAGGGATTCTATTAGAACCCAGCCGCTTCTGTCACCTGAAATTGCCAGCCCACACTCAGGATAGCAGAAAACTTCTTCATGTGTGTTCTGGTGGTGGGGATACAGAGTCCACGCTTTTTTCAAGGAGCACAGGTATTCCCATGTTGTGGGCTTTTGGTTAATAACCTCCAAATCCCATGGAGAAGCACTCGCTAATACTTGGATTTAGAGCCCAACCCACCCTTTCCCCAGCACTCCGTATCAGGCAACCAAACAGGGTAGACAAGTTAAGCGATTTTATAAGAACCAAGGCCCTGCTCTCAGTTGGAGGAGGCTGCCCACTCTCAGGATAACTGTGCAAGTGTTCGTGTGTGTGCTGGAGGTGTGGAAAGAGACTCCACGGATCTTTATGGGGGCACAGGTGTTCCCAGGTTAGGGATGTAGTTTAAACACCTCCACAAACCATAGAGAGCTCATCGCAAATACTTGGTTTTGGAGCCCAAACCACACTTTCCCCCGCACTCCCGCCTAGCATTTCCATCAGGGAAGACAAGCAAAGGGATTCAATTAGAACCCAGGCGCTGCTGTCAGTTGGAGGAACTTCCCTGCACTCAGAATTCCAGAACACATTCTTAGGTGTGGGAGAGATGTGCAGCCCCACTGCACCCAGATGAATACAGGAAAAGGTGTTCCCTTTAGGGAGAAGTCCTCTAAGTACTTCCTCAATGAATCAGGGGGCACTCACTGCTACGTGGCCTCCAAGCCCAACCCCCAGCTTTCCCTCATGGCCTGGCCTAAAAGAACACTCAGGGAACAGAAGCTAAGGGATACTAATAGTATCCAGGTGCTACTGTCAGTTTCAGGAAATTCCCCACACTCAGAATACCAGAACACATCTTCGTGTGTGTGCTGGATGTAGGGAAACAGTCAAAGCATCTTTCAGGGGGCACATTTATTCCATGGTTGTGGGTTGTAGGTTAAAAACCCACATCCCATGGATAGGCTCTCCCTTATACTTGGTTTAGAGCCCAACCCCCACTTTCCCCCACTCTCCAGCCTAGGCATGCCATCAGGGAAGACAAGCTAAGGGATTCTTTTAGAACCCAGGCGCTGCTGTCATTTGGAGGAGCCTCCCCACAATCAGGATACCTGAGCACGTCTCCGTGTGTGTGCTGGAGGTGGGGAAACAGATTCCACGCATCTTTATGGGGCACAGGTGTTCCAAGGTTGGGGAAGTAGTTTAAAACCCTCCACTACCCACAGAGATGCACTCGCTAATACTTGGCTTTAGAGCCCATCCCCCACCATCGCTTACTGCTAGGCCTCGGAAAACACTAAGGGAAGTCAAGCTAAGGGATTCTATTACAACCCAGGTGCTGCTGTCTGTTGGAGGAACCTCCCCACACTCAGAACCCCAGAACACTTCTTCCTGTGTGTGCTGGACGTGGGGAAACATAGCACACGCATTTTTCAGGGGTCACAGTAATTCCCAAGTTGTGGGTTGTAGTTTAAACATCTCCACTACCCATGGAGAGGCACACGCTAATACTTAGTTTTAGATCCCAAATCCCACTTTCAACCACACACTGGCCTAGGCAAACCATCAGGGAAGACAAGCAAAGGGATTCTATTCAAACCAAGACGCTGATGTCAGTTGGAGGAACTACCCCACCCTCAGGATACTGGAACCCAACCTTGTGTGGTGGGGAGATTTGAAGCCCCACTCCACGCAGATGAATGGGTGCTCAGGTGTTTCCTTTTATGGAGAATTCATCTAAATACTTCCTCAGTCCATCGGGGACACTCGCTACTATTTGGCCTCAAAGCCCAACCCCCAGGTTTCTCTCAGAGTCAGTCCTAGGGAAACACTCAGGGATTACAAGCTAAGGGATTCTATTAGAACCCAGCCGCTTCTGTCACCTGAAATTGCCAGCCCACACTCAGGATAGCAGAAAACTTCTTCATGTGTGTTCTGGTGGTGGGGATACAGAGGCAAGCTTTTTTCAAGGAGCACAGGTATTCCCATGTTGTGGGCTTTTGGTTAATAACCTCCAAATCCCATGGAGAAACACTCGCTAATACTTGGATTTAGAGCCCAACCCACCCTTTCCCCAGCACTCCGTATCAGGCAACCAAACAGGGTAGACAAGTTAAGCGATTTTATAAGAACCAAGGCCCTGCTCTCAGTTGGAGGAGGCTGCCCACTCTCAGGATAACTGTGCAAGTGTTCGTGTGTGTGCTGGAGGTGTGGAAACAGACTCCACGGATCTTGATGGGGGCACAGGTGTTCCCAGGTTAGGGATGTAGTTTAAACACCTCCACAAACCATAGAGAGGTCATCGCAAATACTTGGTTTTGGAGCCCAAACCGCACATTCCCCCGCACTCCCGCCTAGGCTTTCCATCAGGGAAGACAAGCAAAGGGATTCAATTAGAACCCAGGCGCTGCTGTCAGTTGGAGGATCTTCCCTGCACTCAGAATTCCAGAACACATTCTTAGGTGTGGGAGAGATGTGCAGCCCCACTGCACCCAGATGAATGCAGGAAAAGGTGTTCCCTTTAGGGAGAAGTCCTCTAAGTACTTCCTCAATGGATCAGGGGGCACTCACTGCTACGTGGCCTCCAAGCCCAACCCCCAGCTTTCCCTCATGGCCTGGCCTAAAAGAACACTCAGGGAACAGAAGCTAAGGGATACTAATAGAATCCAGGTGCTGCTGTCAGTTTGAGGAACATCCCCACACTCAGAATACAAGAACACATCTTCGTGTGTGTGCTGGATGTAGGGAAACAGTCAAAGCATCTTTCACGGGGCACATTTATTCCATGGTTGTGGGTTGTAGGTTAAAAACCCACATCCCATGGATAGGCTCTCGCTTATACTTGGTTTAGAGCCCAACCCACACTTTCCCCCACTCTCCAGCATAGGCATGCCATCAGGGAAGACAAGCTAAGGGATTCCTTTAGGACCCAGGTGCTGCTGTCATTTGGAGGAGCCTCCCCACAATCAGGATACCTGAGCACGTCTCCGTGTGTGTGCTGGAGGTGGGGAAACAGATTCCACGCATCTTTATGGGGCACAGGTGTTCCAAGGTTGGGGAAGTAGTTTAAAACCCTCCACTACCCACAGAGATGCACTCGCTAATACTTGGCTTTAGAGCCCATCCCCCACCATCGCTTAGTGCTAGGCCTAGGAAAACACTTAGGGAAGTCAAGCTAAGGGATTCTATTACAACCCAGGTGCTGCTGTCTGTTGGAGGAACCTCCCCACACTCAGAACCCCAGAACACTTCTTCCTGTGTGTGCTGGACGTGGAGAAACATAGCACACGCATTTTTCAGGGGTCACAGTAATTCCCAAGTTGTGGGTTGTAGTTTAAACATCTCCACTACCCATGGAGAGGCACACGGTAATACTTAGTTTTAGATCCCAAATCCCACTTTCAACCACACACTGGCCTAGGCAAACCATCAGGGAAGACAAGCAAAGGGATTCTATTCAAACCAAGACGCTGATGTCAGTTGGAGGAACTACCCCACCCTCAGGATACTGGAACCCAACCTTGTGTGGTGGGGAGATTTGAAGCCCCACTCCACGCAGATGAATGGGTGCTCAGGTGTTTCCCTTTATGGAGAATTCATCTAAATACTTCCTCAGTCCATCGGGGACACTCGCTACTATTTGGCCTCAAAGCCCAACCCCCAGGTTTCTCTCAGAGTCAGTCCTAGGGAAACACTCAGGGATTACAAGCTAAGGGATTCTATTAGAACCCAGCCGCTTCTGTCACCTGAAATTGCCAGCCCACACTCAGGATAGCAGAAAACTTCTTCATGTGTGTTCTGGTGGTGGGGATACAGAGTCCACGCTTTTTTCAAGGAGCACAGGTATTCCCATGTTGTGGGCTTTTGGTTAATAACCTCCAAATCCCATGGAGAAGCACTCGCTAATACTTGGATTTAGAGCCCAACCCACCCTTTCCCCAGCACTCCGTATCAGGCAACCAAACAGGGTAGACAAGTTAAGCGATTTTATAAGAACCAAGGCCCTGCTCTCAGTTGGAGGAGGCTGCCCACTCTCAGGATAACTGTGCAAGTGTTCGTGTGTGTGCTGGAGGTGTGGAAACAGACTCCACGGATCTTTATGGGGGCACAGGTGTTCCCAGGTTAGGGATGTAGTTTAAACACCTCCACAAACCATAGAGAGGTCATCGCAAATACTTGGTTTTGGAGCCCAAACCACACTTTCCCCCGCACTCCCGCCTAGGCTTTCCATCAGGGAAGACAAGCAAAGGGATTCAATTAGAACCCAGGCGCTGCTGTCAGTTGGAGGAACTTCCCTGCACTCAGAATTCCAGAACACATTCTTAGGTGTGGGAGAGATGTGCAGCCCCACTGCACCCAGATGAATGCAGGAAAAGGTGTTCCCTTTAGGGAGAAGTCCTCTAAGTACTTCCTCCATGAATCAGGGGGCACTCACTGCTACGTGGCCTCCAAGCCCAACCGCCAGCTTTCCCTCATGGCCTGGCCTAAAAGAACACTCAGGGAACAGAAGCTAAGGGATACTAATAGAATCCAGGTGCTGCTGTCAGTTTGAGGAACATCCCCACACTCAGAATACAAGAACACATCTTCGTGTGTGTGCTGGATGTAGGGAAACAGTCAAAGCATCTTTCAGGGGGCACATTTATTCCATGGTTGTGGGTTGTAGGTTAAAAACCCACATCCCATGGATAGGCTCTCGCTTATACTTGGTTTAGAGCCCAACCCCCACTTTCCCCCACTCTCCAGCCAAGGCATGCCATCAGGGAAGACAAGCTAAGGGATTCCTTTAGGACCCAGGCGCTGCTGTCATTTGGAGGAGCCTCCCCACAATCAGGATACCTGAGCACGTCTCCGTGTGTGTGCTGGAGGTGGGGAAACAGATTCCACGCATCTTTATGGGGCACAGGTGTTCCAAGGTTGGGGAAGTAGTTTAAAACCCTCCACTACCCACAGAGATGCACTCGCTAATACTTGGCTTTAGAGCCCATCCCCCACCATCGCTTACTGCTAGGCCTAGGAAAACACTTAGGGAAGTCAAGCTAAGGGATTCTATTACAACCCAGGTGCTGCTGTCTGTTGGAGGAACCTTCCCACACCCAGAATCCCAGAACACTACTTCCTGTGTGTGCTGGACGTGGGGAAACATAGCACACGCATTTTTCAGGGGTCACAGTAATTCCCAAGTTGTGGGTTGTAGTTTAAACATCTCCACTACCCATGGAGAGGCACACGCTAATACTTAGTTTTAGATCCCAAATCCCACTTTCAACCACACACTGGCCTAGGCAAACCATCAGGGAAGACAAGCAAAGGGATTCTATTCAAACCAAGACGCTGATGTCAGTTGGAGGAACTACCCCACCCTCAGGATACTGGAACCCAACCTTGTGTGGTGGGGAGATTTGAAGCCCCACTCCACGCAGATGAATGGGTGCTCAGGTGTTTCCCTTTATGGAGAATTCATCTAAATACTTCCTCAGTCCATCGGGGACACTCGCTACTATTTGGCCTCAAAGCCCAACCCCCAGGTTTCTCTCAGAGTCAGTCCTAGGGAAACACTCAGGGATTACAAGCTAAGGGATTCTATTAGAACCCAGCCGCTTCTGTCACCTGAAATTGCCAGCCCACACTCAGGATAGCAGAAAACTTCATGTGTGTTCTGGTGGTGGGGATACAGAGTCCACGCTTTTTTCAAGGAGCACAGGTATTCCCATGTTGTGGGCTTTTGGTTAATAACCTCCAAATCCCATGGAGAAGCACTCGCTAATACTTGGATTTAGAGCCCAACCCACCCTTTCCCCAGCACTCCGTATCAGGCAACCAAACAGGGTAGACAAGTTAAGCGATTTTATAAGAACCAAGGCCCTGCTCTCAGTTGGAGGAGGCTGCCCACTCTCAGGAAAACTATGCAAGTGTTCGTGTGTGTGCTGGAGGTGTGGAAACAGACTCCACGGATCTTTATGGGGGCACAGGTGTTCCCAGGTTAGGGATGTAGTTTAAACACCTCCACAAACCATAGAGAGGTCATCGCAAATACTTGGTTTTGGAGCCCAAACCACACTTTCCCCCGCACTCCCGCCTAGGCTTTCCATCAGGGAAGACAAGCAAAGGGATTCAATTAGAACCCAGGCGCTGCTGTCAGTTGGAGGAACTTCCCTGCACTCAGAATTCCAGAACACATTCTTAGGTGTGGGAGAGATGTGCAGCCCCACTGCACCCAGATGAATGCAGGAAAAGGTGTTCCCTTTAGGGAGAAGTCCTCTAAGTACTTCCTCCATGAATCAGGGGGCACTCACTGCTACGTGGCCTCCAAGCCCAACCCCCAGCTTTCCCTCATGGCCTGGCCTAAAAGAACACTCAGGGAACAGAAGCTAAGGGATACTAATAGAATCCAGGTGCTGCTGTCAGTTTGAGGAACATCCCCACACTCAGAATACAAGAACACATCTTCGTGTGTGTGCTGGATGTAGGGAAACAGTCAAAGCATCTTTCAGGGGGCACATTTATTCCATGGTTGTGGGTTGTAGGTTAAAAACCCACATCCCATGGATAGGCTCTCGCTTATACTTGATTTAGAGCCCAACCCCCACTTTCCCCCACTCTCCAGCCTAGGCATGCCATCAGGGAAGACAAGCTAAGGGATTCTTTTAGAACCCAGGCGCTGCTGTCATTTGGAGGAGCCTCCCCACAATCAGGATACCTGAGCACGTCTCCGTGTGTGTGCTGGAGGTGGGGAAACAGATTCCACGCATCTTTATGGGGCACAGGTGTTCCAAGGTTGGGGAAGTAGTTTAAAACCCTCCACTACCCACAGAGATGCACTCGCTAATACTTGGCTTTAGAGCCCATCCCCCACCATCGCTTACTGCTAGGCCTAGGAAAACACTTAGGGAAGTCAAGCTAAGGGATTCTATTACAACCCAGGTGCTGCTGTCTGTTGGAGGAACCTTCCCACACCCAGAATCCCAGAACACTTCTTCCTGTGTGTGCTGGACGTGGGGAAACATAGCACACGCATTTTTCAGGGGTCACAGTAATTCCCAAGTTGTGGGTTGTAGTTTAAACATCTCCACTACCCATGGAGAGGCACACGCTAATACTTAGTTTTAGATCCCAAATCCCACTTTCAACCACACACTGGCCTAGGCAAACCATCAGGGAAGACAAGCAAAGGGATTCTATTCAAACCAAGACGCTGATGTCAGTTGGAGGAACTACCCCACCCTCAGGATACTGGAACCCAACCTTGTGTGGTGGGGAGATTTGAAGCCCCACTCCACGCAGATGAATGGGTGCTCAGGTGTTTCCCTTTATGGAGAATTCATCTAAATACTTCCTCAGTCCATCGGGGACACTCGCTACTATTTGGCCTCAAAGCCCAACCCCCAGGTTTCTCTCAGAGTCAGTCCTAGGGAAACACTCAGGGATTACAAGCTAAGGGATTCTATTAGAACCCAGCCGCTTCTGTCACCTGAAATTGCCAGCCCACACTCAGGATAGCAGAAAACTTCTTCATGTGTGTTCTGGTGGTGGGGATACAGAGTCCACGCTTTTTTCAAGGAGCACAGGTATTCCCATGTTGTGGGCTTTTGGTTAATAACCTCCAAATCCCATGGAGAAGCACTCGCTAATACTTGGATTTAGAGCCCAACCCACCCTTTCCCCAGCACTCCGTATCAGGCAACCAAACAGGGTAGACAAGTTAAGCGATTTTATAAGAACCAAGGCCCTGCTCTCAGTTGGAGGAGGCTGCCCACTCTCAGGATAACTGTGCAAGTGTTCGTGTGTGTGCTGGAGGTGTGGAAAGAGACTCCACGGATCTTTATGGGGGCACAGGTGTTCCCAGGTTAGGGATGTAGTTTAAACACCTCCACAAACCATAGAGAGCTCATCGCAAATACTTGGTTTTGGAGCCCAAACCACACTTTCCCCCGCACTCCCGCCTAGGCTTTCCATCAGGGAAGACAAGCAAAGGGATTCAATTAGAACCCAGGCGCTGCTGTCAGTTGGAGGAACTTCCCTGCACTCAGAATTCCAGAACACATTCTTAGGTGTGGGAGAGATGTGCAGCCCCACTGCACCCAGATGAATACAGGAAAAGGTGTTCCCTTTAGGGAGAAGTCCTCTAAGTACTTCCTCAATGAATCAGGGGGCACTCACTGCTACGTGGCCTCCAAGCCCAACCCCCAGCTTTCCCTCATGGCCTGGCCTAAAAGAACACTCAGGGAACAGAAGCTAAGGGATACTAATAGTATCCAGGTGCTACTGTCAGTTTCAGGAAATTCCCCACACTCAGAATACCAGAACACATCTTCGTGTGTGTGCTGGATGTAGGGAAACAGTCAAAGCATCTTTCAGGGGGCACATTTATTCCATGGTTGTGGGTTGTAGGTTAAAAACCCACATCCCATGGATAGGCTCTCGCTTATACTTGGTTTAGAGCCCAACCCCCACTTTCCCCCACTCTCCAGCCTAGGCATGCCATCAGGGAAGACAAGCTAAGGGATTCTTTTAGAACCCAGGCGCTGCTGTCATTTGGAGGAGCCTCCCCACAATCAGGATACCTGAGCACGTCTCCGTGTGTGTGCTGGAGGTGGGGAAACAGATTCCACGCATCTTTATGGGGCACAGGTGTTCCAAGGTTGGGGAAGTAGTTTAAAACCCTCCACTACCCACAGAGATGCACTCGCTAATACTTGGCTTTAGAGCCCATCCCCCACCATCGCTTACTGCTAGGCCTAGGAAAACACTAAGGGAAGTCAAGCTAAGGGATTCTATTACAACCCAGGTGCTGCTGTCTGTTGGAGGAACCTCCCCACACTCAGAACCCCAGAACACTTCTTCCTGTGTGTGCTGGACGTGGGGAAACATAGCACACGCATTTTTCAGGGGTCACAGTAATTCCCAAGTTGTGGGTTGTAGTTTAAACATCTCCACTACCCATGGAGAGGCACACGCTAATACTTAGTTTTAGATCCCAAATCCCACTTTCAACCACACACTGGCCTAGGCAAACCATCAGGGAAGACAAGCAAAGGGATTCTATTCAAACCAAGACGCTGATGTCAGTTGGAGGAACTACCCCACCCTCAGGATACTGGAACCCAACCTTGTGTGGTGGGGAGATTTGAAGCCCCACTCCACGCAGATGAATGGGTGCTCAGGTGTTTCCCTTTATGGAGAATTCATCTAAATACTTCCTCAGTCCATCGGGGACACTCGCTACTATTTGGCCTCAAAGCCCAACCCCCAGGTTTCTCTCAGAGTCAGTCCTAGGGAAACACTCAGGGATTACAAGCTAAGGGATTCTATTAGAACCCAGCCGCTTCTGTCACCTGAAATTGCCAGCCCACACTCAGGATAGCAGAAAACTTCTTCATGTGTGTTCTGGTGGTGGGGATACAGAGGCAAGCTTTTTTCAAGGAGCACAGGTATTCCCATGTTGTGGGCTTTTGGTTAATAACCTCCAAATCCCATGGAGAAACACTCGCTAATACTTGGATTTAGAGCCCAACCCACCCTTTCCCCAGCACTCCGTATCAGGCAACCAAACAGGGTAGACAAGTTAAGCGATTTTATAAGAACCAAGGCCCTGCTCTCAGTTGGAGGAGGCTGCCCACTCTCAGGATAACTGTGCAAGTGTTCGTGTGTGTGCTGGAGGTGTGGAAACAGACTCCACGGATCTTGATGGGGGCACAGGTGTTCCCAGGTTAGGGATGTAGTTTAAACACCTCCACAAACCATAGAGAGGTCATCGCAAATACTTGGTTTTGGAGCCCAAACCGCACATTCCCCCGCACTCCCGCCTAGGCTTTCCATCAGGGAAGACAAGCAAAGGGATTCAATTAGAACCCAGGCGCTGCTGTCAGTTGGAGGATCTTCCCTGCACTCAGAATTCCAGAACACATTGTTAGGTGTGGGAGAGATGTGCAGCCCCACTGCACCCAGATGAATGCAGGAAAAGGTGTTCCCTTTAGGGAGAAGTCCTCTAAGTACTTCCTCAATGGATCAGGGGGCACTCACTGCTACGTGGCCTCCAAGCCCAACCCCCAGCTTTCCCTCATGGCCTGGCCTAAAAGAACACTCAGGGAACAGAAGCTAAGGGATACTAATAGAATCCAGGTGCTGCTGTCAGTTTGAGGAACATCCCCACACTCAGAATACAAGAACACATCTTCGTGTGTGTGCTGGATGTAGGGAAACAGTCAAAGCATCTTTCACGGGGCACATTTATTCCATGGTTGTGGGTTGTAGGTTAAAAACCCACATCCCATGGATAGGCTCTCGCTTATACTTGGTTTAGAGCCCAACCCACACTTTCCCCCACTCTCCAGCATAGGCATGCCATCAGGGAAGACAAGCTAAGGGATTCCTTTAGGACCCAGGTGCTGCTGTCATTTGGAGGAGCCTCCCCACAATCAGGATACCTGAGCACGTCTCCGTGTGTGTGCTGGAGGTGGGGAAACAGATTCCACGCATCTTTATGGGGCACAGGTGTTCCAAGGTTGGGGAAGTAGTTTAAAACCCTCCACTACCCACAGAGATGCACTCGCTAATACTTGGCTTTAGAGCCCATCCCCCACCATCGCTTAGTGCTAGGCCTAGGAAAACACTTAGGGAAGTCAAGCTAAGGGATTCTATTACAACCCAGGTGCTGCTGTCTGTTGGAGGAACCTCCCCACACTCAGAACCCCAGAACACTTCTTCCTGTGTGTGCTGGACGTGGAGAAACATAGCACACGCATTTTTCAGGGGTCACAGTAATTCCCAAGTTGTGGGTTGTAGTTTAAACATCTCCACTACCCATGGAGAGGCACACGGTAATACTTAGTTTTAGATCCCAAATCCCACTTTCAACCACACACTGGCCTAGGCAAACCATCAGGGAAGACAAGCAAAGGGATTCTATTCAAACCAAGACGCTGATGTCAGTTGGAGGAACTACCCCACCCTCAGGATACTGGAACCCAACCTTGTGTGGTGGGGAGATTTGAAGCCCCACTCCACGCAGATGAATGGGTGCTCAGGTGTTTCCCTTTATGGAGAATTCATCTAAATACTTCCTCAGTCCATCGGGGACACTCGCTACTATTTGGCCTCAAAGCCCAACCCCCAGGTTTCTCTCAGAGTCAGTCCTAGGGAAACACTCAGGGATTACAAGCTAAGGGATTCTATTAGAACCCAGCCGCTTCTGTCACCTGAAATTGCCAGCCCACACTCAGGATAGCAGAAAACTTCTTCATGTGTGTTCTGGTGGTGGGGATACAGAGTCCACGCTTTTTTCAAGGAGCACAGGTATTCCCATGTTGTGGGCTTTTGGTTAATAACCTCCAAATCCCATGGAGAAGCACTCGCTAATACTTGGATTTAGAGCCCAACCCACCCTTTCCCCAGCACTCCGTATCAGGCAACCAAACAGGGTAGACAAGTTAAGCGATTTTATAAGAACCAAGGCCCTGCTCTCAGTTGGAGGAGGCTGCCCACTCTCAGGATAACTGTGCAAGTGTTCGTATGTGTGCTGGAGGTGTGGAAACAGACTCCACGGATCTTTATGGGGGCACAGGTGTTCCCAGGTTAGGGATGTAGTTTAAACACCTCCACAAACCATAGAGAGGTCATCGCAAATACTTGGTTTTGGAGCCCAAACCACACATTCCCCCGCACTCCCGCCTAGGCTTTCCATCAGGGAAGACAAGCAAAGGGATTCAATTAGAACCCAGGCGCTGCTGTCAGTTGGAGGAACTTCCCTGCACTCAGAATTCCAGAACACATTCTTAGGTGTGGGAGAGATGTGCAGCCCCACTGCACCCAGATGAATGCAGGAAAAGGTGTTCCCTTTAGGGAGAAGTCCTCTAAGTACTTCCTCCATGAATCAGGGGGCACTCACTGCTACGTGGCCTCCAAGCCCAACCGCCAGCTTTCCCTCATGGCCTGGCCTAAAAGAACACTCAGGGAACAGAAGCTAAGGGATACTAATAGAATCCAGGTGCTGCTGTCAGTTTGAGGAACATCCCCACACTCAGAATACAAGAACACATCTTCGTGTGTGTGCTGGATGTAGGGAAACAGTCAAAGCATCTTTCAGGGGGCACATTTATTCCATGGTTGTGGGTTGTAGGTTAAAAACCCACATCCCATGGATAGGCTCTCGCTTATACTTGGTTTAGAGCCCAACCCCCACTTTCCCCCACTCTCCAGCATAGGCATGCCATCAGGGAAGACAAGCTAAGGGATTCCTTTAGGACCCAGGCGCTGCTGTCATTTGGAGGAGCCTCCCCACAATCAGGATACCTGAGCACGTCTCCGTGTGTGTGCTAGAGGTGGGGAAACAGATTCCACGCATCTTTATGGGGCACAGGTGTTCCAAGGTTGGGGAAGTAGTTTAAAACCCTCCACTACCCAGAGATGCACTCGCTAATACTTGGCTTTAGAGCCCATCCCCCACCATCGCTTACTGCTAGGCCTAGGAATACACTTAGGGAAATCAAGCTAAGGGATTGTATTACAACCCAGGTTCTGCTGTCTGTTGGAGGAACCTCCCCACACTCAGAACCCCAGAACACTTCTTCCTGTGTGTGCTGGACGTGGGGAAACATAGCACACGCATTTTTCAGGGGTCACAGTAATTCCCAAGTTGTGGGTTGTAGTTTAAACATCTCCACTACCCATGGAGAGGCACACGCTAATACTTAGTTTTGGATCCCAAAGCCCACTTTCAACCACACACTGGCCTACGCGAACCATCAGGGAAGACAAGCAAAGGGATTCTATTCAAACCAAGACGCTGATGTCAGTTGGAGGAACTACCCCACCCTCAGGAAACTGGAACCCAACCTTGTGTGGTGGGGAGATTTGAAGCCCCAGTCCACGCAGATGAATGGGTGCTCAGGTGTTTCCCTTTATGGAGTATTCATCTAAACACTTCTTCAATCCATCAGAGACACTCGTTACTATTTGGCCTCAAAGCCCAACCCCCAGGTTTCTCTCAGAGTCAGTCCTAGGGAAACTCTCAGGGATTACAAGCTAAGGGATTCTATTAGAACCCAGCCGCTTCTGTCACCTGAAATTGCCAGCCCACACTCAGGATAGCAGAAAACTTCTTCATGTGTGTTCTGGTGGTGGGGATACAGAGTCCACGCTTTTTTCATGGAGCACAGGTATTCCCATGTTGTGGGCTTTTGGTTAATAACCTCCAAATCCCATGGATAAGCACTCGCTAATACTTGAATTTAGAGCCCAACCCACCCTTTCCCCAGCACTCCGTATCAGGCAACCAAACAGGGTAGACAAGTTAAGCGATTTTATAAGAACCAAGGCCCTGCTCTCAGTTGGAGGAGGCTGCCCACTCTCAGGATAACTGTGCAAGTGTTCGTGTGTGTGCTGGAGGTGTGGAAACAGACTCCACGGATCTTTATGGGGGCACAGGTGTTCCCAGGTTAGGGATGTAGTTTAAACACCTCCACAAACCATAGAGAGGTCATCGCAAATACTTGGTTTTGGAGCCCAAACCACACTTTCCCCCGCACTCCCGCCTAGGCTTTCCATCAGGGAAGACAAGCAAATGGATTCAATTAGAACCCAGGTGCTGCTGTCAGTTGGAGGAACTTCCCTGCACTCAGAATTCCAGAACACATTCTTAGGTGTGGGAGAGATGTGCAGCCCCACTGCACCCAGATGAATGCAGGAAAAGTTGTCCCCTTTAGGGAGAAGTCCTCTAAGTACTTCCTCAATGGATCAGGGGGCACTCACTGCTACGTGGCCTCCAAGACCAACCCCCAGCTTTCCCTCATGGCCTGGCCTAAAAGAACACTCAGGGAACAGAAGCTAAGGGATACTAATAGAATCCAGGTGCTGCTGTCAGTTTGAGGAACTTCCCCACACTCAGAATACAAGAACACATCTTCGTGTGTGTGCTGGATGTAGGGAAACAGTCAAAGCATCTTTCAGGGGGCACATTTATTCCATGGTTGTGGGTTGTAGGTTAAAAACCCACATCCCATGGATAGGCTCTCGCTTATACTTGGTTTAGAGCCCAACCCACACTTTCCCCCACTCTCCAGCATAGGCATGCCATCAGGGAAGACAAGCTAAGGGATTCCTTTAGGACCCAGGTGCTGCTGTCATTTGGAGGAGCCTCCCCACAATCAGGATACCTGAGCACGTCTCCGTGTGTGTGCTGGAGGTGGGGAAACAGATTCCACGCATCTTTATGGGGCACAGGTGTTCCAAGGTTGGGGAAGTAGTTTAAAACCCTCCACTACCCACAGAGATGCACTCGCTAATACTTGGCTTTAGAGCCCATCCCCCACCATCGCTTACTGCTAGGCCTAGGAAAACACTTAGGGAAGTCAAGCTAAGGGATTCTATTACAACCCAGGTGCTGCTGTCTGTTGGAGGAACCTCCCCACACTCAGAACCCCAGAACACTTCTTCCTGTGTGTGCTGGACGTGGAGAAACATAGCACACGCATTTTTCAGGGGTCACAGTAATTCCCAAGTTGTGGGTTGTAGTTTAAACATCTCCACTACCCATGGAGAGGCACACGGTAATACTTAGTTTTAGATCCCAAATCCCACTTTCAACCACACACTGGCCTAGGCAAACCATCAGGGAAGACAAGCAAAGGGATTCTATTCAAACCAAGACGCTGATGTCAGTTGGAGGAACTACCCCACCCTCAGGATACTGGAACCCAACCTTGTGTGGTGGGGAGATTTGAAGCCCCACTCCACGCAGATGAATGGGTGCTCAGGTGTTTCCCTTTATGGAGAATTCATCTAAATACTTCCTCAGTCCATCGGGGACACTCGCTACTATTTGGCCTCAAAGCCCAACCCCCAGGTTTCTCTCAGAGTCAGTCCTAGGGAAACACTCAGGGATTACAAGCTAAGGGATTCTATTAGAACCCAGCCGCTTCTGTCACCTGAAATTGCCAGCCCACACTCAGGATAGCAGAAAACTTCTTCATGTGTGTTCTGGTGGTGGGGATACAGAGTCCACGCTTTTTTCAAGGAGCACAGGTATTCCCATGTTGTGGGCTTTTGGTTAATAACCTCCAAATCCCATGGAGAAGCACTCGCTAATACTTGGATTTAGAGCCCAACCCACCCTTTCCCCAGCACTCCGTATCAGGCAACCAAACAGGGTAGACAAGTTAAGCGATTTTATAAGAACCAAGGCCCTGCTCTCAGTTGGAGGAGGCTGCCCACTCTCAGGATAACTGTGCAAGTGTTCGTGTGTGTGCTGGAGGTGTGGAAACAGACTCCACGGATCTTTATGGGGGCACAGGTGTTCCCAGGTTAGGGATGTAGTTTAAACACCTCCACAAACCATAGAGAGGTCATCGCAAATACTTGGTTTTGGAGCCCAAACCACACATTCCCCCGCACTCCCGCCTAGGCTTTCCATCAGGGAAGACAAGCAAAGGGATTCAATTAGAACCCAGGCGCTGCTGTCAGTTGGAGGAACTTCCCTGCACTCAGAATTCCAGAACACATTCTTAGGTGTGGGAGAGATGTGCAGCCCCACTGCACCCAGATGAATGCAGGAAAAGGTGTTCCCTTTAGGGAGAAGTCCTCTAAGTACTTCCTCCATGAATCAGGGGGCACTCACTGCTACGTGGCCTCCAAGCCCAACCGCCAGCTTTCCCTCATGGCCTGGCCTAAAAGAACACTCAGGGAACAGAAGCTAAGGGATACTAATAGAATCCAGGTGCTGCTGTCAGTTTGAGGAACATCCCCACACTCAGAATACAAGAACACATCTTCGTGTGTGTGCTGGATGTAGGGAAACAGTCAAAGCATCTTTCAGGGGGCACATTTATTCCATGGTTGTGGGTTGTAGGTTAAAAACCCACATCCCATGGATAGGCTCTCGCTTATACTTGGTTTAGAGCCCAACCCCCACTTTCCCCCACTCTCCAGCATAGGCATGCCATCAGGGAAGACAAGCTAAGGGATTCCTTTAGGACCCAGGCGCTGCTGTCATTTGGAGGAGCCTCCCCACAATCAGGATACCTGAGCACGTCTCCGTGTGTGTGCTAGAGGTGGGGAAACAGATTCCACGCATCTTTATGGGGCACAGGTGTTCCAAGGTTGGGGAAGTAGTTTAAAACCCTCCACTACCCAGAGATGCACTCGCTAATACTTGGCTTTAGAGCCCATCCCCCACCATCGCTTACTGCTAGGCCTAGGAATACACTTAGGGAAATCAAGCTAAGGGATTGTATTACAACCCAGGTTCTGCTGTCTGTTGGAGGAACCTCCCCACACTCAGAACCCCAGAACACTTCTTCCTGTGTGTGCTGGACGTGGGGAAACATAGCACACGCATTTTTCAGGGGTCACAGTAATTCCCAAGTTGTGGGTTGTAGTTTAAACATCTCCACTACCCATGGAGAGGCACACGCTAATACTTAGTTTTGGATCCCAAAGCCCACTTTCAACCACACACTGGCCTACGCGAACCATCAGGGAAGACAAGCAAAGGGATTCTATTCAAACCAAGACGCTGATGTCAGTTGGAGGAACTACCCCACCCTCAGGAAACTGGAACCCAACCTTGTGTGGTGGGGAGATTTGAAGCCCCAGTCCACGCAGATGAATGGGTGCTCAGGTGTTTCCCTTTATGGAGTATTCATCTAAACACTTCTTCAATCCATCAGAGACACTCGTTACTATTTGGCCTCAAAGCCCAACCCCCAGGTTTCTCTCAGAGTCAGTCCTAGGGAAACTCTCAGGGATTACAAGCTAAGGGATTCTATTAGAACCCAGCCGCTTCTGTCACCTGAAATTGCCAGCCCACACTCAGGATAGCAGAAAACTTCTTCATGTGTGTTCTGGTGGTGGGGATACAGAGTCCACGCTTTTTTCATGGAGCACAGGTATTCCCATGTTGTGGGCTTTTGGTTAATAACCTCCAAATCCCATGGATAAGCACTCGCTAATACTTGAATTTAGAGCCCAACCCACCCTTTCCCCAGCACTCCGTATCAGGCAACCAAACAGGGTAGACAAGTTAAGCGATTTTATAAGAACCAAGGCCCTGCTCTCAGTTGGAGGAGGCTGCCCACTCTCAGGATAACTGTGCAAGTGTTCGTGTGTGTGCTGGAGGTGTGGAAACAGACTCCACGGATCTTTATGGGGGCACAGGTGTTCCCAGGTTAGGGATGTAGTTTAAACACCTCCACAAACCATAGAGAGGTCATCGCAAATACTTGGTTTTGGAGCCCAAACCACACTTTCCCCCGCACTCCCGCCTAGGCTTTCCATCAGGGAAGACAAGCAAATGGATTCAATTAGAACCCAGGTGCTGCTGTCAGTTGGAGGAACTTCCCTGCACTCAGAATTCCAGAACACATTCTTAGGTGTGGGAGAGATGTGCAGCCCCACTGCACCCAGATGAATGCAGGAAAAGGTGTCCCCTTTAGGGAGAAGTCCTCTAAGTACTTCCTCAATGGATCAGGGGGCACTCACTGCTACGTGGCCTCCAAGACCAACCCCCAGCTTTCCCTCATGGCCTGGCCTAAAAGAACACTCAGGGAACAGAAGCTAAGGGATACTAATAGAATCCAGGTGCTGCTGTCAGTTTGAGGAACTTCCCCACACTCAGAATACAAGAACACATCTTCGTGTGTGTGCTGGATGTAGGGAAACAGTCAAAGCATCTTTCAGGGGGCACATTTATTCCATGGTTGTGGGTTGTAGGTTAAAAACCCACATCCCATGGATAGGCTCTCGCTTATACTTGGTTTAGAGCCCAACCCCCACTTTCCCCCACTCTCCAGCCTAGGCATGCCATCAGGGAAGACAAGCTAAGGGATTCTTTTAGAACCCAGGCGCTGCTGTCATTTGGAGGAGCCTCCCCACAATCAGGATACCTGAGCACGTCTCCGTGTGTGTGCTGGAGGTGGGGAAACAGATTCCACGCATCTTTATGGGGCACAGGTGTTCCAAGGTTGGGGAAGTAGTTTAAAACCCTCCACTACCCACAGAGATGCACTCGCTAATACTTGGCTTTAGAGCCCATCCCCCACCATCGCTTACTGCTAGGCCTAGGAAAACACTTAGGGAAGTCAAGCTAAGGGATTCTATTACAACCCAGGTGCTGCTGTCTGTTGGAGGAACCTCCCCACACTCAGAACCCCAGAACACTTCTTCCTGTGTGTGCTGGACGTGGGGAAACATAGCACACGCATTTTTCAGGGGTCACAGTAATTCCCAAGTTGTGGGTTGTAGTTTAAACATCTCCACTACCCATGGAGAGGCACACGCTAATACTAAGTTTTGGATCCCAAAGCCCACTTTCAACCACACACTGGCCTAGGCGAACCATCAGGGAAGACAAGCAAAGGGATTCTATTCAAACCAAGACGCTGATGTCAGTTGGAGGAACTACCCCACCCTCAGGATACTGGAACCCAACCTTGTGTGGTGGGGAGATTTGAAGCCCCACTCCACGCAGATGAATGGGTGCTCAGGTGTTTCCCTTTATGGAGAAATCTTCTAAACACTTCCTCAGTCCATCGGGGACACTCGCTACTATTTGGCCTCAAAGCCCAAACCCCAGGTTTCTCTCAGAGTCAGTCCTAGGGAAACACTCAGGGATTACAAGCTAAAGGATTCTATTAGAACCCAGCCGCTTCTGTCACCTGAAATTGCCAGCCCACACTCAGGATAGCAGAAAACTTCTTCATGTGTGTTCTGGTGGTGGGGATACAGAGTCCACGCTTTTTTCAAGGAGCACAGGTATTCCCATGTTGTGGGCTTTTGGTTAATAACCTCCAAATCCCATGGAGAAGCACTCGCTAATACTTGGATTTAGAGCCCAACCCACCCTTTCCCCAGCACTCCGTATCAGGCAACCAAACAGGGTAGACAAGTTAAGCGATTTTATAAGAACCAAGGCCCTGCTCTCAGTTGGAGGAGGCTGCCCACTCTCAGGATAACTGTGCAAGTGTTCGTATGTGTGCTGGAGGTGTGGAAACAGACTCCACGGATCTTTATGGGGGCACAGGTGTTCCCAGGTTAGGGATGTAGTTTAAACACCTCTACAAACCATAGAGAGGTCATGGCAAATACTTGGTTTTGGAGCCCAAACCACACTTTCCCCCGCACTCCCGCCTAGGCTTTCCATCAGGGAAGACAAGCAAAGGAATTCAATTAGAACCCAGTCGCTGCTGTCAGTTGGAGGAACTTCCCTGCACTCAGAATTCCAGAACACATTCTTAGGTGTGGGAGAGATGTGCAGCCCCACTGCAAGCAGATGAATGCAGGAAAAGGTGTTCCCTTTAGGGAGAAGTCCTCTAAGTACTTCCTCAATGAATCAGGGGGCACTCACTGCTACGTGGCCTCCAAGCCCAACCCCCAGCTTTCCCTCATGGCCTGGCCTAAAAGAACACTCAGGGAACAGAAGCTAAGGGATACTAATAGAATCCAGGTGCTGCTGTCAGTTTGAGGAACTTCCCCACACTCAGAATACAAGAACACATCTTCGTGTGTGTGCTGGATGTAGGGAAACAGTCAAAGCATCTTTCAGGGGGCACATTTATTCCATGGTTGTGGGTTGTAGGTTAAAAACCCACATCCCATGGATAGGCTCTCGCTTATACTTGGTTTAGAGCCCAACCCCCACTTTCCCCCACTCTCCAGCCTAGGCATGCCATCAGGGAAGACAAGCTAAGGGATTCTTTTAGAACCCAGGCGCTGCTGTCATTTGGAGGAGCCTCCCCACAATCAGGATACCTGAGCACGTCTCCGTGTGTGTGCTGGAGGTGGGGAAACAGATTCCACGCATCTTTATGGGGCACAGGTGTTCCAAGGTTGGGGAAGTAGTTTAAAACCCTCCACTACCCACAGAGATGCACTCGCTAATACTTGGCTTTAGAGCCCATCCCCCACCATCGCTTACTGCTAGGCCTAGGAAAACACTTAGGGAAGTCAAGCTAAGGGATTCTATTACAACCCAGGTGCTGCTGTCTGTTGGAGGAACCTCCCCACACTCAGAACCCCAGAACACTTCTTCCTGTGTGTGCTGGACGTGGGGAAACATAGCACACGCATTTTTCAGGGGTCACAGTAATTCCCAAGTTGTGGGTTGTAGTTTAAACATCTCCACTACCCATGGAGAGGCACACGCTAATACTAAGTTTTGGATCCCAAAGCCCACTTTCAACCACACACTGGCCTAGGCGAACCATCAGGGAAGACAAGCAAAGGGATTCTATTCAAACCAAGACGCTGATGTCAGTTGGAGGAACTACCCCACCCTCAGGATACTGGAACCCAACCTTGTGTGGTGGGGAGATTTGAAGCCCCACTCCACGCAGATGAATGGGTGCTCAGGTGTTTCCCTTTATGGAGAAATCTTCTAAACACTTCCTCAGTCCATCGGGGACACTCGCTACTATTTGGCCTCAAAGCCCAAACCCCAGGTTTCTCTCAGAGTCAGTCCTAGGGAAACACTCAGGGATTACAAGCTAAAGGATTCTATTAGAACCCAGCCGCTTCTGTCACCTGAAATTGCCAGCCCACACTCAGGATAGCAGAAAACTTCTTCATGTGTGTTCTGGTGGTGGGGATACAGAGTCCACGCTTTTTTCAAGGAGCACAGGTATTCCCATGTTGTGGGCTTTTGGTTAATAACCTCCAAATCCCATGGAGAAGCACTCGCTAATACTTGGATTTAGAGCCCAACCCACCCTTTCCCCAGCACTCCGTATCAGGCAACCAAACAGGGTAGACAAGTTAAGCGATTTTATAAGAACCAAGGCCCTGCTCTCAGTTGGAGGAGGCTGCCCACTCTCAGGATAACTGTGCAAGTGTTCGTGTGTGTGCTGGAGGTGTGGAAACAGACTCCACGGATCTTTATGGGGGCACAGGTGTTCCCAGGTTAGGGATGTAGTTTAAACACCTCTACAAACCATAGAGAGGTCATGGCAAATACTTGGTTTTGGAGCCCAAACCACACTTTCCCCCGCACTCCCGCCTAGGCTTTCCATCAGGGAAGACAAGCAAAGGAATTCAATTAGAACCCAGTCGCTGCTGTCAGTTGGAGGAACTTCCCTGCACTCAGAATTCCAGAACACATTCTTAGGTGTGGGAGAGATGTGCAGCCCCACTGCAAGCAGATGAATGCAGGAAAAGGTGTTCCCTTTAGGGAGAAGTCCTCTAAGTACTTCCTCAATGAATCAGGGGGCACTCACTGCTACGTGGCCTCCAAGCCCAACCCCCAGCTTTCCCTCATGGCCTGGCCTAAAAGAACACTCAGGGAACAGAAGCTAAGGGATACTAATAGAATCCAGGTGCTGCTGTCAGTTTGAGGAACTTCCCCACACTCAGAATACAAGAACACATCTTCGTGTGTGTGCTGGATGTAGGGAAACAGTCAAAGCATCTTTCAGGGGGCACATTTATTCCATGGTTGTGGGTTGTAGGTTAAAAACCCACATCCCATGGATAGGCTCTCGCTTATACTTGGTTTAGAGCCCAACCCCCACTTTCCCCCACTCTCCAGCCTAGGCATGCCATCAGGGAAGACAAGCTAAGGGATTCTTTTAGAACCCAGGCGCTGCTGTCATTTGGAGGAGCCTCCCCACAATCAGGATACCTGAGCACGTCTCCGTGTGTGTGCTGGAGGTGGGGAAACAGATTCCACGCATCTTTATGGGGCACAGGTGTTCCAAGGTTGGGGAAGTAGTTTAAAACCCTCCACTACCCACAGAGATGCACTCGCTAATACTTGGCTTTAGAGCCCATCCCCCACCATCGCTTACTGCTAGGCCTAGGAAAACACTTAGGGAAGTCAAGCTAAGGGATTCTATTACAACCCAGGTGCTGCTGTCTGTTGGAGGAACCTCCCCACACTCAGAACCCCAGATCACTTCTTCCTGTGTGTGCTGGACGTGGGGAAACATAGCACACGCATTTTTCAGGGGTCACAGTAATTCCCAAGTTGTGGGTTGTAGTTTAAACATCTCCACTACCCATGGAGAGGCACACGCTAATACTTAGTTTTGGATCCCAAAGCCCACTTTCAACCACACACTGGCCTAGGCGAACCATCAGGGAAGACAAGCAAAGGGATTCTATTCAAACCAAGACGCTGATGTCAGTTGGAGGAACTACCCCACCCTCAGGATACTGGAACCCAACCTTGTGTGGTGGGGAGATTTGAAGCCCCACTCCACGCAGATGAATGGGTGCTCAGGTGTTTCCCTTTATGGAGAAATCTTCTAAACACTTCCTCAGTCCATCGGGGACACTCGCTACTATCTGGCCTCAAAGCCCAAACCCCAGGTTTCTCTCAGAGTCAGTCCTAGGGAAACACTCAGGGATTACATGCTAAAGGATTCTATTAGAACCCAGCCGCTTCTGTCACCTGAAATTGCCAGCCCACACTCAGGATAGCAGAAAACTTCTTCATGTGTGTTCTGGTGGTGGGGATACAGAGTCCACGCTTTTTTCAAGGAGCACAGGTATTCCCATGTTGTGGGCTTTTGGTTAATAACCTCCAAATCCCATGGAGAAGCACTCGCTAATACTTGGATTTAGAGCCCAACCCACCCTTTCCCCAGCACTCCGTATCAGGCAACCAAACAGGGTAGACAAGTTAAGCGATTTTATAAGAACCAAGGCCCTGCTCTCAGTTGGAGGAGGCTGCCCACTCTCAGGATAACTGTGCAAGTGTTCGTGTGTGTGCTGGAGGTGTGGAAACAGACTCCACGGATCTTTATGGGGGCACAGGTGTTCCCAGGTTAGGGATGTAGTTTAAACACCTCCACAAACCATAGAGAGGTCATCGCAAATACTTGGTTTTGGAGCCCAAACCACACTTTCCCCCGCACTCCCGCCTAGGCTTTCCATCAGGGAAGACAAGCAAAGGGATTCAATTAGAACCCAGGCGCTGCTGTCAGTTGGAGGAACTTCCCTGCACTCAGAATTCCAGAACACATTCTTAGGTGTGGGAGAGATGTGCAGCCCCACTGCACCCAGATGAATGCAGGAAAAGGTGTTCCCTTTAGGGAGAAGTCCTCTAAGTACTTCCTCCATGAATCAGGGGGCACTCACTGCTACGTGGCCTCCAAGCCCAACCCCCAGCTTTCCCTCATGGCCTGGCCTAAAAGAACACTCAGGGAACAGAAGCTAAGGGATACTAATAGAATCCAGGTGCTGCTGTCAGTTTGAGGAACATCCCCACACTCAGGATACAAGAACACATCTTCGTGTGTGTGCTGGATGTAGGGAAACAGTCAAAGCATCTTTCAGGGGGCACATTTATTCCATGGTTGTGGGTTGTAGGTTAAAAACCCACATCCCATGGATAGGCTCTCGCTTATACTTGGTTTAGAGCCCAACCCCCACTTTCCCCCACTCTCCAGCCTAGGCATGCCATCAGGGAAGACAAGCTAAGGGATTCTTTTAGAACCCAGGCGCTGCTGTCATTTGGAGGAGCCTCCCCACAATCAGGATACCTGAGCACGTCTCCGTGTGTGTGCTGGAGGTGGGGAAAAAGATTCCACGCATCTCTATGGGGCACAGGTGTTCCAAGGTTGGGGAAGTAGTTTAAAACCCTCCACTACCCACAGAGATGCACTCGCTAATACTTGGCTTTAGAGCCCATCCCCCACCATCGCTTACTGCTAGGCCTAGGAAAACACTTAGGGAAGTCAAGCTAAGGGATTCTATTACAACCCAGGTGCTGCTGTCTGTTGGAGGAACCTCCCCACACTCAGAACCCCAGAACACTTCTTCCTGTGTGTGCTGGACGTGGGGAAACATAGCACACGCATTTTTCAGGGGTCACAGTAATTCCCAAGTTGTGGGTTGTAGTTTAAACATCTCCACTACCCATGGAGAGGCACACGCTAATACTTAGTTTTAGATCCCAAATCCCACTTTCAACCACACACTGGCCTAGGCAAACCATCAGGGAAGACAAGCAAAGGGCTTCTATTCAAACCAAGACGCTGATGTCAGTTGGAGGAACTACCCAACCCTCAGGAAACTGGAACCCAACCTTGTGTGGTGGGGAGATTTGAAGCCCCACTCCACGCAGATGAATGGGTGCTCAGGTGTTTCCCTTTATGGAGAATTCATCTAAATACTTCCTCAGTCCATCGGGGACACTCGCTACTATTTGGCCTCAAAGCCCAACCCCCAGGTTTCTCTCAGAGTCAGTCCTAGGGAAACACTCAGGGATTACAAGCTAAGGGATTCTATTAGAACCCAGCCGCTTCTGTCACCTGAAATTGCCAGCCCACACTCAGGATAGCAGAAAACTTCTTCATGTGTGTTCTGGTGGTGGGGATACAGAGTCCACGCTTTTTTCAAGGAGCACAGGTATTCCCATGTTGTGGGCTTTTGGTTAATAACCTCCAAATCCCATGGAGAAGCACTCGCTAATACTTGGATTTAGAGCCCAACCCACCCTTTCCCCAGCACTCCGTATCAGGCAACCAAACAGGGTAGACAAGTTAAGCGATTTTATAAGAACCAAGGCCCTGCTCTCAGTTGGAGGAGGCTGCCCACTCTCAGGATAACTGTGCAAGTGTTCGTGTGTGTGCTGGAGGTGTGGAAACAGACTCCACGGATCTTTATGGGGGCACAGGTGTTCCCAGGTTAGGGATGTAGTTTAAACACCTCCACAAACCATAGAGAGGTCATCGCAAATACTTGGTTTTGGAGCCCAAACCACACTTTCCCCCGCACTCCCGCCTAGGCTTTCCATCAGGGAAGACAAGCAAAGGGATTCAATTAGAACCCAGGCGCTGCTGTCAGTTGGAGGAACTTCCCTGCACTCAGAATTCCAGAACACATTCTTAGGTGTGGGAGAGATGTGCAGCCCCACTGCACCCAGATGAATGCAGGAAAAGGTGTTCCTTTAGGGAGAAGTCCTCTAAGTACTTCCTCCATGAATCAGGGGGCACTCACTGCTACGTGGCCTCCAAGCCCAACCCCCAGCTTTCCCTCATGGCCTGGCCTAAAAGAACACTCAGGGAACAGAAGCTAAGGGATACTAATAGAATCCAGGTGCTGCTGTCAGTTTGAGGAACATCCCCACACTCAGGATACAAGAACACATCTTCGTGTGTGTGCTGGATGTAGGGAAACAGTCAAAGCATCTTTCAGGGGGCACATTTATTCCATGGTTGTGGGTTGTAGGTTAAAAACCCACATCCCATGGATAGGCTCTCGCTTATACTTGGTTTAGAGCCCAACCCACACTTTCCCCCACTCTCCAGCCTAGGCATGCCATCAGGGAAGACAAGCTAAGGGATTCTTTTAGAACCCAGGCGCTGCTGTCATTTGGAGGAGCCTCCCCACAATCAGGATACCTGAGCACGTCTCCATGTGTGTGCTGGAGGTGGGGAAACAGATTCCACGCATCTTTATGGGGCACAGGTGTTCCAAGGTTGGGGAAGTAGTTTAAAACCCTCCACTACCCACAGAGATGCACTCGCTAATACTTGGCTTTAGAGCCCATCCCCCACCATCGCTTACTGCTAGGCCTAGGAAAACACTTAGGGAAGTCAAGCTAAGCGATTCTATTACAACCCAGGTGCTGCTGTCTGTTGGAGGAACCTCCCCACACTCAGAACCCCAGAACACTTCTTCCTGTGTGTGCTGGACGTGGGGTAACATAGCACACGCATTTATCAGGGGTCACAGTAATTCCCAAGTTGTGGGTTGTAGTTTAAACATCTCCACTACCCATGGAGAGGCACACGCTAATACTTAGTTTTAGATCCCAAATCCCACTTTCAACCACACACTGGCCTAGGCAAACCATCAGGGAAGACAAGCAAAGGGATTCTATTCAAACCAAGACGCTGATGTCAGTTGGAGGAACTACCCCACCCTCAGGATACTGGAACCCAACCTTGTGTGGTGGGGAGATTTGAAGCCCCACTCCACGCAGATGAATGGGTGCTCAGGTGTTTCCCTTTATGGAGAATTCATCTAAACACTTCCTCAGTCCATCGGAGACACTCGCTACTATTTGGCCTCAAAGCCCAACCCCCAGGTTTCTCTCAGAGTCAGTCCTAGGGAAACACTCAGGGATTACAAGCTAAGGGATTCTATTAGAACCCAGCCGCTTCTGTCACCTGAAATTGCCAGCCCACACTCAGGATAGCAGAAAACTTCTTCATGTGTGTTCTGGTGGTGGGGATACAGAGTCCACGCTTTTTTCAAGGAGCACAGGTATTCCCATGTTGTGGGCTTTTGGTTAATAACCTCCAAATCCCATGGAGAAGCACTCGCTAATACTTGGATTTAGAGCCCAACCCACCCTTTCCCCAGCACTCCGTATCAGGCAACCAAACAGGGTAGACAAGTTAAGCGATTTTATAAGAACCAAGGCCCTGCTCTCAGTTGGAGGAGGCTGCCCACTCTCAGGATAACTGTGCAAGTGTTCGTGTGTGTGCTGGAGGTGTGGAAACAGAATCCACGGATCTTTATGGGGGCACAGGTGTTCCCAGGTTAGGGATGAAGTTTAAACACCTCCACAAACCATAGAGAGGTCATGGCAAATACTTGGTTTTGGAGCCCAAACCACACTTTCCCCCGCACTCCCGCCTAGGCTTTCCATCAGGGAAGACAAGCAAAGGGATTCAATTAGAACCCAGGTGCTGCTGTCAGTTGGAGGAACTTCCCTGCACTCAGAATTCCAGAACACATTCTTAGGTGTGGGAGAGATGTGCAGCCCCACTGCAAGCAGATGAATGCAGGAAAAGGTGTCCCCTTTAGGGAGAAGTCCTCTAAGTACTTCCTCAATGGATCAGGGGGCACTCACTGCTACGTGGCCTCCAAGCCCAACCCCCAGCTTTCCCTCATGGCCTGGCCTAAAAGAACACTCAGGGAACAGAAGCTAAGGGATACTAATAGAATCCAGGTGTTGCTGTCAGTTTGAGGAACTTCCCCACACTCAGAATACCAGAAAACTTCTTCGTGTGTGTGCTGGATGTAGGGAAACAGTCAAAGCATCTTTCAGGGGGCACATTTATTCCATGGTTGTGGGTTGTAGGTTAAAAACCCACATCCCATGGATAGGCTCTCGCTTATACTTGGTTTAGAGCCCAACCCCCACTTTCCCCCACTCTCCAGCCTAGGCATGCCATCAGGGAAGACAAGCTAAGGGATTCTTTTAGAACCCAGGCGCTGCTGTCATTTGGAGGAGCCTCCCCACAATCAGGATACCGGAGCACGTCTCCGTGTGTGTGCTGGAGGTGGGGAAACAGATTCCACGCATCTTTATGGGGCACAGGTGTTCCAAGGTTGGGGAAGTAGTTTAAAACCCTCCACTACCCACAGAGATGCACTCGCTAATACTTGGCTTTAGAGCCCATCCCCCACCATCGCTTACTGCTAGGCCTAGGAAAACACTTAGGGAAGTCAAGCTAAGCGATTCTATTACAACCCAGGTGCTGCTGTCTGTTGGAGGAACCTCCCCACACTCAGAACCCCAGAACACTTCTTCCTGTGTGTGCTGGACGTGGGGAAACATAGCACACGCATTTTTCAGGGGTCACAGTAATTCCCAAGTTGTGGGTTGTAGTTTAAACATCTCCACTACCCATGGAGAGGCACACGCTAATACTTAGTTTTGAATCCCAAAGCCCACTTTCAATCACACACTGGCCTAGGCGAACCATCAGGGAAGACAAGCAAAGGGATTCTATTCAAACCAAGACGCTGATGTCAGTTGGAGGAACTACCCCACCCTCAGGAAACTGGAACCCAACCTTGTGTGGTGGGGAGATTTGAAGCCCCACTCCACGCAGATGAATGGGTGCTCAGGTGTTTCCCTTTATGGAGAATTCATCTAAATACTTCCTCAGTCCATCGGGGACACTCGCTACTATTTGGCCTCAAAGCCCAACCCCCAGGTTTCTCTCAGAGTCAGTCCTAGGGAAACACTCAGGGATTACAAGCTAAGGGATTCTATTAGAACCCAGCCGCTTCTGTCACCTGAAATTGCCAGCCCACACTCAGGAGAGCAGAAAACTTCTTCATGTGTGTTCTGGTGGTGGGGATACAGAGTCCACGCTTTTTTCAAGGAGCACAGGTATTCCCATGTTGTGGGCTTTTGGTTAATAACCTCCAAATCCCATGGAGAAGCACTCGCTAATACTTGGATTTAGAGCCCAACCCACCCTTTCCCCAGCACTCCGTATCAGGCAACCAAACAGGGTAGACAAGTTAAGCGATTTTATAAGAACCAAGGCCCTGCTCTCAGTTGGAGGAGGCTGCCCACTCTCAGGATAACTGTGCAAGTGTTCGTGTGTGTGCTGGAGGTGTGGAAACAGACTCCACGGATCTTTATGGGGGCACAGGTGTTCCCAGGTTAGGGATGTAGTTTAAACACCTCCACAAACCATAGAGAGGTCATCGCAAATACTTGGTTTTGGAGCCCAAACCACACTTTCCCCCGCACTCCCGCCTAGGCTTTCCATCAGGGAAGACAAGCAAAGGGATTCAATTAGAACCCAGGCGCTGCTGGCAGTTGGAGGAACTTCCCTGCACTCAGAATTCCAGAACACATTCTTAGGTGTGGGAGAGATGTGCAGCCCCACTGCACCCAGATGAATGCAGGAAAAGGTGTCCCCTTTAGGGAGAAGTCCTCTAAGTACTTCCTCAAAGGATCAGGGGGCACTCACTGCTACATGGCCTCCAAGCCCAACCCCCAGCTTTCCCTCATGGCCTGGCCTAAAAGAACACTCAGGGAACAGAAGCTAAGGGATACTAATAGAATCCAGGTGCTGCTGTCAGTTTGAGGAACTTCCCCACACTCAGAATACAAGAACACATCTTCGTGTGTGTGCTGGATGTAGGGAAACAGTCAAAGCATCTTTCAGGGGGCACATTTATTACATGGTTGTGGGTTGTAGGTTAAAAACCCACATCCCATGGATAGGCTCTCGCTTATACTTGGTTTAGAGCCCAACCCCCACTTTCCCCCACTCTCCAGCCTAGGCATGCCATCAGGGAAGACAAGCTAAGGGATTCTTTTAGAACCCAGGCGCTGCTGTCATTTGGAGGAGCCTCCCCACAATCAGGATACCTGAGCACGTCTCCGTGTGTGTGCTGGAGGTGGGGAAACAGATTCCACGCATCTTTATGGGGCACAGGTGTTCCAAGGTTGGGGAAGTAGTTTAAAACCCTCCACTACCCACAGAGATGCACTCGCTAATACTTGGCTTTAGAGCCCATCCCCCACCATCGCTTACTGCTAGGCCTAGGAAAACACTTAGGGAAGTCAAGCTAAGGGATTCTATTACAACCCAGGTGCTGCTGTCTGTTCGAGGAACCTCCCCACACTCAGAACCCCAGAACACTTCTTCCTGTGTGTGCTGGACGTGGGGAAATATAGCACACGCATTTTTCAGGGGTCACAGTAATTCCCAAGTTGTGGGTTGTAGTTTAAACATCTCCACTACCCATGGAGAGGCACACGCTAATACTTAGTTTTGAATCCCAAAGCCCACTTTCAATCACACACTGGCCTAGGCGAACCATCAGGGAAGACAAGCAAAGGGATTCTATTCAAACCAAGACGCTGATGTCATTTGGAGGAACTACCCCACCCTCAGGAAACTGGAACCCAACCTTGTGTGGTGGGGAGATTTGAAGCCCCACTCCACGCAGATGAATGGGTGCTCAGGTGTTTCCCTTTATGGAGAATTCATCTAAATACTTCCTCAGTCCATCGGGGACACTCGCTACTATTTGGCCTCAAAGCCCAACCCCCAGGTTTCTCTCAGAGTCAGTCCTAGGGAAACACTCAGGGATTACAAGCTAAGGGATTCTATTAGAACCCAGCCGCTTCTGTCACCTGAAATTGCCAGCCCACACTCAGGATAGCAGAAAACTTCTTCATGTGTGTTCTGGTGGTGGGGATACAGAGTCCACGCTTTTTTCAAGGAGCACAGGTATTCCCATGTTGTGGGCTTTTGGTTAATAACCTCCAAATCCCATGGAGAAGCACTCGCTAATACTTGGATTTAGAGCCCAACCCACCCTTTCCCCAGCACTCCGTATCAGGCAACCAAACAGGGTAGACAAGTTAAGCGATTTTATAAGAACCAAGGCCCTGCTCTCAGTTGGAGGAGGCTGCCCACTCTCAGGATAACTGTGCAAGTGTTCGTGTGTGTGCTGGAGGTGTGGAAACAGACTCCACGGATCTTTATGGGGGCACAGGTGTTCCCAGGTTAGGGATGTAGTTTAAACACCTCCACAAACCATAGAGAGGTCATCGCAAATACTTGGTTTTGGAGCCCAAACCACACTTTCCCCCGCACTCCCGCCTAGGCTTTCCATCAGGGAAGACAAGCAAAGGGATTCAATTAGAACCCAGGCGCTGCTGTCAGTTGGAGGAACTTCCCTGCACTCAGAATTCCAGAACACATTCTTAGGTGTGGGAGAGATGTGCAGCCCCACTGCAAGCAGATGAATGCAGGAAAAGGTGTCCCCTTTAGGGAGAAGTCCTCTAAGTACTTCCTCAATGGATCAGGGGGCACTCACTGCTACATGGCCTCCAAGCCCAACCCCCAGCTTTCCCTCATGGCCTGGCCTAAAAGAACACTCAGGGAACAGAAGCTAAGGGATACTAATAGAATCCAGGTGTTGCTGTCAGTTTGAGGAACTTCCCCACACTCAGAATACAAGAACACATCTTCGTGTGTGTGCTGGATGTAGGGAAACAGTCAAAGCATCTTTCAGGGGGCACATTTATTCCATGGTTGTGGGTTGTAGGTTAAAAACCCACATCCCATGGATAGGCTCTCGCTTATACTTGGTTTAGAGCCCAACCCCCACTTTCCCCCACTCTCCAGCCTAGGCATGCCATCAGGGAAGACAAGCTAAGGGATTCTTTTAGAACCCAGGCGCTGCTGTCATTTGGAGGAGCCTCCCCACAATCAGGATACCTGAGCACGTCTCCGTGTGTGTGCTGGAGGTGGGGAAACAGATTCCACGCATCTTTATGGGGCACAGGTGTTCCAAGGTTGGGGAAGTAGTTTAAAACCCTCCACTACCCACAGAGATGCACTCGCTAATACTTGGCTTTAGAGCCCATCCCCCACCATCGCTTACTGCTAGGCCTAGGAAAACACTTAGGGAAGTCAAGCTAAGGGATTCTATTACAACCCAGGTGCTGCTGTCTGTTGGAGGAACCTCCCCACACTCAGAACCCCAGAACACTTCTTCCTGTGTGTGCTGGACGTGGGGAAATAGAGCACACGCATTTTTCAGGGGTCACAGTAATTCCCAAGTTGTGGGTTGTAGTTTAAACATCTCCACTACCCATGGAGAGGCACACGCTAATACTTAGTTTTGAATCCCAAAGCCCACTTTCAATCACACACTGGCCTAGGCGAACCATCAGGGAAGACAAGCAAAGGGATTCTATTCAAACCAAGACGCTGATGTCATTTGGAGGAACTACCCCACCCTGAGGAAACTGGAACCCAACCTTGTGTGGTGGGGAGATTTGAAGCCCCACTCCACGCAGATGAATGGGTGCTCAGGTGTTTCCCTTTATGGAGAATTCATCTAAATACTTCCTCAGTCCATCGGGGACACTCGCTACTATTTGGCCTCAAAGCCCAACCCCCAGGTTTCTCTCAGAGTCAGTCCTAGGGAAACACTCAGGGATTACAAGCTAAGGGATTCTATTAGAACCCAGCCGCTTCTGTCACCTGAAATTGCCAGCCCACACTCAGGATAGCAGAAAACTTCTTCATGTGTGTTCTGGTGGTGGGGATACAGAGTCCACGCTTTTTTCAAGGAGCACAGGTATTCCCATGTTGTGGGCTTTTGGTTAATAACCTCCAAATCCCATGGAGAAGCACTCGCTAATACTTGGATTTAGAGCCCAACCCACCCTTTCCCCAGCACTCCGTATCAGGCAACCAAACAGGGTAGACAAGTTAAGCGATTTTATAAGAACCAAGGCCCTGCTCTCAGTTGGAGGAGGCTGCCCACTCTCAGGATAACTGTGCAAGTGTTCGTGTGTGTGCTGGAGGTGTGGAAACAGACTCCACGGATCTTTATGGGGGCACAGGTGTTCCCAGGTTAGGGATGTAGTTTAAACACCTCCACAAACCATAGAGAGGTCATCGCAAATACTTGGTTTTGGAGCCCAAACCACACTTTCCCCCGCACTCCCGCCTAGGCTTTCCATCAGGGAAGACAAGCAAAGGGATTCAATTAGAACCCAGGCGCTGCTGTCAGTTGGAGGAACTTCCCTGCACTCAGAATTCCAGAACACATTCTTAGGTGTGGGAGAGATGTGCAGCCCCACTGCAAGCAGATGAATGCAGGAAAAGGTGTCCCCTTTAGGGAGAAGTCCTCTAAGTACTTCCTCAATGGATCAGGGGGCACTCACTGCTACGTGGCCTCCAAGCCCAACCCCCAGCTTTCCCTCATGGCCTGGCTTAAAAGAACACTCAGGGAACAGAAGCTAAGGGATACTAATAGAATCCAGGTGTTGCTGTCAGTTTGAGGAACTTCCCCACACTCAGAATACCAGAAAACTTCTTCGTGTGTGTGCTGGATGTAGGGAAACAGTCAAAGCATCTTTCAGGGGGCACATTTATTCCATGGTTGTGGGTTGTAGGTTAAAAACCCACATCCCATTGATAGGCTCTCGCTTATACTTGGTTTAGAGCCCAACCCCCACATTCCCCCACTCTCCAGCCTAGGCATGCCATCAGGGAAGACAAGCTAAGGGATTCTTTTAGAACCCAGGCGCTGCTGTCATTTGGAGGAGCCTCCCCACAATCAGGATACCGGAGCACGTCTCCGTGTGTGTGCTGGAGGTGGGGAAACAGATTCCAAGCATCTTTATGGGGCACAGGTGTTCCAAGGTTGGGGAAGTAGTTTAAAACCCTCCACTACCCACAGAGATGCACTCGCTAATACTTGGCTTTAGAGCCCATCCCCCACCATCGCTTACTGCTAGGCCTAGGAAAACACTTAGGGAAGTCAAGCTAAGGGATTCTATTACAACCCAGGTGCTGCTGTCTGTTGGAGGAACCTCCCCACACTCAGAACCCCAGAACACTTCTTCCTGTGTGTGCTGGACGTGGGGAAACATAGCACACGCATTTTTCAGGGGTCACAGTAATTCCCAAGTTGTGGGTTGTAGTTTAAACATCTCCACTACCCATGGAGAGGCACACGCTAATACTTAGTTTTGAATCCCAAAGCCCACTTTCAATCACACACTGGCCTAGGCGAACCATCAGGGAAGACAAGCAAAGGGATTCTATTCAAACCAAGACGCTGATGTCAGTTGGAGGAACTACCCCACCCTCAGGAAACTGGAACCCAACCTTGTGTGGTGGGGAGATTTGAAGCCCCACTCCACGCAGATGAATGGGTGCTCAGGTGTTTCCCTTTATGGAGAATTCATCTAAATACTTCCTCAGTCCATCGGGGACACTCGCTACTATTTGGCCTCAAAGCCCAACCCCCAGGTTTCTCTCAGAGTCAGTCCTAGGGAAACACTCAGGGATTACAAGCTAAGGGATTCTATTAGAACCCAGCCGCTTCTGTCACCTGAAATTGCCAGCCCACACTCAGGAGAGCAGAAAACTTCTTCATGTGTGTTCTGGTGGTGGGGATACAGAGTCCACGCTTTTTTCAAGGAGCACAGGTATTCCCATTTTGTGGGCTTTTGGTTAATAACCTCCAAATCCCATGGAGAAGCACTCGCTAATACTTGGATTTAGAGCCCAACCCACCCTTTCCCCAGCACTCCGTATCAGGCAACCAAACAGGGTAGACAAGTTAAGCGATTTTATAAGAACCAAGGCCCTGCTCTCAGTTGGAGGAGGCTGCCCACTCTCAGGATAACTGTGCAAGTGTTCGTGTGTGTGCTGGAGGTGTGGAAACAGACTCCACGGATCTTTATGGGGGCACAGGTGTTCCCAGGTTAGGGATGTAGTTTAAACACCTCCACAAACCATAGAGAGGTCATCGCAAATACTTGGTTTTGGAGCCCAAACCACACTTTCCCCCGCACTCCCGCCTAGGCTTTCCATCAGGGAAGACAAGCAAAGGGATTCAATTAGAACCCAGGCGCTGCTGGCAGTTGGAGGAACTTCCCTGCACTCAGAATTCCAGAACACATTCTTAGGTGTGGGAGAGATGTGCAGCCCCACTGCACCCAGATGAATGCAGGAAAAGGTGTCCCATTTAGGGAGAAGTCCTCTAAGTACTTCCTCAAAGGATCAGGGGGCACTCACTGCTACGTGGCCTCCAAGCCCAACCCCCAGCTTTCCCTCATGGCCTGGCCTAAAAGAACACTCAGGGAACAGAAGCTAAGGGATACTAATAGAATCCAGGTGCTGCTGTCAGTTTGAGGAACTTCCCCACACTCAGAATACAAGAACACATCTTCGTGTGTGTGCTGGATGTAGGGAAACAGTCAAAGCATCTTTCAGGGGGCACATTTATTACATGGTTGTGGGTTGTAGGTTAAAAACCCACATCCCATGGATAGGCTCTCGCTTATACTTGGTTTAGAGCCCAACCCCCACTTTCCCCCACTCTCCAGCCTAGGCATGCCATCAGGGAAGACAAGCTAAGGGATTCTTTTAGAACCCAGGCGCTGCTGTCATTTGGAGGAGCCTCCCCACAATCAGGATACCTGACCACGTCTCCGTGTGTGTGCTGGAGGTGGGGAAACAGATTCCACGCATCTTTATGGGGCACAGGTGTTCCAAGGTTGGGGAAGTAGTTTAAAACCCTCCACTACCCACAGAGATGCACTCGCTAATACTTGGCTTTAGAGCCCATCCCCCACCATCGCTTACTGCTAGGCCTAGGAAAACACTTAGGGAAGTCAAGCTAAGGGATTCTATTACAACCCAGGTGCTGCTGTCTGTTCGAGGAACCTCCCCACACTCAGAACCCCAGAACACTTCTTCCTGTGTGTGCTGGACGTGGGGAAATATAGCACACGCATTTTTCAGGGGTCACAGTAATTCCCAAGTTGTGGGTTGTAGTTCAAACATCTCCACTACCCATGGAGAGGCACACGCTAATACTTAGTTTTGAATCCCAAAGCCCACTTTCAATCACACACTGGCCTAGGCGAACCATCAGGGAAGACAAGCAAAGGGATTCTATTCAAACCAAGACGCTGATGTCATTTGGAGGAACTACCCCACCCTCAGGAAACTGGAACCCAACCTTGTGTGGTGGGGAGATTTGAAGCCCCACTCCACGCAGATGAATGGGTGCTCAGGTGTTTCCCTTTATGGAGAATTCATCTAAATACTTCCTCAGTCCATCGGGGACACTCGCTACTATTTGGCCTCAAAGCCCAACCCCCAGGTTTCTCTCAGAGTCAGTCCTAGGGAAACACTCAGGGATTACAAGCTAAGGGATTCTATTAGAACCCAGCCGCTTCTGTCACCTGAAATTGCCAGCCCACACTCAGGATAGCAGAAAACTTCTTCATGTGTGTTCTGGTGGTGGGGATACAGAGTCCACGCTTTTTTCAAGGAGCACAGGTATTCCCATGTTGTGGGCTTTTGGTTAATAACCTCCAAATCCCATGGAGAAGCACTCGCTAATACTTGGATTTAGAGCCCAACCCACCCTTTCCCCAGCACTCCGTATCAGGCAACCAAACAGGGTAGACAAGTTAAGCGATTTTATAAGAACCAAGGCCCTGCTCTCAGTTGGAGGAGGCTGCCCACTCTCAGGATAACTGTGCAAGTGTTCGTGTGTGTGCTGGAGGTGTGGAAACAGACTCCACGGATCTTTATGGGGGCACAGGTGTTCCCAGGTTAGGGATGTAGTTTAAACACCTCCACAAACCATAGAGAGGTCATCGCAAATACTTGGTTTTGGAGCCCAAACCACACTTTCCCCCGCACTCCCGCCTAGGCTTTCCATCAGGGAAGACAAGCAAAGGGATTCAATTAGAACCCAGGCGCTGCTGTCAGTTGGAGGAACTTCCCTGCACTCAGAATTCCAGAACACATTCTTAGGTGTGGGAGAGATGTGCAGCCCCACTGCAAGCAGATGAATGCAGGAAAAGGTGTCCCCTTTAGGGAGAAGTCCTCTAAGTACTTCCTCAATGGATCAGGGGGCACTCACTGCTACATGGCCTCCAAGCCCAACCCCCAGCTTTCCCTCATGGCCTGGCCTAAAAGAACACTCAGGGAACAGAAGCTAAGGGATACTAATAGAATCCAGGTGTTGCTGTCAGTTTGAGGAACTTCCCCACACTCAGAATACAAGAACACATCTTCGTGTGTGTGCTGGATGTAGGGAAACAGTCAAAGCATCTTTCAAGGGGCACATTTATTACATGGTTGTGGGTTGTAGGTTAAAAACCCACATCCCATGGATAGGCTCTCGCTTATACTTGGTTTAGAGCCCAACCCCCACTTTCCCCCACTCTCCAGCCTAGGCATGCCATCAGGGAAGACAAGCTAAGGGATTCTTTTAGAACCCAGGCGCTGCTGTCATTTGGAGGAGCCTCCCCACAATCAGGATACCTGAGCACGTCTCCGTGTGTGTGCTGGAGGTGGGGAAACAGATTCCACGCATCTTTATGGGGCACAGGTGTTCCAAGGTTGGGGAAGTAGTTTAAAACCCTCCACTACCCACAGAGATGCACTCGCTAATACTTGGCTTTAGAGCCCATCCCCCACCATCGCTTACTGCTAGGCCTAGGAAAACACTTAGGGAAGTCAAGCTAAGGGATTCTATTACAACCCAGGTGCTGCTGTCTGTTGGAGGAACCTCCCCACACTCAGAACCCCAGAACACTTCTTCCTGTGTGTGCTGGACGTGGGGAAATAGAGCACACGCATTTTTCAGGGGTCACAGTAATTCCCAAGTTGTGGGTTGTAGTTTAAACATCTCCACTACCCATGGAGAGGCACACGCTAATACTTAGTTTTGAATCCCAAAGCCCACTTTCAATCACACACTGGCCTAGGCGAACCATCAGGGAAGACAAGCAAAGGGATTCTATTCAAACCAAGACGCTGATGTCATTTGGAGGAACTACCCCACCCTGAGGAAACTGGAACCCAACCTTGTGTGGTGGGGAGATTTGAAGCCCCACTCCACGCAGATGAATGGGTGCTCAGGTGTTTCCCTTTATGGAGAATTCATCTAAATACTTCCTCAGTCCATCGGGGACACTCGCTACTATTTGGCCTCAAAGCCCAACCCCCAGGTTTCTCTCAGAGTCAGTCCTAGGGAAACACTCAGGGATTACAAGCTAAGGGATTCTATTAGAACCCAGCCGCTTCTGTCACCTGAAATTGCCAGCCCACACTCAGGATAGCAGAAAACTTCTTCATGTGTGTTCTGGTGGTGGGGATACAGAGTCCACGCTTTTTTCAAGGAGCACAGGTATTCCCATGTTGTGGGCTTTTGGTTAATAACCTCCAAATCCCATGGAGAAGCACTCGCTAATACTTGGATTTAGAGCCCAACCCACCCTTTCCCCAGCACTCCGTATCAGGCAACCAAACAGGGTAGACAAGTTAAGCGATTTTATAAGAACCAAGGCCCTGCTCTCAGTTGGAGGAGGCTGCCCACTCTCAGGATAACTGTGCAAGTGTTCGTGTGTGTGCTGGAGGTGTGGAAACAGACTCCACGGATCTTTATGGGGGCACAGGTGTTCCCAGGTTAGGGATGTAGTTTAAACACCTCCACAAACCATAGAGAGGTCATCGCAAATACTTGGTTTTGGAGCCCAAACCACACTTTCCCCCGCACTCCCGCCTAGGCTTTCCATCAGGGAAGACAAGCAAAGGGATTCAATTAGAACCCAGGCGCTGCTGTCAGTTGGAGGAACTTCCCTGCACTCAGAATTCCAGAACACATTCTTAGGTGTGGGAGAGATGTGCAGCCCCACTGCAAGCAGATGAATGCAGGAAAAGGTGTCCCCTTTAGGGAGAAGTCCTCTAAGTACTTCCTCAATGGATCAGGGGGCACTCACTGCTACGTGGCCTCCAAGCCCAACCCCCAGCTTTCCCTCATGGCCTGGCTTAAAAGAACACTCAGGGAACAGAAGCTAAGGGATACTAATAGAATCCAGGTGTTGCTGTCAGTTTGAGGAACTTCCCCACACTCAGAATACCAGAAAACTTCTTCGTGTGTGTGCTGGATGTAGGGAAACAGTCAAAGCATCTTTCAGGGGGCACATTTATTCCATGGTTGTGGGTTGTAGGTTAAAAACCCACATCCCATTGATAGGCTCTCGCTTATACTTGGTTTAGAGCCCAACCCCCACATTCCCCCACTCTCCAGCCTAGGCATGCCATCAGGGAAGACAAGCTAAGGGATTCTTTTAGAACCCAGGCGCTGCTGTCATTTGGAGGAGCCTCCCCACAATCAGGATACCGGAGCACGTCTCCGTGTGTGTGCTGGAGGTGGGGAAACAGATTCCACGCATCTTTATGGGGCACAGGTGTTCCAAGGTTGGGGAAGTAGTTTAAAACCCTCCACTACCCACAGAGATGCACTCGCTAATACTTGGCTTTAGAGCCCATCCCCCACCATCGCTTACTGCTAGGCCTAGGAAAACACTTAGGGAAGTCAAGCTAAGGGATTCTATTACAACCCAGGTGCTGCTGTCTGTTGGAGGAACCTCCCCACACTCAGAACCCCAGAACACTTCTTCCTGTGTGTGCTGGACGTGGGGAAACATAGCACACGCATTTTTCAGGGGTCACAGTAATTCCCAAGTTGTGGGTTGTAGTTTAAACATCTCCACTACCCATGGAGTGGCACACGCTAATACTTAGTTTTAGATCCCAAATCCCACTTTCAACCACACACTGGCCTAGGCAAACCATCAGGGAAGACAAGCAAAGGGATTCTATTCAAACCAAGACGCTGATGTCAGTTGGAGGAACTACCCCACCCTCAGGATACTGGAACCCAACCTTGTGTGGTGGGGAGATTTGAAGCCCCACTCCACGCAGATGAATGGGTGCTCAGGTGTTTCCCTTTATGGAGAATTCATCTAAATACTTCCTCAGTCCATCGGGGACACTCGCTACTATTTGGCCTCAAAGCCCAAACCCCAGTATTCTCTCAGAGTCAGTCCTAGGGAAACACTCAGGGATTACAAGCTAAGGGATTCTATTAGAACCCAGCCGCTTCTGTCACCTGAAATTGCCAGCCCACACTCAGGATAGCAGAAAACTTCTTCATGTGTGTTCTGGTGGTGGGGATACAGAGTCCACGCTTTTTTCAAGGAGCACAGGTATTCCCATGTTGTGGGCTTTTGGTTAATAACCTCCAAATCCCATGGAGAAGCACTCGCTAATACTTGGATTTAGAGCCCAACCCACCCTTTCCCCAGCACTCCGTATCAGGCAACCAAACAGGGTAGACAAGTTAAGCGATTTTATAAGAACCAAGGCCCTGCTCTCAGTTGGAGGAGGCTTCCCACTCTCAGGATAACTGTGCAAGTGTTCGTGTGTGTGCTGGAGGTGTGGAAACAGACTCCACGGATCTTTATGGGGGCACAGGTGTTCCCAGGTTAGGGATGTAGTTTAAACACCTCCACAAACCATAGAGAGGTCATCGCAAATACTTGGTTTTGGAGCCCAAACCACACTTTCCCCCGCACTCCCGCCTAGGCTTTCCATCAGGGAAGACAAGCAAAGGGATTCAATTAGAACCCAGGCGCTGCTGTCAGTTGGAGGAACTTCCCTGCACTCAGAATTCCAGAACACATTCTTAGGTGTGGGAGAGATGTGCAGCCCCACTGCACCCAGATGAATGCAGGAAAAGGTGTTCCCTTTAGGGAGAAGTCCTCTAAGTACTTCCTCAATGGATCAGGGGGCACTCACTGCTACGTGGCCTCCAAGCCCAACCCCCAGCTTTCCCTCATGGCCTGGCCTAAAAGAACACTCAGGGAACAGAATCTAAGGGATACTAATAGAATCCAGGTGCTGCTGTCAGTTTGAGGAACATCCCCACACTCAGAATTCAAGAACACATATTCGTGTGTGTGCTGGATGTAGGGAAACAGTCAAAGCATCTTTCAGGGGGCACATTTATTCCATGGTTGTGGGTTGTAGGTTAAAAACCCACATCCCATGGATAGGCTCTCGCTTATACTTGGTTTAGAGCCCAACCCCCACTTTCCCCCACTCTCCAGCCAAGGCATGCCATCAGGGAAGACAAGCTAAGGGATTCTTTTAGAACCCAGGCGCTGCTGTCATTTGGAGGAGCCTCCCCACAATCAGGATACCTGAGCACGTCTCCGTGTGTGTGCTGGAGGTGGGGAAACAGATTCCACGCAACTTTATGGGGCACAGGTGTTCCAAGGTTGGGGAAGTAGTTTAAAACCCTCCACTACCCACAGAGATGCACTCGCTAATACTTGGCTTTAGAGCCCATCCCCCACCATCGCTTACTGCTAGGCCTAGGAAAACACTTAGGGAAGTCAAGCTAAGGGATTCTATTACAACCCAGGTGCTGCTGTCTGTTGGAGGAACCTCCCCACACTCAGAACCCCAGAACACTTCTTCCTGTGTGTGCTGGACGTGGGGAAACATAGCACACGCATTTTCCAGGGGTCACAGTAATTCCCAAGTTATGGGTTGTAGTTTAAACATCTCCACTACCCATGGAGAGGCACACGCTAATACTTAGTTTTGAATCCCAAAGCCCACTTTCAATCACACACTGGCCTAGGCGAACCATCAGGGAAGACAAGCAAAGGGATTCTATTCAAACCAAGACGCTGATGTCAGTTGGAGGAACTACCCCACCCTGAGGAAACTGGAACCCAACCTTGTGTGGTGGGGAGATTTGAAGCCCCACTCCACGCAGATGAATGGGTGCTCAGGTGTTTCCCTTTATGGAGAATTCATCTAAATACTTCCTCAGTCCATCGGGGACACTCGCTACTATTTGGCCTCAAAGCCCAACCCCCAGGTTTCTCTCAGAGTCAGTCCTAGGGAAACACTCAGGGATTACAAGCTAAGGGATTCTATTAGAACCCAGCCGCTTCTGTCACCTGAAATTGCCAGCCCACACTCAGGATAGCAGAAAACTTCTTCATGTGTGTTCTGGTGGTGGGGATACAGAGTCCACGCTTTTTTCAAGGAGCACAGGTATTCCCATGTTGTGGGCTTTTGGTTAATAACCTCCAAATCCCATGGAGAAGCACTCGCTAATACTTGGATTTAGAGCCCAACCCACCCTTTCCCCAGCACTCCGTATCAGGCAACCAAACAGGGTAGACAAGTTAAGCGATTTTATAAGAACCAAGGCCCTGCTCTCAGTTGGAGGAGGCTTCCCACTCTCAGGATAACTGTGCAAGTGTTCGTGTGTGTGCTGGAGGTGTGGAAACAGACTCCACGGATCTTTATGGGGGCACAGGTGTTCCCAGGTTAGGGATGTAGTTTAAACACCTCCACAAACCATAGAGAGGTCATCGCAAATACTTGGTTTTGGAGCCCAAACCACACTTTCCCCCGCACTCCCGCCTAGGCTTTCCATCAGGGAAGACAAGCAAAGGGATTCAATTAGAACCCAGGTGCTGCTGTCAGTTGGAGGAACTTCCCTGCACTCAGAATTCCAGAACACATTCTTAGGTGTGGGAGAGATGTGCAGCCCCACTGCACCCAGATGAATGCAGGAAAAGGTGTTCCCTTTAGGGAGAAGTCCTCTAAGTACTTCCTCAATGGATCAGGGGGCACTCACTGCTACGTGGCCTCCAAGCCCAACCCCCAGCTTTCCCTCATGGCCTGGCCTAAAAGAACACTCAGGGAACAGAATCTAAGGGATACTAATAGAATCCAGGTGCTGCTGTCAGTTTGAGGAACATCCCCACACTCAGAATTCAAGAACACATATTCGTGTGTGTGCTGGATGTAGGGAAACAGTCAAAGCATCTTTCAGGGGGCACATTTATTCCATGGTTGTGGGTTGTAGGTTAAAAACCCACATCCCATGGATAGGCTCTCGCTTATACTTGGTTTAGAGCCCAACCCCCACTTTCCCCCACTCTCCAGCCAAGGCATGCCATCAGGGAAGACAAGCTAAGGGATTCTTTTAGAACCCAGGCGCTGCTGTCATTTGGAGGAGCCTCCCCACAATCAGGATACCAGAGCACGTCTCCGTGTGTGTGCTGGAGGTGGGGAAACAGATTCCACGCAACTTTATGGGGCACAGGTGTTCCAAGGTTGGGGAAGTAGTTTAAAACCCTCCACTACCCACAGAGATGCACTCGCTAATACTTGGCTTTAGAGCCCATCCCCCACCATCGCTTACTGCTAGGCCTAGGAAAACACTTAGGGAAGTCAAGCTAAGGGATTCTATTACAACCCAGGTGCTGCTGTCTGTTGGAGGAACCTCCCCACACTCAGAACCCCAGAACACTTCTTCCTGTGTGTGCTGGACGTGGGGAAACATAGCACACGCATTTTCCAGGGGTCACAGTAATTCCCAAGTTGTGGGTTGTAGTTTAAACATCTCCACTACCCATGGAGAGGCACACGCTAATACTTAGTTTTGAATCCCAAAGCCCACTTTCAATCACACACTGGCCTAGGCGAACCATCAGGGAAGACAAGCAAAGGGATTCTATTCAAACCAAGACGCTGATGTCAGTTGGAGGAACTACCCCACCCTCAGGAAACTGGAACCCAACCTTGTGTGGTGGGGAGATTTGAAGCCCCACTCCACGCAGATGAATGGGTGCTCAGGTGTTTCCCTTTATGGAGAATTCATCTAAATACTTCCTCAGTCCATCGGGGACACTCGCTACTATTTGGCCTCAAAGCCCAACCCCCAGGTTTCTCTCAGAGTCAGTCCTAGGGAAACACTCAGGGATTACAAGCTAAGGGATTCTATTAGAACCCAGCCGCTTCTGTCACCTGAAATTGCCAGCCCACACTCAGGATAGCAGAAAACTTCTTCATGTGTGTTCTGGTGGTGGGGATACAGAGTCCACGCTTTTTTCAAGGAGCACAGGTATTCCCATGTTGTGGGCTTTTGGTTAATAACCTCCAAATCCCATGGAGAAGCACTCGCTAATACTTGGATTTAGAGCCCAACCCACCCTTTCCCCAGCACTCCGTATCAGGCAACCAAACAGGGTAGACAAGTTAAGCGATTTTATAAGAACCAAGGCCCTGCTCTCAGTTGGAGGAGGCTGCCCACTCTCAGGATAACTGTGCAAGTGTTCGTGTGTGTGCTGGAGGTGTGGAAACAGACTCCACGGATCTTTATGGGGGCACAGGTGTTCCCAGGTTAGGGATGTAGTTTAAACACCTCCACAAACCATAGAGAGGTCATCGCAAATACTTGGTTTTGGAGCCCAAACCACACTTTCCCCCGCACTCCCGCCTAGGCTTTCCATCAGGGAAGACAAGCAAAGGGATTCAATTAGAACCCAGGCGCTGCTGTCAGTTGGAGGAACTTCCCTGCACTCAGAATTCCAGAACACATTCTTAGGTGTGGGAGAGATGTGCAGCCCCACTGCACCCAGATGAATGCAGGAAAAGGTGTCCCCTTTAGGGAGAAGTCCTCTAAGTACTTCCTCAAAGGATCAGGGGGCACTCACTGCTACGTGGCCTCCAAGCCCAACCCCCAGCTTTCCCTCATGGCCTGGCCTAAAAGAACACTCAGGGAACAGAAGCTAAGGGATACTAATAGAATCCAGGTGTTGCTGTCAGTTTGAGGAACTTCCCCACACTCAGAATACAAGAACACATCTTCGTGTGTGTGCTGGATGTAGGGAAACAGTCAAAGCATCTTTCAGGGGGCACATTTATTACATGGTTGTGGGTTGTAGGTTAAAAACCCACATCCCATCGATAGGCTCTCGCTTATACTTGGTTTAGAGCCCAACCCCCACTTTCCCCCACTCTCCAGCCTAGGCATGCCATCAGGGAAGACAAGCTAAGGGATTCTTTTAGAACCCAGGCGCTGCTGTCATTTGGAGGAGCCTCCCCACAATCAGGATACCTGAGCACGTCTCCGTGTGTGTGCTGGAGGTGGGGAAACAGATTCCACGCATCTTTATGGGGCACAGGTGTTCCAAGGTTGGGGAAGTAGTTTAAAACCCTCCACTACCCACAGAGATGCACTCGCTAATACTTGGCTTTAGAGCCCATCCCCCACCATCGCTTACTGCTAGGCCTAGGAAAACACTTAGGGAAGTCAAGCTAAGGGATTCTATTACAACCCAGGTGCTGCTGTCTGTTGGAGGAACCTCCCCACACTCAGAACCCCAGAACACTTCTTCCTGTGTGTGCTGGACGTGGGGAAATATAGCACACGCATTTTTCAGGGGTCACAGTAATTCCCAAGTTGTGGGTTGTAGTTTAAACATCTCCACTACCCATGGAGAGGCACACGCTAATACTTAGTTTTGAATCCCAAAGCCCACTTTCAATCACACACTGGCCTAGGCGAACCATCAGGGAAGACAAGCAAAGGGATTCTATTCAAACCAAGACGCTGATGTCATTTGGAGGAACTACCCCACCCTCAGGAAACTGGAACCCAACCTTGTGTGGTGGGGAGATTTGAAGCCCCACTCCACGCAGATGAATGGGTGCTCAGGTGTTTCCCTTTATGGAGAATTCATCTAAATACTTCCTCAGTCCATCGGGGACACTCGCTACTATTTGGCCTCAAAGCCCAACCCCCAGGTTTCTCTCAGAGTCAGTCCTAGGGAAACACTCAGGGATTACAAGCTAAGGGATTCTATTAGAACCCAGCCGCTTCTGTCACCTGAAATTGCCAGCCCACACTCAGGATAGCAGAAAACTTCTTCATGTGTGTTCTGGTGGTGGGGATACAGAGTCCACGCTTTTTTCAAGGAGCACAGGTATTCCCATGTTGTGGGCTTTTGGTTAATAACCTCCAAATCCCATTGAGAAGCACTCGCTAATACTTGGATTTAGAGCCCAACCCACCCTTTCCCCAGCACTCCGTATCAGGCAACCAAACAGGGTAGACAAGTTAAGCGATTTTATAAGAACCAAGGCCCTGCTCTCAGTTGGAGGAGGCTGCCCACTCTCAGGATAACTGTGCAAGTGTTCGTGTGTGTGCTGGAGGTGTGGAAACAGACTCCACGGATCTTTATGGGGGCACAGGTGTTCCCAGGTTAGGGATGTAGTTTAAACACCTCCACAAACCATAGAGAGGTCATCGCAAATACTTGGTTTTGGAGCCCAAACCACACTTTCCCCCGCACTCCCGCCTAGGCTTTCCATCAGGGAAGACAAGCAAAGGGATTCAATTAGAACCCAGGCGCTGCTGTCAGTTGGAGGAACTTCCCTGCACTCAGAATTCCAGAACACATTCTTAGGTGTGGGAGAGATGTGCAGCCCCACTGCACCCAGATGAATGCAGGAAAAGGTGTCCCCTTTAGGGAGAAGTCCTCTAAGTACTTCCTCCATGAATCAGGGGGCACTCACTGCTACGTGGCCTCCAAGCCCACCCCCCAGCTTTCCCTCATGGCCTGGCCTAAAAGAACACTCAGGGAACAGAAGCTAAGGGATACTAATAGAATCCAGGTGCTGCTGTCAGTTTGAGGAACATCCCCACACTCAGGATACAAGAACACATCTTCGTGTGTGTGCTGGATGTAGGGAAACAGTCAAAGCATCTTTCAGGGGGCACATTTATTCCATGGTTGTGGGTTGTAGGTTAGAAACCCACATCCCATGGATAGGCTCTCGCTTATACTTGGTTTAGAGCCCAACCCCCACTTTCCCCCACTCTCCAGCCTAGGCATGCCATCAGGGAAGACAAGCTACGGGATTCTTTTAGAACCCAGGCGCTGCTGTCATTTGGAGGAGCCTCCCCACAATCAGGATACCTGAGCACGTCTCCGTGTGTGTGCTGGAGGTGTGGAAAAAGATTCCACGCATCTCTATGGGGCACAGGTGTTCCAAGGTTGGGGAAGTAGTTTAAAACCCTCCACTACCCACAGAGATGCACTCGCTAATACTTGGCTTTAGAGCCCATCCCCCACCATCGCTTACTGCTAGGCCTAGGAAAACACTTAGGGAAGTCAAGCTAAGGGATTCTATTACAACCCAGGTGCTGCTGTCTGTTGGAGGAACCTCCCCACACTCAGAACCCCAGAACACTTCTTCCTGTGTGTGCTGGACGTGGGGAAACATAGCACACGCATTTTTCAGGGGTCACAGTAATTCCCAAGTTGTGGGTTGTAGTTTAAACATCTCCACTACCCATGGAGAGGCACACGCTAATACTTAGTTTTGAATCCCAAAGCCCACTTTCAATCACACACTGGCCTAGGCGAACCATCAGGGAAGACAAGCAAAGGGATTCTATTCAAACCAAGACGCTGATGTCAGTTGGAGGAACTACCCCACCCTCAGGAAACTGGAACCCAACCTTGTGTGGTGGGGAGATTTGAAGCCCCACTCCACGCAGATGAATGGGTGCTCAGGTGTTTCCCTTTATGGAGAATTCATCTAAATACTTCCTCAGTCCATCGGGGACACTCGCTACTATTTGGCCTCAAAGCCCAACCCCCAGGTTTCTCTCAGAGTCAGTCCTAGGGAAACACTCAGGGATTACAAGCTAAGGGATTCTATTAGAACCCAGCCGCTTCTGTCACCTGAAATTGCCAGCCCACACTCAGGAGAGCAGAAAACTTCTTCATGTGTGTTCTGGTGGTGGGGATACAGAGTCCACGCTTTTTTCAAGGAGCACAGGTATTCCCATGTTGTGGGCTTTTGGTTAATAACCTCCAAATCCCATGGAGAAGCACTCGCTAATACTTGGATTTAGAGCCCAACCCACCCTTTCCCCAGCACTCCGTATCAGGCAACCAAACAGGGTAGACAAGTTAAGCGATTTTATAAGAACCAAGGCCCTGCTCTCAGTTGGAGGAGGCTGCCCACTCTCAGGATAACTGTGCAAGTGTTCGTGTGTGTGCTGGAGGTGTGGAAACAGACTCCACGGATCTTTATGGGGGCACAGGTGTTCCCAGGTTAGGGATGTAGTTTAAACACCTCCACAAACCATAGAGAGGTCATCGCAAATACTTGGTTTTGGAGCCCAAACCACACTTTCCCCCGCACTCCCGCCTAGGCTTTCCATCAGGGAAGACAAGCAAAGGGATTCAATTAGAACCCAGGCGCTGCTGTCAGTTGGAGGAACTTCCCTGCACTCAGAATTCCAGAACACATTCTTAGGTGTGGGAGAGATGTGCAGCCCCACTGCACCCAGATGAATGCAGGAAAAGGTGTCCCCTTTAGGGAGAAGTCCTCTAAGTACTTCCTCAAAGGATCAGGGGGCACTCACTGCTACGTGGCCTCCAAGCCCAACCCCCAGCTTTCCCTCATGGCCTGGCCTAAAAGAACACTCAGGGAACAGAAGCTAAGGGATACTAATAGAATCCAGGTGCTGCTGTCAGTTTGAGGAACTTCCCCACACTCAGAATACCAGAAAACTTCTTCGTGTGTGTGCTGGATGTAGGGAAACAGTCAAAGCATCTTTCAGGGGGCACATTTATTCCATGGTTGTGGGTTGTAGGTTAAAAACCCACATCCCATTGATAGGCTCTCGCTTATACTTGGTTTAGAGCCCAACCCCCACATTCCCCCACTCTCCAGCCTAGGCATGCCATCAGGGAAGACAAGCTAAGGGATTCTTTTAGAACCCAGGCGCTGCTGTCATTTGGAGGAGCCTCCCCACAATCAGGATACCGGAGCACGTCTCCGTGTGTGTGCTGGAGGTGGGGAAACAGATTCCACGCATCTTTATGGGGCACAGGTGTTCCAAGGTTGGGGAAGTAGTTTAAAACCCTCCACTACCCACAGAGATGCACTCGCTAATACTTGGCTTTAGAGCCCATCCCCCACCATCGCTTACTGCTAGGCCTAGGAAAACACTTAGGGAAGTCAAGCTAAGGGATTCTATTACAACCCAGGTGCTGCTGTCTGTTGGAGGAACCTCCCCACACTCAGAACCCCAGAACACTTCTTCCTGTGTGTGCTGGACGTGGGGAAACATAGCACACGCATTTTTCAGGGGTCACAGTAATTCCCAAGTTGTGGGTTGTAGTTTAAACATCTCCACTACCCATGGAGTGGCACACGCTAATACTTAGTTTTAGATCCCAAATCCCACTTTCAACCACACACTGGCCTAGGCAAACCATCAGGGAAGACACGCAAAGGGATTCTATTCAAACCAAGACGCTGATGTCAGTTGGAGGAACTACCCCACCCTCAGGATACTGGAACCCAACCTTGTGTGGTGGGGAGATTTGAAGCCCCACTCCACGCAGATGAATGGGTGCTCAGGTGTTTCCCTTTATGGAGAATTCATCTAAATACTTCCTCAGTCCATCGGGGACACTCGCTACTATTTGGCCTCAAAGCCCAAACCCCAGTATTCTCTCAGAGTCAGTCCTAGGGAAACACTCAGGGATTACAAGCTAAGGGATTCTATTAGAACCCAGCCGCTTCTGTCACCTGAAATTGCCAGCCCACACTCAGGATAGCAGAAAACTTCTTCATGTGTGTTCTGGTGGTGGGGATACAGAGTCCACGCTTTTTTCAAGGAGCACAGGTATTCCCATGTTGTGGGCTTTTGGTTAATAACCTCCAAATCCCATGGAGAAGCACTCGCTAATACTTGGATTTAGAGCCCAACCCACCCTTTCCCCAGCACTCCGTATCAGGCAACCAAACAGGGTAGACAAGTTAAGCGATTTTATAAGAACCAAGGCCCTGCTCTCAGTTGGAGGAGGCTGCCCACTCTCAGGATAACTGTGCAAGTGTTCGTGTGTGTGCTGGAGGTGTGGAAACAGACTCCACGGATCTTTATGGGGGCACAGGTGTTCCCAGGTTAGGGATGTAGTTTAAACACCTCCACAAACCATAGAGAGGTCATCGCAAATACTTGGTTTTGGAGCCCAAACCACACTTTCCCCCGCACTCCCGCCTAGGCTTTCCATCAGGGAAGACAAGCAAAGGGATTCAATTAGAACCCAGGCGCTGCTGTCAGTTGGAGGAACTTCCCTGCACTCAGAATTCCAGAACACATTCTTAGGTGTGGGAGAGATGTGCAGCCCCACTGCACCCAGATGAATGCAGGAAAAGGTGTTCCCTTTAGGGAGAAGTCCTCTAAGTACTTCCTCAATGGATCAGGGGGCACTCACTGCTACGTGGCCTCCAAGCCCAACCCCCAGCTTTCCCTCATGGCCTGGCCTAAAAGAACACTCAGGGAACAGAATCTAAGGGATACTAATAGAATCCAGGTGCTGCTGTCAGTTTGAGGAACATCCCCACACTCAGAATTCAAGAACACATATTCGTGTGTGTGCTGGATGTAGGGAAACAGTCAAAGCATCTTTCAGGGGGCACATTTATTCCATGGTTGTGGGTTGTAGGTTAAAAACCCACATCCCATGGATAGGCTCTCGCTTATACTTGGTTTAGAGCCCAACCCCCACTTTCCCCCACTCTCCAGCCAAGGCATGCCATCAGGGAAGACAAGCTAAGGGATTCTTTTAGAACCCAGGCGCTGCTGTCATTTGGAGGAGCCTCCCCACAATCAGGATACCTGAGCACGTCTCCGTGTGTGTGCTGGAGGTGGGGAAACAGATTCCACGCAACTTTATGGGGCACAGGTGTTCCAAGGTTGGGGAAGTAGTTTAAAACCCTCCACTACCCACAGAGATGCACTCGCTAATACTTGGCTTTAGAGCCCATCCCCCACCATCGCTTACTGCTAGGCCTAGGAAAACACTTAGGGAAGTCAAGCTAAGGGATTCTATTACAACCCAGGTGCTGCTGTCTGTTGGAGGAACCTCCCCACACTCAGAACCCCAGAACACTTCTTCCTGTGTGTGCTGGACGTGGGGAAACATAGCACACGCATTTTCCAGGGGTCACAGTAATTCCCAAGTTATGGGTTGTAGTTTAAACATCTCCACTACCCATGGAGAGGCACACGCTAATACTTAGTTTTGAATCCCAAAGCCCACTTTCAATCACACACTGGCCTAGGCGAACCATCAGGGAAGACAAGCAAAGGGATTCTATTCAAACCAAGACGCTGATGTCAGTTGGAGGAACTACCCCACCCTCAGGAAACTGGAACCCAACCTTGTGTGGTGGGGAGATTTGAAGCCCCACTCCACGCAGATGAATGGGTGCTCAGGTGTTTCCCTTTATGGAGAATTCATCTAAATACTTCCTCAGTCCATCGGGGACACTCGCTACTATTTGGCCTCAAAGCCCAACCCCCAGGTTTCTCTCAGAGTCAGTCCTAGGGAAACACTCAGGGATTACAAGCTAAGGGATTCTATTAGAACCCAGCCGCTTCTGTCACCTGAAATTGCCAGCCCACACTCAGGATAGCAGAAAACTTCTTCATGTGTGTTCTGGTGGTGGGGATACAGAGTCCACGCTTTTTTCAAGGAGCACAGGTATTCCCATGTTGTGGGCTTTTGGTTAATAACCTCCAAATCCCATGGAGAAGCACTCGCTAATACTTGGATTTAGAGCCCAACCCACCCTTTCCCCAGCACTCCGTATCAGGCAACCAAACAGGGTAGACAAGTTAAGCGATTTTATAAGAACCAAGGCCCTGCTCTCAGTTGGAGGAGGCTTCCCACTCTCAGGATAACTGTGCAAGTGTTCGTGTGTGTGCTGGAGGTGTGGAAACAGACTCCACGGATCTTTATGGGGGCACAGGTGTTCCCAGGTTAGGGATGTAGTTTAAACACCTCCACAAACCATAGAGAGGTCATCGCAAATACTTGGTTTTGGAGCCCAAACCACACTTTCCCCCGCACTCCCGCCTAGGCTTTCCATCAGGGAAGACAAGCAAAGGGATTCAATTAGAACCCAGGTGCTGCTGTCAGTTGGAGGAACTTCCCTGCACTCAGAATTCCAGAACACATTCTTAGGTGTGGGAGAGATGTGCAGCCCCACTGCACCCAGATGAATGCAGGAAAAGGTGTTCCCTTTAGGGAGAAGTCCTCTAAGTACTTCCTCAATGGATCAGGGGGCACTCACTGCTACGTGGCCTCCAAGCCCAACCCCCAGCTTTCCCTCATGGCCTGGCCTAAAAGAACACTCAGGGAACAGAATCTAAGGGATACTAATAGAATCCAGGTGCTGCTGTCAGTTTGAGGAACATCCCCACACTCAGAATTCAAGAACACATATTCGTGTGTGTGCTGGATGTAGGGAAACAGTCAAAGCATCTTTCAGGGGGCACATTTATTCCATGGTTGTGGGTTGTAGGTTAAAAACCCACATCCCATGGATAGGCTCTCGCTTATACTTGGTTTAGAGCCCAACCCCCACTTTCCCCCACTCTCCAGCCAAGGCATGCCATCAGGGAAGACAAGCTAAGGGATTCTTTTAGAACCCAGGCGCTGCTGTCATTTGGAGGAGCCTCCCCACAATCAGGATACCTGAGCACGTCTCCGTGTGTGTGCTGGAGGTGGGGAAACAGATTCCACGCAACTTTATGGGGCACAGGTGTTCCAAGGTTGGGGAAGTAGTTTAAAACCCTCCACTACCCACAGAGATGCACTCGCTAATACTTGGCTTTAGAGCCCATCCCCCACCATCGCTTACTGCTAGGCCTAGGAAAACACTTAGGGAAGTCAAGCTAAGGGATTCTATTACAACCCAGGTGCTGCTGTCTGTTGGAGGAACCTCCCCACACTCAGAACCCCAGAACACTTCTTCCTGTGTGTGCTGGACGTGGGGAAACATAGCACACGCATTTTTCAGGGGTCACAGTAATTCCCAAGTTGTGGGTTGTAGTTTAAACATCTCCACTACCCATGGAGAGGCACACGCTAATACTTAGTTTTGAATCCCAAAGCCCACTTTCAATCACACACTGGCCTAGGCGAACCATCAGGGAAGACAAGCAAAGGGATTCTATTCAAACCAAGACGCTGATGTCATTTGGAGGAACTACCCCACCCTCAGGAAACTGGAACCCAACCTTGTGTGGTGGGGAGATTTGAAGCCCCACTCCACGCAGATGAATGGGTGCTCAGGTGTTTCCCTTTATGGAGAATTCATCTAAATACTTCCTCAGTCCATCGGGGACACTCGCTACTATTTGGCCTCAAAGCCCAACCCCCAGGTTTCTCTCAGAGTCAGTCCTAGGGAAACACTCAGGGATTACAAGCTAAGGGATTCTATTAGAACCCAGCCGCTTCTGTCACCTGAAATTGCCAGCCCACACTCAGGATAGCAGAAAACTTCTTCATGTGTGTTCTGGTGGTGGGGATACAGAGTCCACGCTTTTTTCAAGGAGCACAGGTATTCCCATGTTGTGGGCTTTTGGTTAATAACCTCCAAATCCCATGGAGAAGCACTCGCTAATACTTGGATTTAGAGCCCAACCCACCCTTTCCCCAGCACTCCGTATCAGGCAACCAAACAGGGTAGACAAGTTAAGCGATTTTATAAGAACCAAGGCCCTGCTCTCAGTTGGAGGAGGCTGCCCACTCTCAGGATAACTGTGCAAGTGTTCGTGTGTGTGCTGGAGGTGTGGAAACAGACTCCACGGATCTTTATGGGGGCACAGGTGTTCCCAGGTTAGGGATGTAGTTTAAACACCTCCACAAACCATAGAGAGGTCATCGCAAATACTTGGTTTCGGAGCCCTAACCACACTTTCCCCCGCACTCCCGCCTAGGCTTTCCATCAGGGAAGACAAGCAAAGGGATTCAATTAGAACCCAGGCGCTGCTGTCAGTTGGAGGAACTTCCCTGCACTCAGAATTCCAGAACACATTCTTAGGTGTGGGAGAGATGTGCAGCCCCACTGCACCCAGATGAATGCAGGAAAAGGTGTCCCCTTTAGGGAGAAGTCCTCTAAGTACTTCCTCAAAGGATCAGGGGGCACTCACTGCTACGTGGCCTCCAAGCCCAACCCCCAGCTTTCCCTCATGGCCTGGCCTAAAAGAACACTCAGGGAACAGAAGCTAAGGGATACTAATAGAATCCAGGTGTTGCTGTCAGTTTGAGGAACTTCCCCACACTCAGAATACAAGAACACATCTTCGTGTGTGTGCTGGATGTAGGGAAACAGTCAAAGCATCTTTCAGGGGGCACATTTATTACATGGTTGTGGGTTGTAGGTTAAAAACCCACATCCCATGGATAGGCTCTCGCTTATACTTGGTTTAGAGCCCAACCCCCACTTTCCCCCACTCTCCAGCCTAGGCATGCCATCAGGGAAGACAAGCTAAGGGATTCTTTTAGAACCCAGGCGCTGCTGTCATTTGGAGGAGCCTCCCCACAATCAGGATACCTGAGCACGTCTCCGTGTGTGTGCTGGAGGTGGGGAAACAGATTCCACGCATCTTTATGGGGCACAGGTGTTCCAAGGTTGGGGAAGTAGTTTAAAACCCTCCACTACCCACAGAGATGCACTCGCTAATACTTGGCTTTAGAGCCCATCCCCCACCATCGCTTACTGCTAGGCCTAGGAAAACACTTAGGGAAGTCAAGCTAAGGGATTCTATTACAACCCAGGTGCTGCTGTCTGTTGGAGGAACCTCCCCACACTCAGAACCCCAGAACACTTCTTCCTGTGTGTGCTGGACGTGGGGAAATATAGCACACGCATTTTTCAGGGGTCACAGTAATTCCCAAGTTGTGGGTTGTAGTTTAAACATCTCCACTACCCATGGAGAGGCACACGCTAATACTTAGTTTTGAATCCCAAAGCCCACTTTCAATCACACACTGGCCTAGGCGAACCATCAGGGAAGACAAGCAAAGGGATTCTATTCAAACCAAGACGCTGATGTCATTTGGAGGAACTACCCCACCCTCAGGAAACTGGAACCCAACCTTGTGTGGTGGGGAGATTTGAAGCCCCACTCCACGCAGATGAATTGGTGCTCAGGTGTTTCCCTTTATGGAGAATTCATCTAAATACTTCCTCAGTCCATCGGGGACACTCGCTACTATTTGGCCTCAAAGCCCAACCCCCAGGTTTCTCTCAGAGTCAGTCCTAGGGAAACACTCAGGGATTACAAGCTAAGGGATTCTATTAGAACCCAGCCGCTTCTGTCACCTGAAATTGCCAGCCCACACTCAGGATAGCAGAAAACTTCTTCATGTGTGTTCTGGTGGTGGGGATACAGAGTCCACGCTTTTTTCAAGGAGCACAGGTATTCCCATGTTGTGGGCTTTTGGTTAATAACCTCCAAATCCCATTGAGAAGCACTCGCTAATACTTGGATTTAGAGCCCAACCCACCCTTTCCCCAGCACTCCGTATCAGGCAACCAAACAGGGTAGACAAGTTAAGCGATTTTATAAGAACCAAGGCCCTGCTCTCAGTTGGAGGAGGCTGCCCACTCTCAGGATAACTGTGCAAGTGTTCGTGTGTGTGCTGGAGGTGTGGAAACAGACTCCACGGATCTTTATGGGGGCACAGGTGTTCCCAGGTTAGGGATGTAGTTTAAACACCTCCACAAACCATAGAGAGGTCATCGCAAATACTTGGTTTTGGAGCCCAAACCACACTTTCCCCCGCACTCCCGCCTAGGCTTTCCATCAGGGAAGACAAGCAAAGGGATTCAATTAGAACCCAGGCGCTGCTGTCAGTTGGAGGAACTTCCCTGCACTCAGAATTCCAGAACACATTCTTAGGTGTGGGAGAGATGTGCAGCCCCACTGCACCCAGATGAATGCAGGAAAAGGTGTCCCCTTTAGGGAGAAGTCCTCTAAGTACTTCCTCCATGAATCAGGGGGCACTCACTGCTACGTGGCCTCCAAGCCCACCCCCCAGCTTTCCCTCATGGCCTGGCCTAAAAGAACACTCAGGGAACAGAAGCTAAGGGATACTAATAGAATCCAGGTGCTGCTGTCAGTTTGAGGAACATCCCCACACTCAGGATACAAGAACACATCTTCGTGTGTGTGCTGGATGTAGGGAAACAGTCAAAGCATCTTTCAGGGGGCACATTTATTCCATGGTTGTGGGTTGTAGGTTAGAAACCCACATCCCATGGATAGGCTCTCGCTTATACTTGGTTTAGAGCCCAACCCCCACTTTCCCCCACTCTCCAGCCTAGGCATGCCATCAGGGAAGACAAGCTAAGGGATTCTTTTAGAACCCAGGCGCTGCTGTCATTTGGAGGAGCCTCCCCACAATCAGGATACCTGAGCACGTCTCCGTGTGTGTGCTGGAGGTGTGGAAAAAGATTCCACGCATCTCTATGGGGCACAGGTGTTCCAAGGTTGGGGAAGTAGTTTAAAACCCTCCACTACCCACAGAGATGCACTCGCTAATACTTGGCTTTAGAGCCCATCCCCCACCATCGCTTACTGCTAGGCCTAGGAAAACACTTAGGGAAGTCAAGCTAAGGGATTCTATTACAACCCAGGTGCTGCTGTCTGTTGGAGGAACCTCCCCACACTCAGAACCCCAGAACACTTCTTCCTGTGTGTGCTGGACGTGGGGAAACATAGCACACGCATTTTTCAGGGGTCACAGTAATTCCCAAGTTGTGGGTTGTAGTTTAAACATCTCCACTACCCATGGAGAGGCACACGCTAATACTTAGTTTTGAATCCCAAAGCCCACTTTCAATCACACACTGGCCTAGGCGAACCATCAGGGAAGACAAGCAAAGGGATTCTATTCAAACCAAGACGCTGATGTCAGTTGGAGGAACTACCCCACCCTCAGGAAACTGGAACCCAACCTTGTGTGGTGGGGAGATTTGAAGCCCCACTCCACGCAGATGAATGGGTGCTCAGGTGTTTCCCTTTATGGAGAATTCATCTAAATACTTCCTCAGTCCATCGGGGACACTCGCTACTATTTGGCCTCAAAGCCCAACCCCCAGGTTTCTCTCAGAGTCAGTCCTAGGGAAACACTCAGGGATTACAAGCTAAGGGATTCTATTAGAACCCAGCCGCTTCTGTCACCTGAAATTGCCAGCCCACACTCAGGAGAGCAGAAAACTTCTTCATGTGTGTTCTGGTGGTGGGGATACAGAGTCCACGCTTTTTTCAAGGAGCACAGGTATTCCCATGTTGTGGGCTTTTGGTTAATAACCTCCAAATCCCATGGAGAAGCACTCGCTAATACTTGGATTTAGAGCCCAACCCACCCTTTCCCCAGCACTCCGTATCAGGCAACCAAACAGGGTAGACAAGTTAAGCGATTTTATAAGAACCAAGGCCCTGCTCTCAGTTGGAGGAGGCTGCCCACTCTCAGGATAACTGTGCAAGTGTTCGTGTGTGTGCTGGAGGTGTGGAAACAGACTCCACGGATCTTTATGGGGGCACAGGTGTTCCCAGGTTAGGGATGTAGTTTAAACACCTCCACAAACCATAGAGAGGTCATCGCAAATACTTGGTTTTGGAGCCCAAACCACACTTTCCCCCGCACTCCCGCCTAGGCTTTCCATCAGGGAAGACAAGCAAAGGGATTCAATTAGAACCCAGGCGCTGCTGGCAGTTGGAGGAACTTCCCTGCACTCAGAATTCCAGAACACATTCTTAGGTGTGGGAGAGATGTGCAGCCCCACTGCACCCAGATGAATGCAGGAAAAGGTGTCCCCTTTAGGGAGAAGTCCTCTAAGTACTTCCTCAAAGGATCAGGGGGCACTCACTGCTACGTGGCCTCCAAGCCCAACCCCCAGCTTTCCCTCATGGCCTGGCCTAAAAGAACACTCAGGGAACAGAAGCTAAGGGATACTAATAGAATCCAGGTGCTGCTGTCAGTTTGAGGAACTTCCCCACACTCAGAATACAAGAACACATCTTCGTGTGTGTGCTGGATGTAGGGAAACAGTCAAAGCATCTTTCAGGGGGCACATTTATTACATGGTTGTGGGTTGTAGGTTAAAAACCCACATCCCATGGATAGGCTCTCGCTTATACTTGGTTTAGAGCCCAACCCCCACTTTCCCCCACTCTCCAGCCTAGGCATGCCATCAGGGAAGACAAGCTAAGGGATTCTTTTAGAACCCAGGCGCTGCTGTCATTTGGAGGAGCCTCCCCACAATCAGGATACCTGACCACGTCTCCGTGTGTGTGCTGGAGGTGGGGAAACAGATTCCACGCATCTTTATGGGGCACAGGTGTTCCAAGGTTGGGGAAGTAGTTTAAAACCCTCCACTACCCACAGAGATGCACTCGCTAATACTTGGCTTTAGAGCCCATCCCCCACCATCGCTTACTGCTAGGCCTAGGAAAACACTTAGGGAAGTCAAGCTAAGGGATTCTATTACAACCCAGGTGCTGCTGTCTGTTCGAGGAACCTCCCCACACTCAGAACCCCAGAACACTTCTTCCTGTGTGTGCTGGACGTGGGGAAATATAGCACACGCATTTTTCAGGGGTCACAGTAATTCCCAAGTTGTGGGTTGTAGTTCAAACATCTCCACTACCCATGGAGAGGCACACGCTAATACTTAGTTTTGAATCCCAAAGCCCACTTTCAATCACACACTGGCCTAGGCGAACCATCAGGGAAGACAAGCAAAGGGATTCTATTCAAACCAAGACGCTGATGTCATTTGGAGGAACTACCCCACCCTCAGGAAACTGGAACCCAACCTTGTGTGGTGGGGAGATTTGAAGCCCCACTCCACGCAGATGAATGGGTGCTCAGGTGTTTCCCTTTATGGAGAATTCATCTAAATACTTCCTCAGTCCATCGGGGACACTCGCTACTATTTGGCCTCAAAGCCCAACCCCCAGGTTTCTCTCAGAGTCAGTCCTAGGGAAACACTCAGGGATTACAAGCTAAGGGATTCTATTAGAACCCAGCCGCTTCTGTCACCTGAAATTGCCAGCCCACACTCAGGATAGCAGAAAACTTCTTCATGTGTGTTCTGGTGGTGGGGATACAGAGTCCACGCTTTTTTCAAGGAGCACAGGTATTCCCATGTTGTGGGCTTTTGGTTAATAACCTCCAAATCCCATGGAGAAGCACTCGCTAATACTTGGATTTAGAGCCCAACCCACCCTTTCCCCAGCACTCCGTATCAGGCAACCAAACAGGGTAGACAAGTTAAGCGATTTTATAAGAACCAAGGCCCTGCTCTCAGTTGGAGGAGGCTGCCCACTCTCAGGATAACTGTGCAAGTGTTCGTGTGTGTGCTGGAGGTGTGGAAACAGACTCCACGGATCTTTATGGGGGCACAGGTGTTCCCAGGTTAGGGATGTAGTTTAAACACCTCCACAAACCATAGAGAGGTCATCGCAAATACTTGGTTTTGGAGCCCAAACCACACTTTCCCCCGCACTCCCGCCTAGGCTTTCCATCAGGGAAGACAAGCAAAGGGATTCAATTAGAACCCAGGCGCTGCTGTCAGTTGGAGGAACTTCCCTGCACTCAGAATTCCAGAACACATTCTTAGGTGTGGGAGAGATGTGCAGCCCCACTGCAAGCAGATGAATGCAGGAAAAGGTGTCCCCTTTAGGGAGAAGTCCTCTAAGTACTTCCTCAATGGATCAGGGGGCACTCACTGCTACATGGCCTCCAAGCCCAACCCCCAGCTTTCCCTCATGGCCTGGCCTAAAAGAACACTCAGGGAACAGAAGCTAAGGGATACTAATAGAATCCAGGTGTTGCTGTCAGTTTGAGGAACTTCCCCACACTCAGAATACAAGAACACATCTTCGTGTGTGTGCTGGATGTAGGGAAACAGTCAAAGCATCTTTCAAGGGGCACATTTATTACATGGTTGTGGGTTGTAGGTTAAAAACCCACATCCCATGGATAGGCTCTCGCTTATACTTGGTTTAGAGCCCAACCCCCACTTTCCCCCACTCTCCAGCCTAGGCATGCCATCAGGGAAGACAAGCTAAGGGATTCTTTTAGAACCCAGGCGCTGCTGTCATTTGGAGGAGCCTCCCCACAATCAGGATACCTGAGCACGTCTCCGTGTGTGTGCTGGAGGTGGGGAAACAGATTCCACGCATCTTTATGGGGCACAGGTGTTCCAAGGTTGGGGAAGTAGTTTAAAACCCTCCACTACCCACAGAGATGCACTCGCTAATACTTGGCTTTAGAGCCCATCCCCCACCATCGCTTACTGCTAGGCCTAGGAAAACACTTAGGGAAGTCAAGCTAAGGGATTCTATTACAACCCAGGTGCTGCTGTCTGTTGGAGGAACCTCCCCACACTCAGAACCCCAGAACACTTCTTCCTGTGTGTGCTGGACGTGGGGAAATAGAGCACACGCATTTTTCAGGGGTCACAGTAATTCCCAAGTTGTGGGTTGTAGTTTAAACATCTCCACTACCCATGGAGAGGCACACGCTAATACTTAGTTTTGAATCCCAAAGCCCACTTTCAATCACACACTGGCCTAGGCGAACCATCAGGGAAGACAAGCAAAGGGATTCTATTCAAACCAAGACGCTGATGTCATTTGGAGGAACTACCCCACCCTGAGGAAACTGGAACCCAACCTTGTGTGGTGGGGAGATTTGAAGCCCCACTCCACGCAGATGAATGGGTGCTCAGGTGTTTCCCTTTATGGAGAATTCATCTAAATACTTCCTCAGTCCATCGGGGACACTCGCTACTATTTGGCCTCAAAGCCCAACCCCCAGGTTTCTCTCAGAGTCAGTCCTAGGGAAACACTCAGGGATTACAAGCTAAGGGATTCTATTAGAACCCAGCCGCTTCTGTCACCTGAAATTGCCAGCCCACACTCAGGATAGCAGAAAACTTCTTCATGTGTGTTCTGGTGGTGGGGATACAGAGTCCACGCTTTTTTCAAGGAGCACAGGTATTCCCATGTTGTGGGCTTTTGGTTAATAACCTCCAAATCCCATGGAGAAGCACTCGCTAATACTTGGATTTAGAGCCCAACCCACCCTTTCCCCAGCACTCCGTATCAGGCAACCAAACAGGGTAGACAAGTTAAGCGATTTTATAAGAACCAAGGCCCTGCTCTCAGTTGGAGGAGGCTGCCCACTCTCAGGATAACTGTGCAAGTGTTCGTGTGTGTGCTGGAGGTGTGGAAACAGACTCCACGGATCTTTATGGGGGCACAGGTGTTCCCAGGTTAGGGATGTAGTTTAAACACCTCCACAAACCATAGAGAGGTCATCGCAAATACTTGGTTTTGGAGCCCAAACCACACTTTCCCCCGCACTCCCGCCTAGGCTTTCCATCAGGGAAGACAAGCAAAGGGATTCAATTAGAACCCAGGCGCTGCTGTCAGTTGGAGGAACTTCCCTGCACTCAGAATTCCAGAACACATTCTTAGGTGTGGGAGAGATGTGCAGCCCCACTGCAAGCAGATGAATGCAGGAAAAGGTGTCCCCTTTAGGGAGAAGTCCTCTAAGTACTTCCTCAATGGATCAGGGGGCACTCACTGCTACGTGGCCTCCAAGCCCAACCCCCAGCTTTCCCTCATGGCCTGGCTTAAAAGAACACTCAGGGAACAGAAGCTAAGGGATACTAATAGAATCCAGGTGTTGCTGTCAGTTTGAGGAACTTCCCCACACTCAGAATACCAGAAAACTTCTTCGTGTGTGTGCTGGATGTAGGGAAACAGTCAAAGCATCTTTCAGGGGGCACATTTATTCCATGGTTGTGGGTTGTAGGTTAAAAACCCACATCCCATTGATAGGCTCTCGCTTATACTTGGTTTAGAGCCCAACCCCCACATTCCCCCACTCTCCAGCCTAGGCATGCCATCAGGGAAGACAAGCTAAGGGATTCTTTTAGAACCCAGGCGCTGCTGTCATTTGGAGGAGCCTCCCCACAATCAGGATACCGGAGCACGTCTCCGTGTGTGTGCTGGAGGTGGGGAAACAGATTCCACGCATCTTTATGGGGCACAGGTGTTCCAAGGTTGGGGAAGTAGTTTAAAACCCTCCACTACCCACAGAGATGCACTCGCTAATACTTGGCTTTAGAGCCCATCCCCCACCATCGCTTACTGCTAGGCCTAGGAAAACACTTAGGGAAGTCAAGCTAAGGGATTCTATTACAACCCAGGTGCTGCTGTCTGTTGGAGGAACCTCCCCACACTCAGAACCCCAGAACACTTCTTCCTGTGTGTGCTGGACGTGGGGAAACATAGCACACGCATTTTTCAGGGGTCACAGTAATTCCCAAGTTGTGGGTTGTAGTTTAAACATCTCCACTACCCATGGAGTGGCACACGCTAATACTTAGTTTTAGATCCCAAATCCCACTTTCAACCACACACTGGCCTAGGCAAACCATCAGGGAAGACACGCAAAGGGATTCTATTCAAACCAAGACGCTGATGTCAGTTGGAGGAACTACCCCACCCTCAGGATACTGGAACCCAACCTTGTGTGGTGGGGAGATTTGAAGCCCCACTCCACGCAGATGAATGGGTGCTCAGGTGTTTCCCTTTATGGAGAATTCATCTAAATACTTCCTCAGTCCATCGGGGACACTCGCTACTATTTGGCCTCAAAGCCCAAACCCCAGTATTCTCTCAGAGTCAGTCCTAGGGAAACACTCAGGGATTACAAGCTAAGGGATTCTATTAGAACCCAGCCGCTTCTGTCACCTGAAATTGCCAGCCCACACTCAGGATAGCAGAAAACTTCTTCATGTGTGTTCTGGTGGTGGGGATACAGAGTCCACGCTTTTTTCAAGGAGCACAGGTATTCCCATGTTGTGGGCTTTTGGTTAATAACCTCCAAATCCCATGGAGAAGCACTCGCTAATACTTGGATTTAGAGCCCAACCCACACTTTCCCCAGCACTCCGTACCAGGCAACCAAACAGGGTAGACAAGTTAAGCGATTTTATAAGAACCAAGGCCCTGCTCTCAGTTGGAGGAGGCTTCCCACTCTCAGGATAACTGTGCAAGTGTTCGTGTGTGTGCTGGAGGTGTGGAAACAGACTCCACGGATCTTTATGGGGGCACAGGTGTTCCCAGGTTAGGGATGTAGTTTAAACACCTCCACAAACCATAGAGAGGTCATCGCAAATACTTGGTTTTGGAGCCCAAACCACACTTTCCCCCGCACTCCCGCCTAGGCTTTCCATCAGGGAAGACAAGCAAAGGGATTCAATTAGAACCCAGGCGCTGCTGTCAGTTGGAGGAACTTCCCTGCACTCAGAATTCCAGAACACATTCTTAGGTGTGGGAGAGATGTGCAGCCCCACTGCAAGCAGATGAATGCAGGAAAAGGTGTCCCCTTTAGGGAGAAGTCCTCTAAGTACTTCCTCAATGGATCAGGGGTCACTCACTGCTACATGGCCTCCAAGCCCAACCCCCAGCTTTCCCTCATGGCCTGGCCTAAAAGAACACTCAGGGAACAGAAGCTAAGGGATACTAATAGAATCCAGGTGTTGCTGTCAGTTTGAGGAACTTCCCCACACTCAGAATACAAGAACACATCTTCGTGTGTGTGCTGGATGTAGGGAAACAGTCAAAGCATCTTTCAAGGGGCACATTTATTACATGGTTGTGGGTTGTAGGTTAAAAACCCACATCCCATGGATAGGCTCTCGCTTATACTTGGTTTAGAGCCCAACCCCCACTTTCCCCCACTCTCCAGCCTAGGCATGCCATCAGGGAAGACAAGCTAAGGGATTCTTTTAGAACCCAGGCGCTGCTGTCATTTGGAGGAGCCTCCCCACAATCAGGATACCTGAGCACGTCTCCGTGTGTGTGCTGGAGGTGGGGAAACAGATTCCACGCATCTTTATGGGGCACAGGTGTTCCAAGGTTGGGGAAGTAGTTTAAAACCCTCCACTACCCACAGAGATGCACTCGCTAATACTTGGCTTTAGAGCCCATCCCCCACCATCGCTTACTGCTAGGCCTAGGAAAACACTTAGGGAAGTCAAGCTAAGGGATTCTATTACAACCCAGGTGCTGCTGTCTGTTGGAGGAACCTCCCCACACTCAGAACCCCAGAACACTTCTTCCTGTGTGTGCTGGACGTGGGGAAATAGAGCACACGCATTTTTCAGGGGTCACAGTAATTCCCAAGTTGTGGGTTGTAGTTTAAACATCTCCACTACCCATGGAGAGGCACACGCTAATACTTAGTTTTGAATCCCAAAGCCCACTTTCAATCACACACTGGCCTAGGCGAACCATCAGGGAAGACAAGCAAAGGGATTCTATTCAAACCAAGACGCTGATGTCATTTGGAGGAACTACCCCACCCTGAGGAAACTGGAACCCAACCTTGTGTGGTGGGGAGATTTGAAGCCCCACTCCACGCAGATGAATGGGTGCTCAGGTGTTTCCCTTTATGGAGAATTCATCTAAATACTTCCTCAGTCCATCGGGGACACTCGCTACTATTTGGCCTCAAAGCCCAACCCCCAGGTTTCTCTCAGAGTCAGTCCTAGGGAAACACTCAGGGATTACAAGCTAAGGGATTCTATTAGAACCCAGCCGCTTCTGTCACCTGAAATTGCCAGCCCACACTCAGGATAGCAGAAAACTTCTTCATGTGTGTTCTGGTGGTGGGGATACAGAGTCCACGCTTTTTTCAAGGAGCACAGGTATTCCCATGTTGTGGGCTTTTGGTTAATAACCTCCAAATCCCATGGAGAAGCACTCGCTAATACTTGGATTTAGAGCCCAACCCACCCTTTCCCCAGCACTCCGTATCAGGCAACCAAACAGGGTAGACAAGTTAAGCGATTTTATAAGAACCAAGGCCCTGCTCTCAGTTGGAGGAGGCTGCCCACTCTCAGGATAACTGTGCAAGTGTTCGTGTGTGTGCTGGAGGTGTGGAAACAGACTCCACGGATCTTTATGGGGGCACAGGTGTTCCCAGGTTAGGGATGTAGTTTAAACACCTCCACAAACCATAGAGAGGTCATCGCAAATACTTGGTTTTGGAGCCCAAACCACACTTTCCCCCGCACTCCCGCCTAGGCTTTCCATCAGGGAAGACAAGCAAAGGGATTCAATTAGAACCCAGGCGCTGCTGTCAGTTGGAGGAACTTCCCTGCACTCAGAATTCCAGAACACATTCTTAGGTGTGGGAGAGATGTGCAGCCCCACTGCAAGCAGATGAATGCAGGAAAAGGTGTCCCCTTTAGGGAGAAGTCCTCTAAGTACTTCCTCAATGGATCAGGGGGCACTCACTGCTACGTGGCCTCCAAGCCCAACCCCCAGCTTTCCCTCATGGCCTGGCTTAAAAGAACACTCAGGGAACAGAAGCTAAGGGATACTAATAGAATCCAGGTGTTGCTGTCAGTTTGAGGAACTTCCCCACACTCAGAATACCAGAAAACTTCTTCGTGTGTGTGCTGGATGTAGGGAAACAGTCAAAGCATCTTTCAGGGGGCACATTTATTCCATGGTTGTGGGTTGTAGGTTAAAAACCCACATCCCATGGATAGGCTCTCGCTTATACTTGGTTTAGAGCCCAACCCCCACATTCCCCCACTCTCCAGCCTAGGCATGCCATCAGGGAAGACAAGCTAAGGGATTCTTTTAGAACCCAGGCGCTGCTGTCATTTGGAGGAGCCTCCCCACAATCAGGATACCGGAGCACGTCTCCGTGTGTGTGCTGGAGGTGGGGAAACAGATTCCACGCATCTTTATGGGGCACAGGTGTTCCAAGGTTGGGGAAGTAGTTTAAAACCCTCCACTACCCACAGAGATGCACTCGCTAATACTTGGCTTTAGAGCCCATCCCCCACCATCGCTTACTGCTAGGCCTAGGAAAACACTTAGGGAAGTCAAGCTAAGGGATTCTATTACAACCCAGGTGCTGCTGTCTGTTGGAGGAACCTCCCCACACTCAGAACCCCAGAACACTTCTTCCTGTGTGTGCTGGACGTGGGGAAACATAGCACACGCATTTTTCAGGGGTCACAGTAATTCCCAAGTTGTGGGTTGTAGTTTAAACATCTCCACTACCCATGGAGTGGCACACGCTAATACTTAGTTTTAGATCCCAAATCCCACTTTCAACCACACACTGGCCTAGGCAAACCATCAGGGAAGACACGCAAAGGGATTCTATTCAAACCAAGACGCTGATGTCAGTTGGAGGAACTACCCCACCCTCAGGATACTGGAACCCAACCTTGTGTGGTGGGGAGATTTGAAGCCCCACTCCACGCAGATGAATGGGTGCTCAGGTGTTTCCCTTTATGGAGAATTCATCTAAATACTTCCTCAGTCCATCGGGGACACTCGCTACTATTTGGCCTCAAAGCCCAAACCCCAGTATTCTCTCAGAGTCAGTCCTAGGGAAACACTCAGGGATTACAAGCTAAGGGATTCTATTAGAACCCAGCCGCTTCTGTCACCTGAAATTGCCAGCCCACACTCAGGATAGCAGAAAACTTCTTCATGTGTGTTCTGGTGGTGGGGATACAGAGTCCACGCTTTTTTCAAGGAGCACAGGTATTCCCATGTTGTGGGCTTTTGGTTAATAACCTCCAAATCCCATGGAGAAGCACTCGCTAATACTTGGATTTAGAGCCCAACCCACACTTTCCCCAGCACTCCGTACCAGGCAACCAAACAGGGTAGACAAGTTAAGCGATTTTATAAGAACCAAGGCCCTGCTCTCAGTTGGAGGAGGCTTCCCACTCTCAGGATAACTGTGCAAGTGTTCGTGTGTGTGCTGGAGGTGTGGAAACAGACTCCACGGATCTTTATGGGGGCACAGGTGTTCCCAGGTTAGGGATGTAGTTTAAACACCTCCACAAACCATAGAGAGGTCATCGCAAATACTTGGTTTTGGAGCCCAAACCACACTTTCCCCCGCACTCCCGCCTAGGCTTTCCATCAGGGAAGACAAGCAAAGGGATTCAATTAGAACCCAGGCGCTGCTGTCAGTTGGAGGAACTTCCCTGCACTCAGAATTCCAGAACACATTCTTAGGTGTGGGAGAGATGTGCAGCCCCACTGCAAGCAGATGAATGCAGGAAAAGGTGTCCCCTTTAGGGAGAAGTCCTCTAAGTACTTCCTCAATGGATCAGGGGGCACTCACTGCTACATGGCCTCCAAGCCCAACCCCCAGCTTTCCCTCATGGCCTGGCCTAAAAGAACACTCAGGGAACAGAAGCTAAGGGATACTAATAGAATCCAGGTGTTGCTGTCAGTTTGAGGAACTTCCCCACACTCAGAATACAAGAACACATCTTCGTGTGTGTGCTGGATGTAGGGAAACAGTCAAAGCATCTTTCAAGGGGCACATTTATTACATGGTTGTGGGTTGTAGGTTAAAAACCCACATCCCATGGATAGGCTCTCGCTTATACTTGGTTTAGAGCCCAACCCCCACTTTCCCCCACTCTCCAGCCTAGGCATGCCATCAGGGAAGACAAGCTAAGGGATTCTTTTAGAACCCAGGCGCTGCTGTCATTTGGAGGAGCCTCCCCACAATCAGGATACCTGAGCACGTCTCCGTGTGTGTGCTGGAGGTGGGGAAACAGATTCCACGCATCTTTATGGGGCACAGGTGTTCCAAGGTTGGGGAAGTAGTTTAAAACCCTCCACTACCCACAGAGATGCACTCGCTAATACTTGGCTTTAGAGCCCATCCCCCACCATCGCTTACTGCTAGGCCTAGGAAAACACTTAGGGAAGTCAAGCTAAGGGATTCTATTACAACCCAGGTGCTGCTGTCTGTTGGAGGAACCTCCCCACACTCAGAACCCCAGAACACTTCTTCCTGTGTGTGCTGGACGTGGGGAAATAGAGCACACGCATTTTTCAGGGGTCACAGTAATTCCCAAGTTGTGGGTTGTAGTTTAAACATCTCCACTACCCATGGAGAGGCACACGCTAATACTTAGTTTTGAATCCCAAAGCCCACTTTCAATCACACACTGGCCTAGGCGAACCATCAGGGAAGACAAGCAAAGGGATTCTATTCAAACCAAGACGCTGATGTCATTTGGAGGAACTACCCCACCCTGAGGAAACTGGAACCCAACCTTGTGTGGTGGGGAGATTTGAAGCCCCACTCCACGCAGATGAATGGGTGCTCAGGTGTTTCCCTTTATGGAGAATTCATCTAAATACTTCCTCAGTCCATCGGGGACACTCGCTACTATTTGGCCTCAAAGCCCAACCCCCAGGTTTCTCTCAGAGTCAGTCCTAGGGAAACACTCAGGGATTACAAGCTAAGGGATTCTATTAGAACCCAGCCGCTTCTGTCACCTGAAATTGCCAGCCCACACTCAGGATAGCAGAAAACTTCTTCATGTGTGTTCTGGTGGTGGGGATACAGAGTCCACGCTTTTTTCAAGGAGCACAGGTATTCCCATGTTGTGGGCTTTTGGTTAATAACCTCCAAATCCCATGGAGAAGCACTCGCTAATACTTGGATTTAGAGCCCAACCCACCCTTTCCCCAGCACTCCGTATCAGGCAACCAAACAGGGTAGACAAGTTAAGCGATTTTATAAGAACCAAGGCCCTGCTCTCAGTTGGAGGAGGCTGCCCACTCTCAGGATAACTGTGCAAGTGTTCGTGTGTGTGCTGGAGGTGTGGAAACAGACTCCACGGATCTTTATGGGGGCACAGGTGTTCCCAGGTTAGGGATGTAGTTTAAACACCTCCACAAACCATAGAGAGGTCATCGCAAATACTTGGTTTTGGAGCCCAAACCACACTTTCCCCCGCACTCCCGCCTAGGCTTTCCATCAGGGAAGACAAGCAAAGGGATTCAATTAGAACCCAGGCGCTGCTGTCAGTTGGAGGAACTTCCCTGCACTCAGAATTCCAGAACACATTCTTAGGTGTGGGAGAGATGTGCAGCCCCACTGCAAGCAGATGAATGCAGGAAAAGGTGTCCCCTTTAGGGAGAAGTCCTCTAAGTACTTCCTCAATGGATCAGGGGGCACTCACTGCTACGTGGCCTCCAAGCCCAACCCCCAGCTTTCCCTCATGGCCTGGCTTAAAAGAACACTCAGGGAACAGAAGCTAAGGGATACTAATAGAATCCAGGTGTTGCTGTCAGTTTGAGGAACTTCCCCACACTCAGAATACCAGAAAACTTCTTCGTGTGTGTGCTGGTTGTAGGGAAACAGTCAAAGCATCTTTCAGGGGGCACATTTATTCCATGGTTGTGGGTTGTAGGTTAAAAACCCACATCCCATTGATAGGCTCTCGCTTATACTTGGTTTAGAGCCCAACCCCCACATTCCCCCACTCTCCAGCCTAGGCATGCCATCAGGGAAGACAAGCTAAGGGATTCTTTTAGAACCCAGGCGCTGCTGTCATTTGGAGGAGCCTCCCCACAATCAGGATACCGGAGCACGTCTCCGTGTGTGTGCTGGAGGTGGGGAAACAGATTCCACGCATCTTTATGGGGCACAGGTGTTCCAAGGTTGGGGAAGTAGTTTAAAACCCTCCACTACCCACAGAGATGCACTCGCTAATACTTGGCTTTAGAGCCCATCCCCCACCATCGCTTACTGCTAGGCCTAGGAAAACACTTAGGGAAGTCAAGCTAAGGGATTCTATTACAACCCAGGTGCTGCTGTCTGTTGGAGGAACCTCCCCACACTCAGAACCCCAGAACACTTCTTCCTGTGTGTGCTGGACGTGGGGAAACATAGCACACGCATTTTTCAGGGGTCACAGTAATTCCCAAGTTGTGGGTTGTAGTTTAAACATCTCCACTACCCATGGAGTGGCACACGCTAATACTTAGTTTTAGATCCCAAATCCCACTTTCAACCACACACTGGCCTAGGCAAACCATCAGGGAAGACACGCAAAGGGATTCTATTCAAACCAAGACGCTGATGTCAGTTGGAGGAACTACCCCACCCTCAGGATACTGGAACCCAACCTTGTGTGGTGGGGAGATTTGAAGCCCCACTCCACGCAGATGAATGGGTGCTCAGGTGTTTCCCTTTATGGAGAATTCATCTAAATACTTCCTCAGTCCATCGGGGACACTCGCTACTATTTGGCCTCAAAGCCCAAACCCCAGTATTCTCTCAGAGTCAGTCCTAGGGAAACACTCAGGGATTACAAGCTAAGGGATTCTATTAGAACCCAGCCGCTTCTGTCACCTGAAATTGCCAGCCCACACTCAGGATAGCAGAAAACTTCTTCATGTGTGTTCTGGTGGTGGGGATACAGAGTCCACGCTTTTTTCAAGGAGCACAGGTATTCCCATGTTGTGGGCTTTTGGTTAATAACCTCCAAATCCCATGGAGAAGCACTCGCTAATACTTGGATTTAGAGCCCAACCCACACTTTCCCCAGCACTCCGTACCAGGCAACCAAACAGGGTAGACAAGTTAAGCGATTTTATAAGAACCAAGGCCCTGCTCTCAGTTGGAGGAGGCTTCCCACTCTCAGGATAACTGTGCAAGTGTTCGTGTGTGTGCTGGAGGTGTGGAAACAGACTCCACGGATCTTTATGGGGGCACAGGTGTTCCCAGGTTAGGGATGTAGTTTAAACACCTCCACAAACCATAGAGAGGTCATCGCAAATACTTGGTTTTGGAGCCCAAACCACACTTTCCCCCGCACTCCCGCCTAGGCTTTCCATCAGGGAAGACAAGCAAAGGGATTCAATTAGAACCCAGGCGCTGCTGTCAGTTGGAGGAACTTCCCTGCACTCAGAATTCCAGAACACATTCTTAGGTGTGGGAGAGATGTGCAGCCCCACTGCAAGCAGATGAATGCAGGAAAAGGTGTCCCCTTTAGGGAGAAGTCCTCTAAGTACTTCCTCAATGGATCAGGGGGCACTCACTGCTACATGGCCTCCAAGCCCAACCCCCAGCTTTCCCTCATGGCCTGGCCTAAAAGAACACTCAGGGAACAGAAGCTAAGGGATACTAATAGAATCCAGGTGTTGCTGTCAGTTTGAGGAACTTCCCCACACTCAGAATACAAGAACACATCTTCGTGTGTGTGCTGGATGTAGGGAAACAGTCAAAGCATCTTTCAAGGGGCACATTTATTACATGGTTGTGGGTTGTAGGTTAAAAACCCACATCCCATGGATAGGCTCTCGCTTATACTTGGTTTAGAGCCCAACCCCCACTTTCCCCCACTCTCCAGCCTAGGCATGCCATCAGGGAAGACAAGCTAAGGGATTCTTTTAGAACCCAGGCGCTGCTGTCATTTGGAGGAGCCTCCCCACAATCAGGATACCTGAGCACGTCTCCGTGTGTGTGCTGGAGGTGGGGAAACAGATTCCACGCATCTTTATGGGGCACAGGTGTTCCAAGGTTGGGGAAGTAGTTTAAAACCCTCCACTACCCACAGAGATGCACTCGCTAATACTTGGCTTTAGAGCCCATCCCCCACCATCGCTTACTGCTAGGCCTAGGAAAACACTTAGGGAAGTCAAGCTAAGGGATTCTATTACAACCCAGGTGCTGCTGTCTGTTGGAGGAACCTCCCCACACTCAGAACCCCAGAACACTTCTTCCTGTGTGTGCTGGACGTGGGGAAATAGAGCACACGCATTTTTCAGGGGTCACAGTAATTCCCAAGTTGTGGGTTGTAGTTTAAACATCTCCACTACCCATGGAGAGGCACACGCTAATACTTAGTTTTGAATCCCAAAGCCCACTTTCAATCACACACTGGCCTAGGCGAACCATCAGGGAAGACAAGCAAAGGGATTCTATTCAAACCAAGACGCTGATGTCATTTGGAGGAACTACCCCACCCTGAGGAAACTGGAACCCAACCTTGTGTGGTGGGGAGATTTGAAGCCCCACTCCACGCAGATGAATGGGTGCTCAGGTGTTTCCCTTTATGGAGAATTCATCTAAATACTTCCTCAGTCCATCGGGGACACTCGCTACTATTTGGCCTCAAAGCCCAACCCCCAGGTTTCTCTCAGAGTCAGTCCTAGGGAAACACTCAGGGATTACAAGCTAAGGGATTCTATTAGAACCCAGCCGCTTCTGTCACCTGAAATTGCCAGCCCACACTCAGGATAGCAGAAAACTTCTTCATGTGTGTTCTGGTGGTGGGGATACAGAGTCCACGCTTTTTTCAAGGAGCACAGGTATTCCCATGTTGTGGGCTTTTGGTTAATAACCTCCAAATCCCATGGAGAAGCACTCGCTAATACTTGGATTTAGAGCCCAACCCACCCTTTCCCCAGCACTCCGTATCAGGCAACCAAACAGGGTAGACAAGTTAAGCGATTTTATAAGAACCAAGGCCCTGCTCTCAGTTGGAGGAGGCTGCCCACTCTCAGGATAACTGTGCAAGTGTTCGTGTGTGTGCTGGAGGTGTGGAAACAGACTCCACGGATCTTTATGGGGGCACAGGTGTTCCCAGGTTAGGGATGTAGTTTAAACACCTCCACAAACCATAGAGAGGTCATCGCAAATACTTGGTTTTGGAGCCCAAACCACACTTTCCCCCGCACTCCCGCCTAGGCTTTCCATCAGGGAAGACAAGCAAAGGGATTCAATTAGAACCCAGGCGCTGCTGTCAGTTGGAGGAACTTCCCTGCACTCAGAATTCCAGAACACATTCTTAGGTGTGGGAGAGATGTGCAGCCCCACTGCAAGCAGATGAATGCAGGAAAAGGTGTCCCCTTTAGGGAGAAGTCCTCTAAGTACTTCCTCAATGGATCAGGGGGCACTCACTGCTACGTGGCCTCCAAGCCCAACCCCCAGCTTTCCCTCATGGCCTGGCTTAAAAGAACACTCAGGGAACAGAAGCTAAGGGATACTAATAGAATCCAGGTGTTGCTGTCAGTTTGAGGAACTTCCCCACACTCAGAATACCAGAAAACTTCTTCGTGTGTGTGCTGGATGTAGGGAAACAGTCAAAGCATCTTTCAGGGGGCACATTTATTCCATGGTTGTGGGTTGTAGGTTAAAAACCCACATCCCATTGATAGGCTCTCGCTTATACTTGGTTTAGAGCCCAACCCCCACATTCCCCCACTCTCCAGCCTAGGCATGCCATCAGGGAAGACAAGCTAAGGGATTCTTTTAGAACCCAGGCGCTGCTGTCATTTGGAGGAGCCTCCCCACAATCAGGATACCTGAGCACGTCTCCGTGTGTGTGCTGGAGGTGGGGAAACAGATTCCACGCAACTTTATGGGGCACAGGTGTTCCAAGGTTGGGGAAGTAGTTTAAAACCCTCCACTACCCACAGAGATGCACTCGCTAATACTTGGCTTTAGAGCCCATCCCCCACCATCGCTTACTGCTAGGCCTAGGAAAACACTTAGGGAAGTCAAGCTAAGGGATTCTATTACAACCCAGGTGCTGCTGTCTGTTGGAGGAACCTCCCCACACTCAGAACCCCAGAACACCTCTTCCTGTGTGTGCTGGACGTGGGGAAACATAGCACACGCATTTTCCAGGGGTCACAGTAATTCCCAAGTTGTGGGTTGTAGTTTAAACATCTCCACTACCCATGGAGAGGCACACGCTAATACTTAGTTTTGAATCCCAAAGCCCACTTTCAATCACACACTGGCCTAGGCGAACCATCAGGGAAGACAAGCAAAGGGATTCTATTCAAACCAAGACGCTGATGTCAGTTGGAGGAACTACCCCACCCTCAGGAAACTGGAACCCAACCTTGTGTGGTGGGGAGATTTGAAGCCCCACTCCACGCAGATGAATGGGTGCTCAGGTGTTTCCCTTTATGGAGAATTCATCTAAATACTTCCTCAGTCCATCGGGGACACTCGCTACTATTTGGCCTCAAAGCCCAACCCCCAGGTTTCTCTCAGAGTCAGTCCTAGGGAAACACTCAGGGATTACAAGCTAAGGGATTCTATTAGAACCCAGCCGCTTCTGTCACCTGAAATTGCCAGCCCACACTCAGGATAGCAGAAAACTTCTTCATGTGTGTTCTGGTGGTGGGGATACAGAGTCCACGCTTTTTTCAAGGAGCACAGGTATTCCCATGTTGTGGGCTTTTGGTTAATAACCTCCAAATCCCATGGAGAAGCACTCGCTAATACTTGGATTTAGAGCCCAACCCACCCTTTCCCCAGCACTCCGTATCAGGCAACCAAACAGGGTAGACAAGTTAAGCGATTTTATAAGAACCAAGGCCCTGCTCTCAGTTGGAGGAGGCTGCCCACTCTCAGGATAACTGTGCAAGTGTTCGTGTGTGTGCTGGAGGTGTGGAAACAGACTCCACGGATCTTTATGGGGGCACAGGTGTTCCCAGGTTAGGGATGTAGTTTAAACACCTCCACAAACCATAGAGAGGTCATCGCAAATACTTGGTTTTGGAGCCCAAACCACACTTTCCCCCGCACTCCCGCCTAGGCTTTCCATCAGGGAAGACAAGCAAAGGGATTCAATTAGAACCCAGGCGCTGCTGTCAGTTGGAGGAACTTCCCTGCACTCAGAATTCCAGAACACATTCTTAGGTGTGGGAGAGATGTGCAGCCCCACTGCACCCAGATGAATGCAGGAAAAGGTGTCCCCTTTAGGGAGAAGTCCTCTAAGTACTTCCTCAAAGGATCAGGGGGCACTCACTGCTACGTGGCCTCCAAGCCCAACCCCCAGCTTTCCCTCATGGCCTGGCCTAAAAGAACACTCAGGGAACAGAAGCTAAGGGATACTAATAGAATCCAAGTGTTGCTGTCAGTTTGAGGAACTTCCCCACACTCAGAATACAAGAACACATCTTCGTGTGTGTGCTGGATGTAGGGAAACAGTCAAAGCATCTTTCAGGGGGCACATTTATTACATGGTTGTGGGTTGTAGGTTAAAAACCCACATCCCATGGATAGGCTCTCGCTTATACTTGGTTTAGAGCCCAACCCCCACTTTCCCCCACTCTCCAGCCTAGGCATGCCATCAGGGAAGACAAGCTAAGGGATTCTTTTAGAACCCAGGCGCTGCTGTCATTTGGAGGAGCCTCCCCACAATCAGGATACCTGAGCACGTCTCCGTGTGTGTGCTGGAGGTGGGGAAACAGATTCCACGCATCTTTATGGGGCACAGGTGTTCCAAGGTTGGGGAAGTAGTTTAAAACCCTCCACTACCCACAGAGATGCACTCGCTAATACTTGGCTTTAGAGCCCATCCCCCACCATCGCTTACTGCTAGGCCTAGGAAAACACTTAGGGAAGTCAAGCTAAGGGATTCTATTACAACCCAGGTGCTGCTGTCTGTTGGAGGAACCTCCCCACACTCAGAACCCCAGAACACTTCTTCCTGTGTGTGCTGGACGTGGGGAAATATAGCACACGCATTTTTCAGGGGTCACAGTAATTCCCAAGTTGTGGGTTGTAGTTTAAACATCTCCACTACCCATGGAGAGGCACACGCTAATACTTAGTTTTGAATCCCAAAGCCCACTTTCAATCACACACTGGCCTAGGCGAACCATCAGGGAAGACAAGCAAAGGGATTCTATTCAAACCAAGACGCTGATGTCATTTGGAGGAACTACCCCACCCTCAGGAAACTGGAACCCAACCTTGTGTGGTGGGGAGATTTGAAGCCCCACTCCACGCAGATGAATTGGTGCTCAGGTGTTTCCCTTTATGGAGAATTCATCTAAATACTTCCTCAGTCCATCGGGGACACTCGCTACTATTTGGCCTCAAAGCCCAACCCCCAGGTTTCTCTCAGAGTCAGTCCTAGGGAAACACTCAGGGATTACAAGCTAAGGGATTCTATTAGAACCCAGCCGCTTCTGTCACCTGAAATTGCCAGCCCACACTCAGGATAGCAGAAAACTTCTTCATGTGTGTTCTGGTGGTGGGGATACAGAGTCCACGCTTTTTTCAAGGAGCACAGGTATTCCCATGTTGTGGGCTTTTGGTTAATAACCTCCAAATCCCATTGAGAAGCACTCGCTAATACTTGGATTTAGAGCCCAACCCACCCTTTCCCCAGCACTCCGTATCAGGCAACCAAACAGGGTAGACAAGTTAAGCGATTTTATAAGAACCAAGGCCCTGCTCTCAGTTGGAGGAGGCTGCCCACTCTCAGGATAACTGTGCAAGTGTTCGTGTGTGTGCTGGAGGTGTGGAAACAGACTCCACGGATCTTTATGGGGGCACAGGTGTTCCCAGGTTAGGGATGTAGTTTAAACACCTCCACAAACCATAGAGAGGTCATCGCAAATACTTGGTTTTGGAGCCCAAACCACACTTTCCCCCGCACTCCCGCCTAGGCTTTCCATCAGGGAAGACAAGCAAAGGGATTCAATTAGAACCCAGGCGCTGCTGTCAGTTGGAGGAACTTCCCTGCACTCAGAATTCCAGAACACATTCTTAGGTGTGGGAGAGATGTGCAGCCCCACTGCACCCAGATGAATGCAGGAAAAGGTGTCCCCTTTAGGGAGAAGTCCTCTAAGTACTTCCTCCATGAATCAGGGGGCACTCACTGCTACGTGGCCTCCAAGCCCACCCCCCAGCTTTCCCTCATGGCCTGGCCTAAAAGAACACTCAGGGAACAGAAGCTAAGGGATACTAATAGAATCCAGGTGCTGCTGTCAGTTTGAGGAACATCCCCACACTCAGGATACAAGAACACATCTTCGTGTGTGTGCTGGATGTAGGGAAACAGTCAAAGCATCTTTCAGGGGGCACATTTATTCCATGGTTGTGGGTTGTAGGTTAGAAACCCACATCCCATGGATAGGCTCTCGCTTATACTTGGTTTAGAGCCCAACCCCCACTTTCCCCCACTCTCCAGCCTAGGCATGCCATCAGGGAAGACAAGCTAAGGGATTCTTTTAGAACCCAGGCGCTGCTGTCATTTGGAGGAGCCTCCCCACAATCAGGATACCTGAGCACGTCTCCGTGTGTGTGCTGGAGGTGTGGAAAAAGATTCCACGCATCTCTATGGGGCACAGGTGTTCCAAGGTTGGGGAAGTAGTTTAAAACCCTCCACTACCCACAGAGATGCACTCGCTAATACTTGGCTTTAGAGCCCATCCCCCACCATCGCTTACTGCTAGGCCTAGGAAAACACTTAGGGAAGTCAAGCTAAGGGATTCTATTACAACCCAGGTGCTGCTGTCTGTTGGAGGAACCTCCCCACACTCAGAACCCCAGAACACTTCTTCCTGTGTGTGCTGGACGTGGGGAAACATAGCACACGCATTTTTCAGGGGTCACAGTAATTCCCAAGTTGTTGGTTGTAGTTTAAACATCTCCACTACCCATGGAGAGGCACACGCTAATACTTAGTTTTAGATCCCAAATCCCACTTTCAACCACACACTGGCCTAGGCAAACCATCAGGGAAGACAAGCAAAGGGCTTCTATTCAAACCAAGACGCTGATGTCAGTTGGAGGAACTACCCAACCCTCAGGAAACTGGAACCCAACCTTGTGTGGTGGGGAGATTTGAAGCCCCACTCCACGCAGATGAATGGGTGCTCAGGTGTTTCCCTTTATGGAGAATTCATCTAAATACTTCCTCAGTCCATCGGGGACACTCGCTACTATTTGGCCTCAAAGCCCAACCCCCAGGTTTCTCTCAGAGTCAGTCCTAGGGAAACACTCAGGGATTACAAGCTAAGGGATTCTATTAGAACCCAGCCGCTTCTGTCACCTGAAATTGCCAGCCCACACTCAGGAGAGCAGAAAACTTCTTCATGTGTGTTCTGGTGGTGGGGATACAGAGTCCACGCTTTTTTCAAGGAGCACAGGTATTCCCATGTTGTGGGCTTTTGGTTAATAACCTCCAAATCCCATGGAGAAGCACTCGCTAATACTTGGATTTAGAGCCCAACCCACCCTTTCCCCAGCACTCCGTATCAGGCAACCAAACAGGGTAGACAAGTTAAGCGATTTTATAAGAAACAAGGCCCTGCTCTCAGTTGGAGGAGGCTGCCCACTCTCAGGATAACTGTGCAAGTGTTCGTGTGTGTGCTGGAGGTGTGGAAACAGACTCCACGGATCTTTATGGGGGCACAGGTGTTCCCAGGTTAGGGATGTAGTTTAAACACCTCCACAAACCATAGAGAGGTCATGGCAAATACTTGGTTTTGGAGCCCAAACCACACTTTCCCCCGCACTCCCGCCTAGGCTTTCCATCAGGGAAGACAAGCAAAGGAATTCAGTTAGAAACCAGTCGCTGCTGTCAGTTGGAGGAACTTCCCTGCACTCAGAATTCCAGAACACATTCTTAGGTGTGGGAGAGATGTGCAGCCCCACTGCAAGCAGATGAATGCAGGAAAAGGTGTTCCCTTTAGGGAGAAGTCCTCTAAGTACTTCCTCAATGAATCAGGGGGCACTCACTGCTACGTGGCCTCCAAGCCCAACCCCCAGCTTTCCCTCATGGCCTGGCCTAAAAGAACACTCAGGGAACAGAAGCTAAGGGATACTAATAGAATCCAGGTGCTGCTGTCAGTTTGAGGAACATCCCCACACTCAGAATACAAGAACACATCTTCGTGTGTGTGCTGGATGTAGGGAAACAGTCAAAGCATCTTTCAGGGGGCACATTTATTCCATGGTTGTGGGTTGTAGGTTAAAAACCCACATCCCATGGATAGGCTCTCGCTTATACTTGGTTTGGAGCCCAACCCACACTTTCCCCCACTCTCCAGCCTAGGCATGCCATCAGGGAAGACAAGCTAAGGGATTCTTTTAGAACCCAGGCGCTGCTGTCATTTGGAGGAGCCTCCCCACAATCAGGATACCTGAGCACGTCTCCGTGTGTGTGCTGGAGGTGGGGAAACAGATTCCACGCATCTTTATGGGGCACAGGTGTTCCAAGTTTGGGGAAGTAGTTTAAAACCCTCCACTACCCACAGAGATGCACTCGCTAATACTTGGCTTTAGAGCCCATCCCCCACCATCGCTTACTGCTAGGCCTAGGAAAACACTTAGGGAAGTCAAGCTAAGGGATTCTATTACAACCCAGGTGCTGCTGTCTGTTGGAGGAACCTCCCCACACTCAGAACCCCAGAACACTTCTTCCTGTGTGTGCTGGACGTGGGGAAACATAGCACACGCATTTTTCAGGGGTCACAGTAATTCCCAAGTTGTGGGTTGTAGTTTAAACATCTCCACTACCCATGGAGAGGCACACGCTAATACTTAGTTTTAGATCCCAAATCCCACTTTCAACCACACACTGGCCTAGTCGAACCATCAGGGAAGACAAGCAAAGGGATTCTATTCAAACCAAGACGCTGATGTCAGTTGGAGGAACTACCCCACCCTCAGGAAACTGGAACCCAACCTTGTGTGGTGGGGAGATTTGAAGCCCCACTCCACGCAGATGAATGGGTGCTCAGGTGTTTCCCTTTATGGAGAATTCATCTAAATACTTCCTCAGTCCTTCGGGGACACTCGCTACTATTTGGCCTCAAAGCCCAACCCCCAGGTTTCTCTCAGAGTCAGTCCTAGGGAAACACTCAGGGATTACAAGCTAAGGAATTCTATTAGAACCCAGCCGCTTCTGTCACCTGAAATTGCCAGCCCACACTCAGGATAGCAGAAAACTTCTTCATGTGTGTTCTGGTGGTGGGGATACAGAGTCCACGCTTTTTTCAAGGAGCACAGGTATTCCCATGTTGTGGGCTTTTGGTTAATAACCTCCAAATCCCATGGAGAAGCACTCGCTAATACTTGGATTTAGAGCCCAACCCACCCTTTCCCCAGCACTCCGTATCAGGCAACCAAACAGGGTAGACAAGTTAAGCGATTTTATAAGAACCAAGGCCCTGCTCTCAGTTGGAGGTGGCTGCCCACTCTCAGGATAACTGTGCAAGTGTTCGTGTGTGTGCTGGAGGTGTGGAAACAGACTCCACGGATCTTTATGGGGGCACAGGTGTTCCCAGGTTAGGGATGTAGTTTAAACACCTCCACAAACCATAGAGAGGTCATCGCAAATACTTGGTTTTGGAGCCCAAACCACACTTTACCCCGCACTCCCGCCTAGGCTTTCCATCAGGGAAGACAAGCAAAGGGATTCAATTAGAACCCAGGCGCTGCTGTCAGTTGGAGGAACTTCCCTGCACTCAGAATTCCAGAACACATTCTTAGGTGTGGGAGAGATGTGCAGCCCCACTGCACCCAGATGAATGCAGGAAAAGGTGTCCCCTTTAGGGAGAAGTCCTCTAAGTACTTCCTCAAAGGATCAGGGGGCACTCACTGCTACGTGGCCTCCAAGCCCAACCCCCAGCTTTCCCTCATGGCCTGGCCTAAAAGAACACTCAGGGAACAGAAGCTAAGGGATACTAATAGAATCCAGGTGTTGCTGTCAGTTTGAGGAACTTCCCCACACTCAGAATACAAGAACACATCTTCGTGTGTGTGCTGGATGTAGGGAAACAGTCAAAGCATCTTTCAGGGGGCACATTTATTCCATGGTTGTGGGTTGTAGGTTAAAAACCCACATCCCATGGATAGGCTCTCGCTTATACTTGGTTTAGAGCCCAACCCCCACTTTCCCCCACTCTCCAGCCTAGGCATGCCATCAGGGAAGACAAGCTAAGGGATTCTTTTAGAACCCAGGCGCTGCTGTCATTTGGAGGAGCCTCCCCACAATCAGGATACCTGAGCACGTCTCCGTGTGTGTGCTGGAGGTGGGGAAACAGATTCCACGCATCTTTATGGGGCACAGGTGTTCCAAGGTTGGGGAAGTAGTTTAAAACCCTCCACTACCCACAGAGATGCACTCGCTAATACTTGGCTTTAGAGCCCATCCCCCACCATCGCTTACTGCTAGGCCTAGGAAAACACTTAGGGAAGTCAAGCTAAGGGATTCTATTACAACCCAGGTGCTGCTGTCTGTTGGAGGAACCTCCCCACACTCAGAACCCCAGAACACTTCTTCCTGTGTGTGCTGGACGTGGGGAAACATAGCACACGCATTTTTCAGGGGTCACAGTAGTTCCCAAGTTGTGGGTTGTAGTTTTAACATCTCCACTACCCATGGAGAGGCACACGCTAATACTTAGTTTTGAATCCCAAAGCCCACTTTCAATCACACACTGGCCTAGGCGAACCATCAGGGAAGACAAGCAAAGGGATTCTATTCAAACCAAGACGCTGATGTCAGTTGGAGGAACTACCCCACCCTCAGGAAACTGGAACCCAACCTTGTGTGGTGGGGAGATTTGAAGCCCCACTCCACGCAGATGAATGGGTGCTCAGGTGTTTCCCTTTATGGAGAATTCATCTAAATACTTCCTCAGTCCATCGGGGACACTCGCTACTATTTGGCCTCAAAGCCCAACCCCCAGGTTTCTCTCAGAGTCAGTCCTAGGGAAACACTCAGGGATTACAAGCTAAGGGATTCTATTAGAACCCAGCCGCTTCTGTCACCTGAAATTGCCAGCCCACACTCAGGATAGCAGAAAACTTCTTCATGTGTGTTCTGGTGGTGGGGATACAGAGTCCACGCTTTTTTCAAGGAGCACAGGTATTCCCATGTTGTGGGCTTTTGGTTAATAACCTCCAAATCCCATGGAGAAGCACTCGCTAATACTTGGATTTAGAGCCCAACCCACCCTTTCCCCAGCACTCCGTATCAGGCAACCAAACAGGGTAGACAAGTTAAGCGATTTTATAAGAACCAAGGCCCTGCTCTCAGTTGGAGGAGGCTGCCCACTCTCAGGATAACTGTGCAAGTGTTCGTGTGTGTGCTGGAGGTGTGGAAACAGACTCCACGGATCTTTATGGGGGCACAGGTGTTCCCAGGTTAGGGATGTAGTTTAAACACCTCCACAAACCATAGAGAGGTCATCGCAAATACTTGGTTTTGGAGCCCAAACCACACTTTCCCCCGCACTCCCGCCTAGGCTTTCCATCAGGGAAGACAAGCAAAGGGATTCAATTAGAACCCAGGCGCTGCTGTCAGTTGGAGGAACTTCCCTGCACTCAGAATTCCAGAACACATTCTTAGGTGTGGGAGAGATGTGCAGCCCCACTGCACCCAGATGAATGCAGGAAAAGGTGTCCCCTTTAGGGAGAAGTCCTCTAAGTACTTCCTCAAAGGATCAGGGGGCACTCACTGCTACGTGGCCTCCAAGCCCAACCCCCAGCTTTCCCTCATGGCCTGGCCTAAAAGAACACTCAGGGAACAGAAGCTAAGGGATACTAATAGAATCCAGGTGCTGCTGTCAGTTTGAGGAACTTCCCCACACTCAGAATACAAGAACACATCTTCGTGTGTGTGCTGGATGTAGGGAAACAGTCAAAGCATCTTTCAGGGGGCACATTTATTCCATGGTTGTGGGTTGTAGGTTAAAAACCCACATCCCATGGATAGGCTCTCGCTTATACTTGGTTTAGAGCCCAACCCCCACTTTCCCCCACTCTCCAGCCTAGGCATGCCATCAGGGAAGACAAGCTAAGGGATTCTTTTAGAACCCAGGCGCTGCTGTCATTTGGAGGAGCCTCCCCACAATCAGGATACCTGAGCACGTCTCCGTGTGTGTGCTGGAGGTGGGGAAACAGATTCCACGCATCTTTATGGGGCACAGGTGTTCCAAGGTTGGGGAAGTAGTTTAAAACCCTCCACTACCCACAGAGATGCACTCGCTAATACTTGGCTTTAGAGCCCATCCCCCACAATCGCTTACTGCTAGGCCTAGGAAAACACTTAGGGAAGTCAAGCTAAGGGATTCTATTACAACCCAGGTGCTGCTGTCTGTTGGAGGAACCTCCCCACACTCAGAACCCCAGAACACTTCTTCCTGTGTGTGCTGGACGTGGGGAAACATAGCACACGCATTTTTCAGGGGTCACAGTAATTCCCAAGTTGTGGGTTGTAGTTTAAACATCTCCACTACCCATGGAGAGGCACACGCTAATACTTAGTTTTAGATCCCAAATCCCACTTTCAACCACACACTGGCCTAGGCGAACCATCAGGGAAGACAAGCAAAGGGATTCTATTCAAACCAAGACGCTGATGTCAGTTGGAGGAACTACCCCACCCTCAGGAAACTGGAACCCAACCTTGTGTGGTGGGGAGATTTGAAGCCCCACTCCACGCAGATGAATGGGTGCTCAGGTGTTTCCCTTTATGGAGAATTCATCTAAATACTTCCTCAGTCCATCGGGGACACTCGCTACTATTTGGCCTCAAAGCCCAACCCCCAGGTTTCTCTCAGATTCAGTCCTAGGGAAACACTCAGGGATTACAAGCTAAGGAATTCTATTAGAACCCAGCCGCTTCTGTCACCTGAAATTGCCAGCCCACACTCAGGATAGCAGAAAACTTCTTCATGTGTGTTCTGGTGGTGGGGATACAGAGTCCACGCTTTTTTCAAGGAGCACAGGTATTCCCATGTTGTGGGCTTTTGGTTAATAACCTCCAAATCCCATGGAGAAGCACTCGCTAATACTTGGATTTAGAGCCCAACCCACCCTTTCCCCAGCACTCCGTATCAGGCAACCAAACAGGGTAGACAAGTTAAGCGATTTTATAAGAACCAAGGCCCTGCTCTCAGTTGGAGGTGGCTGCCCACTCTCAGGATAACTGTGCAAGTGTTCGTGTGTGTGCTGGAGGTGTGGAAACAGACTCCACGGATCTTTATGGGGGCACAGGTGTTCCCAGGTTAGGGATGTAGTTTAAACACCTCCACAAACCATAGAGAGGTCATCGCAAATACTTGGTTTTGGAGCCCAAACCACACTTTCCCCCGCACTCCCGCCTAGGCTTTCCATCAGGGAAGACAAGCAAAGGGATTCAATTAGAACCCAGGCGCTGCTGTCAGTTGGAGGAACTTCCCTGCACTCAGAATTCCAGAACACATTCTTAGGTGTGGGAGAGATGTGCAGCCCCACTGCACCCAGATGAATGCAGGAAAAGGTGTCCCCTTTAGGGAGAAGTCCTCTAAGTACTTCCTCAAAGGATCAGGGGGCACTCACTGCTACGTGGCCTCCAAGCCCAACCCCCAGCTTTCCCTCATGGCCTGGCCTAAAAGAACACTCAGGGAACAGAAGCTAAGGGATACTAATAGAATCCAGGTGTTGCTGTCAGTTTGAGGAACTTCCCCACACTCAGAATACAAGAACACATCTTCGTGTGTGTGCTGGATGTAGGGAAACAGTCAAAGCATCTTTCAGGGGGCACATTTATTCCATGGTTGTGGGTTGTAGGTTAAAAACCCACATCCCATGGATAGGCTCTCGCTTATACTTGGTTTAGAGCCCAACCCCCACTTTCCCCCACTCTCCAGCCTAGGCATGCCATCAGGGAAGACAAGCTAAGGGATTCTTTTAGAACCCAGGCGCTGCTGTCATTTGGAGGAGCCTCCCCACAATCAGGATACCTGAGCACGTCTCCGTGTGTGTGCTGGAGGTGGGGAAACAGATTCCACGCATCTTTATGGGGCACAGGTGTTCCAAGGTTGGGGAAGTAGTTTAAAACCCTCCACTACCCACAGAGATGCACTCGCTAATACTTGGCTTTAGAGCCCATCCCCCACCATCGCTTACTGCTAGGCCTAGGAAAACACTTAGGGAAGTCAAGCTAAGGGATTCTATTACAACCCAGGTGCTGCTGTCTGTTGGAGGAACCTCCCCACACTCAGAACCCCAGAACACTTCTTCCTGTGTGTGCTGGACGTGGGGAAACATAGCACACGCATTTTCCAGGGGTCACAGTACTTCCCAAGTTGTGGGTTGTAGTTTAAACATCTCCACTACCCATGGAGAGGCACACGCTAATACTTAGTTTTGAATCCCAAAGCCCACTTTCAATCACACACTGGCCTAGGCGAACCATCAGGGAAGACAAGCAAAGGGATTCTATTCAAACCAAGACGCTGATGTCAGTTGGAGGAACTACCCCACCCTCAGGAAACTGGAACCCAACCTTGTGTGGTGGGGAGATTTGAAGCCCCACTCCACGCAGATGAATGGGTGCTCAGGTGTTTCCCTTTATGGAGAATTCATCTAAATACTTCCTCAGTCCATCGGGGACACTCGCTACTATTTGGCCTCAAAGCCCAACCCCCAGGTTTCTCTCAGAGTCAGTCCTAGGGAAACACTCAGGGATTACAAGCTAAGGGATTCTATTAGAACCCAGCCGCTTCTGTCACCTGAAATTGCCAGCCCACACTCAGGAGAGCAGAAAACTTCTTCATGTGTGTTCTGGTGGTGGGGATACAGAGTCCACGCTTTTTTCAAGGAGCACAGGTATTCCCATGTTGTGGGCTTTTGGTTAATAACCTCCAAATCCCATGGAGAAGCACTCGCTAATACTTGGATTTAGAGCCCAACCCACCCTTTCCCCAGCACTCCGTATCAGGCAACCAAACAGGGTAGACAAGTTAAGCGATTTTATAAGAACCAAGGCCCTGCTCTCAGTTGGAGGAGGCTGCCCACTCTCAGGATAACTGTGCAAGTGTTCGTGTGTGTGCTGGAGGTGTGGAAACAGACTCCACGGATCTTTATGGGGGCACAGGTGTTCCCAGGTTAGGGATGTAGTTTAAACACCTCCACAAACCATAGAGAGGTCATCGCAAATACTTGGTTTTGGAGCCCAAACCACACTTTCCCCCGCACTCCCGCCTAGGTTTTCCATCAGGGAAGACAAGCAAAGGGATTCAATTAGAACCCAGGCGCTGCTGTCAGTTGGAGGAACTTCCCTGCACTCAGAATTCCAGAACACATTCTTAGGTGTGGGAGAGATGTGCAGCCCCACTGCACCCAGATGAATGCAGGAAAAGGTGTCCCCTTTAGGGAGAAGTCCTCTAAGTACTTCCTCAAAGGATCAGGGGGCACTCACTGCTACGTGGCCTCCAAGCCCAACCCCCAGCTTTCCCTCATGGCCTGGCCTAAAAGAACACTCAGGGAACAGAAGCTAAGGGATACTAATAGAATCCAGGTGCTGCTGTCAGTTTGAGGAACTTCCCCACACTCAGAATACAAGAACACATCTTCGTGTGTGTGCTGGATGTAGGGAAACAGTCAAAGCATCTTTCAGGGGGCACATTTATTCCATGGTTGTGGGTTGTAGGTTAAAAACCCACATCCCATGGATAGGCTCTCGCTTATACTTGGTTTAGAGCCCAACCCCCACTTTCCCCCACTCTCCAGCCTAGGCATGCCATCAGGGAAGACAAGCTAAGGGATTCTTTTAGAACCCAGGCGCTGCTGTCATTTGGAGGAGCCTCCCCACAATCAGGATACCTGAGCACGTCTCCGTGTGTGTGCTGGAGGTGGGGAAACAGATTCCACGCATCTTTATGGGGCACAGGTGTTCCAAGGTTGGGGAAGTAGTTTAAAACCCTCCACTACCCACAGAGATGCACTCGCTAATACTTGGCTTTAGAGCCCATCCCCCACCATCGCTTACTGCTAGGCCTAGGAAAACACTTAGGGAAGTCAAGCTAAGGGATTCTATTACAACCCAGGTGCTGCTGTCTGTTGGAGGAACCTCCCCACACTCAGAACCCCAGAACACTTCTTCCTGTGTGTGCTGGACGTGGGGAAACATAGCACACGCATTTTTCAGGGGTCACAGTAATTCCCAAGTTGTGGGTTGTAGTTTAAACATCTCCACTACCCATGGAGAGGCACACGCTAATACTTAGTTTTGAATCCCAAAGCCCACTTTCAATCACACACTGGCCTAGGCGAACCATCAGGGAAGACAAGCAAAGGGATTCTATTCAAACCAAGACGCTGATGTCATTTGGAGGAACTACCCCACCCTCAGGAAACTGGAACCCAACCTTGTGTGGTGGGGAGATTTGAAGCCCCACTCCACGCAGATGAATGGGTGCTCAGGTGTTTCCCTTTATGGAGAATTCATCTAAATACTTCCTCAGTCCATCGGGGACACTCGCTACTATTTGGCCTCAAAGCCCAACCCCCAGGTTTCTCTCAGAGTCAGTCCTAGGGAAACACTCAGGGATTACAAGCTAAGGTATTCTATTAGAACCCAGCCGCTTCTGTCACCTGAAATTGCCAGCCCACACTCAGGATAGCAGAAAACTTCTTCATGTGTGTTCTGGTGGTGGGGATACAGAGTCCACGCTTTTTTCAAGGAGCACAGGTATTCCCATGTTGTGGGCTTTTGGTTAATAACCTCCAAATCCCATGGAGAAGCACTCGCTAATACTTGGATTTAGAGCCCAACCCACCCTTTCCCCAGCACTCCGTATCAGGCAACCAAACAGGGTAGACAAGTTAAGCGATTTTATAAGAACCAAGGCCCTGCTCTCAGTTGGAGGAGGCTGCCCACTCTCAGGATAACTGTGCAAGTGTTCGTGTGTGTGCTGGAGGTGTGGAAACAGACTCCACGGATCTTTATGGGGGCACAGGTGTTCCCAGGTTAGGGATGTAGTTTAAACACCTCCACAAACCATAGAGAGGTCATCGCAAATACTTGGTTTTGGAGCCCAAACCACACTTTCCCCCGCACTCCCGCCTAGGCTTTCCATCAGGGAAGACAAGCAAAGGGATTCAATTAGAACCCAGGCGCTGCTGTCAGTTGGAGGAACTTCCCTGCACTCAGAATTCCAGAACACATTCTTAGGTGTGGGAGAGATGTGCAGCCCCACTGCACCCAGATGAATGCAGGAAAAGGTGTCCCCTTTAGGGAGAAGTCCTCTAAGTACTTCCTCAAAGGATCAGGGGGCACTCACTGCTACGTGGCCTCCAAGCCCAACCCCCAGCTTTCCCTCATGGCCTGGCCTAAAAGAACACTCAGGGAACAGAAGCTAAGGGATACTAATAGAATCCAGGTGCTGCTGTCAGTTTGAGGAACTTCCCCACACTCAGAATACAAGAACACATCTTCGTGTGTGTGCTGGATGTAGGGAAACAGTCAAAGCATCTTTCAGGGGGCACATTTATTCCATGGTTGTGGGTTGTAGGTTAAAAACCCACATCCCATGGATAGGCTCTCGCTTATACTTGGTTTAGAGCCCAACCCCCACTTTCCCCCACTCTCCAGCCTAGGCATGCCATCAGGGAAGACAAGCTAAGGGATTCTTTTAGAACCCAGGCGCTGCTGTCATTTGGAGGAGCCTCCCCACAATCAGGATACCTGAGCACGTCTCCGTGTGTGTGCTGGAGGTGGGGAAACAGATTCCACGCATCTTTATGGGGCACAGGTGTTCCAAGGTTGGGGAAGTAGTTTAAAACCCTCCACTACCCACAGAGATGCACTCGCTAATACTTGGCTTTAGAGCCCATCCCCCACCATCGCTTACTGCTAGGCCTAGGAAAACACTTAGGGAAGTCAAGCTAAGGGATTCTATTACAACCCAGGTGCTGCTGTCTGTTGGAGGAACCTCCCCACACTCAGAACCCCAGAACACTTCTTCCTGTGTGTGCTGGACGTGGGGAAACATAGCACACGCATTTTTCAGGGGTCACAGTAATTCCCAAGTTGTGGGTTGTAGTTTAAACATCTCCACTACCCATGGAGAGGCACACGCTAATACTTAGTTTTGAATCCCAAAGCCCACTTTCAATCACACACTGGCCTAGGCGAACCATCAGGGAAGACAAGCAAAGGGATTCTATTCAAACCAAGACGCTGATGTCATTTGGAGGAACTACCCCACCCTCAGGAAACTGGAACCCAACCTTGTGTGGTGGGGAGATTTGAAGCCCCACTCCACGCAGATGAATGGGTGCTCAGGTGTTTCCCTTTATGGAGAATTCATCTAAATACTTCCTCAGTCCATCGGGGACACTCGCTACTATTTGGCCTCAAAGCCCAACCCCCAGGTTTCTCTCAGAGTCAGTCCTAGGGAAACACTCAGGGATTACAAGCTAAGGGATTCTATTAGAACCCAGCCGCTTCTGTCACCTGAAATTGCCAGCCCACACTCAGGATAGCAGAAAACTTCTTCATGTGTGTTCTGGTGGTGGGGATACAGAGTCCACGCTTTTTTCAAGGAGCACAGGTATTCCCATGTTGTGGGCTTTTGGTTAATAACCTCCAAATCCCATGGAGAAGCACTCGCTAATACTTGGATTTAGAGCCCAACCCACCCTTTCCCCAGCACTCCGTATCAGGCAACCAAACAGGGTAGACAAGTTAAGCGATTTTATAAGAACCAAGGCCCTGCTCTCAGTTGGAGGAGGCTGCCCACTCTCAGGATAACTGTGCAAGTGTTCGTGTGTGTGCTGGAGGTGTGGAAACAGACTCCACGGATCTTTATGGGGGCACAGGTGTTCCCAGGTTAGGGATGTAGTTTAAACACCTCCACAAACCATAGAGAGGTCATCGCAAATACTTGGTTTTGGAGCCCAAACCACACTTTCCCCCGCACTCCCGCCTAGGCTTTCCATCAGGGAAGACAAGCAAAGGGATTCAATTAGAACCCAGGCGCTGCTGTCAGTTGGAGGAACTTCCCTGCACTCAGAATTCCAGAACACATTCTTAGGTGTGGGAGAGATGTGCAGCCCCACTGCACCCAGATGAATGCAGGAAAAGGTGTCCCCTTTATGGAGAAGTCCTCTAAGTACTTCCTCCATGAATCAGGGGGCACTCACTGCTACGTGGCCTCCAAGCCCACCCCCCAGCTTTCCCTCATGGCCTGGCCTAAAAGAACACTCAGGGAACAGAAGCTAAGGGATACTAATAGAATCCAGGTGCTGCTGTCAGTTTGAGGAACATCCCCACACTCAGAATACAAGAACACATCTTCGTGTGTGTGCTGGATGTAGGGAAACAGTCAAAGCATCTTTCAGGGGGCACATTTATTCCATGGTTGTGGGTTGTAGGTTAAAAACCCACATCCCATGGATAGGCTCTCGCTTATACTTGGTTTAGAGCCCAACCCCCACTTTCCCCCACTCTCCAGCCTAGGCATGCCATCAGGGAAGACAAGCTAAGGGATTCTTTTAGAACCCAGGCGCTGCTGTCATTTGGAGGAGCCTCCCCACAATCAGGATACCTGAGCACGTCTCCGTGTGTGTGCTGGAGGTGGGGAAACAGATTCCACGCATCTTTATGGGGCACAGGTGTTCCAAGGTTGGGGAAGTAGTTTAAAACCCTCCACTACCCACAGAGATGCACTCGCTAATACTTGGCTTTAGAGCCCATCCCCCACCATCGCTTACTGCTAGGCCTAGGAAAACACTTAGGGAAGTCAAGCTAAGCGATTCTATTACAACCCAGGTGCTGCTGTCTGTTGGAGGAACCTCCCCACACTCAGAACCCCAGAACACTTCTTCCTGTGTGTGCTGGACGTGGGGTAACAGAGCACACGCATTTATCAGGGGTCACAGTAATTCCCAAGTTGTGGGTTGTAGTTTAAACATCTCGACTACCCATGGAGAGGCACACGCTAATACTTAGTTTTAGATCCCAAATCCCACTTTCAACCACACACTGGCCTAGGCAAACCATCAGGGAAGACAAGCAAAGGGATTCTATTCAAACCAAGACGCTGATGTCAGTTGGAGGAACTACCCCACCCTCAGGATACTGGAACCCAACCTTGTGTGGTGGGGAGATTTGAAGCCCCACTCCACGCAGATGAATGGGTGCTCAGGTGTTTCCCTTTATGGAGAATTCATCTAAACACTTCCTCAGTCCATCGGAGACACTCGCTACTATTTGGCCTCAAAGCCCAACCCCCAGGTTTCTCTCAGAGTCAGTCCTAGGGAAACACTCAGGGATTACAAGCTAAGGGATTCTATTAGAACCCAGCCGCTTCTGTCACCTGAAATTGCCAGCCCACACTCAGGATAGCAGAAAACTTCTTCATGTGTGTTCTGGTGGTGGGGATACAGAGTCCACGCTTTTTTCAAGGAGCACAGGTATTCCCATGTTGTGGGCTTTTGGTTAATAACCTCCAAATCCCATGGAGAAGCACTCGCTAATACTTGGATTTAGAGCCCAACCCACCCTTTCCCCAGCACTCCGTATCAGGCAACCAAACAGGGTAGACAAGTTAAGCGATTTTATAAGAACCAAGGCCCTGCTCTCAGTTGGAGGAGGCTGCCCACTCTCAGGATAACTGTGCAAGTGTTCGTGTGTGTGCTGGAGGTGTGGAAACAGACTCCACGGATCTTTATGGGGGCACAGGTGTTCCCAGGTTAGGGATGTAGTTTAAACACCTCCACAAACCATAGAGAGGTCATGGCAAATACTTGGTTTTGGAGCCCAAACCACACTTTCCCCCGCACTCCCGCCTAGGCTTTCCATCAGGGAAGACAAGCAAAGGGATTCAATTAGAACCCAGGTGCTGCTGTCAGTTGGAGGAACTTCCCTGCACTCAGAATTCCAGAACACATTCTTAGGTGTGGGAGAGATGTGCAGCCCCACTGCAAGCAGATGAATGCAGGAAAAGGTGTCCCCTTTAGGGAGAAGTCCTCTAAGTACTTCCTCAATGGATCAGGGGGCACTCACTGCTACGTGGCCTCCAAGCCCAACCCCCAGCTTTCCCTCATGGCCTGGCCTAAAAGAACACTCAGGGAACAGAAGCTAAGGGATACTAATAGAATCCAGGTGTTGCTGTCAGTTTGAGGAACTTCCCCACACTCAGAATACCAGAAAACTTCTTCGTGTGTGTGCTGGATGTAGGGAAACAGTCAAAGCATCTTTCAGGGGGCACATTTATTCCATGGTTGTGGGTTGTAGGTTAAAAACCCACATCCCATGGATAGGCTCTCGCTTATACTTGGTTTAGAGCCCAACCCACACTTTCCGCCACTCTCCAGCCTAGGCATGCCATCAGGGAAGACAAGCTAAGGGATTCTTTTAGAACCCAGGCGCTGCTGTCATTTGGAGGAGCCTCCCCACAATCAGGATACCTGAGCACGTCTCCGTGTGTGTGCTGGAGGTGGGGAAACAGATTCCACGCATCTTTATGGGGCACAGGTGTTCCAAGGTTGGGGAAGTAGTTTAAAACCCTCCACTACCCACAGAGATGCACTCGCTAATACTTGGCTTTAGAGCCCATCCCCCACCATCGCTTACTGCTAGGCCTAGGAAAACACTTAGGGAAGTCAAGCTAAGGGATTCTATTACAACCCAGGTGCTGCTGTCTGTTGGAGGAACCTCCCCACACTCAGAACCCCAGAACACTTCTTCCTGTGTGTGCTGGACGTGGGGAAACATAGCACACGCATTTTCCAGGGGTCACAGTAATTCCCAAGTTGTGGGTTGTAGTTTAAACATCTCCACTACCCATGGAGAGGCACACGCTAATACTTAGTTTTGAATCCCAAAGCCCACTTTCAATCACACACTGGCCTAGGCGAACCATCAGGGAAGACAAGCAAAGGGATTCTATTCAAACCAAGACGCTGATGTCAGTTGGAGGAACTACCCCACCCTCAGGAAACTGGAACCCAACCTTGTGTGGTGGGGAGATTTGAAGCCCCACTCCACGCAGATGAATGGGTGCTCAGGTGTTTCCCTTTATGGAGAATTCATCTAAATACTTCCTCAGTCCATCGGGGACACTCACTACTATTTGGCCTCAAAGCCCAAACCCAAGGATTCTCTCAGAGTCAGTCCTAGGGAAACACTCAGGGATTACAAGCTAAGGGATTCTATTAGAACCCAGCCGCTTCTGTCACCTGAAATTGCCAGCCCACACTCAGGATAGCAGAAAACTTCTTCATGTGTGTTCTGGTGGTGGGGATACAGAGTCCACGCTTTTTTCAAGGAGCACAGGTATTCCCATGTTGTGGGCTTTTGGTTAATAACCTCCAAATCCCATGGAGAAGCACTCGCTAATACTTGGATTTAGAGCCCAACCCACCCTTTCCCCAGCACTCCGTATCAGGCAACCAAACAGGGTAGACAAGTTAAGCGATTTTATAAGAACCAAGGCCCTGCTCTCAGTTGGAGGAGGCTGCCCACTCTCAGGATAACTGTGCAAGTGTTCGTGTGTGTGCTGGAGGTGTGGAAACAGACTCCACGGATCTTTATGGGGGCACAGGTGTTCCCAGGTTAGGGATGTAGTTTAAACACCTCCACAAACCATAGAGAGGTCATCGCAAATACTTGGTTTTGGAGCCCAAACCACACTTTCCCCCGCACTCCCGCCTAGGTTTTCCATCAGGGAAGACAAGCAAAGGGATTCAATTAGAACCCAGGCGCTGCTGTCAGTTGGAGGAACTTCCCTGCACTCAGAATTCCAGAACACATTCTTAGGTGTGGGAGAGATGTGCAGCCCCACTGCACCCAGATGAATGCAGGAAAAGGTGTCCCCTTTAGGGAGAAGTCCTCTAAGTACTTCCTCAAAGGATCAGGGGGCACTCACTGCTACGTGGCCTCCAAGCCCAACCCCCAGCTTTCCCTCATGGCCTGGCCTAAAAGAACACTCAGGGAACAGAAGCTAAGGGATACTAATAGAATCCAGGTGCTGCTGTCAGTTTGAGGAACTTCCCCACACTCAGAATACAAGAACACATCTTCGTGTGTGTGCTGGATGTAGGGAAACAGTCAAAGCATCTTTCAGGGGCCACATTTATTCCATGGTTGTGGGTTGTAGGTTAAAAACCCACATCCCATGGATAGGCTCTCGCTTATACTTGGTTTAGAGCCCAACCCCCACTTTCCCCCACTCTCCAGCCTAGGCATGCCATCAGGGAAGACAAGCTAAGGGATTCTTTTAGAACCCAGGCGCTGCTGTCATTTGGAGGAGCCTCCCCACAATCAGGATACCTGAGCACGTCTCCGTGTGTGTGCTGGAGGTGGGGAAACAGATTCCACGCATCTTTATGGGGCACAGGTGTTCCAAGGTTGGGGAAGTAGTTTAAAACCCTCCACTACCCACAGAGATGCACTCGCTAATACTTGGCTTTAGAGCCCATCCCCCACCATCGCTTACTGCTAGGCCTAGGAAAACACTTAGGGAAGTCAAGCTAAGGGATTCTATTTCAACCCAGGTGCTGCTGTCTGTTGGAGGAACCTCCCCACACTCAGAACCCCAGAACACTTCTTCCTGTGTGTGCTGGACGTGGGGAAACATAGCACACGCATTTTTCAGGGGTCACAGTAATTCCCAAGTTGTGGGTTGTAGTTTAAACATCTCCACTACCCATGGAGAGGCACACGCTAATACTTAGTTTTAGATCCCAAATCCCACTTTCAACCACACACTGGCCTAGGCAAACCATCAGGGAAGACAAACAAAGGGATTCTATTCAAACCAAGACGCTGATGTCAGTTGGAGAAACTACCCCACCCTCAGGATACTTGAACCAAACCTTGTGTGGTGGGGAGATTTGAAGCCCCACTCCACGCAGATGAATGGGTGCTCAGGTGTTTCCCTTTATGGAGAATTCATCTAAATACTTCCTCAGTCCATCGGGGACACTCGCTACTATTTGGCCTCAAAGCCCAAACCCCAGGATTCTCTCAGAGTCAGTCCTAGGGAAACACTCAGGGATTACAAGCTAAGGGATTCTATTAGAACCCAGCCGCTTCTGTCACCTGAAATTGCCAGCCCACACTCAGGATAGCAGAAAACTTCTTCATGTGTGTTCTGGTGGTGGGGATACAGAGTCCACGCTTTTTTCAAGGAGCACAGGTATTCCCATGTTGTGGGCTTTTGGTTAATAACCTCCAAATCCCATTGAGAAGCACTCGCTAATACTTGGATTTAGAGCCCAACCCACCCTTTCCCCAGCACTCCGTATCAGGCAACCAAACAGGGTAGACAAGTTAAGCGATTTTATAAGAACCAAGGCCCTGCTCTCAGTTGGAGGAGGCTGCCCACTCTCAGGATAACTGTGCAAGTGTTCGTGTGTGTGCTGGAGGTGTGGAAACAGACTCCACGGATCTTTATGGGGGCACAGGTGTTCCCAGGTTAGGGATGTAGTTTAAACACCTCCACAAACCATAGAGAGGTCATCGCAAATACTTGGTTTTGGAGCCCAAACCACACTTTCCCCCGCACTCCCGCCTAGGCTTTCCATCAGGGAAGACAAGCAAAGGGATTCAATTAGAACCCAGGCGCTGCTGTCAGTTGGAGGAACTTCCCTGCACTCAGAATTCCAGAACACATTCTTAGGTGTGGGAGAGATGTGCAGCCCCACTGCACCCAGATGAATGCAGGAAAAGGTGTTCCCTTTAGGGAGAAGTCCTCTAAGTACTTCCTCAATGGATCAGGGGGCACTCACTGCTACGTGGCCTCCAAGCCCAACCCCCAGCTTTCCCTCATGGCCTGGCCTAAAAGAACACTCAGGGAACAGAATCTAAGGGATACTAATAGAATCCAGGTGCTGCTGTCAGTTTGAGGAACATCCCCACACTCAGAATTCAAGAACACATCTTCGTGTGTGTGCTGGATGTAGGGAAACAGTCAAAGCATCTTTCAGGGGGCACATTTATTCCATGGTTGTGGGTTGTAGGTTAAAAACCCACATCCCATGGATAGGCTCTCGCTTATACTTGGTTTAGAGCCCAACCCCCACTTTCCCCCACTCTCCAGCCAAGGAATGCCATCAGGGAAGACAAGCTAAGGGATTCTTTTAGAACCCAGGCGCTGCTGTCATTTGGAGGAGCCTCCCCACAATCAGGATACCTGAGCACGTCTCCGTGTGTGTGCTGGAGGTGGGGAAACAGATTCCACGCATCTTTATGGGGCACAGGTGTTCCAAGGTTGGGGAAGTAGTTTAAAACCCTCCACTACCCACAGAGATGCACTCGCTAATACTTGGCTTTAGAGCCCATCCCCCACCATCGCTTACTGCTAGGCCTAGGAAAACACTTAGGGAAGTCAAGCTAAGGGATTCTATTACAACCCAGGTGCTGCTGTCTGTTGGAGGAACCTCCCCACACTCAGAACCCCAGAACACTTCTTCCTGTGTGTGCTGGACGTGGGGAAACATAGCACACGCATTTTCCAGGGGTCACAGTAATTCCCAAGTTGTGGGTTGTAGTTTAAACATCTCCACTACCCATGGAGAGGCACACGCTAATACTTAGTTTTGAATCCCAAAGCCCACTTTCAATCACACACTGGCCTAGGCGAACCATCAGGGAAGACAAGCAAAGGGATTCTATTCAAACCAAGACGCTGATGTCAGTTGGAGGAACTACCCCACCCTCAGGAAACTGGAACCCAACCTTGTGTGGTGGGGAGATTTGAAGCCCCACTCCACGCAGATGAATGGGTGCTCAGGTGTTTCCCTTTATGGAGAATTCATCTAAATACTTCCTCAGTCCATCGGGGACACTCACTACTATTTGGCCTCAAAGCCCAAACCCAAGGATTCTCTCAGAGTCAGTCCTAGGGAAACACTCAGGGATTACAAGCTAAGGGATTCTATTAGAACCCAGCCGCTTCTGTCACCTGAAATTGCCAGCCCACACTCAGGATAGCAGAAAACTTCTTCATGTGTGTTCTGGTGGTGGGGATACAGAGTCCACGCTTTTTTCAAGGAGCACAGGTATTCCCATGTTGTGGGCTTTTGGTTAATAACCTCCAAATCCCATGGAGAAGCACTCGCTAATACTTGGATTTAGAGCCCAACCCACCCTTTCCCCAGCACTCCGTATCAGGCAACCAAACAGGGTAGACAAGTTAAGCGATTTTATAAGAACCAAGGCCCTGCTCTCAGTTGGAGGAGGCTGCCCACTCTCAGGATAACTGTGCAAGTGTTCGTGTGTGTGCTGGAGGTGTGGAAACAGACTCCACGGATCTTTATGGGGGCACAGGTGTTCCCAGGTTAGGGATGTAGTTTAAACACCTCCACAAACCATAGAGAGGTCATCGCAAATACTTGGTTTTGGAGCCCAAACCACACTTTCCCCCGCACTCCCGCCTAGGCTTTCCATCAGGGAAGACAAGCAAAGGGATTCAATTAGAACCCAGGCGCTGCTGTCAGTTGGAGGAACTTCCCTGCACTCAGAATTCCAGAACACATTCTTAGGTGTGGGAGAGATGTGCAGCCCCACTGCACCCAGATGAATGCAGGAAAAGGTGTTCCCTTTAGGGAGAAGTCCTCTAAGTACTTCCTCAATGGATCAGGGGGCACTCACTGCTACGTGGCCTCCAAGCCCAACCCCCAGCTTTCCCTCATGGCCTGGCCTAAAAGAACACTCAGGGAACAGAATCTAAGGGATACTAATAGAATCCAGGTGCTGCTGTCAGTTTGAGGAACATCCCCACACTCAGAATTCAAGAACACATCTTCGTGTGTGTGCTGGATGTAGGGAAACAGTCAAAGCATCTTTCAGGGGGCACATTTATTCCATGGTTGTGGGTTGTAGGTTAAAAACCCACATCCCATGGATAGGCTCTCGCTTATACTTGGTTTAGAGCCCAACCCCCACTTTCCCCCACTCTCCAGCCAAGGCATGCCATCAGGGAAGACAAGCTAAGGGATTCTTTTAGAACCCAGGCGCTGCTGTCATTTGGAGGAGCCTCCCCACAATCAGGATACCTGAGCACGTCTCCGTGTGTGTGCTGGAGGTGGGGAAACAGATTCCACGCATCTTTATGGGGCACAGGTGTTCCAAGGTTGGGGAAGTAGTTTAAAACCCTCCACTACCCACAGAGATGCACTCGCTAATACTTGGCTTTAGAGCCCATCCCCCACCATCGCTTACTGCTAGGCCTAGGAAAACACTTAGGGAAGTCAAGCTAAGGGAGTCTATTACAACCCAGGTGCTGCTGTCTGTTGGAGGAACCTCCCCACACTCAGAACCCCAGAACACTTCTTCCTGTGTGTGCTGGACGTGGGGAAACATAGCACACGCATTTTCCAGGGGTCACAGTAATTCCCAAGTTGTGGGTTGTAGTTTAAACATCTCCACTACCCATGGAGAGGCACACGCTAATACTTAGTTTTGAATCCCAAAGCCCACTTTCAATCACACACTGGCCTAGGCGAACCATCAGGGAAGTCAAGCAAAGGGATTCTATTCAAACCAAGACGCTGATGTCAGTTGGAGGAACTACCCCACCCTCAGGAAACTGGAACCCAACCTTGTGTGGTGGGGAGATTTGAAGCCCCACTCCACGCAGATGAATGGGTGCTCAGGTGTTTCCCTTTATGGAGAATTCATCTAAATACTTCCTCAGTCCATCGGGGACACTCACTACTATTTGGCCTCAAAGCCCAAACCCCAGGATTCTCTCAGAGTCAGTCCTAGGGAAACACTCAGGGATTACAAGCTAAGGGATTCTATTAGAACCCAGCCGCTTCTGTCACCTGAAATTGCCAGCCCACACTCAGGATAGCAGAAAACTTCTTCATGTGTGTTCTGGTGGTGGGGATACAGAGTCCACGCTTTTTTCAAGGAGCACAGGTATTCCCATGTTGTGGGCTTTTGGTTAATAACCTCCAAATCCCATGGAGAAGCACTCGCTAATACTTGGATTTAGAGCCCAACCCACCCTTTCCCCAGCACTCCGTATCAGGCAACCAAACAGGGTAGACAAGTTAAGCGATTTTATAAGAACCAAGGCCCTGCTCTCAGTTGGAGGAGGCTGCCCACTCTCAGGATAACTGTGCAAGTGTTCGTGTGTGTGCTGGAGGTGTGGAAACAGACTCCACGGATCTTTATGGGGGCACAGGTGTTCCCAGGTTAGGGATGTAGTTTAAACACCTCCACAAACCATAGAGAGGTCATCGCAAATACTTGGTTTTGGAGCCCAAACCACACTTTCCCCCGCACTCCCGCCTAGGCTTTCCATCAGGGAAGACAAGCAAAGGGATTCAATTAGAACCCAGGCGCTGCTGTCAGTTGGAGGAACTTCCCTGCACTCAGAATTCCAGAACACATTCTTAGGTGTGGGAGAGATGTGCAGCCCCACTGCACCCAGATGAATGCAGGAAAAGGTGTTCCCTTTAGGGAGAAGTCATCTAAGTACTTCCTCAATGGATCAGGGGGCACTCACTGCTACGTGGCCTCCAAGCCCAACCCCCAGCTTTCCCTCATGGCCTGGCCTCAAAGAACACTCAGGGAACAGAAGTTAAGGGATACTAATAGAATCCAGGTGCTGCTGTCAGTTTGAGGAACATCCCCACACTCAGAATTCAAGAACACATCTTCGTGTGTGTGCTGGATGTAGGGAAACAGTCAAAGCATCTTTCAGGGGCCACATTTATTCCATGGTTGTGGGTTGTAGGTTAAAAACCCACATCCCATGGATAGGCTCTCGCTTATACTTGGTTTAGAGCCCAACCCCCACTTTCCCCCACTCTCCAGCCTAGGCATGCCATCAGGGAAGACAAGCTAAGGGATTCTTTTAGAACCCAGGCGCTGCTGTCATTTGGAGGAGCCTCCCCACAATCAGGATACCTGAGCACGTCTCCGTGTGTGTGCTGGAGGTGGGGAAACAGATTCCACGCATCTTTATGGGGCACAGGTGTTCCAAGGTTGGGGAAGTAGTTTAAAACCCTCCACTACCCACAGAGATGCACTCGCTAATACTTGGCTTTAGAGCCCATCCCCCACCATCGCTTACTGCTAGGCCTAGGAAAACACTTAGGGAAGTCAAGCTAAGGGATTCTATTTCAACCCAGGTGCTGCTGTCTGTTGGAGGAACCTCCCCACACTCAGAACCCCAGAACACTTCTTCCTGTGTGTGCTGGACGTGGGGAAACATAGCACACGCATTTTTCAGGGGTCACAGTAATTCCCAAGTTGTGGGTTGTAGTTTAAACATCTCCACTACCCATGGAGAGGCACACGCTAATACTTAGTTTTAGATCCCAAATCCCACTTTCAACCACACACTGGCCTAGGCAAACCATCAGGGAAGACAAACAAAGGGATTCTATTCAAACCAAGATGCTGATGTCAGTTGGAGGAACTACCCCACCCTCAGGATACTTGAACCAAACCTTGTGTGGTGGGGAGATTTGAAGCCCCACTCCACGCAGATGAATGGGTGCTCAGGTGTTTCCCTTTATGGAGAATTCATCTAAATACTTCCTCAGTCCATCGGGGACACTCGCTACTATTTGGCCTCAAAGCCCAAACCCCAGGATTCTCTCAGAGTCAGTCCTAGGGAAACACTCAGGGATTACAAGCTAAGGGATTCTATTAGAACCCAGCCGCTTCTGTCACCTGAAATTGCCAGCCCACACTCAGGATAGCAGAAAACTTCTTCATGTGTGTTCTGGTGGTGGGGATACAGAGTCCACGCTTTTTTCAAGGAGCACAGGTATTCCCATGTTGTGGGCTTTTGGTTAATAACCTCCAAATCCCATGGAGAAGCACTCGCTAATACTTGGATTTAGAGCCCAACCCACCCTTTCCCCAGCACTCCGTATCAGGCAACCAAACAGGGTAGACAAGTTAAGCGATTTTATAAGAACCAAGGCCCTGCTCTCAGTTGGAGGAGGCTGCCCACTCTCAGGATAACTGTGCAAGTGTTCGTGTGTGTGCTGGAGGTGTGGAAACAGACTCCACGGATCTTTATGGGGGCACAGGTGTTCCCAGGTTAGGGATGTAGTTTAAACACCTCCACAAACCATAGAGAGGTCATCGCAAATACTTGGTTTTGGAGCCCAAACCACACTTTCCCCCGCACTCCCGCCTAGGCTTTCCATCAGGGAAGACAAGCAAAGGGATTCAATTAGAACCCAGGCGCTGCTGTCAGTTGGAGGAACTTCCCTGCACTCAGAATTCCAGAACACATTCTTAGGTGTGGGAGAGATGTGCAGCCCCACTGCACCCAGATGAATGCAGGAAAAGGTGTTCCCTTTAGGGAGAAGGCCTCTAAGTACTTCCTCAATGGATCAGGGGGCACTCACTGCTACGTGGCCTCCAAGCCCAACCCCCAGCTTTCCCTCATGGCCTGGCCTCAAAGAACACTCAGGGAACAGAAGCTAAGGGATACTAATAGAATCCAGGTGCTGCTGTCAGTTTGAGGAACATCCCCACACTCAGAATTCAAGAACACATCTTCGTGTGTGTGCTGGATGTAGGGAAACAGTCAAAGCATCTTTCAGGGGGCACATTTATTCCATGGTTGTGGGTTGTAGGTTAAAAACCCACATCCCATGGATAGGCTCTCGCTTATACTTGGTTTAGAGCCCAACCCCCACTTTCCCCCACTCTCCAGCCTAGGCATGCCATCAGGGAAGACAAGCTAAGGGATTCTTTTAGAACCCAGGCGCTGCTGTCATTTGGAGGAGCCTCCCCACAATCAGGATACCTGAGCACGTCTCCGTGTGTGTGCTGGAGGTGGGGAAACAGATTCCACGCATCTTTATGGGGCACAGGTGTTCCAAGGTTGGGGAAGTAGTTTAAAACCCTCCACTACCCACAGAGATGCACTCGCTAATACTTGGCTTTAGAGCCCATCCCCCACCATCGCTTACTGCTAGGCCTAGGAAAACACTTAGGGAAGTCAAGCTAAGGGATTCTATTACAACCCAGGTGCTGCTGTCTGTTGGAGGAACCTCCCCACACTCAGAACCCCAGAACACTTCTTCCTGTGTGTGCTGGACGTGGGGAAACATAGCACACGCATTTTTCAGGGGTCACAGTAATTCCCAAGTTGTGGGTTGTAGTTTAAACATCTCCACTACCCATGGAGAGGCACACGCTAATACTTAGTTTTGAATCCCAAAGCCCACTTTCAATCACACACTGGCCTAGGCGAACCATCAGGGAAGACAAGCAAAGGGATTCTATTCAAACCAAGACGCTGATGTCAGTTGGAGGAACTACCCCACCCTCAGGAAACTGGAACCCAACCTTGTGTGGTGGGGAGATTTGAAGCCCCACTCCACGCAGATGAATGGGTGCTCAGGTGTTTCCCTTTATGGAGAATTCATCTAAATACTTCCTCAGTCCATCGGGGACACTCGCTACTATTTGGCCTCAAAGCCCAACCCCCAGGTTTCTCTCAGAGTCAGTCCTAGGGAAACACTCAGGGATTACAAGCTAAGGGATTCTATTAGAACCCAGCCGCTTCTGTCACCTGAAATTGCCAGCCCACACTCAGGATAGCAGAAAACTTCTTCATGTGTGTTCTGGTGGGGGGATACAGAGTCCACGCTTTTTTCAAGGAGCACAGGTATTCCCATGTTGTGGGCTTTTGGTTAATAACCTCCAAATCCCATGGAGAAGCACTCGCTAATACTTGGATTTAGAGCCCAACCCACCCTTTCCCCAGCACTCCGTATCAGGCAACCAAACAGGGTAGACAAGTTAAGCGATTTTATAAGAACCAAGGCCCTGCTCTCAGTTGGAGGAGGCTGCCCACTCTCAGGATAACTGTGCAAGTGTTCATGTGTGTGCTGGAGGTGTGGAAACAGACTCCACGGATCTTTATGGGGGCACAGGTGTTCCCAGGTTAGGGATGTAGTTTAAACACCTCCACAAACCATAGAGAGGTCATCGCAAATACTTGGTTTTGGAGCCCAAACCACACTTTCCCCCGCACTCCCGCCTAGGCTTTCCATCAGGGAAGACAAGCAAAGGGATTCAATTAGAACCCAGGCGCTGCTGTCAGTTGGAGGAACTTCCCTGCACTCAGAATTCCAGAACACATTCTTAGGTGTGGGAGAGATGTGCAGCCCCACTGCACCCAGATGAATGCAGGAAAAGGTGTTCCCTTTAGGGAGAAGTCCTCTAAGTACTTCCTCAATGGATCAGGGGGCACTCACTGCTACGTGGCCTCCAAGCCCAACCCCCAGCTTTCCCTCATGGCCTGGCCTAAAAGAACACTCAGGGAACAGAATCTAAGGGATACTAATAGAATCCAGGTGCTGCTGTCAGTTTGAGGAACATCCCCACACTCAGAATTCAAGAACACATCTTCGTGTGTGTGCTGGATGTAGGGAAACAGTCAAAGCATCTTTCAGGGGGCACATTTATTCCATGGTTGTGGGTTGTAGGTTAAAAACCCACATCCCATGGATAGGCTCTCGCTTATACTTGGTTTAGAGCCCAACCCCCACTTTCCCCCACTCTCCAGCCAAGGCATGCCATCAGGGAAGACAAGCTAAGGGATTCTTTTAGAACCCAGGCGCTGCTGTCATTTGGAGGAGCCTCCCCACAATCAGGATACCTGAGCACGTCTCCGTGTGTGTGCTGGAAGTGGGGAAACAGATTCCACGCAACTTTATGGGGCACAGGTGTTCCAAGGTTGGGGAAGTAGTTTAAAACCCTCCACTACCCACAGAGATGCACTCGCTAATACTTGGCTTTAGAGCCCATCCCCCACCATCGCTTACTGCTAGGCCTAGGAAAACACTTAGGGAAGTCAAGCTAAGGGATTCTATTACAACCCAGGTGCTGCTGTCTGTTGGAGGAACCTCCCCACACTCAGAACCCTAGAACACTTCTTCCTGTGTGTGCTGGACGTGGGGAAACATAGCACATGCATTTTCCAGGGGTCACAGTAATTCCCAAGTTGTGGGTTGTAGTTTAAACATCTCCACTACCCATGGAGAGGCACACGCTAATACTTAGTTTTGAATCCCAAAGCCCACTTTCAATCACACACTGGCCTAGGCGAACCATCAGGGAAGACAAGCAAAGGGATTCTATTCAAACCAAGACGCTGATGTCAGTTGGAGGAACTACCCCACCCTCAGGAAACTGGAACCCAACCTTGTGTGGTGGGGAGATTTGAAGCCCCACTCCACGCAGATGAATGGGTGCTCAGGTGTTTCCCTTTATGGAGAATTCATCTAAATACTTCCTCAGTCCATCGGGGACACTCGCTACTATTTGGCCTCAAAGCCCAACCCCCAGGTTTCTCTCAGAGTCAGTCCTAGGGAAACACTCAGGGATTACAAGCTAAGGGATTCTATTAGAACCCAGCCGCTTCTGTCACCTAAAATTGCCAGCCCACACTCAGGATAGCAGAAAACTTCTTCATGTGTGTTCTGGTGGTGGGGATACAGAGTCCACGCTTTTTTCAAGGAGCACAGGTATTCCCATGTTGTGGGCTTTTGGTTAATAACCTCCAAATCCCATGGAGAAGCACTCGCTAATACTTGGATTTAGAGCCCAACCCACCCTTTCCCCAGCACTCCGTATCAGGCAACCAAACAGGGTAGACAAGTTAAGCGATTTTATAAGAACCAAGGCCCTGCTCTCAGTTGGAGGAGGCTGCCCACTCTCAGGATAACTGTGCAAGTGTTCGTGTGTGTGCTGGAGGTGTGGAAACAGACTCCACGGATCTTTATGGGGGCACAGGTGTTCCCAGGTTAGGGATGTAGTTTAAACACCTCCACAAACCATAGAGAGGTCATCGCAAATACTTGGTTTTGGAGCCCAAACCACACTTTCCCCCGCACTCCCGCCTAGGCTTTCCATCAGGGAAGACAAGCAAAGGGATTCAATTAGAACCCAGGCGCTGCTGTCAGTTGGAGGAACTTCCCTGCACTCAGAATTCCAGAACACATTCTTAGGTGTGGGAGAGATGTGCAGCCCCACTGCACCCAGATGAATGCAGGAAAAGGTGTCCCCTTTAGGGAGAAGTCCTCTAAGTACTTCCTCAAAGGATCAGGGGGCACTCACTGCTACGTGGCCTCCAAGCCCAACCCCCAGCTTTCCCTCATGGCCTGGCCTAAAAGAACACTCAGGGAACAGAAGCTAAGGGATACTAATAGAATCCAGGTGCTGCTGTCAGTTTGAGGAACTTCCCCACACTCAGAATACAAGAACACATCTTCGTGTGTGTGCTGGATGTAGGGAAACAGTCAAAGCATCTTTCAGGGGGCACATTTATTCCATGGTTGTGGGTTGTAGGTTAAAAACCCACATCCCATGGATAGGCTCTCGCTTATACTTGGTTTAGAGCCCAACCCCCACTTTCCCCCACTCTCCAGCCTAGGCATGCCATCAGGGAAGACAAGCTAAGGGATTCTTTTAGAACCCAGGCGCTGCTGTCATTTGGAGGAGCCTCCCCACAATCAGGATACCTGAGCACGTCTCCGTGTGTGTGCTGGAGGTGGGGAAACAGATTCCACGCATCTTTATTGGGCACAGGTGTTCCAAGGTTGTGGAAGTAGTTTAAAACCCTCCACTACCCACAGAGATGCACTCGCTAATACTTGGCTTTAGAGCCCATCCCCCACCATCGCTTACTGCTAGGCCTAGGAAAACACTTAGGGAAGTCAAGCTAAGGGATTCTATTACAACCCAGGTGCTGCTGTCTGTTGGAGGAACCTCCCCACACTCAGAACCCCAGAACACTTCTTCCTGTGTGTGCTGGACGTGGGGAAACATAGCACACGCATTTTTCAGGGGTCACAGTAATTCCCAAGTTGTGGGTTGTAGTTTAAACATCTCCACTACCCATGGAGAGGCACACGCTAATACTTAGTTTTAGATCCCAAATCCCACTTTCAACCACACACTGGCCTAGGCAAACCATCAGGGAAGACAAGCAAAGGGATTCTATTCAAACCAAGACGCTGATGTCAGTTGGAGGAACTACCCCACCCTCAGGATACTGGAACCCAACCTTGTGTGGTGGGGAGATTTGAAGCCCCACTCCACGCAGATGAATGGGTGCTCAGGTGTTTCCCTTTATGGAGAATTCATCTAAATACTTCCTCAGTCCATCGGGGACACTCGCTACTATTTGGCCTCAAAGCCCAACCCCCAGGTTTCTCTCAGAGTCAGTCCTAGGGAAACACTCAGGGATTACAAGCTAAGGGATTCTATTAGAACCCAGCCGCTTCTGTCACCTGAAATTGCCAGCCCACACTCAGGATAGCAGAAAACTTCTTCATGTGTGTTCTGGTGGTGGGGATACAGAGTCCACGCTTTTTTCAAGGAGCACAGGTATTCACATGTTGTGGGCTTTTGGTTAATAACCTCCAAATCCCATGGAGAAGCACTCGCTAATACTTGGATTTAGAGCCCAACCCACCCTTTCCCCAGCACTCCTTATCAGGCAACCAAACAGGGTAGACAAGTTAAGCGATTTTATAAGAACCAAGGCCCTGCTCTCAGTTGGAGGAGGCTTCCCACTCTCAGGATAACTGTGCAAGTGTTCGTGTGTGTGCTGGAGGTGTGGAAACAGACTCCACGGATCTTTATGGGGGCACAGGTGTTCCCAGGTTAGGGATGTAGTTTAAACACCTCCACAAACCATAGAGAGGTCATCGCAAATACTTGGTTTTGGAGCCCAAACCACACTTTCCCCCGCACTCCCGCCTAGGCTTTCCATCAGGGAAGACAAGCAAAGGGATTCAATTAGAACCCAGGCGCTGCTGTCAGTTGGAGGAACTTCCCTGCACTCAGAATTCCAGAACACATTCTTAGGTGTGGGAGAGATGTGCAGCCCCACTGCACCCGGATGAATGCAGGAAAAGGTATTCCCTTTAGGGAGAAGTCCTCTATGTACTTCCTCAATGGATCAGGGGGCACTCACTGCTACGTGGCCTCCAAGCCCAACCCCCAGCTTTCCCTCATGGCCTGGCCTCAAAGAACACTCAGGGAACAGAAGCTAAGGGATACTAATAGAATCCAGGTGCTGCTGTCAGTTTGAGGAACATCCCCACACTCAGAATTGAAGAACACATCTTCGTGTGTGTGCTGGATGTAGGGAAACAGTCAAAGCATCTTTCAGGGGGCACATTTATTCCATGGTTGTGGGTTGTAGGTTAAAAACCCACATCCCATGGATAGGCTCTCGCTTATACTTGGTTTAGAGCCCAACCCCCACTTTCCCCCACTCTCCAGCCAAGGCATGCCATCAGGGAAGACAAGCTAAGGGATTCTTTTAGAACCCAGGCGCTGCTGTCATTTGGAGGAGCCTCCCCACAATCAGGATACCTGAGCACGTCTCCGTGTGTGTGCTGGAGGTGGGGAAACAGATTCCACGCAACTTTATGGGGCACAGGTGTTCCAAGGTTGGGGAAGTAGTTTAAAACCCTCCACTACCCACAGAGATGCACTCGCTAATACTTGGCTTTAGAGCCCATCCCCCACCATCGCTTACTGCTAGGCCTAGGAAAACACTTAGGGAAGTCAAGCTAAGGGATTCTATTACAACCCAGGTGCTGCTGTCTGTTGGAGGAACCTCCCCACACTCAGAACCCCAGAACACTTCTTCCTGTGTGTGCTGGACGTGGGGAAACATAGCACACGCATTTTCCAGGGGTCACAGTAATTCCCAAGTTGTGGGTTGTAGTTTAAACATCTCCACTACCCATGGAGAGGCACACGCTAATACTTAGTTTTAGATCCCAAATCCCACTTTCAACCACACACTGGCCTAGGCAAACCATCAGGGAAGACAAGCAAAGGGATTCTATTCAAACCAAGACGCTGATGTCAGTTGGAGGAACTACCCCACCCTCAGGATACCTGAACCCAACCTTGTGTGGTGGGGAGATTTGAAGCCCCACTCCACGCAGATGAATGGGTGCTCAGGTGTTTCCCTTTATGGAGAATTCATCTAAATACTTCCTCAGTCCATCGGGGACACTCGCTACTATTTGGCCTCAAAGCCCAACCCCCAGGATTCTCTCAGAGTCAGTCCTAGGGAAACACTCAGGGATTACAAGCTAAGGGATTCTATTAGAACCCAGCCGCTTCTGTCACCTGAAATTGCCAGCCCACACTCAGGATAGCAGAAAACTTCTTCATGTGTGTTCTGGTGGTGGGGATACAGAGTCCACGCTTTTTTCAAGGAGCACAGGTATTCCCATGTTGTGGGCTTTTGGTTAATAACCTCCAAATCCCATGGAGAAGCACTCGCTAATACTTGGATTTAGAGCCCAACCCACCCTTTCCCCAGCACTCCGTATCAGGCAACCAAACAGGGTAGACAAGTTAAGCGATTTTATAAGAACCAAGGCCCTGCTCTCAGTTGGAGGAGGCTGCCCACTCTCAGGATAACTGTGCAAGTGTTCGTGTGTGTGCTGGAGGTGTGGAAACAGACTCCACGGATCTTTATGGGGGCACAGGTGTTCCCAGGTTAGGGATGTATTTTAAACATCTCCACAAACCATAGAGAGGTCATCGCAAATACTTGGTTTTGGAGCCCAAACCACACTTTCCCCCGCACTCCCGCCTAGGCTTTCCATCAGGGAAGACAAGCAAAGGGATTCAATTAGAACCCAGGCGCTGCTGTCAGTTGGAGGAACTTCCCTGCACTCAGAATTCCAGAACACATTCTTAGGTGTGGGAGAGATGTGCAGCCCCACTGCACCCAGATGAATGCAGGAAAAGGTGTTCCCTTTAGGGAGAAGTCCTCTAAGTACTTCCTCAATGAATCAGGGGGCACTCACTGCTACGTGGCCTCCAAGCCCAACCCCCAGGTTTCCCTCATGGCCTGGTCTAAGAGAACACTCAAGGAACAGAAGCTAAGGGATACTAATAGAATCCAGGTGCTGCTGTCAGTTTGAGGAACATCCCCACACTCAGAATACAAGAACACATCTTCGTGAGTGTGCTGGATGTAGGGAAACAGTCAAAGCATTTTTCAGGGGGCACATATATTCCATGGTTGTGGGTTGTAGGTTAAAAACCCACATCCCATGGATAGGCTCTCGCTTATACTTGGTTTAGAGCCCAACCCCCACTTTCCCCCACTCTCCAGCCTAGGCATGCCATCAGGGAAGACAAGCTAAGGGATTCTTTTAGAACCCAGGCGCTGCTGTCATTTGGAGGAGCCTCCCCACAATCAGGATACCTGAGCACGTCTCCGTGTGTGTGCTGGAGGTGGGGAAACAGATTCCACGCATCTTTATGGGGCACAGGTGTTCCAAGGTTGGGGAAGTAGTTTAAAACCCTCCACTACCCACAGAGATGCACTCGCTAATACTTGGCTTTAGAGCCCATCCCCCACCATCGCTTACTGCTAGGCCTAGGAAAACACTTAGGGAAGTCAAGCTAAGGGATTCTATTACAACCCAGGTGCTGCTGTCTGTTGGAGGAACCTCCCCACACTCAGAACCCCAGAACACTTCTTCCTGTGTGTGCTGGACGTGGGGAAACATAGCACACGCATTTTTCAGGGGTCACAGTAATTCCCAAGTTGTGGGTTGTAGTTTAAACATCTCCACTACCCATGGAGAGGCACACGCTAATACTTAGTTTTAGATCCCAAATCCCACTTTCAACCACACACTGGCCTAGGCAAACCATCAGGGAAGACAAGCAAAGGGATTCTATTCAAACCAAGACGCTGATGTCAGTTGGAGGAACTACCCCACCCTCAGGATACTGGAACCCAACCTTGTGTGGTGGGGAGATTTGAAGCCCCACTCCACGCAGATGAATGGGTGCTCAGGTGTTTCCCTTTATGGAGAATTCATCTAAATACTTCCTCAGTCCATCGGGGACACTCGCTACTATTTGGCCTCAAAGCCCAAGCCCCAGGATTCTCTCAGAGTCAGTCCTAGGGAAACACTCAGGGATTACAAGCTAAGGGATTCTATTAGAACCCAGCCGCTTCTGTCACCTGAAATTGCCAGCCCACACTCAGGATAGCAGAAAACTTCTTCATGTGTGTTCTGGTGGTGGGGATACAGAGTCCACGCTTTTTTCAAGGAGCACAGGTATTCCCATGTTGTGGGCTTTTGGTTAATAACCTCCAAATCCCATGGAGAAGCACTCGCTAATACTTGGATTTAGAGCCCAACCCACCCTTTCCCCAGCACTCCGTATCAGGCAACCAAACAGGGTAGACAAGTTAAGCGATTTTATAAGAACCAAGGCCCTGCTCTCAGTTGGAGGAGGCTGCCCACTCTCAGGATAACTGTGCAAGTGTTCGTGTGTGTGCTGGAGGTGTGGAAACAGACTCCACGGATCTTTATGGGGGCACAGGTGTTCCCAGGTTAGGGATGTAGTTTAAACACCTCCACAAACCATAGAGAGGTCATCGCAAGTACTTGGTTTTGGAGCCCAAACCACACTTTCCCCCGCACTCCCGCCTAGGCTTTCCAACAGGGAAGACAAGCAAAGGGATTCAATTAGAACCCAGGCGCTGCTGTCAGTTGGAGGAACTTCCCTGCACTCAGAATTCCAGAACACATTCTTAGGTGTGGGAGAGATGTGCAGCCCCACTGCACCCAGATGAATGCAGGAAAAGGTGTTCCCTTTAGGGAGAAGTCCTCTAAGTACTTCCTCAATGAATCAGGGGGCAATCACTGCTACGTGGCCTCCAAGCCCAACCCCCAGGTTTCCCTCATGGCCTGGTCTAAGAGAACACTCAAGGAACAGAAGCTAAGGGATACTAATAGAATCCAGGTGCTGCTGTCAGTTTGAGGAACATCCCCACACTCAGAATACAAGAACACATCTTCGTGAGTGTGCTGGATGTAGGGAAACAGTCTAAGCATTTTTCAGGGGGCACATATATTCCATGGTTGTGGGTTGTAGGTTAAAAACCCACATCCCATGGATAGGCTCTCGCTTATACTTGGTTTAGAGCCCAACCCCCACTTTCCCCCACTCTCCAGCCTAGGCATGCCATCAGGGAAGACAAGCTAAGGGATTCTTTTAGAACCCAGGCGCTGCTGTCATTTGGAGGAGCCTCCCCACAATCAGGATACCTGAGCACGTCTCCGTGTGTGTGCTGGAGGTGGGGAAACAGATTCCACGCATCTTTATGGGGCACAGGTGTTCCAAGGTTGGGGAAGTAGTTTAAAACCCTCCACTACCCACAGAGATGCACTCGCTAATACTTGGCTTTAGAGCCCATCCCCCACCATCGCTTACTGCTAGGCCTAGGAAAACACTTAGGGAAGTCAAGCTAAGGGATTCTATTACAACCCAGGTGCTGCTGTCTGTTGGAGGAACCTCCCCACACTCAGAACCCCAGAACACTTCTTCCTGTGTGTGCTGGACGTGGGGAAACATAGCACACGCATTTTTCAGGGGTCACAGTAATTCCCAACTTGTGGGTTGTAGTTTAAACATCTCCACTACCCATGGAGAGGCACACGCTAATACTTACTTTTAGATCCCAAATCCCACTTTCAACCACACACTGGCCTAGGCAAACCATCAGGGAAGACAAGCAAAGGGATTCTATTCAAACCAAGACGCTGATGTCAGTTGGAGGAACTACCCCACCCTCAGGATACTGGAACCCAACCTTGTGTGGTGGGGAGATTTGAAGCCCCACTCCACGTAGATGAATGGGTGCTCAGGTGTTTCCCTTTATGGAGAATTCATCTAAATACTTCCTCAGTCCATCGGGGACACTCGCTACTATTTGGCCTCAAAGCCCAACCCCCAGGATTCTCTCAGAGTCAGTCCTAGGAAAACACTCAGGGATTACAAGCTAAGGGATTCTATTAGAACCCAGCCGCTTCTGTCACCTGAAATTGCCAGCCCACACTCAGGATAGCAGAAAACTTCTTCATGTGTGTTCTGGTGGTGGGGATACAAAGTCCACGCTTTTTTCAAGGAGCACAGGTATTCCCAAGTTGTGGGCTTTTGGTTAATAACCTCCAAATCCCATGGAGAAGCACTCGCTAATACTTGGATTTAGAGCCCAACCCACCCTTTCCCCAGCACTCCGTATCAGGCAACCAAACAGGGTAGACAAGTTAAGCGATTTTATAAGAACCAAGGCCCTGCTCTCAGTTGGAGGAGGCTTCCCACTCTCAGGATAACTGTGCAAGTGTTCGTGTGTGTGCTGGAGGTGTGGAAACAGACTCCACGGATCTTTATGGGGGCACAGGTGTTCCCAGGTTAGGGATGTAGTTTAAATACCTCCACAAACCATAGAGAGGTCATCGCAAATACTTGGTTTTGGAGCCCAAACCACACTTTCCCCCGCACTCCCGCCTAGGATTTCCATCAGGGAAGACAAGCAAAGGGATTCAATTAGAACCCAGGCGCTGCTGTCAGTTGGAGGAACTTCCCTGCACACAGAATTCCAGAACACATTCTAAGGGGTGGGAGAGATGTGCAGCCCCACTGCACCCAGATGAATGCAGGAAAACGTGTTCCCTTTAGGGAGAAGTCCTCTAAGTACTTCCTCAATGATTCAGGGGGCACTCACTGCTACGTGGCCTCCAAGCCCAACCCCCAGCTTTCCCTCATGGCCTGGTCTAAGAGAACACTCAGGGAACAGAAGCTAAGGGATACTAATAGAATCCAGGTGCTGCTGTCAGTTTGAGGAACATCCCCACACTCAGAATACAAGAACACATCTTCGTGAGTGTGCTGGATGTAGGGAAACAGTCAAAGCATTGTTCAGGGGGCACATATATTCCATGGTTGTGGGTTGTAGGTTAAAAACCCACATCCCATGGATAGGCTCTCGCTTATACTTGGTTTAGAGCCCAACCCCCACTTTCCCCCACTCTCCAGCCTAGGCATGCCATCAGGGAAGACAAGCTAAGGGATTCTTTTAGAACCCAGGCGCTGCTGTCATTTGGAGGAGCCTCCCCACAATCAGGATACCTGAGCACGTCTCCGTGTGTATGCTGGAGGTGGGGAAACAGATTCCACGCATCTTTATGGGGCACAGGTGTTCCAAGGTTGGGGAAGTAGTTTAAAACCCTCCACTACCCACAGAGATGCACTCGCTAATACTTGGCTTTAGAGCCCATCCCCCACCATCGCTTACTGCTAGGCCTAGGAAAACACTTAGGGAAGTCAAGCTAAGGGATTCTATTACAACCCAGGTGCTGCTGTCTGTTGGAGGAACCTCCCCACACTCAGAACCCCAGAACACTTCTTCCTGTGTGTGCTGGACGTGGGGAAACATAGCACACGCATTTATCAGGGGTCACAGTAATTCCCAAGTTGTGGGTTGTAGTTTAAACATCTCCACTACCCATGGAGAGGCACACGCTAATACTTAGTTTTAGATCCCAAATCCCACTTTCAACCACACACTGGCCTAGGCAAACCATCAGGGAAGACAAACAAAGGGATTCTATTCAAACTAAGACGCTGATGTCAGTTGGAGGAACTACCCCACCCTCAGGATACTTGAACACAACCTTGTGTGGTGGGGAGATTTGAAGCCCCACTCCACGCAGATGAATGGGTGCTCAGGTGTTTCCCTTTATGGAGAATTCATCTAAATACTTCCTCAGTCCATCGGGGACACTCGCTACTATTTGGCCTCAAAGCCCAACCCCCAGGATTCTCTCAGAGTCAGTCCTAGGGAAACACTCAGGGATTACAAGCTAAGGGATTCTATTAGAACCCAGCCGCTTCTGTCACCTGAAATTGCCAGCCCACACTCAGGATAGCAGAAAACTTCTTCATGTGTGTTCTGGTGGTGGGGATACAGAGTCCACGCTTTTTTCAAGGAGCACAGGTATTCCCATGTTGTGGGCTTTTGGTTAATAACCTCCAAATCCCATGGAGAAGCACTCACTAATACTTGGATTTAGAGCCCAACCCACCCTTTCCCCAGCACTCCGTATCAGGCAACCAAACAGGGTAGACAAGTTAAGCGATTTTATAAGAACCAAGGCCCTGCTCTCAGTTGGAGGAGGCTGCCCACTCTCAGGATAACTGTGCAAGTGTTCGTGTGTGTGCTGGAGGTGTGGAAACAGACTCCACGGATCTTTATGGGGGCACAGGTGTTCCCAGGTTAGGGATGTAGTTTAAACACCTCCACAAACCATAGAGAGGTCATCGCAAATACTTGGTTTTGGAGCCCAAACCACACTTTCCCCCGCACTCCCGCCTAGGCTTTCCATCAGGGAAGACAAGCAAAGGGATTCAATTAGAACCCAGGCGCTGCTGTCAGTTGGAGGAACTTCCCTGCACTCAGAATTCCAGAACACATTCTTAGGTGTGGGAGAGATGTGCAGCCCCACTGCACCCAGATGAATGGAGGAAAAGGTGTTCCGTTTAGGGAGAAGTTCTCTAAGTACTTCCTCAATGGATCAGGGGGCACTCACTGCTACGTGGCCTCCAAGCCCAACCCCCAGCTTTCCCTCATGGCCTGGCCTAAAAGAACACTCAGGGAACAGAAGCTAAGGGATACTAATAGAATCCAGGTGCTGCTGTCAGTTTGAGGAACATCCCCACACTCAGAATACAAGAACACATCTTCGTGTGTTTGCTGGATGTAGGGAAACAGTCAAAGCATTTTTCAGGGGGCACATTTATTCCATGGTTGTGGGTTGTAGGTTAAAAACCCACATCCCATGGATAGGCTCTCGCTTATACTTGGTTTAGAGCCCAACCCCCACTTTCCCCCACTCTCCAGCCTAGGCATGCCATCAGGGAAGACAAGCTAAGGGATTCTTTTAGAACCCAGGCGCTGCTGTCATTTGGAGGAGCCTCCCCACAATCAGGATACCTGAGCACTTCTCCGTGTGTGTGCTGGAGGTGGGGAAACAGATTCCACGCATCTTTATGGGGCACAGGTATTCCAAGGTTGGGGAAGTAGTTTAAAACCCTCCACTACCCACAGAGATGCACTCGCTAATACTTGGCTTTAGAGCCCATCCCCAACCATCGCTTACTGCTAGGCCTAGGAAAACACTTAGGGAAGTCAAGCTAAGGGATTCTATTACAACCCAGGTGCTGCTGTCTGTTGGAGGAACCTCCCCACACTCAGAACCCCAGAACACTTCTTCCTGTGTGTGCTGGACGTGGGGAAACATAGCACACGCATTTTTCAGGGGTCACAGTAATTCCCAAGTTGTGGGTTGTAGTTTAAACATCTCCAATACCCATGGAGAGGCACACGCTAATACTTAGTTTTAGATCCCAAATCCCACTTTCATCCACACACTGGCCTAGGCAAACCATCAAGGAAGACAAGCAAAGGGATTCTATTCAAACCAAGACGCTGATGTCAGTTGGAGGAACTACCCCACCCTCAGGATACTGGAACCCAACCTTGTGTGGTTGGGAGATTTGAAGCCCCACTCCACGCAGATGAATGGGTGCTCAGGTGTTTCCCTTTATGGAGAATTCATCTAAATACTTCCTCAGTCCATCGGGGACACTCGCTACTATTTGGCCTCAAAGCCCAACCCCCAGGTTTCTCTCAGAGTCAGTCCTAGGGAAACACTCAGGGATTACAAGCTAAGGGATTCTATTAGAACCCAGCCGCTTCTGTCACCTGAAATTGCCAGCCCACACTCAGGATAGCAGAAAACTTCTTCATGTGTGTTCTGGTGGTGGGGATACAGAGTCCACGCTTTTTTCAAGGAGCACAGGTATTCCCATGTTGTGGGCTTTTGGTTAATAACCTCCAAATCCCATGGAGAAGCACTCGCTAATACTTGGATTTAGAGCCCAACCCACCCTTTCCCCAGCACTCCGTATCAGGCAACCAAACAGGGTAGACAAGTTAAGCGATTTTATAAGAACCAAGGCCCTGCTCTCAGTTGGAGGAGGCTGCCCACTCTCAGGATAACTGTGCAAGTGTTCGTGTGTGTGCTGGAGGTGTGGAAACAGACTCCACGGATCTTTATGGGGGCACAGGTGTTCCCAGGTTAGGGATGTAATTTAAACACCTCCACAAACCATAGAGAGGTCATCGCAAATACTTGGTTTTGGAGCCCAAACCACACTTTCCCCCGTACTCCCGCCTAGGGTTTCCATCAGGGAAGACAAGCAAAGGGATTCAATTAGAACCCAGGCGCTGCTGTCAGTTGGAGGAACTTCCCTGCACTCAGAATTCCAGAACACATTCTTAGGTGTGGGAGAGATGTGCAGCCCCACTGCACCCAGATGAATGGAGGAAAAGGTGTTCCGTTTAGGGAGAAGTTCTCTAAGTACTTCCTCAATGGATCAGGGGGCACTCACTGCTACGTGTTCTCCAAGCCCAACCCCCAGCTTTCCCTCATGGCCTGGCCTAAAAGAACACTCAGGGAACAGAAGCTAAGGGATACTAATAGAATCCAGGTGCTGCTGTCAGTTTGAGGAACATCCCCACACTCAGAATACAAGAACTCATCTTCGTGTGTTTGCTGGATGTAGGGAAACAGTCAAAGCATTTTTCAGGGGGCACATTTATTCCATGGTTGTGGGTTGTAGGTTAAAAACCCACATCCCATGGATAGGCTCTCGCTTATACTTGGTTTAGAGCCCAACCCCCACTTTCCCCCACTCTCCAGCCTAGGCATGCCATCAGGGAAGACAAGCTAAGGGATTCTTTTAGAACCCAGGCGCTGCTGTCATTTGGAGGAGCCTCCCCACAATCAGGATACCTGAGCACTTCTCCGTGTGTGTGCTGGAGGTGGGGAAACAGATTCCACGCATCTTTATGGGGCACAGGTATTCCAAGGTTGGGGAAGTAGTTTAAAACCCTCCACTACCCACAGAGATGCACTCGCTAATACTTGGCTTTAGAGCCCATCCCCCACCATCGCTTACTGCTAGGCCTAGGAAAACACTTAGGGAAGTCAAGCTAAGGGATTCTATTACAACCCAGGTGCTGCTGTCTGTTGGAGGAACCTCCCCACACTCAGAACCCCAGAACACTTCTTCCTGTGTGTGCTGGACGTGGGGAAACATAGCACACGCATTTTTCAGGGGTCACAGTAATTCCCAAGTTGTGGGTTGTAGTTTAAACATCTCCACTACCCATGGAGAGGCACACGCTAATACTTAGTTTTAGATCCCAAATCCCACTTTCAACCACACACTGGCCTAGGCAAACCATCAGGGAAGACAAGCAAAGGGATTCTATTCAAACCAAGACGCTGATGTCAGTTGGAGGAACTACCCCACCCTCAGGATACTGGAACCCAACCTTGTGTGGTGGGGAGATTTGAAGCCCCACTCCACGCAGATGAATGGGTGCTCAGGTGTTTCCCTTTATGGAGAATTCATCTAAATACTTCCTCAGTCCATCGGGGACACTCGCTACTATTTGGCCTCAAAGCCCAACCCCCAGGTTTCTCTCAGAGTCAGTCCTAGGGAAACACTCAGGGATTACAAGCTAAGGGATTCTATTAGATCCCAGCCGCTTCTGTCACCTGAAATTGCCAGCCCACACTCAGGATAGCAGAAAACTTCTTCATGTGTGTTCTGGTGGTGGGGATACAGAGTCCACGCTTTTTTCAAGGAGCACAGGTATTCCCATGTTGTGGGCTTTTGGTTAATAACCTCCAAATCCCATGGAGAAGCACTCGCTAATACTTGGATTTAGAGCCCAACCCACCCTTTCCCCAGCACTCCGCATCAGGCAACCAAACAGGGTAGACAAGTTAAGCGATTTTATAAGAACCAAGGCCCTGCTCTCAGTTGGAGGAGGCTGCCCACTCTCAGGATAACTGTGCAAGTGTTCGTGTGTGTGCTGGAGGTGTGGAAACAGACTCCACGGATCTTTATGGGGGCACAGGTGTTCCCAGGTTAGGGATGTAGTTTAAACACCTCCACAAACCATAGAGAGGTCATCGCAAATACTTGGTTTTGGAGCCCAAACCACACTTTCCCCCGCACTCCCGCCTAGGCTTTCCATCAGGGAAGACAAGCAAAGGGATTCAATTAGAACCCAGGCGCTGCTGTCAGTTGGAGGAACTTCCCTGCACTCAGAATTCCAGAACACATTCTTAGGTGTGGGAGAGATGTGCAGCCCCACTGCACCCAGATGAATGGAGGAAAAGGTGTTCCGTTTAGGGAGAAGTTCTCTAAGTACTTCCTCAATGGATCAGGGGGCACTCACTGCTACGTGGCCTCCAAGCCCAACCCCCAGCTTTCCCTCATGGCCTGGCCTAAAAGAACACTCAGGGAACAGAAGCTAAGGGATACTAATAGAATCCAGGTGCTGCTGTCAGTTTGAGGAACATCCCCACACTCAGAATACAAGAACACATCTTCGTGTGTTTGCTGGATGTAGGGAAACAGTCAAAGCATTTTTCAGGGGGCACATTTATTCCATGGTTGTGGGTTGTAGGTTAAAAACCCACATCCCATGGATAGGCTCTCGCTTATACTTGGTTTAGAGCCCAACCCCCACTTTCCCCCACTCTCCAGCCTAGGCATGCCATCAGGGAAGACAAGCTAAGGGATTCTTTTAGAACCCAGGCGCTGCTGTCATTTGGAGGAGCCTCCCCACAATCAGGATACCTGAGCATTTCTCCGTGTGTGTGCTGGAGGTGGGGAAACAGATTCCACGCATCTTTATGGGGCACAGGTATTCCAAGGTTGGGGAAGTAGTTTAAAACCCTCCACTACCCACAGAGATGCACTCGCTAATACTTGGCTTTAGAGCCCATCCCCCACCATCGCTTACTGCTAGGCCTAGGAAAACACTTAGGGAAGTCAAGCTAAGGGATTCTATTACAAGCCAGGTGCTGCTGTCTGTTGGAGGAACCTCCCCACACTCAGAACCCCAGAACACTTCTTCCTGTGTGTGCTGGACGTGGGGAAACATAGCACACGCATTTTTCAGGGGTCACAGTAATTCCCAAGTTGTGGGTTGTAGTTTAAACATCTCCACTACCCATGGAGAGGCACTCGCTAATACTTAGTTTTAGATCCCAAATCCCACTTTCAACCACACACTGGCCTAGGCAAACCATCAGGGAAGACAAGCAAAGGGATTCTATTCAAACCAAGACGCTGATGTCAGTTGGAGGAACTACCCCACCCTCAGGATACTGGAACCCAACCTTGTGTGGTGGGGAGATTTGAAGCCCCACTCCACGCAGATGAATGGGTGCTCAGGTGTTTCCCTTTATGGAGAATTCATCTAAATACTTCCTCAGTCCATCGGGGACACTCGCTACTATTTGGCCTCAAAGCCCAACCCCCAGGTTTCTCTCAGAGTCAGTCCTAGGGAAACACTCAGGGATTACAAGCTAAGGGATTCTATTAGAACCCAGCCGCTTCTGTCACCTGAAATTGCCAGCCCACACTCAGGATAGCAGAAAACTTCTTCATGTGTGTTCTGGTGGTGGGGATACAGAGTCCACGCTTTTATCAAGGAGCACAGGTATTCCCATGTTGTGGGCTTTTGGTTAATAACCTCCAAATCCCATGGAGAAGCACTCGCTAATACTTGGATTTAGAGCCCAACCCACCCTTTCCCCAGCACTCCGTATCAGGCAACCAAACAGGGTAGACAAGTTAAGCGATTTTATAAGAACCAAGGCCCTGCTCTCAGTTGGAGGAGGCTGCCCACTCTCAGGATAACTGTGCAAGTGTTCGTGTGTGTGCTGCAGGTGTGGAAACAGACTCCACGGATCTTTATGGGGGCACAGGTGTTCCCAGGTTAGGGATGTAGTTTAAACACCTCCGCAAACCATAGAGAGGTCATCGCAAATACTTGGTTTTGGAGCCCAAACCACACTTTCCCCCGCACTCCCGCCTAGGCTTTCCATCAGGGAAGACAAGCAAAGGGATTCAATTAGAACCCAGGCGCTGCTGTCAGTTGGAGGAACTTCCCTGCACTCAGAATTCCAGAACACATTCTTAGGTGTGGGAGAGATGTGCAGCCCCACTGCACCCAGATGAATGGAGGAAAAGGTGTTCCGTTTAGGGAGAAGTTCTCTAAGTACTTCCTCAATGGATCAGGGGGCACTCACTGCTACGTGGCCTCCAAGCCCAACCCCCAGCTTTCCCTCATGGCCTGGCCTAAAAGAACACTCAGGGAACAGAAGCGAAGGGATACTAATAGAATCCAGGTGCTGCTGTCAGTTTGAGGAACATCCCCACTCTCAGAATACAAGAACACATCTTCGTGTGTTTGCTGGATGTAGGGAAACAGTCAAAGCATTTTTCAGGGGGCACATTTATTCCATGGTTGTGGGTTGTAGGTTAAAAACCCACATCCCATGGATAGGCTCTCGCTTATACTTGGTTTAGAGCCCAACCCCCACTTTCCCCCACTCTCCAGCCTAGGCATGCCATCAGGGAAGACAAGCTAAGGGATTCTTTTAGAACCCAGGCGCTGCTGTCATTTGGAGGAGCCTCCCCACAATCAGGATACCTGAGCACTTCTCCGTGTGTGTGCTGGAGGTGGGGAAACAGATTCCACGCATCTTTATGGGGCACAGGTATTCCAAGGTTGGGGAAGTAGTTTAAAACCCTCCACTACCCACAGAGATGCACTCGCTAATACTTGGCTTTAGAGCCCATCCCCCACCATCGCTTACTGCTAGGCCTAGGAAAACACTTAGGGAAGTCAAGCTAAGGGATTCTATTACAACCCAGGTGCTGCTGTCTGTTGGAGGAACCTCCCCACACTCAGAACCCCAGAACACTTCTTCCTGTGTGTGCTGGACGTGGGGAAACATAGCACACGCATTTTTCAGGGGTCACAGTAATTCCCAAGTTGTGGGTTGTAGTTTAAACATCTCCACTACCCATGGAGAGGCACACGCTAATACTTAGTTTTAGATCCCAAATCCCACTTTCAACCACACACTGGCCTAGGCAAACCATCAGGGAAGACATGCAAAGGGATTCTATTCAAACCAAGACGCTGATGTCAGTTGGAGGAACTACCCCACCCTCAGGATACTGGAACCCAACCTTGTGTGCTGGGGAGATTTGAAGCCCCACTCCACGCAGATGAATGGGTGCTCAGGTGTTTCCCTTTATGGAGAATTCATCTAAATACTTCCTCAGTCCATCGGGGACACTCGCTACTATTTGGCCTCAAAGCCCAACCCCCAGGTTTCTCTCAGAGTCAGTCCTAGGGAAACACTCAGGGATTACAAGCTAAGGGATTCTATTAGAACCCAGACGCTTCTGTCACCTGAAATTGCCAGCCCACACTCAGGATAGCAGAAAACTTCTTCATGTGTGTTCTGGTGGTGGGGATACAGAGTCCACGCTTTTTTCAAGGAGCACAGGTATTCCCATGTTGTGGGCTTTTGGTTAATAACCTCCAAATCCCATGGAGAAGCACTCGCTAATACTTGGATTTAGAGCCCAACCCACCCTTTCCCCAGCACTCCGTATCAGGCAACCAAACAGGGTAGACAAGTTAAGCGATTTTATAAGAACCAAGGCCCTGCTCTCAGTTGGAGGAGGCTGCCCACTCTCAGGATAACTGTGCAAGTGTTCGTGTGTGTGCTGGAGGTGTGGAAACAGACTCCACGGATCTTTATGGGGGCACAGGTGTTCCCAGGTTAGGGATGAAGTTTAAACACCTCCACAAACCATAGAGAGGTCATCGCAAATACTTGGTTTTGGAGCCCAAACCACACTTTCCCCCGCACTCCCGCCTAGGCTTTCCATCAGGGAAGACAAGCAAAGGGATTCAATTAGAACCCAGGCGCTGCTGTCAGTTGGAGGAACTTCCCTGCACTCAGAATTCCAGAACACATTCTTAGGTGTGGGAGAGATGTGCAGCCCCACTGCACCCAGATGAATGCAGGAAAAGGTGTTCCCTTTAGGGAGAATTCCTCTAAGTAATTCCTGAATGAATCAGGGGGCACTCACTGCTACGTGGCCTCCAGGCCCAACCCCCAGATTTCCCTCATGGCCTGGCCTCAAAGAACACTCAGGGAACAGAAGCTATGGGATACTAATAGAATCCAGGTGCTGCTGTCAGTTTGAGGAACATCCCCACACTCAGAATACAAGAACACATCTTCGTGTGTGTGCTGGATGTAGGGAAACAGTCAAAGCATCTTTCAGGGGGCACATTTATTCCATGGTTGTGGGTTGTAGGTTAAAAACCCACATCCCATGGATAGGCTCTCGCTTATACTTGGTTTAGAGCCCAACCCCCACTTTCCCCCACTCTCCAGCATAGGCATGCCATCAGGGAAGACAAGCTAAGGGATTCTTTTAGAACCCAGGCGCTGCTGTCATTTGGAGGAGCCTCCCCACAATCAGGATACCTGAGCACGTCTCCGTGTGTGTGCTGGAGGTGGGGAAACAGATTCCACGCATCTTTATGGGGCACAGGTATTCCAAGGTTGGGGAAGTAGTTTAAAACCCTCCACTACCCACAGAGATGCACTCGCTAATACTTGGCTTTAGAGCCCATCCCCCACCATCGCTTACTGCTAGGCCTAGGGAAACACTTAGGGAAGACAAGCTAAGGGATTCTATTACAACCCAGGTGCTGCTGTCTGTTGGAGGAACCTCCCCACACTCAGAACCCCAGAACACTTCTTCCTGTGTGTGCTGGACGTGGGGAAACATAGCACACGCATTTTTCAGGGGTCACAGTAATTCCCAAGTTGTGGGTTGTAGTTTAAACATCTCCACTACCCATGGAGAGGCACACGCTAATACTTAGTTTTAGATCCCAAATCCCACTTTCAACCACACACTGGCCTAGGCAACCCATCAGGGAAGACAAGCAAAGGGATTCTATTCAAACCAAGACGCTGATGTCAGTTGGAGGAACTACCCCACCCTCAGGATACTGGAACCCAACCTTGTGTGGTGGGGAGATTTGAAGCCCCACTCCACGCAGATGAATGGGTGCTCAGGTGTTTCCCTTTATGGAGAATTCATCTAAATACTTCCTCAGTCCATCGGGGACACTCGCTACTATTTGGCCTCAAAGCCCAACCCCCAGGTTTCTCTCAGAGTCAGTCCTAGGGAAACACTCAGGGATTACAAGCTAAGGGATTCTATTAGAACCCAGCCGCTTCTGTCACCTGAAATTGCCAGCCCACACTCAGGATAGCAGAAAACTTCTTCATGTGTGTTCTGGTGGTGGGGATACAGAGTCCACGCTTTTTTCAAGGAGCACAGGTATTCCCATGTTGTGGGCTTTTGGTTAATAACCTCCAAATCCCATGGAGAAGCACTCGCTAATACTTGGATTTAGAGCCCAACCCACCCTTTCCCCAGCACTCCGTATCAGGCAACCAAACAGGGTAGACAAGTTAAGCGATTTTATAAGAACCAAGGCCCTGCTCTCAGTTGGAGGAGGCTGCCCACTCTCAGGATAACTGTGCAAGTGTTCGTGTGTGTGCTGCAGGTGTGGAAACAGACTCCACGGATCTTTATGGGGGCACAGGTGTTCCCAGGTTAGGGATGTAGTTTAAACACCTCCACAAACCATAGAGAGGTCATCGCAAATACTTGGTTTTGGAGCCCAAACCACACTTTCCCCCGTACTCCCGCCTAGGCTTTCCATCAGGGAAGACAAGCAAAGGGATTCAATTAGAACCCAGGCGCTGCTGTCAGTTGGAGGAACTTCCCTGCACTCAGAATTCCAGAACACATTCTTAGGTGTGGGAGAGATGTGCAGCCCCACTGCACCCAGATGAATGCAGGAAAAGGTGTTCCCTTTAGGGAGAAGTCCTCTAAGTACTTCCTCCATGAATCAGGGGGCACTCACTGCTACGTGGCCTCCAAGCCCAACCCCCAGCTTTCCCTCATGGCCTGGCCTCAAAGAACACTCAGGGAACAGAAGCTAAGGGATACTAATAGAATCCAGGTGCTGCTGTCAGTTTGAGGAACATCCCCACACTCAGAATACAAGAACACATCTTCGTGTGTGTGCTGGATGTAGGGAAACAGTCAAAGCATTTTTCAGGGGGCACATTTATTCCATGGTTGTGGGTTGTAGGTTAAAAACCCACATCCCATGGATAGGCTCTCGCTTATACTTGGTTTAGAGCCCAACCCCCACTTTCCCCCACTCTCCAGCCTAGGCATGCCATCAGGGAAGACAAGCTAAGGGATTATTTTAGAACCCAGGCGCTGCTGTCATTTGGAGGAGCCTCCCCACAATCAGGATACCTGAGCACGTCTCCGTGTGTGTGCTGGAGGTGGGGAAACAGATTCCACGCATCTTTATGGGGCACAGGTATTCCAAGGTTGGGGAAGTAGTTTAAAACCCTCCACTACCCACAGAGATGCACTCGCTAATACTTGGCTTTAGAGCCCATCCCCCACCATCGCTTACTGCTAGGCTTAGGGAAACACTTATTGAAGTCAAGCTAAGGGATTCTATTACAACCCAGGTGCTGCTGTCTGTTGGAGGAACCTCCCCACACTCAGAACCCCAGAACACTTCTTCCTGTGTGTGCTGGACGTGGGGAAACATAGCACACGCATTTTTCAGGGGTCACAGTAATTCCCAAGTTGTGGGTTGTAGTTTAAACATCTCCACTACCCATGGAGAGGCACACGCTAATACTTAGTTTTAGATCCCAAATCCCACTTTCAACCACACACTGGCCTAGGCAAACCATCAGGGAAGACAAGCAAAGGGATTCTATTCAAACCAAGACGCTGATGTCAGTTGGAGGAACTACCCCACCCTCAGGATACTGGAACCCAAGCTTGTGTGGTGGGGAGATTTGAAGCCCCACTCCACGCAGATGAATGGGTGCTCAGGTGTTTCCCTTTATGGAGAATTCATCTAAATACTTCCTCAGTCCATCGGGGACACTCGCTACTATTTGGCCTCAAAGCCCAACCCCCAGGTTTCTCTCAGAGTCAGTCCTAGGGAAACACTCAGGGATTACAAGCTAAGGGATTCTATTAGAACCCAGCCGCTTCTGTCACCTGAAATTGCCAGCCCACACTCAGGATAGCAGAAAACTTCTTCATGTGTGTTCTGGTGGTGGGGATACAGAGTCCACGCTTTTTTCAAGGAGCACAGGTATTCCCATGTTGTGGGCTTTTGGTTAATAACCTCCAAATCCCATGGAGAAGCACTCGCTAATACTTGGATTTAGAGCCCAACCCACCCTTTCCCCAGCACTCCGTATCAGGCAACCAAACAGGGTAGACAAGTTAAGCGATTTTATAAGAACCAAGGCCCTGCTCTCAGTTGGAGGAGGCTGCCCACTCTCAGGATAACTGTGCAAGTGTTCGTGTGTGTGCTGGAGGTGTGGAAACAGACTCCACGGATCTTTATGGGGGCACAGGTGTTCCCAGGTTAGGGATGTAGTTTAAACACCTCCACAAACCATAGAGAGGTCATCGCAAATACTTGGTTTTGGAGCCCAAACCACACTTTCCCCCGCACTCCCGCCTAGGCTTTCCATCAGGGAAGACAAGCAAAGGGATTCAATTAGAACCCAGGCGCTGCTGTCAGTTGGAGGAACTTCCCTGCACTCAGAATTCCAGAACACATTCTCAGGTGTGGGAGAGATGTGCAGCCCCACTGCACCCAGATGAATGCAGGAAAAGGTGTTCCCTTTAGGGAGAAGTCCTCTAAGTACTTCCTCCATGAATCAGGGGGCACTCACTGCTACGTGGCCTCCAAGCCCAACCCCCAGCTTTCCCTCATGGCCTGGCCTAAAAGAACACTCAGGGAACAGAAGCTAAGGGATACTAATAGAATCCAGGTGCTGCTGTCAGTTTGAGGAACATGCCCACACTCAGAATACAAGAACACATCTTCGTGTGTGTGCTGGATGTAGGGAAACAGTCAAAGCATCTTTCAGGGGGCACATTTATTCCATGGTTGTGGGTTGTAGGTTAAAAACCCACATCCCATGGATAGGCTCTCGCTTATACTTGGTTTAGAGCCCAACCCCCACTTTCCCCCACTCTCCAGCATAGGCATGCCATCAGGGAAGACAAGCTAAGGGATTCTTTTAGAACCCAGGCGCTGCTGTCATTTGGAGGAGCCTCCCCACAATCAGGATACCTGAGCACGTCTCCGTGTGTGTGCTGGAGGTGGGGAAACAGATTCCACGCATCTTTATGGGGCACAGGTATTCCAAGGTTGGGGAAGTAGTTTAAAACCCTCCACTACCCACAGAGATGCACTCGCTAATACTTGGCTTTAGAGCCCATCCCCCACCATCGCTTACTGCTAGGCCTAGGGAAACACTTAGGGAAGACAAGCTAAGGGATTCTATTACAACCCAGGTGCTGCTGTCTGTTGGAGGAACCTCCCCACACTCAGAACCCCAGAACACTTCTTCCTGTGTGTGCTGGACGTGGGGAAACATAGCACACGCATTTTTCAGGGGTCACAGTAATTCCCAAGTTGTGGGTTGTAGTTTAAACATCTCCACTACCCATGGAGAGGCACACGCTAATACTTAGTTTTAGATCCCAAATCCCACTTTCAACCACACACTGGCCTAGGCAAACCATCAGGGAAGACAAGCAAAGGGATTCTATTCAAACCAAGACGCTGATGTCAGTTGGAGGAACTACCCCACCCTCAGGATACTGGAACCCAACCTTGTGTGGTGGGGAGATTTGAAGCCCCACTCCACGCAGATGAATGGGTGCTCAGGTGTTTCCCTTTATGGAGAATTCATCTAAATACTTCCTCAGTCCATCGGGGACACTCGCTACTATTTGGCCTCAAAGCCCAACCCCCAGGTTTCTCTCAGAGTCAGTCCTAGGGAAACACTCAGGGATTACAAGCTAAGGGATTCTATTAGAACCCAGCCGCTTCTGTCACCTGAAATTGCCAGCCCACACTCAGGATAGCAGAAAACTTCTTCATGTGTGTTCTGGTGGTGGGGATACAGAGTCCACGCTTTTTTCAAGGAGCACAGGTATTCCCATGTTGTGGGCTTTTGGTTAATAACCTCCAAATCCCATGGAGAAGCACTCGCTAATACTTGGATTTAGAGCCCAACCCACCCTTTCCCCAGCACTCCGTATCAGGCAACCAAACAGGGTAGACAAGTTAAGCGATTTTATAAGAACCAAGGCCCTGCTCTCAGTTGGAGGAGGCTGCCCACTCTCAGGATAACTGTGCAAGTGTTCGTGTGTGTGCTGGAGGTGTGGAAACAGACTCCACGGATCTTTATGGGGGCACAGGTGTTCCCAGGTTAGGGATGTAGTTTAAACACCTCCACAAACCATAGAGAGGTCATCGCAAATACTTGGTTTTGGAGCCCAAACCACACTTTCCCCCGCACTCCCGCCTAGGCTTTCCATCAGGGAAGACAAGCAAAGGGATTCAATTAGAACCCAGGCGCTGCTGTCAGTTGGAGGAACTTCCCTGCACTCAGAATTCCAGAACACATTCTTAGGTGTGGGAGAGATGTGCAGCCCCACTGCACCCAGATGAATGCAGGAAAAGGTGTTCCCTTTAGGGAGAAGTCCTCTAAGTACTTCCTCCATGAATCAGGGGGCACTCACTGCTACGTGGCCTCCAAGCCCAACCCCCAGCTTTCCCTCATGGCCTGGCCTAAAAGAACACTCAGGGAACAGAAGCTAAGGGATACTAATAGAATCCAGGTGCTGCTGTCAGTTTGATGTACATCCCCACACTCGGAATACAAGAACACATCTTCGTGTGTGTGCTGGATGTAGGGAAACAGTCAAAGCATCTTTCAGGGGGCACATTTATTCCATGGTTGTGGGTTGTAGGTTAAAAACCCACATCCCATGGATAGGCTCTCGCTTATACTTGGTTTAGAGCCCAACCCCCACTTTCCCCCACTCTCCAGCCTAGGCATGCCATCAGGGAAGACAAGCTAAGGGATTCTTTTAGAACCCAGGCGCTGCTGTCATTTGGAGGAGCCTCCCCACAATCAGGATACCTGAGCACGTCTCCGTGTGTGTGCTGGAGGTGGGGAAACAGATTCCACGCATCTTTATGGGGCACAGGTGTTCCAAGGTTGGGGAAGTAGTTTAAAACCCTCCACTACCCACAGAGATGCACTCGCTAATACTTGGCTTTAGAGCCCATCCCCCACCATCGCTTACTGCTAGGCCTAGGAAAACACTTAGGGAAGTCAAGCTAAGGGATTCTATTACAACCCAGGTGCTGCTGTCTGTTGGAGGAACCTCCCCACACTCAGAACCCCAGAACACTTCTTCCTGTGTGTGCTGGACGTGGGGAAACATAGCACACGCATTTTTCAGGGGTCACAGTAATTCCCAAGTTGTGGGTTGTAGTTTAAACATCTCCACTACCCATGGAGAGGCACACGCTAATACTTAGTTTTAGATCCCAAATCCCACTTTCAACCACACACTGGCCTAGGCAAACCATCAGGGAAGACAAGCAAAGGGATTCTATTCAAACCAAGACGCTGATGTCAGTTGGAGGAACTACCCCACCCTCAGGATACTGGAACCCAACCTTGTGTGGTGGGGAGATTTGAAGCCCCACTCCACGCAGATGAATGGGTGCTCAGGTGTTTCCCTTTATGGAGAATTCATCTAAATACTTCCTCAGTCCATCGGGGACACTCGCTACTATTTGGCCTCAAAGCCCAACCCCCAGGTTTCTCTCAGAGTCAGTCCTAGGGAAACACTCAGGGATTACAAGCTAAGGGATTCTATTAGAACCCAGACGCTTCTGTCACCTGAAATTGCCAGCCCACACTCAGGATAGCAGAAAACTTCTTCATGTGTGTTCTGGTGGTGGGGATACAGAGTCCACGCTTTTTTCAAGGAGCACAGGTATTCCCATGTTGTGGGCTTTTGGTTAATAACCTCCAAATCCCATGGAGAAGCACTCGCTAATACTTGGATTTAGAGCCCAACCCACCCTTTCCCCAGCACTCCGTATCAGGCAACCAAACAGGGTAGACAAGTTAAGCGATTTTATAAGAACCAAGGCCCTGCTCTCAGTTGGAGGAGGCTGCCCACTCTCAGGATAACTGTGCAAGTGTTCGTGTGTGTGCTGGAGGTGTGGAAACAGACTCCACGGATCTTTATGGGGGCACAGGTGTTCCCAGGTTAGGGATGTAGTTTAAACACCTCCACAAACCATAGAGAGGTCATCGCAAATACTTGGTTTTGGAGCCCAAACCACACTTTCCCCCGCACTCCCTCCTAGGCTTTCCATCAGGGAAGACAAGCAAAGGGATTCAATTAGAACCCAGGCGCTGCTGTCAGTTGGAGGAACTTCCCTGCACTCAGAATTCCAGAACACATTCTTAGGTGTGGGAGAGATGTGCAGCCCCACTGCACCCAGATGAATGCAGGAAAAGGTGTTCCCTTTAGGGAGAAGTCCTCTAAGTACTTCCTCCATGAATCAGGGGGCACTCACTGCTACGTGGCCTCCAAGCCCAACCCCCAGCTTTCCCTCATGGCCTGGCCTAAAAGAACACTCAGGGAACAGAAGCTAAGGGATACTAATAGAATCCAGGTGCTGCTGTCAGTTTGATATACATCCCCACACTCGGAATACAAGAACACATCTTCGTGTGTGTGCTGGATGTAGGGAAACAGTCAAAGCATCTTTCAGGGGGCACATTTATTCCATGGTTGTGGGTTGTAGGTTAAAAACCCACATCCCATGGATAGGCTCTCGCTTATACTTGGTTTAGAGCCCAACCCCCACTTTCCCCCACTCTCCAGCCTAGGCATGCCATCAGGGAAGACAAGCTAAGGGATTCTTTTAGAACCCAGGCGCTGCTGTCATTTGGAGGAGCCTCCCCACAATCAGGATACCTGAGCACGTCTCCGTGTGTGTGCTGGAGGTGGGGAAACAGATTCCACGCATCTTTATGGGGCACAGGTGTTCCAAGGTTGGGGAAGTAGTTTAAAACCCTCCACTACCCACAGAGATGCACTCGCTAATACTTGGCTTTAGAGCCCATCCTCCACCATCGCTTACTGCTAGGCCTAGGAAAACACTTAGGGAAGTCAAGCTAAGGGATTCTATTACAACCCAGGTGCTGCTGTCTGTTGGAGGAACCTCCCCACACTCAGAACCCCAGAACACTTCTTCCTGTGTGTGCTGGACGTGGGGAAACATAGCACACGCATTTTTCAGGGGTCACAGTAATTCCCAAGTTGTGGGTTGTAGTTTAAACATCTCCACTACCCATGGAGAGGCACACGCTAATACTTAGATTTAGATCCCAAATCCCACTTTCAACCACACACTGGCCTAGGCAAACCATCAGGGAAGACAAGCAAAGGGATTCTATTCAAACCAAGACGCTGATGTCAGTTGGAGGAACTACCCCACCCTCAGGATACTGGAACCCAACCTTGTGTGGTGGGGCGATTTGAAGCCCCACTCCACGTAGATGAATGGGTGCTCAGGTGTTTCCCTTTATGGAGAATTCATCTAAATACTTCCTCAGTCCATCGGGGACACTCGCTACTATTTGGCCTCAAAGCCCAACCCCCAGGATTCTCTCAGAGTCAGTCCTAGGAAAACACTCAGGGATTACAAGCTAAGGGATTCTATTAGAACCCAGCCGCTTCTGTCACCTGAAATTGCCAGCCCACACTCAGGATAGCAGAAAACTTCTTCATGTGTGTTCTGGTGGTGGGGATACAAAGTCCACGCTTTTTTCAAGGAGCACAGGTATTCCCATGTTGTGGGCTTTTGGTTAATAACCTCCAAATCCCATTGAGAAGCACTCGCTAATACTTGGATTTAGAGCCCAACCCACCCTTTCCCCAGCACTCCGTATCAGGCAACCAAACAGGGTAGACAAGTTAAGCGATTTTATAAGAACCAAGGCCCTGCTCTCAGTTGGAGGAGGCTTCCCACTCTCAGGATAACTGTGCAAGTGTTCGTGTGTGTGCTGGAGGTGTGGAAACAGACTCCACGGATCTTTATTGGGGCACAGGTGTTCCCAGGTTAGGGATGTATTTTAAACACCTCCACAAACCATAGAGAGGTCATCGCAAATACTTGGTTTTGGAGCCCAAACCACACTTTCCCCCGCACTCCCGCCTAGGCTTTCCATCAGGGAAGACAAGCAAAGGGATTCAATTAGAACCCAGGCGCTGCTGTCACTTGGAGGAACTTCCCTGCACTCAGATTTCCAGAACACATTCTTAGGTGTGGGAGAGATGTGCAGCCCCACTGCACCCAGATGAATGCAGGAAAAGGTGTTCCCTTTAGGGAGAAGTCCTCTAAGTACTTCCTCAATGGATCAGGGGGCACTCACTGCTACGTGGCCTCCAAGCCCAACCCCCAGCTTTCCCTCATGGCCTGGCCTAAAAGAACACTCAGGGAACAGAAGCTAAGGGATACTAATAGAATCCAGGTGCTGCTGTCAGTTTGAGGAACATCCCCACACTCAGAATACAAGAACACATCTTCGTGTGTGTGCTGGATGTAGGGAAACATTCAAAGCATCTTTCAGGGGGCACATTTATTCCATGGTTGTGGGTTGTAGGTTAAAAACCCACATCCCATGGATAGGCTCTCGCTTATACTTGGTTTAGAGCCCAACCCCCACTTTCCCCCACTCTCCAGCCAAGGCATGCCATCAGGGAAGACAAGCTAAGGGATTCTTTTAGAACCCAGGCGCTGCTGTCATTTGGAGGAGCCTCCCCACAATCAGGATACCTGAGCACGTCTCCGTGTGTGTGCTGGAGGTGGGGAAAGAGATTCCACGCAACTTTATGGGGCACAGGTGTTCCAAGGTTGGGGAAGTAGTTTAAAACCCTCCACTACCCACAGAGATGCACTCGCTAATACTTGGCTTTAGAGCCCATCCCCCACCATCGCTTACAGCTAGGCCTAGGAAAACACTTAGGAAAGTCAAGCTAAGGGATTCTATTACAACCCAGGTGCTGCTGTCTGTTGGAGGAACCTCCCCACACTCAGTACCCCAGGACACTTCTTCCAGTGTGTGCTGGACGTGGGGAAACATAGCACACGCATTTTCCAGTGGTCACAGTAATTCCCAAGTTGTGGGTTGTAGTTTAAACATCTCCACTACCCATGGAGAGGCACACGCTAATACTTAGTTTTAGATCCCAAATCCCACTTTCAACCACACACTGGCCTAGGCAAACCATCAGGGAAGACAAGCAAAGGGATTCTATTCAAACCAAGACGCTGATGTCAGTTGGAGGAACTACCCCACCCTCAGGATACTGGAACCCAACCTTGTGTGGTGGGGAGATTTGAAGCCCCACTCCACGCAGATGAATGGGTGCTCAGGTGTTTCCCTTTATGGAGAATTCATCTAAATACTTCCTCAGTCCATCGGGGACACTCGCTACTATTTGGCCTCAAAGCCCAACCCCCAGGATTCTCTCAGAGTCAGTCCTAGGGAAACACTCAGGGATTACAAGCTAAGGGATTCTATTAGAACCCAGCCGCTTCTGTCACCTGAAATTGCCAGCCCACACTCAGGATAGCAGAAAACTTCTTCATGTGTGTTCTGGTGGTGGGGATACAGAGTCCACGCTTTTTTCAAGGAGCACAGGTATTCCCATGTTGTGGGCTTTTGGTTAATAACCTCCAAATCCCATGGAGAAGCACTCACTAATACTTGGATTTAGAGCCCAACCCACCCTTTCCCCAGCACTCCGTATCAGGCAACCAAACAGGGTAGACAAGTTAAGCGATTTTATAAGAACCAAGGCCCTGCTCTCAGTTGGAGGAGGCTGCCCACTCTCAGGATAACTGTGCAAGTGTTCGTGTGTGTGCTGGAGGTGTGGAAACAGACTCCACGGATCTTTATGGGGGCACAGGTGTTCCCAGGTTAGGGATGTAGTTTAAACACCTCCACAAACCATAGAGAGGTCATGGCAAATACTTGGTTTTGGAGCCCAAACCACACTTTCCCCCGCACTCCCGCCTAGGCTTTCCATCAGGGAAGACAAGCAAAGGGATTCAATTAGAACCCAGGCGCTGCTGTCAGTTGGAGGAACTTCCCTGCACACAGAATTCCAGAACACATTCTTAGGTGTGGGAGAGATGTGCAGCCCCACTGCACCTAGATGAATGCAGGAAAAGGTGTTCCCTTTAGGGAGAAGTCCTCTAAGTACTTCCTCAATGATTCAGGGGGCACTCACTGCTACGTGGCCTCCAAGCCCAACCCCCAGCTTTCCCTCATGGCCTGGTCTAAGAGAACACTCAGGGAACAGAAGCTAAGGGATACTAATAGAATCCAGGTGCTGCTGTCAGTTTGAGGAACATCCCCACACTCAGAATACAAGAACACATCTTCGTGAGTGTGCTGGATGTAGAAAAAACAGTCAAAGCATTGTTCAGGGGGCACATATATTCCATGGTTGTGGGTTGTAGGTTAAAAACCCACATCCCATGGATAGGCTCTCGCTTATACTTGGTTTAGAGCCCAACCCCCACTTTCCCCCACTCTCCAGCCTAGGCATGCCATCAGGGAAGACAAGCTAAGGGATTCTTTTAGAACCCAGGCGCTGCTGTCATTTGGAGGAGCCTCCCCACAATCAGGATACCTGAGCACGTCTCCGTGTGTGTGCTGGAGGTGGGGAAACAGATTCCACGCATCTTTATGGGGCACAGGTGTTCCAAGGTTGGGGAAGTAGTTTAAAACCCTCCACTACCCACAGAGATGCACTCGCTAATACTTGGCTTTAGAGCCCATCCCCCACCATCGCTTACTGCTAGGCCTAGAAAAACACTTAGGGAAGTCAAGCTAAGGGATTCTATTACAACCCAGGTGCTGCTGTCTGTTGGAGGAACCTCCCCACACTCAGAACCCCAGAACACTTCTTCCTGTGTGTGCTGGACGTGGGGAAACTTAGCACACGCATTTTTCAGGGTTCACAGTAATTCCCAAGTTGTGGGTTGTAGTTTAAACATCTCCACTACCCATGGAGAGGCACACGCTAATACTTAGTTTTAGATCCCAAATCCCACTTTCAACCACACACTGGCCTAGGCAAACCATCAGGGAAGACAAGCAAAGGGATTCTATTCAAACCAAGACGCTGATGTCAGTTGGAGGAACTACCCCACCCTCAGGATACTGGAACCCAACCTTGTGTGGTGGGGAGATTTGAAGCCCCACTCCACGCAGATGAATGGGTGCTCAGGTGTTTCCCTTTATGGAGAATTCATCTAAATACTTCCTCAGTCCATCGGGGACACTCGCTACTATTTGGCCTCAAAGCCCAACCCCCAGGTTTCTCTCAGAGTCAGTCCTAGGGAAACACTCAGGGATTACAAGCTAAGGGATTCTATTAGAACCCAGCCGCTTCTGTCACCTGAAATTGCCAGCCCACACTCAGGATAGCAGAAAACTTCTTCATGTGTGTTCTGGTGGTGGGGATACAGAGTCCACGCTTTTTTCAAGGAGCACAGGTATTCCCATGTTGTGGGCTTTTGGTTAATAACCTCCAAATCCCATGGAGAAGCACTCACTAATACTTGGATTTAGAGCCCAACCCACCCTTTCCCCAGCACTCCGTATCAGGCAACCAAACAGGGTAGACAAGTTAAGCTATTTTATAAGAACCAAGGCCCTGCTCTCAGTTGGAGGAGGCTGCCCACTCTCAGGATAACTGTGCAAGTGTTCGTGTGTGTGCTGGAGGTGTGGAAACAGACTCCACGGATCTTTATGGGGGCACAGGTGTTCCCAGGTTAGGGATGTAGTTTAAACACCTCCACAAACCATAGAGAGGTCATCGCAAATACTTGGTTTTGGAGCCCAAACCACACTTTCCCCCGCACTCCCGCCTAGGCTTTCCATCAGGGAAGACAAGCAAAGGGATTCAATTAGAACCCAGGCGCTGCTGTCAGTTGGAGGAACTTCCCTGCACTCAGAATTCCAGAACACATTCTTAGGTGTGGGAGAGATGTGCAGCCCCACTGCACCCAGATGAATGGAGGAAAAGGTGTTCCGTTTAGGGAGAAGTTCTCTAAGTACTTCCTCAATGGATCAGGGGGCACTCACTGCTACGTGGCCTCCAAGCCCAACCCCCAGCTTTCCCTCATGGCCTGGCCTAAAAGAACACTCAGGGAACAGAAGCTAAGGGATACTAATAGAATCCAGGTGCTGCTGTCAGTTTGAGGAACATCCCCACACTCAGAATACAAGAACACATCTTCGTGTGTTTGCTGGATGTAGGGAAACAGTCAAAGCATTTTTCAGGGGGCACATTTATACCATGGTTGTGGGTTGTAGGTTAAAAACCCACATCCCATGGATAGGCTCTCGCTTATACTTGGTTTAGAGCCCAACCCCCACTTTCCCCCACTCTCCAGCCTAGGCATGCCATCAGGGAAGACAAGCTAAGGGATTCTTTTAGAACCCAGGCGCTGCTGTCATTTGGAGGAGCCTCCCCACAATCAGGATACCTGAGCACGTCTCCGTGTGTGTGCTGGAGGTGGGGAAACAGATTCCACGCATCTTTATGGGGCACAGGTGTTCCAAGGTTGGGGAAGTAGTTTAAAACCCTCCACTACCCACAGAGATGCACTCGCTAATACTTGGCTTTAGAGTTCTTCCCCCACCATCGCTTACTGCTAGTCCTAGGAAAACACTTAGGGAAGTCAAGCTAAGGGATTCTATTACAACCCAGGTGCTGCTGTCTGTTGGAGGAACCTCCCCACACTCAGAACCCCAGAAAACTTCTTCCTGTGTGTGCTGGACGTGGGGAAACATAGCACACGCATTTTTCAGGGGTCACAGTAATTCCCAAGTTGTTGGTTGTAGTTTAAACATCTCCACTACCCATGGAGAGGCACACGCTAATACTTAGTTTTAGATCCCAAATCCCACTTTCAACCACACACTGGCCTAGGCAAACCATCAGGGAAGACAAGCAAAGGGATTCTATTCAAACCAAGACGCTGATGTCAGTTGGAGGAACTACCCCACCCTCAGGATACTGGATCCCAACCTTGTGTGGTGGGGAGATTTGAAGCCCCACTCCACGCAGATGAATGGGTGCTCAGGTGTTTCCCTTTATGGAGAATTCATCTAAATACTTCCTCAGTCCATCGGGGACACTCGCTACTATTTGGCCTCAAAGCCCAACCCCCAGGTTTCTCTCAGAGTCAGTCCTAGGGAAACACTCAGGGATTACAAGCTAAGGGATTCTATTAGAACCCAGCCGCTTCTGTCACCTGAAATTGCCAGCCCACACTCAGGATAGCAGAAAACTTCTTCATGTGTGTTCTGGTGGTGGGGATACAGAGTCCACGCTTTTTTCAAGGAGCACAGGTATTCCCATGTTGTGGGCTTTTGGTTAATAACCTCCAAATCCCATGGAGAAGCACTCGCTAATACTTGGATTTAGAGCCCAACCCACCCTTTCCCCAGCACTCCGTATCAGGCAACCAAACAGGGTAGACAAGTTAAGCGATTTTATAAGAACCAAGGCCCTGCTCTCAGTTGGAGGAGGCTGCCCACTCTCAGGATAACTGTGCAAGTGTTCGTGTGTGTGCTGGAGGTGTGGAAACAGACTCCACGGATCTTTATGGGGGCACAGGTGTTCCCAGGTTAGGGATGTAGTTTAAACACCTCCACAAACCATAGAGAGGTCATCGCAAATACTTGGTTTTGGAGCCCAAACCACACTTTCCCCCGCACTCCCGCCTAGGCTTTCCATCAGGGAAGACAAGCAAAGGGATTCAATTAGAACCCAGGCGCTGCTGTCAGTTGGAGGAACTTCCCTGCACTCAGAATTCCAGAACACATTCTTAGGTGTGGGAGAGATGTGCAGCCCCACTGCACCCAGATGAATGGAGGAAAAGGTGTTCCGTTTAGGGAGAAGTTCTCTAAGTACTTCCTCAATGGATCAGGGGGCACTCACTGCTACGTGGCCTCCAAGCCCAACCCCCAGCTTTCCCTCATGGCCTGGCCTAAAAGAACACTCAGGGAACAGAAGCGAAGGGATACTAATAGAATCCAGGTGCTGCTGTCAGTTTGAGGAACATCCCCACACTCAGAATACAAGAACACATCTTCGTGTGTTTGCTGGCTGTAGGGAAACAGTCAAAGCATTTTTCAGGGGGCACATTTATTCCATGGTTGTGGGTTGTAGGTTAAAAACCCACATCCCATGGATAGGCTCTCGCTTATACTTGGTTTAGAGCCCAACCCCCACTTTCCCCCACTCTCCAGCCAAGGCATGCAATCAGGGAAGACAAGCTAAGGGATTCTTTTAGAACCCAGGCGCTGCTGTCATTTGGAGGAGCCTCCCCACAATCAGGATACCTGAGCACTTCTCCGTGTGTGTGCTGGAGGTGGGGAAACAGATTCCACGCATCTTTATGGGGCACAGGTATTCCAAGGTTGGGGAAGTAGTTTAAAACCCTCCACTACCCACAGAGATGCACTCGCTAATACTTGGCTTTAGAGCCCATCCCCCACCATCGCTTACTGCTAGGCCTAGGAAAACACTTAGGGAAGTCAAGCTAAGGGATTCTATTACAACCCAGGTGCTGCTGTCTGTTGGAGGAACCTCCCCACACTCAGAACCCCAGAACACTTCTTCCTGTGTGTGCTGGACGTGGGGAAACATAGCACACGCATTTTTCAGGGGTCACAGTAATTCCCAAGTTGTGGGTTGTAGTTTAAACATCTCCACTACCCATGGAGAGGCACACGCTAATACTTAGTTTTAGATCCCAAATCCCACTTTCAACCACACACTGGCCTAGGCAAACCATCAGGGAAGACAAGCAAAGGGATTCTATTCAAACCAAGACGCTGATGTCAGTTGGAGGAACTACCCCACCCTCAGGATACTGGAACCCAACCTTGTGTGGTGGGGAGATTTGAAGCCCCACTCCACGCAGATGAATGGGTGCTCAGGTGTTTCCCTTTATGGAGAATTCATCTAAATACTTCCTCAGTCCATCGGGGACACTCGCTACTATTTGGCCTCAAAGCCCAACCCCCAGGTTTCTCTCAGAGTCAGTCCTAGGGAAACACTCAGGGATTACAAGCTAAGGGATTCTATTAGAACCCAGACGCTTCTGTCACCTGAAATTGCCAGCCCACACTCAGGATAGCAGAAAACTTCTTCATGTGTGTTCTGGTGGTGGGGATACAGAGTCCACGCTTTTTTCAAGGAGCACAGGTATTCCCATGTTGTGGGCTTTTGGTTAATAACCTCCAAATCCCATGGAGAAGCACTCGCTAATACTTGGATTTAGAGCCCAACCCACCCTTTCCCCAGCACTCCGTATCAGGCAACCAAACAGGGTAGACAAGTTAAGCGATTTTATAAGAACCAAGGCCCTGCTCTCAGTTGGAGGAGGCTGCCCACTCTCAGGATAACTGTGCAAGTGTTCGTGTGTGTGCTGGAGGTGTGGAAACAGACTCCACGGATCTTTATGGGGGCACAGGTGTTCCCAGGTTAGGGATGAAGTTTAAACACCTCCACAAACCATAGAGAGGTCATCGCAAATACTTGGTTTTGGAGCCCAAACCACACTTTCCCCCGCACTCCCGCCTAGGCTTTCCATCAGGGAAGACAAGCAAAGGGATTCAATTAGAACCCAGGCGCTGCTGTCAGTTGGAGGAACTTCCCTGCACTCAGAATTCCAGAACACATTCTTAGGTGTGGGAGAGATGTGCAGCCCCACTGCACCCAGATGAATGCAGGAAAAGGTGTTCCCTTTAAGGAGAATTCCTCTAAGTAATTCCTGAATGAATCAGGGGGCACTCACTGCTACGTGGCCTCCAGGCCCAACCCCCAGCTTTCCCTCATGGCCTGGCCTCAAAGAACACTCAGGGAACAGAAGCTAAGGGATACTAATAGAATCCAGGTGCTGCTGTCAGTTTGAGGAACATCCCCACACTCAGAATACAAGAACAGATCTTCATGTGTGTGCTGGATGTAGGGAAAGAGTCAAAGCATTTTTCAGGGGGCACATTTATTCCATCGTTGTGGGTTGTAGGTTAAAAACCCACATCCCATGGATAGGCTCTCGCTTATACTTGGTTTAGAGCCCAACCCCCACTTTCCCCCACTCTCCAGCCTAGGCATGCCATCAGGGAAGACAAGCTAAGGGATTCTTTTAGAACCCAGGCGCTGCTGTCATTTGGAGGAGCCTCCCCACAATCAGGATACCTGAGCACGTCTCCGTGTGTGTGCTGGAGGTGGGGAAACAGATTCCACGCATCTTTATGGGGCACAGGTGTTCCAAGGTTGGGGAAGTATTTTAAAACCCTCCACTACCCACAGAGATGCACTCGCTAATACTTGGCTTTAGAGCCCATCCCCCACCATCGCTTACTGCTAGGCCTAGGAAAACACTTATTGAAGTCTAGCTAAGGGATTCTATTACAACCCAGGTGCTGCTGTCTGTTGGAGGAACCTCCCCACACTCAGAACCCCAGAACACTTCTTCCTGTGTGTGCTGGACGTGGGGAAACATAGCACACGCATTTTTCAGGGGTCACAGTAATTCCCAAGTTGTGGGTTGTAGTTTAAACATCTCCACTACCCATGGAGAGGCACACGCTAATACTTAGTTTTAGATCCCAAATCCCACTTTCAACCACACACTGGCCTAGGCAAACCATCAGGGAAGACAAGCAAAGGGATTCTATTCAAACCAAGACGCTGATGTCAGTTGGAGGAACTACCCCACCCTCAGGATACTGGAACCCAACCTTGTGTGGTGGGGAGATTTGAAGCCCCACTCCACGCAGATGAATGGGTGCTCAGGTGTTTCCCTTTATGGAGAATTCATCTAAATACTTCCTCAGTCCATCGGGGACACTCGCTACTATTTGGCCTCAAAGCCCAACCCCCAGGTTTCTCTCAGAGTCAGTCCTAGGGAAACACTCAGGGATTACAAGCTAAGGGATTCTATTAGAACCCAGCCGCTTCTGTCACCTGAAATTGCCAGCCCACACTCAGGATAGCAGAAAACTTCTTCATGTGTGTTCTGGTGGTGGGGATACAGAGTCCACGCTTTTTTCAAGGAGCACAGGTATTCCCATGTTGTGGGCTTTTGGTTAATAACCTCCAAATCCCATGGAGAAGCACTCACTAATACTTGGATTTAGAGCCCAACCCACCCTTTCCCCAGCACTCCGTATCAGGCAACCAAACAGGGTAGACAAGTTAAGCGATTTTATAAGAACCAAGGCCCTGCTCTCAGTTGGAGGAGGCTGCCCACTCTCAGGATAACTGTGCAAGTGTTCGTGTGTGTGCTGGAGGTGTGGAAACAGACTCCACGGATCTTTATGGGGGCACAGGTGTTCCCAGGTTAGGGATGTAGTTTAAACACCTCCACAAACCATAGAGAGGTCATCGCAAATACTTGGTTTTGGAGCCCAAACCACACTTTCCCCCGTACTCCCGCCTAGGCTTTCCATCAGGGAAGACAAGCAAAGGGATTCAATTAGAACCCAGGCGCTGCTGTCAGTTGGAGGAACTTCCCTGCACTCAGAATTCCAGAACACATTCTTAGGTGTGGGAGAGATGTGCAGCCCCACTGCACCCAGATGAATGCAGGAAAAGGTGTTCCCTTTAGGGAGAAGTCCTCTAAGTACTTCCTCCATGAATCAGGGGGCACTCACTGCTACGTGGCCTCCAAGCCCAACCCCCAGCTTTCCCTCATGGCCTGGCCTAAAAGAACACTCAGGGAACAGAAGCTAAGGGATAGTAATAGAATCCAGGTGCTGCTGTCAGTTTGAGGAACATCCCCACACTCAGAATACAAGAACACATCTTCGTGTGTGTGCTGGATGTAGGGAAACAGTCAAAGCATTTTTCAGGGGGCACATTTATTCCATGGTTGTGGGTTGTAGGTTAAAAACCCACATCCCATGGATAGGCTCTCGCTTATACTTGGTTTAGAGCCCAACCCCCACTTTCCCCCACTCTCCAGCCTAGGCATGCCATCAGGGAAGACAAGCTAAGGGATTCTTTTAGAACCCAGGCGCTGCTGTCATTTGGAGGAGCCTCCCCACAATCAGGATACCTGAGCACTTCTCCGTGTGTGTGCTGGAGGTGGGGAAACAGATTCCACGCATCTTTATGGGGCACAGGTGTTCCAAGGTTGGGGAAGTAGTTTAAAACCCTCCACTACCCACAGAGATGCACTCGCTAATACTTGGCTTTAGAGCCCATCCCCCACCATCGCTTACTGCTAGGCCTAGGAAAACACTTATTGAAGTCTAGCTAAGGGATTCTATTACAACCCAGGTGCTGCTGTCTGTTGGAGGAACCTCCCCACACTCAGAACCCCAGAACACTTCTTCCTGTGTGTGCTGGACGTGGGGAAACATAGCAAACGCATTTTTCAGGGGTCACAGTAATTCCCAAGTTGTGGGTTGTAGTTTAAACATCTCCACTACCCATGGAGAGGCACACGCTAATACTTAGTTTTAGATCCCAAATCCCACTTTCAACCACACACTGGCCTAGGCAAACCATCAGGGAAGACAAGCAAAGGGATTCTATTCATACCAAGACGCTGATGTCAGTTGGAGGAACTACCCCACCCTCAGGATACTGGAACCCAACCTTGTGTGGTGGGGAGATTTGAAGCCCCACTCCACGCAGATGAATGGGTGCTCAGGTGTTTCCCTTTATGGAGAATTCATCTAAATACTTCCTCAGTCCATCGGGGACACTCGCTACTATTTGGCCTCAAAGCCCAACCCCCAGGTTTCTCTCAGAGTCAGTCCTAGGGAAACACTCAGGGATTACAAGCTAAGGGATTCTATTAGAACCCAGCCGCTTCTGTCACCTGAAATTGCCAGCCCACACTCAGGATAGCAGAAAACTTCTTCATGTGTGTTCTGGTGGTGGGGATACAGAGTCCACGCTTTTTTCAAGGAGCACAGGTATTCCCATGTTGTGGGCTTTTGGTTAATAACCTCCAAATCCCATGGAGAAGCACTCGCTAATACTTGGATTTAGAGCCCAACCCACCCTTTCCCCAGCACTCCGTATCAGGCAACCAAACAGGGTAGACAAGTTAAGCGATTTTATAAGAACCAAGGCCCTGCTCTCAGTTGGAGGAGGCTGCCCACTCTCAGGATAACTGTGCAAGTGTTCGTGTGTGTGCTGGAGGTGTGGAAACAGACTCCACGGATCTTTATGGGGGCACAGGTGTTCCCAGGTTAGGGATGTAGTTTAAACACCTCCACAAACCATAGAGAGGTCATCGCAAATACTTGGTTTTGGAGCCCAAACCACACTTTCCCCCGTACTCCCGCCTAGGCTTTCCATCAGGGAAGACAAGCAAAGGGATTCAATTAGAACCCAGGCGCTGCTGTCAGTTGGAGGAACTTCCCTGCACTCAGAATTCCAGAACACATTCTTAGGTGTGGGAGAGATGTGCAGCCCCACTGCACCCAGATGAATGCAGGAAAAGGTGTTCCCTTTAGGGAGAAGTCCTCTAAGTACTTCCTCCATGAATCAGGGGGCACTCACTGCTACGTGGCCTCCAAGCCCAACCCCCAGCTTTCCCTCATGGCCTGGCCTAAAAGAACACTCAGGGAACAGAAGCTAAGGGATACTAATAGAATCCAGGTGCTGCTGTCAGTTTGAGGAACATCCCCACACTCAGAATACAAGAACACATCTTCGTGTGTGTGCTGGATGTAGGGAAACAGTCAAAGCATCTTTCAGGGGGCACATTTATTCCATGGTTGTGGGTTGTAGGTTAAAAACCCACATCCCATGGATAGGCTCTCGCTTATACTTGGTTTAGAGCCCAACCCCCACTTTCCCCCACTCTCCAGCCTAGGCATGCCATCAGGGAAGACAAGCTAAGGGATTCTTTTAGAACCCAGGCGCTGCTGTCATTTGGAGGAGCCTCCCCACAATCAGGATACCTGAGCACGTCTCCGTGTGTGTGCTGGAGGTGGGGAAACAGATTCCACGCATCTTTATGGGGCACAGGTGTTCCAAGGTTGGGGAAGTAGTTTAAAACCCTCCACTACCCACAGAGATGCACTCGCTAATACTTGGCTTTAGAGCCCATCCCCCACCATCGCTTACTGCTAGGCCTAGGGAAACACTTATTGAAGTCAAGCTAAGGGATTCTATTACAACCCAGGTGCTGCTGTCTGTTGGAGGAACCTCCCCACACTCAGAACCCCAGAACACTTCTTCCTGTGTGTGCTGGACGTGGGGAAACATAGCACACGCATTTTTCAGGGGTCACAGTAATTCCCAAGTTGTGGGTTGTAGTTTAAACATCTCCACTACCCATGGAGAGGCACACGCTAATACTTAGTTTTAGATCCCAAATCCCACTTTCAACCACACACTGGCCTAGGCAAACCATCAGGGAAGACAAGCAAAGGGATTCTATTCAAACCAAGACGCTGATGTCAGTTGGAGGAACTACCCCACCCTCAGGATACTGGAACCCAACCTTGTGTGGTGGGGAGATTTGAAGCCCCACTCCACGCAGATGAATGGGTGCTCAGGTGTTTCCCTTTATGGAGAATTCATCTAAATACTTCCTCAGTCCATCGGGGACACTCGCTACTATTTGGCCTCAAAGCCCAACCCCCAGGTTTCTCTCAGAGTCAGTCCTAGGGAAACACTCAGGGATTACAAGCTAAGGGATTCTATTAGAACCCAGACGCTTCTGTCACCTGAAATTGCCAGCCCACACTCAGGATAGCAGAAAACTTCTTCATGTGTGTTCTGGTGGTGGGGATACAGAGTCCACGCTTTTTTCAAGGAGCACAGGTATTCCCATGTTGTGGGCTTTTGGTTAATAACCTCCAAATCCCATGGAGAAGCACTCGCTAATACTTGGATTTAGAGCCCAACCCACCCTTTCCCCAGCACTCCGTATCAGGCAACCAAACAGGGTAGACAAGTTAAGCGATTTTATAAGAACCAAGGCCCTGCTCTCAGTTGGAGGAGGCTGCCCACTCTCAGGATAACTGTGCAAGTGTTCGTGTGTGTGCTGGAGGTGTGGAAACAGACTCCACGGATCTTTATGGGGGCACAGGTGTTCCCAGGTTAGGGATGTAGTTTAAACACCTCCACAAACCATAGAGAGGTCATCGCAAATACTTGGTTTTGGAGCCCAAACCACACTTTCCCCCGCACTCCCGCCTAGGATTTCCATCAGGGAAGACAAGCAAAGGGATTCAATTAGAACCCAGGCGCTGCTGTCAGTTGGAGGAACTTCCCTGCACTCAGAATTCCAGAACACATTCTTAGGTGTGGGAGAGATGTGCAGCCCCACTGCACCCAGATGAATGCAGGAAAAGGTGTTCCCTTTAGGGAGAAGTCCTCTAAGTACTTCCTCCATGAATCAGGGGGCACTCACTGCTACGTGGCCTCCAAGCCCAACCCCCAGCTTTCCCTCATGGCCTGGCCTAAAAGAACACTCAGGGAACAGAAGCTAAGGGATACTAATAGAATCCAGGTGCTGCTGTCAGTTTGAGGAACATCCCCACACTCAGAATACAAGAACACATCTTCGTGTGTGTGCTGGATGTAGGGAAACAGTCAAAGCATCTTTCAGGGGGCACATTTATTCCATGGTTGTGGGTTGTAGGTTAAAAACCCACATCCCATGGATAGGCTCTCGCTTATACTTGGTTTAGAGCCCAACCCCCACTTTCCCCCACTCTCCAGCCTAGGCATGCCATCAGGGAAGACAAGCTAAGGGATACTTTTAGAACCCAGGCGCTGCTGTCATTTGGAGGAGCCTCCCCACAATCAGGATACCTGAGCACGTCTCCGTGTGTGTGCTGGAGGTGGGGAAACAGATTCCACGCATCTTTATGGGGCACAGGTATTCCAAGGTTGGGGAAGTAGTTTAAAACCCTCCACTACCCACAGAGATGCACTCGCTAATACTTGGCTTTAGAGCCCATCCCCCACCATCGCTTACTGCTAGGCCTAGGGAAACACTTAGGGAAGACAAGCTAAGGGATTCTATTACAACCCAGGTGCTGCTGTCTGTTGGAGGAACCTCCCCACACTCAGAACCCCAGAACACTTCTTCCTGTGTGTGCTGGACGTGGGGAAACATAGCACACGCATTTTTCAGGGGTCACAGTAATTCCCAAGTTGTGGGTTGTAGTTTAAACATCTCCACTACCCATGGAGAGGCACACGCTAATACTTAGTTTTAGATCCCAAATCCCACTTTCAACCACACACTGGCCTAGGCAAACCATCAGGGAATACACGCAAAGGGATTCTATTCAAACCATGACGCTGATGTCAGTTGGAGGAACTACCCCACCCTCAGGATACTGGAACCCAACCTTGTGTGGTGGGGAGATTTGAAGCCCCACTCCACGCAGATGAATGGGTGCTCAGGTGTTTCCCTTTATGGAGAATTCATCTAAATACTTCCTCAGTCCATCGGGGACACTCGCTACTATTTGGCCTCAAAGCCCAACCCCCAGGTTTCTCTCAGAGTCAGTCCTAGGGAAACACTCAGGGATTACAAGCTAAGGGATTCTATTAGAACCCAGCCGCTTCTGTCACCTGAAATTGCCAGCCCACACTCAGGAGAGCAGAAAACTTCTTCATGTGTGTTCTGGTGGTGGGGATACAGAGTCCACGCTTTTTTCAAGGAGCACAGGTATTCCCATGTTGTGGGCTTTTGGTTAATAACCTCCAAATCCCATGGAGAAGCACTCGCTAATACTTGGATTTAGAGCCCAACCCACCCTTTCCCCAGCACTCCGTATCAGGCAACCAAACAGGGTAGAAAAGTTAAGCGATTTTATAAGAACCAAGGCCCTGCTCTCAGTTGGAGGAGGCTGCCCACTCTCAGGATAACTGTGCAAGTGTTCGTGTGTGTGCTGGAGGTGTGGAAACAGACTCCACGGATCTTTATGGGGGCACAGGTGTTCCCAGGTTAGGGATGTAGTTTAAACACCTCCACAAACCATAGAGAGGTCATCGCAAATACTTGGTTTTGGAGCCCAAACCACACGTTCCCCCGCACTCCCGCCTAGGATTTCCATCAGGGAAGACAAGCAAAGGGATTCAATTAGAACCCAGGCGCTGCTGTCAGTTGGAGGAACTTCCCTGCACTCAGAATTCCAGAACACATTCTTAGGTGTGGGAGAGATGTGCAGCCCCACTGCACCCAGATGAATGCAGGAAAAGGTGTTCCCTTTAGGGAGAAGTCCTCTAAGTACTTCCTCCATGAATCAGGGGGCACTCACTGCTACGTGGCCTCCAAGCCCAACCCCCAGCTTTCCCTCATGGCCTGGCCTAAAAGAACACTCAGGGAACAGAAGCTAAGGGATACTAATAGAATCCAGGTGCTGCTGTCAGTTTGAGGAACATCCCCACACTCAGAATACAAGAACACATCTTCGTGTGTGTGCTGGATGTAGGGAAACAGTCAAAGCATCTTTCAGGGGGCACATTTATTCCATGGTTGTGGGTTGTAGGTTAAAAACCCACATCCCATGGATAGGCTCTCGCTTATACTTGGTTTAGAGCCCAACCCCCACTTTCCCCCACTCTCCAGCCTAGGCATGCCATCAGGGAAGACAAGCTAAGGGATTCTTTTAGAACCCAGGCGCTGCTGTCATTTGGAGGAGCCTCCCCACAATCAGGATACCTGAGCACGTCTCCGTGTGTGTGCTGGAGGTGGGGAAACAGATTCCACGCATCTTTATGGGGCACAGGTATTCCAAGGTTGGGGAAGTAGTTTAAAACCCTCCACTACCCACAGAGATGCACTCGCTAATACTTGGCTTTAGAGCCCATCCCCCACCATCGCTTACTGCTAGGCCTAGGGAAACACTTATTGAAGTCAAGCTAAGGGATTCTATTACAACCCAGGTGCTGCTGTCTGTTGGAGGAACCTCCCCACACTCAGAACCCCAGAACACTTCTTCCTGTGTGTGCTGGACGTGGGGAAACATAGCACACGCATTTTTCAGGGGTCACAGTAATTCCCAAGTTGTGGGTTGTAGTTTAAACATCTCCACTACCCATGGAGAGGCACACGCTAATACTTAGTTTTAGATCCCAAATCCCACTTTCAACCACACACTGGCCTAGGCAAACCATCAGGGAAGACAAGCAAAGGGATTCTATTCAAACCAAGACGCTGATGTCAGTTGGAGGAACTACCCCACCCTCAGGATACTGGAACCCAAGCTTGTGTGGTGGGGAGATTTGAAGCCCCACTCCACGCAGATGAATGGGTGCTCAGGTGTTTCCCTTTATGGAGAATTCATCTAAATACTTCCTCAGTCCATCGGGGACACTCGCTACTATTTGGCCTCAAAGCCCAACCCCCAGGTTTCTCTCAGAGTCAGTCCTAGGGAAACACTCAGGGATTACAAGCTAAGGGATTCTATTAGAACCCAGCCGCTTCTGTCACCTGAAATTGCCAGCCCACACTCAGGATAGCAGAAAACTTCTTCATGTGTGTTCTGGTGGTGGGGATACAGAGTCCACGCTTTTTTCAAGGAGCACAGGTATTCCCATGTTGTGGGCTTTTGGTTAATAACCTCCAAATCCCATGGAGAAGCACTCGCTAATACTTGGATTTAGAGCCCAACCCACCCTTTCCCCAGCACTCCGTATCAGGCAACCAAACAGGGTAGACAAGTTAAGCGATTTTATAAGAACCAAGGCCCTGCTCTCAGTTGGAGGAGGCTGCCCACTCTCAGGATAACTGTGCAAGTGTTCGTGTGTGTGCTGGAGGTGTGGAAACAGACTCCACGGATCTTTATGGGGGCACAGGTGTTCCCAGGTTAGGGATGTAGTTTAAACACCTCCACAAACCATAGAGAGGTCATCGCAAATACTTGGTTTTGGAGCCCAAACCACACTTTCCCCCGCACTCCCGCCTAGGATTTCCATCAGGGAAGACAAGCAAAGGGATTCAATTAGAACCCAGGCGCTGCTGTCAGTTGGAGGAACTTCCCTGCACTCAGAATTCCAGAACACATTCTTAGGTGTGGGAGAGATGTGCAGCCCCACTGCACCCAGATGAATGCAGGAAAAGGTGTTCCCTTTAGGGAGAAGTCCTCTAAGTACTTCCTCCATGAATCAGGGGGCACTCACTGCTACGTGGCCTCCAAGCCCAACCCCCAGCTTTCCCTCATGGCCTGGCCTAAAAGAACACTCAGGGAACAGAAGCTAAGGGATACTAATAGAATCCAGGTGCTGCTGTCAGTTTGAGGAACATCCCCACACTCAGAATACAAGAACACATCTTCGTGTGTGTGCTGGATGTAGGGAAACAGTCAAAGCATCTTTCAGGGGGCACATTTATTCCATGGTTGTGGGTTGTAGGTTAAAAACCCACATCCCATGGATAGGCTCTCGCTTATACTTGGTTTAGAGCCCAACCCCCACTTTCCCCCACTCTCCAGCCTAGGCATGCCATCAGGGAAGACAAGCTAAGGGATTCTTTTAGAACCCAGGCGCTGCTGTCATTTGGAGGAGCCTCCCCACAATCAGGATACCTGAGCACGTCTCCGTGTGTGTGCTGGAGGTGGGGAAACAGATTCCACGCATCTTTATGGGGCACAGGTATTCCAAGGTTGGGGAAGTAGTTTAAAACCCTCCACTACCCACAGAGATGCACTCGCTAATACTTGGCTTTAGAGCCCATCCCCCACCATCGCTTACTGCTAGGCCTAGGGAAACACTTAGGGAAGACAAGCTAAGGGATTCTATTACAACCCAGGTGCTGCTGTCTGTTGGAGGAACCTCCCCACACTCAGAACCCCAGAACACTTCTTCCTGTGTGTGCTGGACGTGGGGAAACATAGCACACGCATTTTTCAGGGGTCACAGTAAATCCCAAGTTGTGGGTTGTAGTTTAAACATCTCCACTACCCATGGAGAGGCACACGCTAATACTTAGTTTTAGATCCCAAATCCCACTTTCAACCACACACTGGCCTAGGCAAACCATCAGGGAAGACAAGCAAAGGGATTCTATTCAAACCAAGACGCTGATGTCAGTTGGAGGAACTACCCCACCCTCAGGATACTGGAACCCAACCTTGTGTGGTGGGGAGATTTGAAGCCCCACTCCACGCAGATGAATGGGTGCTCAGGTGTTTCCCTTTATGGAGAATTCATCTAAATACTTCCTCAGTCCATCGGGGACACTCGCTACTATTTGGCCTCAAAGCCCAACCCCCAGGTTTCTCTCAGAGTCAGTCCTAGGGAAACACTCAGGGATTACAAGCTAAGGGATTCTATTAGAACCCAGACGCTTCTGTCACCTGAAATTGCCAGCCCACACTCAGGATAGCAGAAAACTTCTTCATGTGTGTTCTGGTGGTGGGGATACAGAGTCCACACTTTTTTCAAGGAGCACAGGTATTCCCATGTTGTGGGCTTTTGGTTAATAACCTCCAAATCCCATGGAGAAGCACTCGCTAATACTTGGATTTAGAGCCCAACCCACCCTTTCCCCAGCACTCCGTATCAGGCAACCAAACAGGGTAGACAAGTTAAGCGATTTTATAAGAACCAAGGCCCTGCTCTCAGTTGGAGGAGGCTGCCCACTCTCAGGATAACTGTGCAAGTGTTCGTGTGTGTGCTGGAGGTGTGGAAACAGACTCCACGGATCTTTATGGGGGCACAGGTGTTCCCAGGTTAGGGATGTAGTTTAAACACCTCCACAAACCATAGAGAGGTCATCGCAAATACTTGGTTTTGGAGCCAAAACCACACTTTCCCCCGCACTCCCGCCTAGGCTTTCCATCAGGGAAGACAAGCAAAGGGATTCAATTAGAACCCAGGCGCTGCTGTCAGTTGGAGGAACTTCCCTGCACTCAGAATTCCAGAACACATTCTTAGGTGTGGGAGAGATGTGCAGCCCCACTGCACCCAGATGAATGCAGGAAAAGGTGTTCCCTTTAGGGAGAAGTCCTCTAAGTACTTCCTCCATGAATCAGGGGGCACTCACTGCTACGTGGCCTCCAAGCCCAACCCCCAGCTTTCCCTCATGGCCTGGCCTAAAAGAACACTCAGGGAACAGAAGCTAAGGGATACTAATAGAATCCAGGTGCTGCTGTCAGTTTGATGTACATCCCCACACTCGGAATACAAGAACACATCTTCGTGTGTGTGCTGGATGTAGGGAAAGAGTCAAAGCATCTTTCAGGGGGCACATTTATTCCATGGTTGTGGGTTGTAGGTTAAAATCTCACATCCCATGGATAGGCTCTCGCTTATACTTGGTTTAGAGTCCAACCCCCACTTTCCCCCACTCTCCAGCCTAGGCATGCCATCATGGAAGACAAGCTAAGGGATTCTTTTAGAACCCAGGCGCTGCTGTCATTTGGAGGAGCCTCCCCACAATCAGGATACCTGAGCACGTCTCCGTGTGTGTGCTGGAGGTGGGGAAACAGATTCCACGCAACTTTATGGGGCACAGGTATTCCAAGGTTGGGGAAGTAGTTTAAAACCCTCCACTACCCACAGAGATGCACTCGCTAATACTTGGCTTTAGAGCCCATCCCCCACCATCGCTTACTGCTAGGCCCAGGGAAACACTTATTGAAGTCAAGCTAAGGGATTCTATTACAACCCAGGTGCTGCTGTCTGTTGGAGGAACCTCCCCACACTCAGAACCCCAGAACAATTCTTCCTGTGTGTGCTGGACGTGGGGAAACATAGCACACGCATTTTTCAGGGGTCACAGTAATTCCCAAGTTGTGGGTTGTAGTTTAAACATCTCCACTACCCATGGAGAGGCACACGCTAATACTTAGTTTTAGATCCCAAATCCCACTTTCAACCACACACTGGCCTAGGCAAACCATCAGGGAAGACAAGCAAATGGATTCTATTCAAACCAAGACGCTGATGTCAGTTGGAGGAACTACCCCACCCTCAGGATACTGGAACCCAACCTTGTGTGGTGGGGAGATTTGAAGCCCCACTCCACGCAGATGAATGGGTGCTCAGGTGTTTCCCTTTATGGAGAATTCATCTAAATACTTCCTCAGTCCATCGGGGACACTCGCTACTATTTGGCCTCAAAGCCCAACCCCCAGGTTTCTCTCAGAGTCAGTCCTAGGGAAACACTCAGGGATTACAAGCTAAGGGATTCTATTAGAACCCAGCCGCTTCTGTCACCTGAAATTGCCAGCCCACACTCAGGATAGCAGAAAACTTCTTCATGTGTGTTCTGGTGGTGGGGATACAGAGTCCACGCTTTTTTCAAGGAGCACAGGTATTCCCATGTTGTGGGCTTTTGGTTAATAACCTCCAAATCCCATGGAGAAGCACTCGCTAATACTTGGATTTAGAGCCCAACCCACCCTTTCCCCAGCACTCCGTATCAGGCAACCAAACAGGGTAGACAAGTTAAGCGATTTTATAAGAACCAAGGCCCTGCTCTCAGTTGGAGGAGGCTGCCCACTCTCAGGATAACTGTGCAAGTGTTCGTGTGTGTGCTGGAGGTGTGGAAACAGACTCCACGGATCTTTATGGGGGCACAGGTGTTCCCAGGTTAGGGATGTAGTTTAAACACCTCCACAAACCATAGAGAGGTCATCGCAAATACTTGGTTTTGGAGCCCAAACCACACTTTCCCCCGCACTCCCGCCTAGGATTTCCATCAGGGAAGACAAGCAAAGGGATTCAATTAGAACCCAGGCGCTGCTGTCAGTTGGAGGAACTTCCCTGCACTCAGAATTCCAGAACACATTCTTAGGTGTGGGAGAGATGTGCAGCCCCACTGCACCCAGATGAATGCAGGAAAAGGTGTTCCCTTTAGGGAGAAGTCCTCTAAGTACTTCCTCCATGAATCAGGGGGCACTCACTGCTACGTGGCCTCCAAGCCCAACCCCCAGCTTTCCCTCATGGCCTGGCCTAAAAGAACACTCAGGGAACAGAAGCTAAGGGATACTAATAGAATCCAGGTGCTGCTGTCAGTTTGAGGAACATCCCCACACTCAGAATACAAGAACACATCTTCGTGTGTGTGCTGGATGTAGGGAAACAGTCAAAGCATTTTTCAGGGGGCACATTTATTCCATGGTTGTGGGTTGTAGGTTAAAATCTCACATCCCATGGATAGGCTCTCGCTTATACTTGGTTTAGAGCCCAACCCCCACTTTCCCCCACTCTCCAGCCTAGGCATGCCATCAGGGAAGACAAGCTAAGGGATTCTATTAGAACCCAGGCGCTGCTGTCATTTGGAGGAGCCTCCCCACAATCAGGATACCTGAGCACGTCTCCGTGTGTGTGCTGGAGGTGGGGAAACAGATTCCACGCATCTTTATGGGGCACATGTGTTCCAAGGTTGGGGAAGTAGTTTAAAACCCTCCACTACCCACAGAGATGCACTCGCTAATACTTGGCTTTAGAGCCCATCCCCAACCATCGCTTACTGCTAGGCCTAGGAAAACACTTAGGGAAGTCAAGCTAAGGGATTCTATTACAACCCAGGTGCTGCTGTCTGTTGGAGGAACCTCCCCACACTCAGAACCCCAGAACACTTCTTCCTGTGTGTGCTGGACGTGGGGAAACATAGCACACGCATTTTTCAGGGGTCACAGTAATTCCCAAGTTGTGGGTTGTAGTTTAAACATCTCCACTACCCATGGAGAGGCACACGCTAATACTAAGTTTTAGATCCCAAATCCCACTTTCAACCACACACTGGCCTAGGCAAACCATCAGGGAAGACAAGCAAAGGGATTCTATTCAAACCAAGACGCTGATGTCAGTTGGAGGAACTACCCCACCCTCAGGATACTGGAACCCAACCTTGTGTGGTGGGGAGATTTGAAGCCCCACTCCACGCAGATGAATGGGTGCTCAGGTGTTTCCCTTTATGGAGAATTCATCTAAATACTTCCTCAGTCCATCGGGGACACTCGCTACTATTTGGCCTCAAAGCCCAACCCCCAGGTTTCTCTCAGATTCAGTCCTAGGGAAACACTCAGGGATTACAAGCTAAGGGATTCTATTAGAACCCAGCCGCTTCTGTCACCTGAAATTGCCAGCCCACACTCAGGATAGCAGAAAACTTCTTCATGTGTGTTCTGGTGGTGGGGATACAGAGTCCACGCTTTTTTCAAGGAGCACAGGTATTCCCATGTTGTGGGCTTTTGGTTAATAACCTCCAAATCCCATGGAGAAGCACTCGCTAATACTTGGATTTAGAGCCCAACCCACCCTTTCCCCAGCACTCCGTATCAGGCAACCAAACAGGGTAGACAAGTTAAGCGATTTTATAAGAACCAAGGCCCTGCTCTCAGTTGGAGGAGGCTGCCCACTCTCAGGATAACTGTGCAAGTGTTCGTGTGTGTGCTGGAGGTGTGGAAACAGACTCCACGGATCTTTATGGGGGCACAGGTGTTCCCAGGTTAGGGATGTAGTTTAAACACCTCCACAAACCATAGAGAGGTCATCGCAAATACTTGGTTTTGGAGCCCAAACCACACTTTCCCCCACACTCCCGCCTAGGCTTTCCATCAGGGAAGACAAGCAAAGGAATTCAATTAGAACCCAGGCGCTGCTGTCAGTTGGAGGAATTTCCCTGCACTCAGAATTCCAGAACACATTCTTAGGTGTGGGAGAGATGTGCAGCCCCACTGCACCCAGAAGAATGCAGGAAAATGTGTTCCCTTTAGGGAGAAGTCCTCTAAGTACTTCCTCCATGAATCAGGGGGCACTCACTGCTATGTGGCCTCCAAGCCCAACCCCCAGCTTTCCCTCATGGCCTGGCCTAAAAGAACACTCAGGGAACAGAAGCTAAGGGATAGTAATAGAATCCAGGTGCTGCTGTCAGTTTGAGGAACATCAACACACTCAGAATACAAGAACACATCTTCGTGTGTGTGCTTGATGTAGGGAAACAGTCAAAGCATCTTTCAGGGGGCACATTTATTCCATGGTTGTGGGTTGTAGGTTAAAAACCCACATCCCATGGATAGGCTCTCGCTTATACTTGGTTTAGAGCCCAACCCCCACTTTCCCCCACTCTCCAGCCTAGGCATGCCATCAGGGAAGACAAGCTAAGGGATTCTTTTAGAACCCAGGCGCTGCTGTCATTTGGAGGAGCCTCCCCACAATCAGGATACCTGAGCACGTCTCCGTGTGTGTGCTGGAGGTGGGGAAACAGATTCCACGCATCTTTATGGGGCACAGGTGTTCCAAGTTTGGGGAAGTAGTTTAAAACCCTCCACTACCCACAGAGATGCACTCGCTAATACTTGGCTTTAGAGCCCATCCCCCACCATCGCTTACTGCTAGGCCTAGGTAAACACTTAGTGAAGTCAAGCTAAGGGATTCTATTACAACCCAGGTGCTGCTGTCTGTTGGAGGAACCTCCCCACACTCAGAACCCCAGAACACTTCTTCCTGTGTGTGCTGGACGTGGGGAAACATAGCACACGCATTTTTCAGGGGTCACAGTAATTCCCAAGTTGTGGGTTGTAGTTTAAACATCTCCACTACCCATGGAGAGGCACACGCTAATACTTAGTTTTAGATCCCAAATCCCACTTTCAACCACACACTGGCCTAGGCAAACCATCAGGGAAGACAAGCAAAGGGATTCTATTCAAACCAAGACACTGATGTCAGTTGGAGGAACTACCCCACCCTCAGGATACTGGAACCCAACCTTGTGTGGTGGGGAGATTTGAAGCCCCACTCCACGCAGATGAATGGGTGCTCAGGTGTTTCCCTTTATGGAGAATTCATCTAAATACTTCCTCAGTCCATCGGGGACACTCGCTACTATTTGTCCTCAAAGCCCAACCCCCAGGATTCTCTCAGAGTCAGTCCTAGGGAAACACTCAGGGATTACAAGCTAAGGGATTCTATTAGAACCCAGCCGCTTCTGTCACCTGAAATTGCCAGCCCACACTCAGGATAGCAGAAAACTTCTTCATGTGTGTTCTGGTGGTGGGGATACAGAGTCCACGCTTTTTTCAAGGAGCACAGGTATTCCCATGTTGTGGGCTTTTGGTTAATAACCTCCAAATCCCATGGAGAAGCACTCGCTAATACTTGGATTTAGAGCCCAACCCACCCTTTCCCCAGCACTCCGTATCAGGCAACCAAACAGGGTAGACAAGTTAAGCGATTTTATAAGAACCAAGGCCCTGCTCTCAGTTGGAGGAGGCTGCCCACTCTCAGGATAACTGTGCAAGTGTTCGTGTGTGTGCTGGAGGTGTGGAAACAGACTCCACGGATCTTTATGGGGGCACAGGTGTTCCCAGGTTAGGGATGTAGTTTAAACACCTCCACAAACCATAGAGAGGTCATCGCAAATACTTGGTTTTGGAGCCCAAACCACACTTTCCCCCGCACTCCCGCCTAGGCTTTCCATCAGGGAAGACAAGCAAAGGGATTCAATTAGAACCCAGGCGCTGCTGTCAGTTGGAGGAACTTCCCTGCACTCAGAATTCCAGAACACATTCTTAGGTGTGGGAGAGATGTGCAGCCCCACTGCACCCAGATGAATGCAGGAAAAGGTGTTCCCTTTAGGGAGAAGTCCTCTAAGTACTTCCTCCATGAATCAGGGGGCACTCACTGCTACGTGGCCTCCAAGCCCAACCCCAAGCTTTCCCTCATGGCCTGGCCTAAAAGAACACTCAGGGAACAGAAGCTAAGGGATACTAATAGAATCCAGGTGCTGCTGTCAGTTTGAGGTACATCCCCACACTCGGAATACAAGAACACATCTTCGTGTGTGTGCTGGATGTAGGGAAACAGTCAAAGCATCTTTCAGGGGGCATATTTATTCCATGGTTGTGGGTTGTAGGTTAAAAACCCACATCCCATGGATAGGCTCTCGCTTATACTTGGTTTAGAGCCCAACCCCCACTTTCCCCCACTCTCCAGCCTAGGCATGCCATCAGGGAAGACAAGCTAAGGGATTCTTTTAGAACCCAGGCGCTGCTGTCATTTGGAGGAGCCTCCCCACAATCAGGATACCTGAGCACGTCTCCGTGTGTGTGCTGGAGGTGGGGAAACAGATTCCACGCATCTTTATGGGGCACAGGTATTCCAAGGTTGGGGAAGTAGTTTAAAACCCTCCACTACCCACAGAGATGCACTCGCTAATACTTGGCTTTAGAGCCCATACCCCACCATCGCTTACTGCTAGGCCTAGGAATACACTTAGGGAAGTCAAGCTAAGGGATTCTATTACAACCCAGGTGCTGCTGTCTGTTGGAGGAACCTCCCCACACTCAGAACCCCAGAACACTTCTTCCTGTGTGTGCTGGACGTGGGGAAACATAGCACACGCATTTTTCAGGGGTCACAGTAATTCCCAAGTTGTGGGTTGTAGTTTAAACATCTCCACTACCCATGGAGAGGCACACGCTAATACTTAGTTTTAGATCCCAAATCCCACTTTCAACCACACACTGGCCTAGGCAAACCATCAGGGAAGACACGCAAAGGGATTCTATTCAAACCAAGAGGCTGATGTCAGTTGGAGGAACTACCCCACCCTCAGGATACTGGAACCCAACCTTGTGTGGTGGGGAGATTTGAAGCCCCACTCCACGCAGATGAATGGGTGCTCAGGTGTTTCCCTTTATGGAGAATTCATCTAAATACTTCCTCAGTCCATCGGGGACACTCGCTACTATTTGGCCTCAAAGCCCAACCCCCAGGTTTCTCTCAGAGTCAGTCCTAGGGAAACACTCAGGGATTACAAGCTAAGGGATTCTATTAGAACCCAGCCGCTTCTGTCACCTGAAATTGCCAGCCCACACTCAGGATAGCAGAAAACTTCTTCATGTGTGTTCTGGTGGTGGGGATACAGAGTCCACGCTTTTTTCAAGGAGCACAGGTATTCCCATGTTGTGGGCTTTTGGTTAATAACCTCCAAATCCCATGGAGAAGCACTCGCTAATACTTGGATTTAGAGCCCAACCCACCCTTTCCCCAGCACTCCGTATCAGGCAACCAAACAGGGTAGACAAGTTAAGCGATTTTATAAGAACCAAGGCCCTGCTCTCAGTTGGAGGAGGCTGCCCAGTCTCAGGATAACTGTGCAAGTGTTCGTGTGTGTGCTGGAGGTGTGGAAACAGACTCCACGGATCTTTATGGGGGCACAGGTGTTCCCAGGTTAGGGATGTAGTTTAAACACCTCCACAAACCATAGAGAGGTCATCGCAAATACTTGGTTTTGGAGCCCAAACCACACTTTCCCCCGCACTCCCGCCTAGGCTTTCCATCAGGGAAGACAAGCAAAGGGATTCAATTAGAACCCAGGCGCTGCTGTCAGTTGGAGGAACTTCCCTGCACTCAGAATTCCAGAACACATTCTTAGGTGTGGGAGAGATGTGCAGCCCCACTGCACCCAGATGAATGCAGGAAAAGGTGTTCCCTTTAGGGAGAAGTCCTCTAAGTACTTCCTCCATGAATCAGGGGGCACTCACTGCTACGTGGCCTCCAAGCCCAACCCCCAGCTTTCCCTCATGGCCTGGTCTAAGAGAACACTCAGGGAACAGAAGCTAAGGGATACTAATAGAATCCAGGTGCTGCTGTCAGTTTGAGGTACATCCCCACACTCGGAATACAAGAACACATCTTCGTGTGTGTGCTGGATGTAGGGAAACAGTCAAAGCATCTTTCAGGGGGCACATTTATTCCATGGTTGTGGGTTGTAGGTTAAAAATTCACATCCCATGGATAGGCTCTCGCTTATACTTGGTTTAGAGCCCAACCCCCACTTTCCCCCACTCTCCAGCCTAGGCATGCCATCAGGGAAGACAAGCTAAGGGATTCTTTTAGAACCCAGGCGCTGCTGTCATTTGGAGGAGCCTCCCCACAATCAGGATACCTGAGCACGTCTCCGTGTGTGTGCTGGAGGTGGGGAAACAGATTCCACGCATCTTTATGGGGCACAGGTGTTCCAAGTTTGGGGAAGTAGTTTAAAACCCTCCACTACCCACAGAGATGCACTCGCTAATACTTGGCTTTAGAGCCCATCCCCCACCATCGCTTACTGCTAGGCCTAGGTAAACACTTAGGGAAGTCAAGCTAAGGGATTCTATTACAACCCAGGTGCTGCTGTCTGTTGGAGGAACCTCCCCACACTCAGAACCCCAGAACACTTCTTCCTGTGTGTGCTGGACGTGGGGAAACATAGCACACGCATTTTTCAGGGGTCACAGTAATTCCCAAGATGTGGGTTGTAGTTTAAACATCTCCACTACCCATGGAGAGGCACACGCTAATACTTAGTTTTAGATCCCAAATCCCACTTTCAACCACACACTGGCCTAGGCAAACCATCAGGGAAGACAAGCAAAGGGATTCTATTCAAACCAAGACGCTGATGTCAGTTGGAGGAACTACCCCACCCTCAGGATACTGGAACCCAACCTTGTGTGGTGGGGAGATTTGAAGCCCCACTCCACGCAGATGAATGGGTGCTCAGGTGTTTCCCTTTATGGAGAATTCATCTAAATACTTCCTCAGTCCATCGGGGACACTCGCTACTATTTGGCCTCAAAGCCCAACCCCCAGGTTTCTCTCAGAGTCAGTCCTAGGGAAACACTCAGGGATTACAAGCTAAGGGATTCTATTAGAACCCAGCCGCTTCTGTCACCTGAAATTGCCAGCCCACACTCAGGATAGCAGAAAACTTCTTCATGTGTGTTCTGGTGGTGGGGATACAGAGTCCACGCTTTTTTCAAGGAGCACAGGTATTCCCATGTTGTGGGCTTTTGGTTAATAACCTCCAAATCCCATGGAGAAGCACTCGCTAATACTTGGATTTAGAGCCCAACCCACCCTTTCCCCAGCACTCCGTATCAGGCAACCAAACAGGGTAGACAAGTTAAGCGATTTTATAAGAACCAAGGCCCTGCTCTCAGTTGGAGGAGGCTGCCCAGTCTCAGGATAACTGTGCAAGTGTTCGTGTGTGTGCTGGAGGTGTGGAAACAGACTCCACGGATCTTTATGGGGGCACAGGTGTTCCCAGGTTAGGGATGTAGTTTAAACACCTCCACAAACCATAGAGAGGTCATCGCAAATACTTGGTTTTGGAGCCCAAACCACACTTTCCCCCGCACTCCCGCCTAGGCTTTCCATCAGGGAAGACAAGCAAAGGGATTCAATTAGAACCCAGGCGCTGCTGTCAGTTGGAGGAACTTCCCTGCACTAAGAATTCCAGAACACATTCTTAGGTGTGGGAGAGATGTGCAGCCCCACTGCACCCAGATGAATGGAGGAAAAGGTGTTCCGTTTAGGGAGAAGTTCTCTAAGTACTTCCTCAATGGATCAGGGGGCACTCACTGCTACGTGGCCTCCAAGCCCAACCCCCAGCTTTCCCTCATGGCCTGGCCTAAAAGAACACTCAGGGAACAGAAGCGAAGGGATACTAATAGAATCCAGGTGCTGCTGTCAGTTTGAGGAACATCCCCACACTCAGAATACAAGAACACATCTTCGTGTGTGTGCTGGATGTAGGGAAACAGTCAAAGCATTTTTCAGGGGGCACATTTATTCCATGGTTGTGGGTTGTAGGTTAAAAACCCACATCCCATGGATAGGCTCTCGCTTATACTTGGTTTAGAGCCCAACCCCCACTTTCCCCCACTCTCCAGCATAGGCATGCCATCAGGGAAGACAAGCTAAGGGATTCTTTTAGAACCCAGGCGCTGCTGTCATTTGGAGGAGCCTCCCCACAATCAGGATACCTGAGCACGTCTCCGTGTGTGTGCTGGAGGTGGGGAAACAGATTCCACGAATCTTTATGGGGCACAGGTGTTCCAAGGTTGGGGAAGTATTTTAAAACCCTCCACTACCCACAGAGATGCACTCGCTAATACTTGGCTTTAGAGCCCATCCCCCACCATCGCTTACTGCTAGGCCTAGGAAAACACTTATTGAAGTCTAGCTAAGGGATTCTATTACAACCCAGGTGCTGCTGTCTGTTGGAGGAACCTCCCCACACTCAGAACCCCAGAACACTTCTTCCTGTGTGTGCTGGACGTGGGGAAACATAGCACACGCATTTTTCAGGGGTCACAGTAATTCCCAAGTTGTGGGTTGTAGTTTAAACATCTCCACTACCCATGGAGAGGCACACGCTAATACTTAGTTTTAGATCCCAAATCCCACTTTCAACCACACACTGGCCTAGACAAACCATCAGGGAAGACAAGCAAAGGGATTCTATTCAAACCAAGACGCTGATGTCAGTTGGAGGAACTACCCCACCCTCAGGATACTGGAACCCAACCTTGTGTGGTGGGGAGATTTGAAGCCCCACTCCACGCAGATGAATGGGTGCTCAGGTGTTTCCCTTTATGGAGAATTCATCTAAATACTTCCTCAGTCCATCGGGGACACTCGCTACTATTTGGCCTCAAAGCCCAACCCCCAGGTTTCTCTCAGAGTCAGTCCTAGGGAAACACTCAGGGATTACAAGCTAAGGGATTCTATTAGAACCCAGCCGCTTCTGTCACCTGAAATTGCCAGCCCACACTCAGGAGAGCAGAAAACTTCTTCATGTGTGTTCTGGTGGTGGGGATACAGAGTCCACGCTTTTTTCAAGGAGCACAGGTATTCCCATGTTGTGGGCTTTTGGTTAATAACCTCCAAATCCCATGGAGAAGCACTCGCTAATACTTGGATTTAGAGCCCAACCCACCCTTTCCCCAGCACTCCGTATCAGGCAACCAAACAGGGTAGACAAGTTAAGCGATTTTATAAGAACCAAGGCCCTGCTCTCAGTTGGAGGAGGCTGCCCACTCTCAGGATAACTGTGCAAGTGTTCGTGTGTGTGCTGGAGGTGTGGAAACAGACTCCACGGATCTTTATGGGGGCACAGGTGTTCCCAGGTTAGGGATGTAGTTTAAACACCTCCACAAACCATAGAGAGGTCATCGCAAATACTTGGTTTTGGAGCCCAAACCACACTTTCCCCCGCACTCCCGCCTAGGCTTTCCATCAGGGAAGACAAGCAAAGGGATTCAATTAGAACCCAGGCGCTGCTGTCAGTTGGAGGAACTTCCCTGCACTCAGAATTCCAGAACACATTCTTAGGTGTGGGAGAAATGTGCAGCCCCACTGCACCCAGATGAATGCAGTAAAAGGTGTTCCCTTTAGGGAGAAGTCCTCTAAGTACTTCCTCCATGAATCAGGGGGCACTCACTGCTACGTGGCCTCCAAGCCCAACCCCCAGCTTTCCCTCATGGCCTGGCCTAAAAGAACACTCAGGGAACAGAAGCTAAGGGATACTAATAGAATCCAGGTGCTGCTGTCAGTTTGAGGAACATCCCCACACTCAGAATACAAGAACACATCTTCGTGTGTGTGCTGGATGTAGGGAAACAGTCAAAGCATTTTTCAGGGGGCACATTTATTCCATGGTTGTGGGTTGTAGGTTAAAAACCCACATCCCATGGATAGGCTCTCGCTTATACTTGGTTTAGAGCCCAACCCCCACTTTCCCCCACTCTCCAGCCTAGGCATGCCATCAGGGAAGACAAGCTAAGGGATTCTTTTAGAACCCAGGCGCTGCTGTCATTTGGAGGAGCCTCCCCACAATCAGGATACCTGAGCACGTCTCCGTGTGTGTGCTGGAGGTGGGGAAACAGATTCCACGCATCTTTATGGGGCACAGGTATTCCAAGGTTGGGGAAGTAGTTTAAAACCCTCCACTACCCACAGAGATGCACTCGCTAATACTTGGCTTTAGAGCCCATCCCCCACCATCGCTTACTGCTAGGCCTAGGGAAACACTTATTGAAGTCAAGCTAAGGGATTCTATTACAACCCAGGTGCTGCTGTCTGTTGGAGGAACCTCCCCACACTCAGAACCCCAGAACACTTCTTCCTGTGTGTGCTGGACGTGGGGAAACATAGCACACGCATTTTTCAGGGGTCACAGTAATTCCCAAGTTGTGGGTTGTAGTTTAAACATCTCCACTACCCATGGAGAGGCACACGCTAATACTTAGTTTTAGATCCCAAATCCCACTTTCAACCACACACTGGCCTAGGCAAACCATCAGGGAAGACAAGCAAAGGGATTCTATTCAAACCAAGACGCTGATGTCAGTTGGAGGAACTACCCCACCCTCAGGATACTGGAACCCAACCTTGTGTGGTGGGGAGATTTGAAGCCCCACTCCACGCAGATGAATGGGTGCTCAGGTGTTTCCCTTTATGGAGAATTCATCTAAATACTTCCTCAGTCCATCGGGGACACTCGCTACTATTTGGCCTCAAAGCCCAACCCCCAGGTTTCTCTCAGAGTCAGTCCTAGGGAAACACTCAGGGATTACAAGCTAAGGGATTCTATTAGAACCCAGCCGCTTCTGTCACCTGAAATTGCCAGCCCACACTCAGGAGAGCAGAAAACTTCTTCATGTGTGTTCTGGTGGTGGGGATACAGAGTCCACGCTTTTTTCAAGGAGCACAGGTATTCCCATGTTGTGGGCTTTTGGTTAATAACCTCCAAATCCCATGGAGAAGCACTCGCTAATACTTGGATTTAGAGCCCAACCCACCCTTTCCCCAGCACTCCGTATCAGGCAACCAAACAGGGTAGACAAGTTAAGCGATTTTATAAGAACCAAGGCCCTGCTCTCAGTTGGAGGAGGCTGCCCACTCTCAGGATAACTGTGCAAGTGTTCGTGTGTGTGCTGGAGGTGTGGAAACAGACTCCACGGATCTTTATGGGGGCACAGGTGTTCCCAGGTTAGGGATGTAGTTTAAACACCTCCACAAACCATAGAGAGGTCATCGCAAATACTTGGTTTTGGAGCCCAAACCACACTTTCCCCCGCACTCCCGCCTAGGATTTCCATCAGGGAAGACAAGCAAAGGGATTCAATTAGAACCCAGGCGCTGCTGTCAGTTGGAGGAACTTCCCTGCACTCAGAATTCCAGAACACATTCTTAGGTGTGGGAGAGATGTGCAGCCCCACTGCACCCAGATGAATGCAGGAAAAGGTGTTCCCTTTAGGGAGAAGTCCTCTAAGTACTTCCTCCATGAATCAGGGGGCACTCACTGCTACGTGGCCTCCAAGCCCAACCCCCAGCTTTCCCTCATGGCCTGGCCTAAAAGAACACTCAGGGAACAGAAGCTAAGGGATACTAATAGAATCCAGGTGCTGCTGTCAGTTTGAGGAACATCCCCACACTCAGAATACAAGAACACATCTTCGTGTGTGTGCTGGATGTAGGGAAACAGTCAAAGCATCTTTCAGGGGGCACATTTATTCCATGGTTGTGGGTTGTAGGTTAAAAACCCACATCCCATGGATAGGCTCTCGCTTATACTTGGTTTAGAGCCCAACCCCCACTTTCCCCCACTCTCCAGCCTAGGCATGCCATCAGGGAAGACAAGCTAAGGGATTCTTTTAGAACCCAGGCGCTGCTGTCATTTGGAGGAGCCTCCCCACAATCAGGATACCTGAGCACGTCTCCGTGTGTGTGCTGGAGGTGGGGAAACAGATTCCACGCATCTTTATGGGGCACAGGTATTCCAAGGTTGGGGAAGTAGTTTAAAACCCTCCACTACCCACAGAGATGCACTCGCTAATACTTGGCTTTAGAGCCCATCCCCCACCATCGCTTACTGCTAGGCCTAGGGAAACACTTAGGGAAGACAAGCTAAGGGATTCTATTACAACCCAGGTGCTGCTGTCTGTTGGAGGAACCTCCCCACACTCAGAACCCCAGAACACTTCTTCCTGTGTGTGCTGGACGTGGGGAAACATAGCACACGCATTTTTCAGGGGTCACAGTAATTCCCAAGTTGTGGGTTGTAGTTTAAACATCTCCACTACCCATGGAGAGGCACACGCTAATACTTAGTTTTAGATCCCAAATCCCACTTTCAACCACACACTGGCCTAGGCAAACCATCAGGGAATACACGCAAAGGGATTCTATTCAAACCATGACGCTGATGTCAGTTGGAGGAACTACCCCACCCTCAGGATACTGGAACCCAACCTTGTGTGGTGGGGAGATTTGAAGCCCCACTCCACGCAGATGAATGGGTGCTCAGGTGTTTCCCTTTATGGAGAATTCATCTAAATACTTCCTCAGTCCATCGGGGACACTCGCTACTATTTGGCCTCAAAGCCCAACCCCCAGGTTTCTCTCAGAGTCAGTCCTAGGGAAACACTCAGGGATTACAAGCTAAGGGATTCTATTAGAACCCAGCCGCTTCTGTCACCTGAAATTGCCAGCCCACACTCAGGAGAGCAGAAAACTTCTTCATGTGTGTTCTGGTGGTGGGGATACAGAGTCCACGCTTTTTTCAAGGAGCACAGGTATTCCCATGTTGTGGGCTTTTGGTTAATAACCTCCAAATCCCATGGAGAAGCACTCGCTAATACTTGGATTTAGAGCCCAACCCACCCTTTCCCCAGCACTCCGTATCAGGCAACCAAACAGGGTAGACAAGTTAAGCGATTTTATAAGAACCAAGGCCCTGCTCTCAGTTGGAGGAGGCTGCCCACTCTCAGGATAACTGTGCAAGTGTTCGTGTGTGTGCTGGAGGTGTGGAAACAGACTCCACGGATCTTTATGGGGGCACAGGTGTTCCCAGGTTAGGGATGTAGTTTAAACACCTCCACAAACCATAGAGAGGTCATCGCAAATACTTGGTTTTGGAGCCCAAACCACACTTTCCCCCGCACTCCCGCCTAGGCTTTCCATCAGGGAAGACAAGCAAAGGGATTCAATTAGAACCCAGGCGCTGCTGTCAGTTGGAGGAACTTCCCTGCACTCAGAATTCCAGAACACATTCTTAGGTGTGGGAGAGATGTGCAGCCCCACTGCACCCAGATGAATGCAGGAAAAGGTGTTCCATTTAGGGAGAAGTCCTCTAAGTACTTCCTCCATGAATCAGGGGGCACTCACTGCTACGTGGCCTCCAAGCCCAACCCCCAGCTTTCCCTCATGGCCTGGCCTAAAAGAACACTCAGGGAACAGAAGCTAAGGGATACTAATAGAATCCAGGTGCTGCTGTCAGTTTGATGTACATCCCCACACTCGGAATACAAGAACACATCTTCGTGTGTGTGCTGGATGTAGGGAAACAGTCAAAGCATCTTTCAGGGGGCACATTTATTCCATGGTTGTGGGTTGTAGGTTAAAATCTCACATCCCATGGATAGGCTCTCGCTTATACTTGGTTTAGAGCCCAACCCCCACTTTCCCCCACTCTCCAGCCAAGGCATGCCATCAGGGAAGACAAGCTAAGGGATTCTTTTAGAACCCAGGCGCTGCTGTCATTTGGAGGAGCCTCCCCACAATCAGGATACCTGAGCACGTCTCCGTGTGTGTGCTGGAGGTGGGGAAACAGATTCCACGCATCTTTATGGGGCACAGGTATTCCAAGGTTGGGGAAGTAGTTTAAAACCCTCCACTACCCACAGAGATGCACTCGCTAATACTTGGCTTTAGAGCCCATCCCCCACCATCGCTTACTGCTAGGCCTAGGGATACACTTATTGAAGTCAAGCTAAGGGATTCTATTACAACCCAGGTGCTGCTGTCTGTTGGAGGAACCTCCCCACACTCAGAACCCCAGAACACTTCTTCCTGTGTGTGCTGGACGTGGGGAAACATAGCACACGCATTTTTCAGGGGTCACAGTAATTCCCAAGTTGTGGGTTGTAGTTTAAACATCTCCACTACCCATGGAGAGGCACACGCTAATACTTAGTTTTAGATCCCAAATCCCACTTTCAACCACACACTGGCCTAGGCAAACCATCAGGGAAGACAAGCAAAGGGATTCTATTCAAACCAAGACGCTGATGTCAGTTGGAGGAACTACCCCACCCTCAGGATACTGGAACCCAACCTTGTGTGGTGGGGAGATTTGAAGCCCCACTCCACGCAGATGAATGGGTGCTCAGGTGTTTCCCTTTATGGAGAATTCATCTAAATACTTCCTCAGTCCATCGGGGACACTCGCTACTATTTGGCCTCAAAGCCCAACCCCCAGGTTTCTCTCAGAGTCAGTCCTAGGGAAACACTCAGGGATTACAAGCTAAGGGATTCTATTAGAACCCAGCCGCTTCTGTCACCTGAAATTGCCAGCCCACACTCAGGAGAGCAGAAAACTTCTTCATGTGTGTTCTGGTGGTGGGGATACAGAGTCCACGCTTTTTTCAAGGAGCACAGGTATTCCCATGTTGTGGGCTTTTGGTTAATAACCTCCAAATCCCATGGAGAAGCACTCGCTAATACTTGGATTTAGAGCCCAACCCACCCTTTCCCCAGCACTCCGTATCAGGCAACCAAACAGGGTAGACAAGTTAAGCGATTTTATAAGAACCAAGGCCCTGCTCTCAGTTGGAGGAGGCTGCCCACTCTCAGGATAACTGTGCAAGTGTTCGTGTGTGTGCTGGAGGTGTGGAAACAGACTCCACGGATCTTTATGGGGGCACAGGTGTTCCCAGGTTAGGGATGTAGTTTAAACACCTCCACAAACCATAGAGAGGTCATCGCAAATACTTGGTTTTGGAGCCCAAACCACACTTTCCCCCGCACTCCCGCCTAGGCTTTCCATCAGGGAAGACAAGCAAAGGGATTCAATTAGAACCCAGGCGCTGCTGTCAGTTGGAGGAACTTCCCTGCACTCAGAATTCCAGAACACATTCTTAGGTGTGGGAGAGATGTGCAGCCCCACTGCACCCAGATGAATGCAGGAAAAGGTGTTCCATTTAGGGAGAAGTCCTCTAAGTACTTCCTCCATGAATCAGGGGGCACTCACTGCTACGTGGCCTCCAAGTCCAACCCCCAGCTTTCCCTCATGGCCTGGCCTAAAAGAACACTCAGGGAACAGAAGCTAAGGGATACTAATAGAATCCAGGTGCTGCTGTCAGTTTGATGTACATCCCCACACTCGGAATACAAGAACACATCTTCGTGTGTGTGCTGGATGTAGGGAAACAGTCAAAGCATCTTTCAGGGGGCACATTTATTCCATGGTTGTGGGTTGTAGGTTAAAATCTCACATCCCATGGATAGGCTCTCGCTTATACTTGGTTTAGAGCCCAACCCCCACTTTCCCCCACTCTCCAGCCAAGGCATGCCATCAGGGAAGACAAGCTAAGGGATTCTTTTAGAACCCAGGCGCTACTGTCATTTGGAGGAGCCTCCCCACAATCAGGATACCTGAGCACGTCTCCGTGTGTGTGCTGGAGGTGGGGAAACAGATTCCACGCATCTTTATGGGGCACAGGTATTCCAAGGTTGGGGAAGTAGTTTAAAACCCTCCACTACCCACAGAGATGCACTCGCTAATACTTGGCTTTAGAGCCCATCCCCCACCATCGCTTACTGCTAGGCCTAGGGATACACTTATTGAAGTCAAGCTAAGGGATTCTATTACAACCCAGGTGCTGCTGTCTGTTGGAGGAACCTCCCCACACTCAGAACCCCAGAACACTTCTTCCTGTGTGTGCTGGACGTGGGGAAACATAGCACACGCATTTTTCAGGGGTCACAGTAATTCCCAAGTTGTGGGTTGTAGTTTAAACATCTCCACTACCCATGGAGAGGCACACGCTAATACTTAGTTTTAGATCCCAAATCCCACTTTCAACCACACACTGGCCTAGGCAAACCATCAGGGAAGACAAGCAAAGGGATTCTATTCAAACCAAGACGCTGATGTCAGTTGGAGGAACTACCCCACCCTCAGGATACTGGAACCCAACCTTGTGTGGTGGGGAGATTTGAAGCCCCACTCCACGCAGATGAATGGGTGCTCAGGTGTTTCCCTTTATGGAGAATTCATCTAAATACTTCCTCAGTCCATCGGGGACACTCGCTACTATTTGGCCTCAAAGCCCAACCCCCAGGTTTCTCTCAGAGTCAGTCCTAGGGAAACACTCAGGGATTACAAGCTAAGGGATTCTATTAGAACCCAGCCGCTTCTGTCACCTGAAATTGCCAGCCCACACTCAGGAGAGCAGAAAACTTCTTCATGTGTGTTCTGGTGGTGGGGATACAGAGTCCACGCTTTTTTCAAGGAGCACAGGTATTCCCATGTTGTGGGCTTTTGGTTAATAACCTCCAAATCCCATGGAGAAGCACTCGCTAATACTTGGATTTAGAGCCCAACCCACCCTTTCCCCAGCACTCCGTATCAGGCAACCAAACAGGGTAGACAAGTTAAGCGATTTTATAAGAACCAAGGCCCTGCTCTCAGTTGGAGGAGGCTGCCCACTCTCAGGATAACTGTGCAAGTGTTCGTGTGTGTGCTGGAGGTGTGGAAACAGACTCCACGGATCTTTATGGGGGCACAGGTGTTCCCAGGTTAGGGATGTAGTTTAAACACCTCCACAAACCATAGAGAGGTCATCGCAAATACTTGGTTTTGGAGCCCAAACCACACTTTCCCCCGCACTCCCGCCTAGGCTTTCCATCAGGGAAGACAAGCAAAGGGATTCAATTAGAACCCAGGCGCTGCTGTCAGTTGGAGGAACTTCCCTGCACTCAGAATTCCAGAACACATTCTTAGGTGTGGGAGAGATGTGCAGCCCCACTGCACCCAGATGAATGCAGGAAAAGGTGTTCCATTTAGGGAGAAGTCCTCTAAGTACTTCCTCCATGAATCAGGGGGCACTCACTGCTACGTGGCCTCCAAGCCCAACCCCCAGCTTTCCCTCATGGCCTGGCCTAAAAGAACACTCAGGGAACAGAAGCTAAGGGATACTAATAGAATCCAGGTGCTGCTGTCAGTTTGATGTACATCCCCACACTCGGAATACAAGAACACATCTTCGTGTGTGTGCTGGATGTAGGGAAAGAGTCAAAGCATCTTTCAGGGGGCACATTTATTCCATGGTTGTGGGTTGTAGGTTAAAATCTCACATCCCATGGATAGGCTCTCGCTTATACTTGGTTTAGAGCCCAACCCCCACTTTCCCCCACTCTCCAGCCTAGGCATGCCATCAGGGAAGACAAGCTAAGGGATTCTTTTAGAACCCAGGCGCTGCTGTCATTTGGAGGAGCCTCCCCACAATCAGGATACCTGAGCACGTCTCCGTGTGTGTGCTGGAGGTGGGGAAACAGATTCCACGCATCTTTATGGGGCACAGGTATTCCAAGGTTGGGGAAGTAGTTTAAAACCCTCCACTACCCACAGAGATGCACTCGCTAATACTTGGCTTTAGAGCCCATCCCCCACCATCGCTTACTGCTAGGCCTAGGGAAACACTTATTGAAGTCAAGCTAAGGGATTCTATTACAACCCAGGTGCTGCTGTCTGTTGGAGGAACCTCCCCACACTCAGAACCCCAGAACACTTCTTCCTGTGTGTGCTGGACGTGGGGAAACATAGCACACGCATTTTTCAGGGGTCACAGTAATTCCCAAGTTGTGGGTTGTAGTTTAAACATCTCCACTACCCATGGAGAGGCACACGCTAATACTTAGTTTTAGATCCCAAATCCCACTTTCAACCACACACTGGCCTAGGCAAACCATCAGGGAAGACAAGCAAAGGGATTCTATTCAAACCAAGACGCTGATGTCAGTTGGAGGAACTACCCCACCCTCAGGATACTGGAACCCAACCTTGTGTGGTGGGGAGATTTGAAGCCCCACTCCACGCAGATGAATGGGTGCTCAGGTGTTTCCCTTTATGGAGAATTCATCTAAATACTTCCTCAGTCCATCGGGGACACTCGCTACTATTTGGCCTCAAAGCCCAACCCCCAGGTTTCTCTCAGAGTCAGTCCTAGGGAAACACTCAGGGATTACAAGCTAAGGGATTCTATTAGAACCCAGCCGCTTCTGTCACCTGAAATTGCCAGCCCACACTCAGGATAGCAGAAAACTTCTTCATGTGTGTTCTGGTGGTGGGGATACAGAGTCCACGCTTTTTTCAAGGAGCACAGGTATTCCCATGTTGTGGGCTTTTGGTTAATAACCTCCAAATCCCATGGAGAAGCACTCGCTAATACTTGGATTTAGAGCCCAACCCACCCTTTCCCCAGCACTCCGTATCAGGCAACCAAACAGGGTAGACAAGTTAAGCGATTTTATAAGAACCAAGGCCCTGCTCTCAGTTGGAGGAGGCTGCCCAGTCTCAGGATAACTGTGCAAGTGTTCGTGTGTGTGCTGGAGGTGTGGAAACAGACTCCACGGATCTTTATGGGGGCACAGGTGTTCCCAGGTTAGGGATGTAGTTTAAACACCTCCACAAACCATAGAGAGGTCATCGCAAATACTTGGTTTTGGAGCCCAAACCACACTTTCCCCCGCACTCCCGCCTAGGCTTTCCATCAGGGAAGACAAGCAAAGGGATTCAATTAGAACCCAGGCGCTGCTGTCAGTTGGAGGAACTTCCCTGCACTCAGAATTCCAGAACACATTCTTAGGTGTGGGAGAGATGTGCAGCCCCACTGCACCCAGATGAATGCAGGAAAAGGTGTTCCCTTTAGGGAGAAGTCCTCTAAGTACTTCCTCCATGAATCAGGGGGCACTCACTGCTACGTGGCCTCCAAGCCCAACCCCCAGCTTTCCCTCATGGCCTGGCCTAAAAGAACACTCAGGGAACAGAAGCTAAGGGATACTAATAGAATCCAGGTGCTGCTGTCAGTTTGAGGAACATCCCCACACTCAGAATACAAGAACACATCTTCGTGTGTGTGCTGGATGTAGGGAAACAGTCAAAGCATCTTTCAGGGGGCACATTTATTCCATGGTTGTGGGTTGTAGGTTAAAAACCCACATCCCATGGATAGGCTCTCGCTTATACTTGGTTTAGAGCCCAACCCCCACTTTCCCCCACTCTCCAGCCTAGGCATGCCATCAGGGAAGACAAGCTAAGGGATTCTTTTAGAACCCAGGCGCTGCTGTCATTTGGAGGAGCCTCCCCACAATCAGGATACCTGAGCACGTCTCCGTGTGTGTGCTGGAGGTGGGGAAACAGATTCCACGCATCTTTATGGGGCACAGGTATTCCAAGGTTGGGGAAGTAGTTTAAAACCCTCCACTACCCACAGAGATGCACTCGCTAATACTTGGCTTTAGAGCCCATCCCCCACCATCGCTTACTGCTAGGCCTAGGGAAACACTTAGGGAAGACAAGCTTAGGGATTCTATTACAACCCAGGTGCTGCTGTCTGTTGGAGGAACCTCCCCACACTCAGAACCCCAGAACACTTCTTCCTGTGTGTGCTGGACGTGGGGAAACATAGCACACGCATTTTTCAGGGGTCACAGTAATTCCCAAGTTGTGGGTTGTAGTTTAAACATCTCCACTACCCATGGAGAGGCACACGCTAATACTTAGTTTTAGATCCCAAATCCCACTTTCAACCACACACTGGCCTAGGCAAACCATCAGGGAAGACAAGCAAAGGGATTCTATTCAAACCAAGACGCTGATGTCAGTTGGAGGAACTACCCCACCCTCAGGATACTGGAACCCAACCTTGTGTGGTGGGGAGATTTGAAGCCCCACTGCATGCAGATGAATGGGTGCTCAGGTGTTTCCCTTTATGGAGAATTCATCTAAATACTTCCTCAGTCCATCGGGGACACTCGCTACTATTTGGCCTCAAAGCCCAACCCCCAGGTTTCTCTCAGAGTCAGTCCTAGGGAAACACTCAGGGATTACAAGCTAAGGGATTCTATTAGAACCCAGACGCTTCTGTCACCTGAAATTGCCAGCCCACACTCAGGATAGCAGAAAACTTCTTCATGTGTGTTCTGGTGGTGGGGATACAGAGTCCACGCTTTTTTCAAGGAGCACAGGTATTCCCATGTTGTGGGCTTTTGGTTAATAACCTCCAAATCCCATGGAGAAGCACTCGCTAATACTTGGATTTAGAGCCCAACCCACCCTTTCCCCAGCACTCCGTATCAGGCAACCAAACAGGGTAGACAAGTTAAGCGATTTTATAAGAACCAAGGCCCTGCTCTCAGTTGGAGGAGGCTGCCCACTCTCAGGATAACTGTGCAAGTGTTCGTGTGTGTGCTGGAGGTGTGGAAACAGACTCCACGGATCTTTATGGGGGCACAGGTGTTCCCAGGTTAGGGATGTAGTTTAAACACCTCCACAAACCATAGAGAGGTCATCGCAAATACTTGGTTTTGGAGCCCAAACCACACTTTCCCCCACACTCCCGCCTAGGCTTTCCATCAGGGAAGACAAGCAAAGGAATTCAATTAGAACCCAGGCGCTGCTGTCAGTTGGAGGAATTTCCCTGCACTCAGAATTCCAGAACACATTCTTAGGTGTGGGAGAGATGTGCAGCCCCACTGCACCCAGAAGAATGCAGGAAAAGGTGTTCCCTTTAGGGAGAAGTCCTCTAAGTACTTCCTCCATGAATCAGGGGGCACTCACTGCTACGTGGCCTCCAAGCCCAACCCCCAGCTTTCCCTCATGGCCTGGCCTAAAAGAACACTCAGGGAACAGAAGCTAAGGGATAGTAATAGAATCCAGGTGCTGCTGTCAGTTTGAGGAACATCCCCACACTCAGAATACAAGAACACATCTTCGTGTGTGTGCTGGATGTAGGGAAACAGTCAAAGCATCTTTCAGGGGGCACATTTATTCCATGGTTGTGGGTTGTAGGTTAAAAACCCACATCCCATGGATAGGCTCTCGCTTATACTTGGTTTAGAGCCCAACCCCCACTTTCCCCCACTCTCCAGCCTAGGCATGCCATCAGGGAAGACAAGCTAAGGGATTCTTTTAGAACCCAGGCGCTGCTGTCATTTGGAGGAGCCTCCCCACAATCAGGATACCTGAGCACGTCTCCGTGTGTGTGCTGGAGGTGGGGAAACAGATTCCACGCATCTTTATGGGGCACAGGTGTTCCAAGGTTGGGGAAGTAGTTTAAAACCCTCCACTACCCACAGAGATGCACTCGCTAATACTTGGCTTTAGAGCCCATCCCCCACCATCGCTTACTGCTAGGCCTAGGTAAACACTTAGGGAAGTCAAGCTAAGGGATTCTATTACAACCCAGGTGCTGCTGTCTGTTGGAGGAACCTCCCCACACTCAGAACCCGAGAACAATTCTTCCTGTGTGTGCTGGACGTGGGGAAACATAGCACACGCATTTTTCAGGGGTCACAGTAATTCCCAAGTTGTGGGTTGTAGTTTAAACATCTCCACTACCCATGGAGAGGCACACGCTAATACTTAGTTTTAGATCCCAAATCCCACTTTCAACCACACACTGGCCTAGGCAAACCATCAGGGAAGACACGCAAAGGGATTCTATTCAAACCAAGACGCTGATGTCAGTTGGAGGAACTACCCCACCCTCAGGATACTGGAACCCAACCTTGTGTGGTGGGGAGATTTGAAGCCCCACTCCACGCAGATGAATGGGTGCTCAGGTGTTTCCCTTTATGGAGAATTCATCTAAATACTTCCTCAGTCCATCGGGGACACTCGCTACTATTTGGCCTCAAAGCCCAACCCCCAGGTTTCTCTCAGAGTCAGTCCTAGGGAAACACTCAGGGATTACAAGCTAAGGGATTCTATTAGAACCCAGCCGCTTCTGTCACCTGAAATTGCCAGCCCACACTCAGGATAGCAGAAAACTTCTTCATGTGTGTTCTGGTGGTGGGGATACAGAGTCCACGCTTTTTTCAAGGAGCACAGGTATTCCCATGTTGTGGGCTTTTGGTTAATAACCTCCAAATCCCATGGAGAAGCACTCGCTAATACTTGGATTTAGAGCCCAACCCACCCTTTCCCCAGCACTCCGTATCAGGCAACCAAACAGGGTAGACAAGTTAAGCGATTTTATAAGAACCAAGGCCCTGCTCTCAGTTGGAGGAGGCTGCCCACTCTCAGGATAACTGTGCAAGTGTTCGTGTGTGTGCTGGAGGTGTGGAAACAGACTCCACGGATCTTTATGGGGGCACAGGTGTTCCCAGGTTAGGGATGTAGTTTAAACACCTCCACAAACCATAGAGAGGTCATCGCAAATACTTGGTTTTGGAGCCCAAACCACACTTTCCCCCGCACTCCCGCCTAGGCTTTCCATCAGGGAAGACAAGCAAAGGGATTCAATTAGAACCCAGGCGCTGCTGTCAGTTGGAGGAACTTCCCTGCACTCAGAATTCCAGAACACATTCTTAGGTGTGGGAGAGATGTGCAGCCCCACTGCACCCAGATGAATGCAGGAAAAGGTGTTCCCTTTAGGGAGAAGTCCTCAAAGTACTTCCTCCATGAATCAGGGGGCACTCACTGCTACGTGGCCTCCAAGCCCAACCCCCAGCTTTCCCTCATGGCCTGGCCTAAAAGAACACTCAGGGAACAGAAGCTAAGGGATACTAATAGAATCCAGGTGCTGCTGTCAGTTTGAGGTACATCCCCACACTCGGAATACAAGAACACATCTTCGTGTGTGTGCTGGATGTAGGGAAACAGTCAAAGCATCTTTCAGGGGGCACATTTATTCCATGGTTGTGGGTTGTAGGTTAAAAACCCACATCCCATGGATAGGCTCTCGCTTATACTTGGTTTAGAGCCCAACCCCCACTTTCCCCCACTCTCCAGCCTAGGCATGCCATCAGGGAAGACAAGCTAAGGGATTCTTTTAGAACCCAGGCGCTGCTGTCATTTGGAGGAGCCTCCCCACAATCAGGATACCTGAGCACGTCTCCGTGTGTGTGCTGGAGGTGGGGAAACAGATTCCACGCATCTTTATGGGGCACAGGTATTCCAAGGTTGGGGAAGTAGTTTAAAACCCTCCACTACCCACAGAGATGCACTCGCTAATACTTGGATTTAGAGCCCATCCCCCACCATCGCTTACTGCTAGGCCTAGGGAAACACTTAGGGAAGACAAGCTAAGGGATTCTATTACAACCCAGGTGCTGCTGTCTGTTGGAGGAACCTCCCCACACTCAGAACCCCAGAACACTTCTTCCTGTGTGTGGTGGACGTGGGGAAACATAGCACACGCATTTTTCAGGGGTCACAGTAATTCCCAAGTTGTGGGTTGTAGTTTAAACATCTCCACTACCCATGGAGAGGCACACGCTAATACTTAGTTTTAGATCCCAAATCCCACTTTCAACCACACACTGGCCTAGTCAAACCATCAGGGAAGACAAGCAAAGGGATTCTATTCAAACCAAGACGCTGATGTCAGTTGGAGGAACTACCCCACCCTCAGGATACTGGAACCCAACCTTGTGTGGTGGGGAGATTTGAAGCCCCACTCCACGCAGATGAATGGGTGCTCAGGTGTTTCCCTTTATGGAGAATTCATCTAAATACTTCCTCAGTCCATCGGGGACACTCGCTACTATTTGGCCTCAAAGCCCAACCCCCAGGTTTCTCTCAGAGTCAGTCCTAGGGAAACACTCAGGGATTACAAGCTAAGGGATTCTATTAGAACCCAGCCGCTTCTGTCACCTGAAATTGCCAGCCCACACTCAGGATAGCAGAAAACTTCTTCATGTGTGTTCTGGTGGTGGGGATACAGAGTCCACGCTTTTTTCAAGGAGCACAGGTATTCCCATGTTGTGGGCTTTTGGTTAATAACCTCCAAATCCCATGGAGAAGCACTCGCTAATACTTGGATTTAGAGCCCAACCCACCCTTTCCCCAGCACTCCGTATCAGGCAACCAAACAGGGTAGACAAGTTAAGCGATTTTATAAGAACCAAGGCCCTGCTCTCAGTTGGAGGAGGCTGCCCAGTCTCAGGATAACTGTGCAAGTGTTCGTGTGTGTGCTGGAGGTGTGGAAACAGACTCCACGGATCTTTATGGGGGCACAGGTGTTCCCAGGTTAGGGATGTAGTTTAAACACCTCCACAAACCATAGAGAGGTCATCGCAAATACTTGGTTTTGGAGCCCAAACCACACTTTCCCCCGCACTCCCGCCTAGGCTTTCCATCAGGGAAGACAAGCAAAGGGATTCAATTAGAACCCAGGCGCTGCTGTCAGTTGGAGGAACTTCCCTGCACTCAGAATTCCAGAACACATTCTTAGGTGTGGGAGAGATGTGCAGCCCCACTGCACCCAGATGAATGCAGGAAAAGGTGTTCCCTTTAGGGAGAAGTCCTCTAAGTACTTCCTCCATGAATCAGGGGGCACTCACTGCTACGTGGCCTCCAAGCCCAACCCCCAGCTTTCCCTCATGGCCTGGCCTAAAAGAACACTCAGGGAACAGAAGCTAAGGGATACTAATAGAATCCAGGTGCTGCTGTCAGTTTGAGGAACATCCCCACACTCAGAATACAAGAACACATCTTCGTGTGTGTGCTGGATGTAGGGAAACAGTCAAAGCATCTTTCAGGGGGCACATTTATTCCATGGTTGTGGGTTGTAGGTTAAAAACCCACATCCCATGGATAGGCTCTCGCTTATACTTGGTTTAGAGCCCAACCCCCACTTTCCCCCACTCTCCAGCCTAGGCATGCCATCAGGGAAGACAAGCTAAGGGATTCTTTTAGAACCCAGGCGCTGCTGTCATTTGGAGGAGCCTCCCCACAATCAGGATACCTGAGCACGTCTCCGTGTGTGTGCTGGAGGTGGGGAAACAGATTCCACGCATCTTTATGGGGCACAGGTATTCCAAGGTTGGGGAAGTAGTTTAAAACCCTCCACTACCCACAGAGATGCACTCGCTAATACTTGGCTTTAGAGCCCATCCCCCACCATCGCTTACTGCTAGGCCTAGGGAAACACTTAGGGAAGACAAGCTTAGGGATTCTATTACAACCCAGGTGCTGCTGTCTGTTGGAGGAACCTCCCCACACTCAGAACCCCAGAACACTTCTTCCTGTGTGTGCTGGACGTGGGGAAACATAGCACACGCATTTTTCAGGGGTCACAGTAATTCCCAAGTTGTGGGTTGTAGTTTAAACATCTCCACTACCCATGGAGAGGCACACGCTAATACTTAGTTTTAGATCCCAAATCCCACTTTCAACCACACACTGGCCTAGGCAAACCATCAGGGAAGACAAGCAAAGGGATTCTATTCAAACCAAGACGCTGATGTCAGTTGGAGGAACTACCCCACCCTCAGGATACTGGAACCCAACCTTGTGTGGTGGGGAGATTTGAAGCCCCACTGCATGCAGATGAATGGGTGCTCAGGTGTTTCCCTTTATGGAGAATTCATCTAAATACTTCCTCAGTCCATCGGGGACACTCGCTACTATTTGGCCTCAAAGCCCAACCCCCAGGTTTCTCTCAGAGTCAGTCCTAGGGAAACACTCAGGGATTACAAGCTAAGGGATTCTATTAGAACCCAGACGCTTCTGTCACCTGAAATTGCCAGCCCACACTCAGGATAGCAGAAAACTTCTTCATGTGTGTTCTGGTGGTGGGGATACAGAGTCCACGCTTTTTTCAAGGAGCACAGGTATTCCCATGTTGTGGGCTTTTGGTTAATAACCTCCAAATCCCATGGAGAAGCACTCGCTAATACTTGGATTTAGAGCCCAACCCACCCTTTCCCCAGCACTCCGTATCAGGCAACCAAACAGGGTAGACAAGTTAAGCGATTTTATAAGAACCAAGGCCCTGCTCTCAGTTGGAGGAGGCTGCCCACTCTCAGGATAACTGTGCAAGTGTTCGTGTGTGTGCTGGAGGTGTGGAAACAGACTCCACGGATCTTTATGGGGGCACAGGTGTTCCCAGGTTAGGGATGTAGTTTAAACACCTCCACAAACCATAGAGAGGTCATCGCAAATACTTGGTTTTGGAGCCCAAACCACACTTTCCCCCACACTCCCGCCTAGGCTTTCCATCAGGGAAGACAAGCAAAGGAATTCAATTAGAACCCAGGCGCTGCTGTCAGTTGGAGGAATTTCCCTGCACTCAGAATTCCAGAACACATTCTTAGGTGTGGGAGAGATGTGCAGCCCCACTGCACCCAGAAGAATGCAGGAAAAGGTGTTCCCTTTAGGGAGAAGTCCTCTAAGTACTTCCTCCATGAATCAGGGGGCACTCACTGCTACGTGGCCTCCAAGCCCAACCCCCAGCTTTCCCTCATGGCCTGGCCTAAAAGAACACTCAGGGAACAGAAGCTAAGGGATAGTAATAGAATCCAGGTGCTGCTGTCAGTTTGAGGAACATCCCCACACTCAGAATACAAGAACACATCTTCGTGTGTGTGCTGGATGTAGGGAAACAGTCAAAGCATCTTTCAGGGGGCACATTTATTCCATGGTTGTGGGTTGTAGGTTAAAAACCCACATCCCATGGATAGGCTCTCGCTTATACTTGGTTTAGAGCCCAACCCCCACTTTCCCCCACTCTCCAGCCTAGGCATGCCATCAGGGAAGACAAGCTAAGGGATTCTTTTAGAACCCAGGCGCTGCTGTCATTTGGAGGAGCCTCCCCACAATCAGGATACCTGAGCACGTCTCCGTGTGTGTGCTGGAGGTGGGGAAACAGATTCCACGCATCTTTATGGGGCACAGGTGTTCCAAGTTTGGGGAAGTAGTTTAAAACCCTCCACTACCCACAGAGATGCACTCGCTAATACTTGGCTTTAGAGCCCATCCCCCACCATCGCTTACTGCTAGGCCTAGGTAAACACTTAGTGAAGTCAAGCTAAGGGATTCTATTACAACCCAGGTGCTGCTGTCTGTTGGAGGAACCTCCCCACACTCAGAACCCCAGAACACTTCTTCCTGTGTGTGCTGGACGTGGGGAAACATAGCACACGCATTTTTCAGGGGTCACAGTAATTCCCAAGTTGTGGGTTGTAGTTTAAACATCTCCACTACCCATGGAGAGGCACACGCTAATACTTAGTTTTAGATCCCAAATCCCACTTTCAACCACACACTGGCCTAGGCAAACCATCAGGGAAGACAAGCAAAGGGATTCTATTCAAACCAAGATGCTGATGTCAGTTGGAGGAACTACCCCACCCTCAGGATACTGGAACCCAACCTTGTGTGGTGGGGAGATTTGAAGCCCCACTCCACGCAGATGAATGGGTGCTCAGGTGTTTCCCTTTATGGAGAATTCATCTAAATACTTCCTCAGTCCATCGGGGACACTCGCTACTATTTGTCCTCAAAGCCCAACCCCCAGGATTCTCTCAGAGTCAGTCCTAGGGAAACACTCAGGGATTACAAGCTAAGGGATTCTATTAGAACCCAGCCGCTTCTGTCACCTGAAATTGCCAGCCCACACTCAGGATAGCAGAAAACTTCTTCATGTGTGTTCTGGTGGTGGGGATACAGAGTCCACGCTTTTTTCAAGGAGCACAGGTATTCCCATGTTGTGGGCTTTTGGTTAATAACCTCCAAATCCCATGGAGAAGCACTCGCTAATACTTGGATTTAGAGCCCAACCCACCCTTTCCCCAGCACTCCGTATCAGGCAACCAAACAGGGTAGACAAGTTAAGCGATTTTATAAGAACCAAGGCCCTGCTCTCAGTTGGAGGAGGCTGCCCACTCTCAGGATAACTGTGCAAGTGTTCGTGTGTGTGCTGGAGGTGTGGAAACAGACTCCACGGATCTTTATGGGGGCACAGGTGTTCCCAGGTTAGGGATGTAGTTTAAACACCTCCACAAACCATAGAGAGGTCATTGCAAATACTTGGTTTTGGAGCCCAAACCACACTTTCCCCCGCACTCCCGCCTAGGCTTTCCATCAGGGAAGACAAGCAAATGGATTCAATTAGAACCCAGGCGCTGCTGTCAGTTGGAGGAACTTCCCTGCACTCAGAATTCCAGAACACATTCTTAGGTGTGGGAGAGATGTGCAGCCCCACTGCACCCAGATGAATGCAGTAAAAGGTGTTCCCTTTAGGGAGAAGTCCTCTAAGTACTTCCTCAATGGATCAGGGGGCACTCAGTGCTACGTGGCCTCCAAGCCCAACCCCCAGCTTTCCCTCATGGCCTGGCCTAAAAGAACACTCAGGGAACAGAAGCTAAGGGTTAGTAATAGAATTCAGGTGCTGCTGTCAGTTTGAGGAACTTCCCCACACTCAGAATACAAGAACACATCTTCGTGTGTGTGCTGGATGTAGGGAAACAGTCAAAGCATCTTTCAGGGGGCACATTTATTCCATGGTTGTGGGTTGTAGGTTAAAAACCCACATCCCATGGATAGGCTCTCGCTTATACTTGGTTTAGAGCCCAACCCCCACTTTCCCCCACTCTCCAGCCTAGGCATGCCATCAGGGAAGACAAGCTAAGGGATTCTTTTAGAACCCAGGCGCTGCTGTCATTTGGAGGAGCCTCCCCACAATCAGGATACCTGAGCACGTCTCCGTGTGTGTGCTGGAGGTGGGGAAACAGATTCCACGCATCTTTATGGGGCACAGGTGTTCCAAGGTTGGGGAAGTAGTTTAAAACCCTCCACTACCCACAGAGATGCACTCGCTAATACTTGGCTTTAGAGCCCATCCCCCACCATCGCTTACTGCTAGGCCTAGGTAAACACTTAGGGAAGTCAAGCTAAGGGATTCTATTACAACCCAGGTGCTGCTGTCTGTTGGAGGAACCTCCCCACACTCAGAACCCGAGAACAATTCTTCCTGTGTGTGCTGGACGTGGGGAAACATAGCACACGCATTTTTCAGGGGTCACAGTAATTCCCAAGTTGTGGGTTGTAGTTTAAACATCTCCACTACCCATGGAGAGGCACACGCTAATACTTAGTTTTAGATCCCAAATCCCACTTTCAACCACACACTGGCCTAGGCAAACCATCAGGGAAGACACGCAAAGGGATTCTATTCAAACCAAGACGCTGATGTCAGTTGGAGGAACTACCCCACCCTCAGGATACTGGAACCCAACCTTGTGTGGTGGGGAGATTTGAAGCCCCACTCCACGCAGATGAATGGGTGCTCAGGTGTTTCCCTTTATGGAGAATTCATCTAAATACTTCCTCAGTCCATCGGGGACACTCGCTACTATTTGGCCTCAAAGCCCAACCCCCAGGTTTCTCTCAGAGTCAGTCCTAGGGAAACACTCAGGGATTACAAGCTAAGGGATTCTATTAGAACCCAGCCGCTTCTGTCACCTGAAATTGCCAGCCCACACTCAGGATAGCAGAAAACTTCTTCATGTGTGTTCTGGTGGTGGGGATACAGAGTCCACGCTTTTTTCAAGGAGCACAGGTATTCCCATGTTGTGGGCTTTTGGTTAATAACCTCCAAATCCCATGGAGAAGCACTCGCTAATACTTGGATTTAGAGCCCAACCCACCCTTTCCCCAGCACTCCGTATCAGGCAACCAAACAGGGTAGACAAGTTAAGCGATTTTATAAGAACCAAGGCCCTGCTCTCAGTTGGAGGAGGCTGCCCACTCTCAGGATAACTGTGCAAGTGTTCGTGTGTGTGCTGGAGGTGTGGAAACAGACTCCACGGATCTTTATGGGGGCACAGGTGTTCCCAGGTTAGGGATGTAGTTTAAACACCTCCACAAACCATAGAGAGGTCATCGCAAATACTTGGTTTTGGAGCCCAAACCACACTTTCCCCCGCACTCCCGCCTAGGCTTTCCATCAGGGAAGACAAGCAAAGGGATTCAATTAGAACCCAGGCGCTGCTGTCAGTTGGAGGAACTTCCCTGCACTCAGAATTCCAGAACACATTCTTAGGTGTGGGAGAGATGTGCAGCCCCACTGCACCCAGATGAATGCAGGAAAAGGTGTTCCCTTTAGGGAGAAGTCCTCAAAGTACTTCCTCCATGAATCAGGGGGCACTCACTGCTACGTGGCCTCCAAGCCCAACCCCCAGCTTTCCCTCATGGCCTGGCCTAAAAGAACACTCAGGGAACAGAAGCTAAGGGATACTAATAGAATCCAGGTGCTGCTGTCAGTTTGAGGTACATCCCCACACTCGGAATACAAGAACACATCTTCGTGTGTGTGCTGGATGTAGGGAAACAGTCAAAGCATCTTTCAGGGGGCACATTTATTCCATGGTTGTGGGTTGTAGGTTAAAAACCCACATCCCATGGATAGGCTCTCGCTTATACTTGGTTTAGAGCCCAACCCCCACTTTCCCCCACTCTCCAGCCTAGGCATGCCATCAGGGAAGACAAGCTAAGGGATTCTTTTAGAACCCAGGCGCTGCTGTCATTTGGAGGAGCCTCCCCACAATCAGGATACCTGAGCACGTCTCCGTGTGTGTGCTGGAGGTGGGGAAACAGATTCCACGCATCTTTATGGGGCACAGGTATTCCAAGGTTGGGGAAGTAGTTTAAAACCCTCCACTACCCACAGAGATGCACTCGCTAATACTTGGATTTAGAGCCCATCCCCCACCATCGCTTACTGCTAGGCCTAGGGAAACACTTAGGGAAGACAAGCTAAGGGATTCTATTACAACCCAGGTGCTGCTGTCTGTTGGAGGAACCTCCCCACACTCAGAACCCCAGAACACTTCTTCCTGTGTGTGGTGGACGTGGGGAAACATAGCACACGCATTTTTCAGGGGTCACAGTAATTCCCAAGTTGTGGGTTGTAGTTTAAACATCTCCACTACCCATGGAGAGGCACACGCTAATACTTAGTTTTAGATCCCAAATCCCACTTTCAACCACACACTGGCCTAGTCAAACCATCAGGGAAGACAAGCAAAGGGATTCTATTCAAACCAAGACGCTGATGTCAGTTGGAGGAACTACCCCACCCTCAGGATACTGGAACCCAACCTTGTGTGGTGGGGAGATTTGAAGCCCCACTCCACGCAGATGAATGGGTGCTCAGGTGTTTCCCTTTATGGAGAATTCATCTAAATACTTCCTCAGTCCATCGGGGACACTCGCTACTATTTGGCCTCAAAGCCCAACCCCCAGGTTTCTCTCAGAGTCAGTCCTAGGGAAACACTCAGGGATTACAAGCTAAGGGATTCTATTAGAACCCAGCCGCTTCTGTCACCTGAAATTGCCAGCCCACACTCAGGAGAGCAGAAAACTTCTTCATGTGTGTTCTGGTGGTGGGGATACAGAGTCCACGCTTTTTTCAAGGAGCACAGGTATTCCCATGTTGTGGGCTTTTGGTTAATAACCTCCAAATCCCATGGAGAAGCACTCGCTAATACTTGGATTTAGAGCCCAACCCACCCTTTCCCCAGCACTCCGTATCAGGCAACCAAACAGGGTAGACAAGTTAAGCGATTTTATAAGAACCAAGGCCCTGCTCTCAGTTGGAGGAGGCTGCCCACTCTCAGGATAACTGTGCAAGTGTTCGTGTGTGTGCTGGAGGTGTGGAAACAGACTCCACGGATCTTTATGGGGGCACAGGTGTTCCCAGGTTAGGGATGTAGTTTAAACACCTCCACAAACCATAGAGAGGTCATCGCAAATACTTGGTTTAGAGCCCAACCCCCACTTTCCCCCACTCTCCAGCCTAGGCATGCCATCAGGGAAGACAAGCTAAGGGATTCTTTTAGAACCCAGGCGCTGCTGTCATTTGGAGGAGCCTCCCCACAATCAGGATACCTGAGCACGTCTCCGTGTGTGTGCTGGAGGTGGGGAAACAGATTCCACGCATCTTTATGGGGCACAGGTATTCCAAGGTTGGGGAAGTAGTTTAAAACCCTCCACTACCCACAGAGATGCACTCGCTAATACTTGGATTTAGAGCCCATCCCCCACCATCGCTTACTGCTAGGCCTAGGGAAACACTTAGGGAAGACAAGCTAAGGGATTCTATTACAACCCAGGTGCTGCTGTCTGTTGGAGGAACCTCCCCACACTCAGAACCCCAGAACACTTCTTCCTGTGTGTGGTGGACGTGGGGAAACATAGCACACGCATTTTTCAGGGGTCACAGTAATTCCCAAGTTGTGGGTTGTAGTTTAAACATCTCCACTACCCATGGAGAGGCACACGCTAATACTTAGTTTTAGATCCCAAATCCCACTTTCAACCACACACTGGCCTAGTCAAACCATCAGGGAAGACAAGCAAAGGGATTCTATTCAAACCAAGACGCTGATGTCAGTTGGAGGAACTACCCCACCCTCAGGATACTGGAACACAACCTTGTGTGGTGGGGAGATTTGAAGCCCCACTCCACGCAGATGAATGGGTGCTCAGGTGTTTCCCTTTATGGAGAATTCATCTAAATACTTCCTCAGTCCATCGGGGACACTCGCTACTATTTGGCCTCAAAGCCCAACCCCCAGGTTTCTCTCAGAGTCAGTCCTAGGGAAACACTCAGGGATTACAAGCTAAGGGATTCTATTAGAACCCAGCCGCTTCTGTCACCTGAAATTGCCAGCCCACACTCAGGAGAGCAGAAAACTTCTTCATGTGTGTTCTGGTGGTGGGGATACAGAGTCCACGCTTTTTTCAAGGAGCACAGGTATTCCCATGTTGTGGGCTTTTGGTTAATAACCTCCAAATCCCATGGAGAAGCACTCGCTAATACTTGGATTTAGAGCCCAACCCACCCTTTCCCCAGCACTCCGTATCAGGCAACCAAACAGGGTAGACAAGTTAAGCGATTTTATAAGAACCAAGGCCCTGCTCTCAGTTGGAGGAGGCTGCCCACTCTCAGGATAACTGTGCAAGTGTTCGTGTGTGTGCTGGAGGTGTGGAAACAGACTCCACGGATCTTTATGGGGGCACAGGTGTTCCCAGGTTAGGGATGTAGTTTAAACACCTCCACAAACCATAGAGAGGTCATCGCCAATACTTGGTTTTGGAGCCCAAACCACACTTTCCCCCGCACTCCCGCCTAGGCTTTCCATCAGGGAAGACAAGCAAAGGGATTCAATTAGAACCCAGGCGCTGCTGTCAGTTGGAGGAACTTCCCTGCACTCAGAATTCCAGAACACATTTTTAGGTGTGGGAGAGATGTGCAGCCCCACTGCACCCAGATGAATGCAGGAAAAGGTGTTCCATTTAGGGAGAAGTCCTCTAAGTACTTCCTCCATGAATCAGGGGGCACTCACTGCTACGTGGCCTCCAAGCCCAACCCCCAGCTTTCCCTCATGGCCTGGCCTAAAAGAACACTCAGGGAACAGAAGCTAAGGGATACTAATAGAATCCAGGTGCTGCTGTCAGTTTGATGTACATCCCCACACTCGGAATACAAGAACACATCTTCGTGTGTGTGCTGGATGTAGGGAAACAGTCAAAGCATCTTTCAGGGGGCACATTTATTCAATGGTTGTGGGTTGTAGGTTAAAATCTCACATCCCATGGATAGGCTCTCGCTTATACTTGGTTTAGAGCCCAACCCCCACTTTCCCCCACTCTCCAGCCTAGGCATGCCATCAGGGAAGACAAGCTAAGGGATTCTTTTAGAACCCAGGCGCTGCTGTCATTTGGAGGAGCCTCCCCACAATCAGGATACCTGAGCACGTCTCCGTGTGTGTGCTGGAGGTGGGGAAACAGATTCCACGCATCTTTATGGGGCACAGGTATTCCAAGGTTGGGGAAGTAGTTTAAAACCCTCCACTACCCACAGAGATGCACTCGCTAATACTTGGCTTTAGAGCCCATCCCCCACCATCGCTTACTGCTAGGCCTAGGGATACACTTATTGAAGTCAAGCTAAGGGATTCTATTACAACCCAGGTGCTGCTGTCTGTTGGAGGAACCTCCCCACACTCAGAACCCCAGAACACTTCTTCCTGTGTGTGCTGGACGTGGGGAAACATAGCACACGCATTTTTCAGGGGTCACAGTAATTCCCAAGTTGTGGGTTGTAGTTTAAACATCTCCACTACCCATGGAGAGGCACACGCTAATACTTAGTTTTAGATCCCAAATCCCACTTTCAACCACACACTGGCCTAGGCAAACCATCAGGGAAGACAAGCAAAGGGATTCTATTCAAACCAAGACGCTGATGTCAGTTGGAGGAACTACCCCACCCTCAGGATACTGGAACCCAACCTTGTGTGGTGGGGAGATTTGAAGCCCCACTCCACGCAGATGAATGGGTGCTCAGGTGTTTCCCTTTATGGAGAATTCATCTAAATACTTCCTCAGTCCATCGGGGACACTCGCTACTATTTGGCCTCAAAGCCCAACCCCCAGGTTTCTCTCAGAGTCAGTCCTAGGGAAACACTCAGGGATTACAAGCTAAGGGATTCTATTAGAACCCAGCCGCTTCTGTCACCTGAAATTGCCAGCCCACACTCAGGATAGCAGAAAACTTCTTCATGTGTGTTCTGGTGGTGGGGATACAGAGTCCACGCTTTTTTCAAGGAGCACAGGTATTCCCATGTTGTGGGCTTTTGGTTAATAACCTCCAAATCCCATGGAGAAGCACTCGCTAATACTTGGATTTAGAGCCCAACCCACCCTTTCCCCAGCACTCCGTATCAGGCAACCAAACAGGGTAGACAAGTTAAGCGATTTTATAAGAACCAAGGCCCTGCTCTCAGTTGGAGGAGGCTGCCCACTCTCAGGATAACTGTGCAAGAGTTCGTGTGTGTGCTGGAGGTGTGGAAACAGACTCCACGGATCTTTATGGGGGCACAGGTGTTCCCAGGTTAGGGATGTAGTTTAAACACCTCCACAAACCATAGAGAGGTCATCGCAAATACTTGGTTTTGGAGCCCAAACCACACTTTCCCCCGCACTCCCGCCTAGGATTTCCATCAGGGAAGACAAGCAAAGGGATTCAATTAGAACCCAGGCGCTGCTGTCAGTTGGAGGAACTTCCCTGCACTCAGAATTCCAGAACACATTCTTAGGTGTGGGAGAGATGTGCAGCCCCACTGCACCCAGATGAATGCAGGAAAAGGTGTTCCCTTTAGGGAGAAGTCCTCTAAGTAATTCCTCCATGAATCAGGGGGCACTCACTGCTACGTGGCCTCCAAGCCCAACCCCCAGCTTTCCCTCATGGCCTGGCCTAAAAGAACACTCAGGGAACAGAAGCTAACGGATACTAATAGAATCCAGGTGCTGCTGTCAGTTTGAGGAACATCCCCACACTCAGAATACAAGAACACATCTTCGTGTGTTTGCTGGATGTAGGGAAACAGTCAAAGCATCTTTCAGGGGGCACATTTATTCCATGGTTGTGGGTTGTAGGTTAAAAACCCACATCCCATGGATAGGCTCTCGCTTATACTTGGTTTAGAGCCCAACCCCCACTTTCCCCCACTCTCCAGCCTAGGCATGCCATCAGGGAAGACAAGCTAAGGGATTCTTTTAGAACCCAGGCGCTGCTGTCATTTGGAGGAGCCTCCCCACAATCAGGATACCTAGCACGTCTCCGTGTGTGTGCTGGAGGTGGGGAAACAGATTCCACGCATCTTTATGGGGCACAGGTATTCCAAGGTTGGGGAAGTAGTTTAAAACCCTCCACTACCCACAGAGATGCACTCGCTAATACTTGGCTTTAGAGCCCATCCCCCACCATCGCTTACTGCTAGGCCTAGGGAAACACTTAGGGAAGACAAGCTAAGGGATTCTATTACAACCCAGGTGCTGCTGTCTGTTGGAGGAACCTCCCCACACTCAGAACCCCAGAACACTTCTTCCTGTGTGTGCTGGACGTGGGGAAACATAGCACACGCATTTTTCAGGGGTCACAGTAATTCCCAAGTTGTGGGTTGTAGTTTAAACATCTCCACTACCCATGGAGAGGCACACGCTAATACTTAGTTTTAGATCCCAAATCCCACTTTCAACCACACACTGGCCTAGGCAAACCATCAGGGAAGACAAGCAAAGGGATTCTATTGAAACCAAGACGCTGATGTCAGTTGGAGGAACTACCCCACCCTCAGGATACTGGAACCCAACCTTGTGTGGTGGGGAGATTTGAAGCCCCACTCCACGCAGATGAATGGGTGCTCAGGTGTTTCCCTTTATGGAGAATTCATCTAAATACTTCCTCAGTCCATCGGGGACACTCGCTACTATTTGGCCTCAAAGCCCAACCCCCAGGTTTCTCTCAGAGTCAGTCCTAGGGAAACACTCAGGGATTACAAGCTAAGGGATTCTATTAGAACCCAGACGCTTCTGTCACCTGAAATTGCCAGCCCACACTCAGGATAGCAGAAAACTTCTTCATGTGTGTTCTGGTGGTGGGGATACAGAGTCCACGCTTTTTTCAAGGAGCACAGGTATTCCCATGTTGTGGGCTTTTGGTTAATAACCTCCAAATCCCATGGAGAAGCACTCGCTAATACTTGGATTTAGAGCCCAACCCACCCTTTCCCCAGCACTCCGTATCAGGCAACCAAACAGGGTAGACAAGTTAAGCGATTTTATAAGAACCAAGGCCCTGCTCTCAGTTGGAGGAGGCTGCCCACTCTCAGGATAACTGTGCAAGTGTTCGTGTGTGTGCTGGAGGTGTGGAAACAGACTCCACGGATCTTTATGGGGGCACAGGTGTTCCCAGGTTAGGGATGTAGTTTAAACACCTCCACAAACCATAGAGAGGTCATCGCAAATACTTGGTTTTGGAGCCCAAACCACACTTTCCCCCGCACTCCCGCCTAGGCTTTCCATCAGGGAAGACAAGCAAAGGGATTCAATTAGAACCCAGGCGCTGCTGTCAGTTGGAGGAACTTCCCTGCACTCAGAATTCCAGAACACATTCTTAGGTGTGGGAGAGATGTGCAGCCCCACTGCACCCAGATGAATGCAGGAAAAGGTGTTCCATTTAGGGAGAAGTCCTCTAAGTACTTCCTCCATGAATCAGGGGGCACTCACTGCTACGTGGCCTCCAAGCCCAACCCCCAGCTTTCCCTCATGGCCTGGCCTAAAAGAACACTCAGGGAACAGAAGCTAAGGGATACTAATAGAATCCAGGTGCTGCTGTCAGTTTGATGTACATCCCCACACTCGGAATACAAGAACACATCTTCGTGTGTGTGCTGGATGTAGGGAAAGAGTCAAAGCATCTTTCAGGGGGCACATTTATTCCATGGTTGTGGGTTGTAGGTTAAAATCTCACATCCCATGGATAGGCTCTCGCTTATACTTGGTTTAGAGCCCAACCCCCACTTTCCCCCACTCTCCAGCCTAGGCATGCCATCAGGGAAGACAAGCTAAGGGATTCTTTTAGAACCCAGGCGCTGCTGTCATTTGGAGGAGCCTCCCCACAATCAGGATACCTGAGCACGTCTCCGTGTGTGTGCTGGAGGTGGGGAAACAGATTCCACGCATCTTTATGGGGCACAGGTATTCCAAGGTTGGGGAAGTAGTTTAAAACCCTCCACTACCCACAGAGATGCACTCGCTAATACTTGGCTTTAGAGCCCATCCCCCACCATCGCTTACTGCTAGGCCTAGGGAAACACTTATTGAAGTCAAGCTAAGGGATTCTATTACAACCCAGGTGCTGCTGTCTGTTGGAGGAACCTCCCCACACTCAGAACCCCAGAACACTTCTTCCTGTGTGTGCTGGACATGGGGAAACAGAGCACACGCATTTTTCAGGGGTCACAGTAATTCCCAAGTTGTGGGTTGTAGTTTAAACATCTCCACTACCCATGGAGAGGCACACGCTAATACTTAGTTTTAGATCCCAAATCCCACTTTCAACCACACACTGGCCTAGGCAAACCATCAGGGAAGACAAGCAAAGGGATTCTATTCAAACCAAGACGCTGATGTCAGTTGGAGGAACTACCCCACCCTCAGGATACTGGAACCCAACCTTGTGTGGTGGGGAGATTTGAAGCCCCACTCCACGCAGATGAATGGGTGCTCAGGTGTTTCCCTTTATGGAGAATTCATCTAAATACTTCCTCAGTCCATCGGGGACACTCGCTACTATTTGGCCTCAAAGCCCAACCCCCAGGTTTCTCTCAGAGTCAGTCCTAGGGAAACACTCAGGGATTACAAGCTAAGGGATTCTATTAGAACCCAGCCGCTTCTGTCACCTGAAATTGCCAGCCCACACTCAGGATAGCAGAAAACTTCTTCATGTGTGTTCTGGTGGTGGGGATACAGAGTCCACGCTTTTTTCAAGGAGCACAGGTATTCCCATGTTGTGGGCTTTTGGTTAATAACCTCCAAATCCCATGGAGAAGCACTCGCTAATACTTGGATTTAGAGCCCAACCCACCCTTTCCCCAGCACTCCGTATCAGGCAACCAAACAGGGTAGACAAGTTAAGCGATTTTATAAGAACCAAGGCCCTGCTCTCAGTTGGAGGAGGCTGCCCACTCTCAGGATAACTGTGCAAGTGTTCGTGTGTGTGCTGGAGGTGTGGAAACAGACTCCACGGATCTTTATGGGGGCACAGGTGTTCCCAGGTTAGGGATGTAGTTTAAACACCTCCACAAACCATAGAGAGGTCATCGCAAATACTTGGTTTTGGAGCCCAAACCACACTTTCCCCCGCACTCCCGCCTAGGCTTTCCATCAGGGAAGACAAGCAAAGGGATTCAATTAGAACCCAGGCGCTGCTGTCAGTTGGAGGAACTTCCCTGCACTCAGAATTCCAGAACACATTCTTAGGTGTGGGAGAGATGTGCAGCCCCACTGCACCCAGATGAATGCAGGAAAAGGTGTTCCCTTTAGGGAGAAGTCCTCAAAGTACTTCCTCCATGAATCAGGGGGCACTCACTGCTACGTGGCCTCCAAGCCCAACCCCCAGCTTTCCCTCATGGCCTGGCCTAAAAGAACACTCAGGGAACAGAAGCTAAGGGATACTAATAGAATCCAGGTGCTGCTGTCAGTTTGAGGTACATCCCCACACTCGGAATACAAGAACACATCTTCGTGTGTGTGCTGGATGTAGGGAAACAGTCAAAGCATCTTTCAGGGGGCACATTTATTCCATGGTTGTGGGTTGTAGGTTAAAAACCCACATCCCATGGATAGGCTCTCGCTTATACTTGGTTTAGAGCCCAACCCCCACTTTCCCCCACTCTCCAGCCTAGGCATGCCATCAGGGAAGACAAGCTAAGGGATTCTTTTAGAACCCAGGCGCTGCTGTCATTTGGAGGAGCCTCCCCACAATCAGGATACCTGAGCACGTCTCCGTGTGTGTGCTGGAGGTGGGGAAACAGATTCCACGCATCTTTATGGGGCACAGGTATTCCAAGGTTGGGGAAGTAGTTTAAAACCCTCCACTACCCACAGAGATGCACTCGCTAATACTTGGATTTAGAGCCCATCCCCCACCATCGCTTACTGCTAGGCCTAGGGAAACACTTAGGGAAGACAAGCTAAGGGATTCTATTACAACCCAGGTGCTGCTGTCTGTTGGAGGAACCTCCCCACACTCAGAACCCCAGAACACTTCTTCCTGTGTGTGGTGGACGTGGGGAAACATAGCACACGCATTTTTCAGGGGTCACAGTAATTCCCAAGTTGTGGGTTGTAGTTTAAACATCTCCACTACCCATGGAGAGGCACACGCTAATACTTAGTTTTAGATCCCAAATCCCACTTTCAACCACACACTGGCCTAGTCAAACCATCAGGGAAGACAAGCAAAGGGATTCTATTCAAACCAAGACGCTGATGTCAGTTGGAGGAACTACCCCACCCTCAGGATACTGGAACCCAACCTTGTGTGGTGGGGAGATTTGAAGCCCCACTCCACGCAGATGAATGGGTGCTCAGGTGTTTCCCTTTATGGAGAATTCATCTAAATACTTCCTCAGTCCATCGGGGACACTCGCTACTATTTGGCCTCAAAGCCCAACCCCCAGGTTTCTCTCAGAGTCAGTCCTAGGGAAACACTCAGGGATTACAAGCTAAGGGATTCTATTAGAACCCAGCCGCTTCTGTCACCTGAAATTGCCAGCCCACACTCAGGATAGCAGAAAACTTCTTCATGTGTGTTCTGGTGGTGGGGATACAGAGTCCACGCTTTTTTCAAGGAGCACAGGTATTCCCATGTTGTGGGCTTTTGGTTAATAACCTCCAAATCCCATGGAGAAGCACTCGCTAATACTTGGATTTAGAGCCCAACCCACCCTTTCCCCAGCACTCCGTATCAGGCAACCAAACAGGGTAGACAAGTTAAGCGATTTTATAAGAACCAAGGCCCTGCTCTCAGTTGGAGGAGGCTGCCCACTCTCAGGATAACTGTGCAAGTGTTCGTGTGTGTGCTGGAGGTGTGGAAACAGACTCCACGGATCTTTATGGGGGCACAGGTGTTCCCAGGTTAGGGATGTAGTTTAAACACCTCCACAAACCATAGAGAGGTCATCGCAAATACTTGGTTTTGGAGCCCAAACCACACTTTCCCCCGCACTCCCGCCTAGGCTTTCCATCAGGGAAGACAAGCAAAGGGATTCAATTAGAACCCAGGCGCTGCTGTCAGTTGGAGGAACTTCCCTGCACTCAGAATTCCAGAACACATTCTTAGGTGTGGGAGAGATGTGCAGCCCCACTGCACCCAGATGAATGCAGGAAAAGGTGTTCCCTTTAGGGAGAAGTCCTCAAAGTACTTCCTCCATGAATCAGGGGGCACTCACTGCTACGTGGCCTCCAAGCCCAACCCCCAGCTTTCCCTCATGGCCTGGCCTAAAAGAACACTCAGGGAACAGAAGCTAAGGGATACTAATAGAATCCAGGTGCTGCTGTCAGTTTGAGGTACATCCCCACACTCGGAATACAAGAACACATCTTCGTGTGTGTGCTGGATGTAGGGAAACAGTCAAAGCATCTTTCAGGGGGCACATTTATTCCATGGTTGTGGGTTGTAGGTTAAAAACCCACATCCCATGGATAGGCTCTCGCTTATACTTGGTTTAGAGCCCAACCCCCACTTTCCCCCACTCTCCAGCCTAGGCATGCCATCAGGGAAGACAAGCTAAGGGATTCTTTTAGAACCCAGGCGCTGCTGTCATTTGGAGGAGCCTCCCCACAATCAGGATACCTGAGCACGTCTCCGTGTGTGTGCTGGAGGTGGGGAAACAGATTCCACGCATCTTTATGGGGCACAGGTATTCCAAGGTTGGGGAAGTAGTTTAAAACCCTCCACTACCCACAGAGATGCACTCGCTAATACTTGGATTTAGAGCCCATCCCCCACCATCGCTTACTGCTAGGCCTAGGGAAACACTTAGGGAAGACAAGCTAAGGGATTCTATTACAACCCAGGTGCTGCTGTCTGTTGGAGGAACCTCCCCACACTCAGAACCCCAGAACACTTCTTCCTGTGTGTGGTGGACGTGGGGAAACATAGCACACGCATTTTTCAGGGGTCACAGTAATTCCCAAGTTGTGGGTTGTAGTTTAAACATCTCCACTACCCATGGAGAGGCACACGCTAATACTTAGTTTTAGATCCCAAATCCCACTTTCAACCACACACTGGCCTAGTCAAACCATCAGGGAAGACAAGCAAAGGGATTCTATTCAAACCAAGACGCTGATGTCAGTTGGAGGAACTACCCCACCCTCAGGATACTGGAACCCAACCTTGTGTGGTGGGGAGATTTGAAGCCCCACTCCACGCAGATGAATGGGTGCTCAGGTGTTTCCCTTTATGGAGAATTCATCTAAATACTTCCTCAGTCCATCGGGGACACTCGCTACTATTTGGCCTCAAAGCCCAACCCCCAGGTTTCTCTCAGAGTCAGTCCTAGGGAAACACTCAGGGATTACAAGCTAAGGGATTCTATTAGAACCCAGACGCTTCTGTCACCTGAAATTGCCAGCCCACACTCAGGATAGCAGAAAACTTCTTCATGTGTGTTCTGGTGGTGGGGATACAGAGTCCACGCTTTTTTCAAGGAGCACAGGTATTCCCATGTTGTGGGCTTTTGGTTAATAACCTCCAAATCCCATGGAGAAGCACTCGCTAATACTTGGATTTAGAGCCCAACCCACCCTTTCCCCAGCACTCCGTATCAGGCAACCAAACAGGGTAGACAAGTTAAGCGATTTTATAAGAACCAAGGCCCTGCTCTCAGTTGGAGGAGGCTGCCCACTCTCAGGATAACTGTGCAAGTGTTCGTGTGTGTGCTGGAGGTGTGGAAACAGACTCCACGGATCTTTATGGGGGCACAGGTGTTCCCAGGTTAGGGATGTAGTTTAAACACCTCCACAAACCATAGAGAGGTCATCGCCAATACTTGGTTTTGGAGCCCAAACCACACTTTCCCCCGCACTCCCGCCTAGGCTTTCCATCAGGGAAGACAAGCAAAGGGATTCAATTAGAACCCAGGCGCTGCTGTCAGTTGGAGGAACTTCCCTGCACTCAGAATTCCAGAACACATTTTTAGGTGTGGGAGAGATGTGCAGCCCCACTGCACCCAGATGAATGCAGGAAAAGGTGTTCCATTTAGGGAGAAGTCCTCTAAGTACTTCCTCCATGAATCAGGGGGCACTCACTGCTACGTGGCCTCCAAGCCCAACCCCCAGCTTTCCCTCATGGCCTGGCCTAAAAGAACACTCAGGGAACAGAAGCTAAGGGATACTAATAGAATCCAGGTGCTGCTGTCAGTTTGATGTACATCCCCACACTCGGAATACAAGAACACATCTTCGTGTGTGTGCTGGATGTAGGGAAACAGTCAAAGCATCTTTCAGGGGGCACATTTATTCAATGGTTGTGGGTTGTAGGTTAAAATCTCACATCCCATGGATAGGCTCTCGCTTATACTTGGTTTAGAGCCCAACCCCCACTTTCCCCCACTCTCCAGCCTAGGCATGCCATCAGGGAAGACAAGCTAAGGGATTCTTTTAGAACCCAGGCGCTGCTGTCATTTGGAGGAGCCTCCCCACAATCAGGATACCTGAGCACGTCTCCGTGTGTGTGCTGGAGGTGGGGAAACAGATTCCACGCATCTTTATGGGGCACAGGTATTCCAAGGTTGGGGAAGTAGTTTAAAACCCTCCACTACCCACAGAGATGCACTCGCTAATACTTGGCTTTAGAGCCCATCCCCCACCATCGCTTACTGCTAGGCCTAGGGATACACTTATTGAAGTCAAGCTAAGGGATTCTATTACAACCCAGGTGCTGCTGTCTGTTGGAGGAACCTCCCCACACTCAGAACCCCAGAACACTTCTTCCTGTGTGTGCTGGACGTGGGGAAACATAGCACACGCATTTTTCAGGGGTCACAGTAATTCCCAAGTTGTGGGTTGTAGTTTAAACATCTCCACTACCCATGGAGAGGCACACGCTAATACTTAGTTTTAGATCCCAAATCCCACTTTCAACCACACACTGGCCTAGGCAAACCATCAGGGAAGACAAGCAAAGGGATTCTATTCAAACCAAGACGCTGATGTCAGTTGGAGGAACTACCCCACCCTCAGGATACTGGAACCCAACCTTGTGTGGTGGGGAGATTTGAAGCCCCACTCCACGCAGATGAATGGGTGCTCAGGTGTTTCCCTTTATGGAGAATTCATCTAAATACTTCCTCAGTCCATCGGGGACACTCGCTACTATTTGGCCTCAAAGCCCAACCCCCAGGTTTCTCTCAGAGTCAGTCCTAGGGAAACACTCAGGGATTACAAGCTAAGGGATTCTATTAGAACCCAGCCGCTTCTGTCACCTGAAATTGCCAGCCCACACTCAGGATAGCAGAAAACTTCTTCATGTGTGTTCTGGTGGTGGGGATACAGAGTCCACGCTTTTTTCAAGGAGCACAGGTATTCCCATGTTGTGGGCTTTTGGTTAATAACCTCCAAATCCCATGGAGAAGCACTCGCTAATACTTGGATTTAGAGCCCAACCCACCCTTTCCCCAGCACTCCGTATCAGGCAACCAAACAGGGTAGACAAGTTAAGCGATTTTATAAGAACCAAGGCCCTGCTCTCAGTTGGAGGAGGCTGCCCACTCTCAGGATAACTGTGCAAGAGTTCGTGTGTGTGCTGGAGGTGTGGAAACAGACTCCACGGATCTTTATGGGGGCACAGGTGTTCCCAGGTTAGGGATGTAGTTTAAACACCTCCACAAACCATAGAGAGGTCATCGCAAATACTTGGTTTTGGAGCCCAAACCACACTTTCCCCCGCACTCCCGCCTAGGATTTCCATCAGGGAAGACAAGCAAAGGGATTCAATTAGAACCCAGGCGCTGCTGTCAGTTGGAGGAACTTCCCTGCACTCAGAATTCCAGAACACATTCTTAGGTGTGGGAGAGATGTGCAGCCCCACTGCACCCAGATGAATGCAGGAAAAGGTGTTCCCTTTAGGGAGAAGTCCTCTAAGTAATTCCTCCATGAATCAGGGGGCACTCACTGCTACGTGGCCTCCAAGCCCAACCCCCAGCTTTCCCTCATGGCCTGGCCTAAAAGAACACTCAGGGAACAGAAGCTAACGGATACTAATAGAATCCAGGTGCTGCTGTCAGTTTGAGGAACATCCCCACACTCAGAATACAAGAACACATCTTCGTGTGTTTGCTGGATGTAGGGAAACAGTCAAAGCATCTTTCAGGGGGCACATTTATTCCATGGTTGTGGGTTGTAGGTTAAAAACCCACATCCCATGGATAGGCTCTCGCTTATACTTGGTTTAGAGCCCAACCCCCACTTTCCCCCACTCTCCAGCCTAGGCATGCCATCAGGGAAGACAAGCTAAGGGATTCTTTTAGAACCCAGGCGCTGCTGTCATTTGGAGGAGCCTCCCCACAATCAGGATACCTAGCACGTCTCCGTGTGTGTGCTGGAGGTGGGGAAACAGATTCCACGCATCTTTATGGGGCACAGGTATTCCAAGGTTGGGGAAGTAGTTTAAAACCCTCCACTACCCACAGAGATGCACTCGCTAATACTTGGCTTTAGAGCCCATCCCCCACCATCGCTTACTGCTAGGCCTAGGGAAACACTTAGGGAAGACAAGCTAAGGGATTCTATTACAACCCAGGTGCTGCTGTCTGTTGGAGGAACCTCCCCACACTCAGAACCCCAGAACACTTCTTCCTGTGTGTGCTGGACGTGGGGAAACATAGCACACGCATTTTTCAGGGGTCACAGTAATTCCCAAGTTGTGGGTTGTAGTTTAAACATCTCCACTACCCATGGAGAGGCACACGCTAATACTTAGTTTTAGATCCCAAATCCCACTTTCAACCACACACTGGCCTAGGCAAACCATCAGGGAAGACAAGCAAAGGGATTCTATTCAAACCAAGACGCTGATGTCAGTTGGAGGAACTACCCCACCCTCAGGATACTGGAACCCAACCTTGTGTGGTGGGGAGATTTGAAGCCCCACTCCACGCAGATGAATGGGTGCTCAGGTGTTTCCCTTTATGGAGAATTCATCTAAATACTTCCTCAGTCCATCGGGGACACTCGCTACTATTTGGCCTCAAAGCCCAACCCCCAGGTTTCTCTCAGAGTCAGTCCTAGGGAAACACTCAGGGATTACAAGCTAAGGGATTCTATTAGAACCCAGACGCTTCTGTCACCTGAAATTGCCAGCCCACACTCAGGATAGCAGAAAACTTCTTCATGTGTGTTCTGGTGGTGGGGATACAGAGTCCACGCTTTTTTCAAGGAGCACAGGTATTCCCATGTTGTGGGCTTTTGGTTAATAACCTCCAAATCCCATGGAGAAGCACTCGCTAATACTTGGATTTAGAGCCCAACCCACCCTTTCCCCAGCACTCCGTATCAGGCAACCAAACAGGGTAGACAAGTTAAGCGATTTTATAAGAACCAAGGCCCTGCTCTCAGTTGGAGGAGGCTGCCCACTCTCAGGATAACTGTGCAAGTGTTCGTGTGTGTGCTGGAGGTGTGGAAACAGACTCCACGGATCTTTATGGGGGCACAGGTGTTCCCAGGTTAGGGATGTAGTTTAAACACCTCCACAAACCATAGAGAGGTCATCGCAAATACTTGGTTTTGGAGCCCAAACCACACTTTCCCCCGCACTCCCGCCTAGGCTTTCCATCAGGGAAGACAAGCAAAGGGATTCAATTAGAACCCAGGCGCTGCTGTCAGTTGGAGGAACTTCCCTGCACTCAGAATTCCAGAACACATTCTTAGGTGTGGGAGAGATGTGCAGCCCCACTGCACCCAGATGAATGCAGGAAAAGGTGTTCCATTTAGGGAGAAGTCCTCTAAGTACTTCCTCCATGAATCAGGGGGCACTCACTGCTACGTGGCCTCCAAGCCCAACCCCCAGCTTTCCCTCATGGCCTGGCCTAAAAGAACACTCAGGGAACAGAAGCTAAGGGATACTAATAGAATCCAGGTGCTGCTGTCAGTTTGATGTACATCCCCACACTCGGAATACAAGAACACATCTTCGTGTGTGTGCTGGATGTAGGGAAAGAGTCAAAGCATCTTTCAGGGGGCACATTTATTCCATGGTTGTGGGTTGTAGGTTAAAATCTCACATCCCATGGATAGGCTCTCGCTTATACTTGGTTTAGAGCCCAACCCCCACTTTCCCCCACTCTCCAGCCTAGGCATGCCATCAGGGAAGACAAGCTAAGGGATTCTTTTAGAACCCAGGCGCTGCTGTCATTTGGAGGAGCCTCCCCACAATCAGGATACCTGAGCACGTCTCCGTGTGTGTGCTGGAGGTGGGGAAACAGATTCCACGCATCTTTATGGGGCACAGGTATTCCAAGGTTGGGGAAGTAGTTTAAAACCCTCCACTACCCACAGAGATGCACTCGCTAATACTTGGCTTTAGAGCCCATCCCCCACCATCGCTTACTGCTAGGCCTAGGGAAACACTTATTGAAGTCAAGCTAAGGGATTCTATTACAACCCAGGTGCTGCTGTCTGTTGGAGGAACCTCCCCACACTCAGAACCCCAGAACACTTCTTCCTGTGTGTGCTGGACATGGGGAAACAGAGCACACGCATTTTTCAGGGGTCACAGTAATTCCCAAGTTGTGGGTTGTAGTTTAAACATCTCCACTACCCATGGAGAGGCACACGCTAATACTTAGTTTTAGATCCCAAATCCCACTTTCAACCACACACTGGCCTAGGCAAACCATCAGGGAAGACAAGCAAAGGGATTCTATTCAAACCAAGACGCTGATGTCAGTTGGAGGAACTACCCCACCCTCAGGATACTGGAACCCAAGCTTGTGTGGTGGGGAGATTTGAAGCCCCACTCCACGCAGATGAATGGGTGCTCAGGTGTTTCCCTTTATGGAGAATTCATCTAAATACTTCCTCAGTCCATCGGGGACACTCGCTACTATTTGTCCTCAAAGCCCAACCCCCAGGATTCTCTCAGAGTCAGTCCTAGGGAAACACTCAGGGATTACAAGCTAAGGGATTCTATTAGAATCCAGCCGCTTCTGTCACCTGAAATTGCCAGCCCACACTCAGGATAGCAGAAAACTTCTTCATGTGTGTTCTGGTGGTGGGGATACAGAGTCCACGCTTTTTTCAAGGAGCACAGGTATTCCCATGTTGTGGGCTTTTGGTTAATAACCTCCAAATCCCATGGAGAAGCACTCGCTAATACTTGGATTTAGAGCCCAACCCACCCTTTCCCCAGCACTCCGTATCAGGCAACCAAACAGGGTAGACAAGTTAAGCGATTTTATAAGAACCAAGGCCCTGCTCTCAGTTGGAGGAGGCTGCCCACTCTCAGGATAACTGTGCAAGTGTTCGTGTGTGTGCTGGAGGTGTGGAAACAGACTCCACGGATCTTTATGGGGGCACAGGTGTTCCCAGGTTAGGGATGTAGTTTAAACACCTCCACAAACCATAGAGAGGTCATTGCAAATACTTGGTTTTGGAGCCCAAACCACACTTTCCCCCGCACTCCCGCCTAGGCTTTCCATCAGGGAAGACAAGCAAATGGATTCAATTAGAACCCAGGCGCTGCTGTCAGTTGGAGGAACTTCCCTGCACTCAGAATTCCAGAACACATTCTTAGGTGTGGGAGAGATGTGCAGCCCCACTGCACCCAGATGAATGCAGTAAAAGGTGTTCCCTTTAGGGAGAAGTCCTCTAAGTACTTCCTCCATGAATCAGGGGGCACTCACTGCTACGTGGCCTCCAAGCCCAACCCCCAGCTTTCCCTCATGGCCTGGCCTAAAAGAACACTCAGGGAACAGAAGCTAAGGGATAGTAATAGAATCCAGGTGCTGCTGTCAGTTTGAGGAACATCCCCACACTCAGAATACAAGAACACATCTTCGTGTGTGTGCTGGATGTAGGGAAACAGTCAAAGCATATTTCAGGGGGCACATTTATTCCATGGTTGTGGGTTGTAGGTTAAAAACCCACATCCCATGGATAGGCTCTCGCTTATACTTGGTTTAGAGCCCAACCCCCACTTTCCCCCACTCTCCAGCCTAGGCATGCCATCAGGGAAGACAAGCTAAGGGATTCTTTTAGAACCCAGGCGCTGCTGTCATTTGGAGGAGCCTCCCCACAATCAGGATACCTAGCACGTCTCCGTGTGTGTGCTGGAGGTGGGGAAACAGATTCCACGCATCTTTATGGGGCACAGGTATTCCAAGGTTGGGGAAGTAGTTTAAAACCCTCCACTACCCACAGAGATGCACTCGCTAATACTTGGCTTTAGAGCCCATCCCCCACCATCGCTTACTGCTAGGCCTAGGGAAACACTTAGGGAAGACAAGCTAAGGGATTCTATTACAACCCAGGTGCTGCTGTCTGTTGGAGGAACCTCCCCACACTCAGAACCCCAGAACACTTCTTCCTGTGTGTGCTGGACGTGGGGAAACATAGCACACGCATTTTTCAGGGGTCACAGTAATTCCCAAGTTGTGGGTTGTAGTTTAAACATCTCCACTACCCATGGAGAGGCACACGCTAATACTTAGTTTTAGATCCCAAATCCCACTTTCAACCACACACTGGCCTAGGCAAACCATCAGGGAAGACAAGCAAAGGGATTCTATTCAAACCAAGACGCTGATGTCAGTTGGAGGAACTACCCCACCCTCAGGATACTGGAACCCAACCTTGTGTGGTGGGGAGATTTGAAGCCCCACTCCACGCAGATGAATGGGTGCTCAGGTGTTTCCCTTTATGGAGAATTCATCTAAATACTTCCTCAGTCCATCGGGGACACTCGCTACTATTTGGCCTCAAAGCCCAACCCCCAGGTTTCTCTCAGAGTCAGTCCTAGGGAAACACTCAGGGATTACAAGCTAAGGGATTCTATTAGAACCCAGACGCTTCTGTCACCTGAAATTGCCAGCCCACACTCAGGATAGCAGAAAACTTCTTCATGTGTGTTCTGGTGGTGGGGATACAGAGTCCACGCTTTTTTCAAGGAGCACAGGTATTCCCATGTTGTGGGCTTTTGGTTAATAACCTCCAAATCCCATGGAGAAGCACTCGCTAATACTTGGATTTAGAGCCCAACCCACCCTTTCCCCAGCACTCCGTATCAGGCAACCAAACAGGGTAGACAAGTTAAGCGATTTTATAAGAACCAAGGCCCTGCTCTCAGTTGGAGGAGGCTGCCCACTCTCAGGATAACTGTGCAAGTGTTCGTGTGTGTGCTGGAGGTGTGGAAACAGACTCCACGGATCTTTATGGGGGCACAGGTGTTCCCAGGTTAGGGATGTAGTTTAAACACCTCCACAAACCATAGAGAGGTCATCGCAAATACTTGGTTTTGGAGCCCAAACCACACTTTCCCCCGCACTCCCGCCTAGGCTTTCCATCAGGGAAGACAAGCAAAGGGATTCAATTAGAACCCAGGCGCTGCTGTCAGTTGGAGGAACTTCCCTGCACTCAGAATTCCAGAACACATTCTTAGGTGTGGGAGAGATGTGCAGCCCCACTGCACCCAGATGAATGCAGGAAAAGGTGTTCCATTTAGGGAGAAGTCCTCTAAGTACTTCCTCCATGAATCAGGGGGCACTCACTGCTACGTGGCCTCCAAGCCCAACCCCCAGCTTTCCCTCATGGCCTGGCCTAAAAGAACACTCAGGGAACAGAAGCTAAGGGATACTAATAGAATCCAGGTGCTGCTGTCAGTTTGATGTACATCCCCACACTCGGAATACAAGAACACATCTTCGTGTGTGTGCTGGATGTAGGGAAAGAGTCAAAGCATCTTTCAGGGGGCACATTTATTCCATGGTTGTGGGTTGTAGGTTAAAATCTCACATCCCATGGATAGGCTCTCGCTTATACTTGGTTTAGAGCCCAACCCCCACTTTCCCCCACTCTCCAGCCTAGGCATGCCATCAGGGAAGACAAGCTAAGGGATTCTTTTAGAACCCAGGCGCTGCTGTCATTTGGAGGAGCCTCCCCACAATCAGGATACCTGAGCACGTCTCCGTGTGTGTGCTGGAGGTGGGGAAACAGATTCCACGCATCTTTATGGGGCACAGGTATTCCAAGGTTGGGGAAGTAGTTTAAAACCCTCCACTACCCACAGAGATGCACTCGCTAATACTTGGCTTTAGAGCCCATCCCCCACCATCGCTTACTGCTAGGCCTAGGGAAACACTTATTGAAGTCAAGCTAAGGGATTCTATTACAACCCAGGTGCTGCTGTCTGTTGGAGGAACCTCCCCACACTCAGAACCCCAGAACACTTCTTCCTGTGTGTGCTGGACATGGGGAAACAGAGCACACGCATTTTTCAGGGGTCACAGTAATTCCCAAGTTGTGGGTTGTAGTTTAAACATCTCCACTACCCATGGAGAGGCACACGCTAATACTTAGTTTTAGATCCCAAATCCCACTTTCAACCACACACTGGCCTAGGCAAACCATCAGGGAAGACAAGCAAAGGGATTCTATTCAAACCAAGACGCTGATGTCAGTTGGAGGAACTACCCCACCCTCAGGATACTGGAACCCAAGCTTGTGTGGTGGGGAGATTTGAAGCCCCACTCCACGCAGATGAATGGGTGCTCAGGTGTTTCCCTTTATGGAGAATTCATCTAAATACTTCCTCAGTCCATCGGGGACACTCGCTACTATTTGGCCTCAAAGCCCAACCCCCAGGTTTCTCTCAGAGTCAGTCCTAGGGAAACACTCAGGGATTACAAGCTAAGGGATTCTATTAGAACCCAGCCGCTTCTGTCACCTGAAATTGCCAGCCCACACTCAGGAGAGCAGAAAACTTCTTCATGTGTGTTCTGGTGGTGGGGATACAGAGTCCACGCTTTTTTCAAGGAGCACAGGTATTCCCATGTTGTGGGCTTTTGGTTAATAACCTCCAAATCCCATGGAGAAGCACTCGCTAATACTTGGATTTAGAGCCCAACCCACCCTTTCCCCAGCACTCCGTATCAGGCAACCAAACAGGGTAGACAAGTTAAGCGATTTTATAAGAACCAAGGCCCTGCTCTCAGTTGGAGGAGGCTGCCCACTCTCAGGATAACTGTGCAAGTGTTCGTGTGTGTGCTGGAGGTGTGGAAACAGACTCCACGGATCTTTATGGGGGCACAGGTGTTCCCAGGTTAGGGATGTAGTTTAAACACCTCCACAAACCATAGAGAGGTCATCGCAAATACTTGGTTTTGGAGCCCAAACCACACTTTCCCCCGCACTCCCGCCTAGGCTTTCCATCAGGGAAGACAAGCAAAGGGATTCAATTAGAACCCAGGCGCTGCTGTCAGTTGGAGGAACTTCCCTGCACTCAGAATTCCAGAACACATTCTTAGGTGTGGGAGAGATGTGCAGCCCCACTGCACCCAGATGAATGCAGGAAAAGGTGTTCCCTTTAGGGAGAAGTCCTCTAAGTACTTCCTCCATGAATCAGGGGGCACTCACTGCTACGTGGCCTCCAAGCCCAACCCCCAGCTTTCCCTCATGGCCTGGCCTAAAAGAACACTCAGGGAACAGAAGCTAAGGGATACTAATAGAATCCAGGTGCTGCTGTCAGTTTGAGGAACATCCCCACACTCAGAATACAAGAACACATCTTCGTGTGTGTGCTGGATGTAGGGAAACAGTCAAAGCATCTTTCAGGGGGCACATTTATTCCATGGTTGTGGGTTGTAGGTTAAAAACCCACATCCCATGGATAGGCTCTCGCTTATACTTGGTTTAGAGCCCAACCCCCACTTTCCCCCACTCTCCAGCCTAGGCATGCCATCAGGGAAGACAAGCTAAGGGATTCTTTTAGAACCCAGGCGCTGCTGTCATTTGGAGGAGCCTCCCCACAATCAGGATACCTGAGCACGTCTCCGTGTGTGTGCTGGAGGTGGGGAAACAGATTCCACGCATCTTTATGGGGCACAGGTATTCCAAGGTTGGGGAAGTAGTTTAAAACCCTCCACTACCCACAGAGATGCACTCGCTAATACTTGGCTTTAGAGCCCATCCCCCACCATCGCTTACTGCTAGGCCTAGGTAAACACTTAGTGAAGTCAAGCTAAGGGATTCTATTACAACCCAGGTGCTGCTGTCTGTTGGAGGAACCTCCCCACACTCAGAACCCCAGAACACTTCTTCCTGTGTGTGCTGGACGTGGGGAAACATAGCACACGCATTTTTCAGGGGTCACAGTAATTCCCAAGTTGTGGGTTGTAGTTTAAACATCTCCACTACCCATGGAGATGCACACGCTAATACTTAGTTTTAGATCCCAAATCCCACTTTCAACCACACACTGGCCTAGGCAAACCATCAGGGAAGACAAGCAAAGGGATTCTATTCAAACCAAGATGCTGATGTCAGTTGGAGGAACTACCCCACCCTCAGGATACTGGAACCCAACCTTGTGTGGTGGGGAGATTTGAAGCCCCACTCCACGCAGATGAATGGGTGCTCAGGTGTTTCCCTTTATGGAGAATTCATCTAAATACTTCCTCAGTCCATCGGGGACACTCGCTACTATTTGTCCTCAAAGCCCAACCCCCAGGATTCTCTCAGAGTCAGTCCTAGGGAAACACTCAGGGATTACAAGCTAAGGGATTCTATTAGAATCCAGCCGCTTCTGTCACCTGAAATTGCCAGCCCACACTCAGGATAGCAGAAAACTTCTTCATGTGTGTTCTGGTGGTGGGGATACAGAGTCCACGCTTTTTTCAAGGAGCACAGGTATTCCCATGTTGTGGGCTTTTGGTTAATAACCTCCAAATCCCATGGAGAAGCACTCGCTAATACTTGGATTTAGAGCCCAACCCACCCTTTCCCCAGCACTCCGTATCAGGCAACCAAACAGGGTAGACAAGTTAAGCGATTTTATAAGAACCAAGGCCCTGCTCTCAGTTGGAGGAGGCTGCCCACTCTCAGGATAACTGTGCAAGTGTTCGTGTGTGTGCTGGAGGTGTGGAAACAGACTCCACGGATCTTTATGGGGGCACAGGTGTTCCCAGGTTAGGGATGTAGTTTAAACACCTCCACAAACCATAGAGAGGTCATTGCAAATACTTGGTTTTGGAGCCCAAACCACACATTCCCCCGCACTCCCGCCTAGGCTTTCCATCAGGGAAGACAAGCAAATGGATTCAATTAGAACCCAGGCGCTGCTGTCAGTTGGAGGAACTTCCCTGCACTCAGAATTCCAGAACACATTCTTAGGTGTGGGAGAGATGTGCAGCCCCACTGCACCCAGATGAATGCAGGAAAAGGTGTTCCATTTAGGGAGAAGTCCTCTAAGTACTTCCTCCATGAATCAGGGGGCACTCACTGCTACGTGGCCTCCAAGCCCAACCCCCAGCTTTCCCTCATGGCCTGGCCTAAAAGAACACTCAGGGAACAGAAGCTAAGGGATACTAATAGAATCCAGGTGCTGCTGTCAGTTTGATGTACATCCCCACACTCGGAATACAAGAACACATCTTCGTGTGTGTGCTGGATGTAGGGAAAGAGTCAAAGCATCTTTCAGGGGGCACATTTATTCCATGGTTGTGGGTTGTAGGTTAAAATCTCACATCCCATGGATAGGCTCTCGCTTATACTTGGTTTAGAGCCCAACCCCCACTTTCCCCCACTCTCCAGCCTAGGCATGCCATCAGGGAAGACAAGCTAAGGGATTCTTTTAGAACCCAGGCGCTGCTGTCATTTGGAGGAGCCTCCCCACAATCAGGATACCTGAGCACGTCTCCGTGTGTGTGCTGGAGGTGGGGAAACAGATTCCACGCATCTTTATGGGGCACAGGTATTCCAAGGTTGGGGAAGTAGTTTAAAACCCTCCACTACCAACAGAGATGCACTCGCTAATACTTGGCTTTAGAGCCCATCCCCCACCATCGCTTACTGCTAGGCCTAGGGAAACACTTATTGAAGTCAAGCTAAGGGATTCTATTACAACCCAGGTGCTGCTGTCTGTTGGAGGAACCTCCCCACACTCAGAACCCCAGAACACTTCTTCCTGTGTGTGCTGGACGTGGGGAAACATAGCACACGCATTTTTCAGGGGTCACAGTAATTCCCAAGTTGTGGGTTGTAGTTTAAACATCTCCACTACCCATGGAGAGGCACACGCTAATACTTAGTTTTAGATCCCAAATCCCACTTTCAACCACACACTGGCCTAGGCAAACCATCAGGGAAGACAAGCAAAGGGATTCTATTCAAACCAAGATGCTGATGTCAGTTGGAGGAACTACCCCACCCTCAGGATACTGGAACCCAACCTTGTGTGGTGGGGAGATTTGAAGCCCCACTCCACGCAGATGAATGGGTGCTCAGGTGTTTCCCTTTATGGAGAATTCATCTAAATACTTCCTCAGTCCATCGGGGACACTCGCTACTATTTGTCCTCAAAGCCCAACCCCCAGGATTCTCTCAGAGTCAGTCCTAGGGAAACACTCAGGGATTACAAGCTAAGGGATTCTATTAGAACCCAGCCGCTTCTGTCACCTGAAATTGCCAGCCCACACTCAGGATAGCAGAAAACTTCTTCATGTGTGTTCTGGTGGTGGGGATACAGAGTCCACGCTTTTTTCAAGGAGCACAGGTATTCCCATGTTGTGGGCTTTTGGTTAATAACCTCCAAATCCCATGGAGAAGCACTCGCTAATACTTGGATTTAGAGCCCAACCCACCCTTTCCCCAGCACTCCGTATCAGGCAACCAAACAGGGTAGACAAGTTAAGCGATTTTATAAGAACCAAGGCCCTGCTCTCAGTTGGAGGAGGCTGCCCACTCTCAGGATAACTGTGCAAGTGTTCGTGTGTGTGCTGGAGGTGTGGAAACAGACTCCACGGATCTTTATGGGGGCACAGGTGTTCCCAGGTTAGGGATGTAGTTTAAACACCTCCACAAACCATAGAGAGGTCATCGCAAATACTTGGTTTTGGAGCCCAAACCACACTTTCCCCCGCACTCCCGCCTAGGCTTTCCATCAGGGAAGACAAGCAAAGGGATTCAATTAGAACCCAGGCGCTGCTGTCAGTTGGAGGAACTTCCCTGCACTCAGAATTCCAGAACACATTCTTAGGTGTGGGAGAGATGTGCAGCCCCACTGCACCCAGATGAATGCAGGAAAAGGTGTTCCATTTAGGGAGAAGTCCTCTAAGTACTTCCTCCATGAATCAGGGGGCACTCACTGCTACGTGGCCTCCAAGCCCAACCCCCAGCTTTCCCTCATGGCCTGGCCTAAAAGAACACTCAGGGAACAGAAGCTAAGGGATACTAATAGAATCCAGGTGCTGCTGTCAGTTTGATGTACATCCCCACACTCGGAATACAAGAACACATCTTCGTGTGTGTGCTGGATGTAGGGAAAGAGTCAAAGCATCTTTCAGGGGGCACATTTATTCCATGGTTGTGGGTTGTAGGTTAAAATCTCACATCCCATGGATAGGCTCTCGCTTATACTTGGTTTAGAGCCCAACCCCCACTTTCCCCCACTCTCCAGCCTAGGCATGCCATCAGGGAAGACAAGCTAAGGGATTCTTTTAGAACCCAGGCGCTGCTGTCATTTGGAGGAGCCTCCCCACAATCAGGATACCTGAGCACGTCTCCGTGTGTGTGCTGGAGGTGGGGAAACAGATTCCACGCATCTTTATGGGGCACAGGTATTCCAAGGTTGGGGAAGTAGTTTAAAACCCTCCACTACCCACAGAGATGCACTCGCTAATACTTGGCTTTAGAGCCCATCCCCCACCATCGCTTACTGCTAGGCCTAGGGAAACACTTATTGAAGTCAAGCTAAGGGATTCTATTACAACCCAGGTGCTGCTGTCTGTTGGAGGAACCTCCCCACACTCAGAACCCCAGAACACTTCTTCCTGTGTGTGCTGGACGTGGGGAAACATAGCACACGCATTTTTCAGGAGTCACAGTAATTCCCAAGTTGTGGGTTGTAGTTTAAACATCTCCACTACCCATGGAGAGGCACACGCTAATACTTAGTTTTAGATCCCAAATCCCACTTTCAACCACACACTGGCCTAGGCAAACCATCAGGGAAGACAAGCAAAGGGATTCTATTCAAACCAAGACGCTGATGTCAGTTGGAGGAACTACCCCACCCTCAGGATACTGGAACCCAACCTTGTGTGGTGGGGAGATTTGAAGCCCCACTCCACGCAGATGAATGGGTGCTCAGGTGTTTCCCTTTATGGAGAATTCATCTAAATACTTCCTCAGTCCATCGGGGACACTCGCTACTATTTGGCCTCAAAGCCCAACCCCCAGGTTTCTCTCAGAGTCAGTCCTAGGGAAACACTCAGGGATTACAAGCTAAGGGATTCTATTAGAACCCAGCCGCTTCTGTCACCTGAAATTGCCAGCCCACACTCAGGATAGCAGAAAACTTCTTCATGTGTGTTCTGGTGGTGGGGATACAGAGTCCACGCTTTTTTCAAGGAGCACAGGTATTCCCATGTTGTGGGCTTTTGGTTAATAACCTCCAAATCCCATGGAGAAGCACTCGCTAATACTTGGATTTAGAGCCCAACCCACCCTTTCCCCAGCACTCCGTATCAGGCAACCAAACAGGGTAGACAAGTTAAGCGATTTTATAAGAACCAAGGCCCTGCTCTCAGTTGGAGGAGGCTGCCCACTCTCAGGATAACTGTGCAAGTGTTCGTGTGTGTGCTGGAGGTGTGGAAACAGACTCCACGGATCTTTATGGGGGCACAGGTGTTCCCAGGTTAGGGATGTAGTTTAAACACCTCCACAAACCATAGAGAGGTCATCGCAAATACTTGGTTTTGGAGCCCAAACCACACTTTCCCCCGCACTCCCGCCTAGGCTTTCCATCAGGGAAGACAAGCAAAGGGATTCAATTAGAACCCAGGCGCTGCTCTCAGTTGGAGGAACTTCCCTGCACTCAGAATTCCAGAACACATTCTTAGGTGTGGGAGAGATGTGCAGCCCCACTGCACCCAGATGAATGCAGGAAAAGGTGTTCCATTTAGGGAGAAGTCCTCTAAGTACTTCCTCCATGAATCAGGGGGCACTCACTGCTACGTGGCCTCCAAGCCCAACCCCCAGCTTTCCCTCATGGCCTGGCCTAAAAGAACACTCAGGGAACAGAAGCTAAGGGATACTAATAGAATCCAGGTGCTGCTGTCAGTTTGATGTACATCCCCACACTCGGAATACAAGAACACATCTTCGTGTGTGTGCTGGATGTAGGGAAAGAGTCAAAGCATCTTTCAGGGGGCACATTTATTCCATGGTTGTGGGTTGTAGGTTAAAATCTCACATCCCATGGATAGGCTCTCGCTTATACTTGGTTTAGAGCCCAACCCCCACTTTCCCCCACTCTCCAGCCTAGGCATGCCATCAGGGAAGACAAGCTAAGGGATTCTTTTAGAACCCAGGCGCTGCTGTCATTTGGAGGAGCCTCCCCACAATCAGGATACCTGAGCACGTCTCCGTGTGTGTGCTGGAGGTGGGGAAACAGATTCCACGCATCTTTATGGGGCACAGGTATTCCAAGGTTGGGGAAGTAGTTTAAAACCCTCCACTACCAACAGAGATGCACTCGCTAATACTTGGCTTTAGAGCCCATCCCCCACCATCGCTTACTGCTAGGCCTAGGGAAACACTTATTGAAGTCAAGCTAAGGGATTCTATTACAACCCAGGTGCTGCTGTCTGTTGGAGGAACCTCCCCACACTCAGAACCCCAGAACACTTCTTCCTGTGTGTGCTGGACGTGGGGAAACATAGCACACGCATTTTTCAGGGGTCACAGTAATTCCCAAGTTGTGGGTTGTAGTTTAAACATCTCCACTACCCATGGAGAGGCACACGCTAATACTTAGTTTTAGATCCCAAATCCCACTTTCAACCACACACTGGCCTAGGCAAACCATCAGGGAAGACAAGCAAAGGGATTCTATTCAAACCAAGATGCTGATGTCAGTTGGAGGAACTACCCCACCCTCAGGATACTGGAACCCAACCTTGTGTGGTGGGGAGATTTGAAGCCCCACTCCACGCAGATGAATGGGTGCTCAGGTGTTTCCCTTTATGGAGAATTCATCTAAATACTTCCTCAGTCCATCGGGGACACTCGCTACTATTTGTCCTCAAAGCCCAACCCCCAGGATTCTCTCAGAGTCAGTCCTAGGGAAACACTCAGGGATTACAAGCTAAGGGATTCTATTAGAACCCAGCCGCTTCTGTCACCTGAAATTGCCAGCCCACACTCAGGATAGCAGAAAACTTCTTCATGTGTGTTCTGGTGGTGGGGATACAGAGTCCACGCTTTTTTCAAGGAGCACAGGTATTCCCATGTTGTGGGCTTTTGGTTAATAACCTCCAAATCCCATGGAGAAGCACTCGCTAATACTTGGATTTAGAGCCCAACCCACCCTTTCCCCAGCACTCCGTATCAGGCAACCAAACAGGGTAGACAAGTTAAGCGATTTTATAAGAACCAAGGCCCTGCTCTCAGTTGGAGGAGGCTGCCCACTCTCAGGATAACTGTGCAAGTGTTCGTGTGTGTGCTGGAGGTGTGGAAACAGACTCCACGGATCTTTATGGGGGCACAGGTGTTCCCAGGTTAGGGATGTAGTTTAAACACCTCCACAAACCATAGAGAGGTCATCGCAAATACTTGGTTTTGGAGCCCAAACCACACTTTCCCCCGCACTCCCGCCTAGGCTTTCCATCAGGGAAGACAAGCAAAGGGATTCAATTAGAACCCAGGCGCTGCTGTCAGTTGGAGGAACTTCCCTGCACTCAGAATTCCAGAACACATTCTTAGGTGTGGGAGAGATGTGCAGCCCCACTGCACCCAGATGAATGCAGGAAAAGGTGTTCCATTTAGGGAGAAGTCCTCTAAGTACTTCCTCCATGAATCAGGGGGCACTCACTGCTACGTGGCCTCCAAGCCCAACCCCCAGCTTTCCCTCATGGCCTGGCCTAAAAGAACACTCAGGGAACAGAAGCTAAGGGATACTAATAGAATCCAGGTGCTGCTGTCAGTTTGATGTACATCCCCACACTCGGAATACAAGAACACATCTTCGTGTGTGTGCTGGATGTAGGGAAAGAGTCAAAGCATCTTTCAGGGGGCACATTTATTCCATGGTTGTGGGTTGTAGGTTAAAATCTCACATCCCATGGATAGGCTCTCGCTTATACTTGGTTTAGAGCCCAACCCCCACTTTCCCCCACTCTCCAGCCTAGGCATGCCATCAGGGAAGACAAGCTAAGGGATTCTTTTAGAACCCAGGCGCTGCTGTCATTTGGAGGAGCCTCCCCACAATCAGGATACCTGAGCACGTCTCCGTGTGTGTGCTGGAGGTGGGGAAACAGATTCCACGCATCTTTATGGGGCACAGGTATTCCAAGGTTGGGGAAGTAGTTTAAAACCCTCCACTACCCACAGAGATGCACTCGCTAATACTTGGCTTTAGAGCCCATCCCCCACCATCGCTTACTGCTAGGCCTAGGGAAACACTTATTGAAGTCAAGCTAAGGGATTCTATTACAACCCAGGTGCTGCTGTCTGTTGGAGGAACCTCCCCACACTCAGAACCCCAGAACACTTCTTCCTGTGTGTGCTGGACGTGGGGAAACATAGCACACGCATTTTTCAGGAGTCACAGTAATTCCCAAGTTGTGGGTTGTAGTTTAAACATCTCCACTACCCATGGAGAGGCACACGCTAATACTTAGTTTTAGATCCCAAATCCCACTTTCAACCACACACTGGCCTAGGCAAACCATCAGGGAAGACAAGCAAAGGGATTCTATTCAAACCAAGACGCTGATGTCAGTTGGAGGAACTACCCCACCCTCAGGATACTGGAACCCAACCTTGTGTGGTGGGGAGATTTGAAGCCCCACTCCACGCAGATGAATGGGTGCTCAGGTGTTTCCCTTTATGGAGAATTCATCTAAATACTTCCTCAGTCCATCGGGGACACTCGCTACTATTTGGCCTCAAAGCCCAACCCCCAGGTTTCTCTCAGAGTCAGTCCTAGGGAAACACTCAGGGATTACAAGCTAAGGGATTCTATTAGAACCCAGCCGCTTCTGTCACCTGAAATTGCCAGCCCACACTCAGGATAGCAGAAAACTTCTTCATGTGTGTTCTGGTGGTGGGGATACAGAGTCCACGCTTTTTTCAAGGAGCACAGGTATTCCCATGTTGTGGGCTTTTGGTTAATAACCTCCAAATCCCATGGAGAAGCACTCGCTAATACTTGGATTTAGAGCCCAACCCACCCTTTCCCCAGCACTCCGTATCAGGCAACCAAACAGGGTAGACAAGTTAAGCGATTTTATAAGAACCAAGGCCCTGCTCTCAGTTGGAGGAGGCTGCCCACTCTCAGGATAACTGTGCAAGTGTTCGTGTGTGTGCTGGAGGTGTGGAAACAGACTCCACGGATCTTTATGGGGGCACAGGTGTTCCCAGGTTAGGGATGTAGTTTAAACACCTCCACAAACCATAGAGAGGTCATCGCAAATACTTGGTTTTGGAGCCCAAACCACACTTTCCCCCGCACTCCCGCCTAGGCTTTCCATCAGGGAAGACAAGCAAAGGGATTCAATTAGAACCCAGGCGCTGCTGTCAGTTGGAGGAACTTCCCTGCACTCAGAATTCCAGAACACATTCTTAGGTGTGGGAGAGATGTGCAGCCCCACTGCACCCAGATGAATGCAGGAAAAGGTGTTCCCTTTAGGGAGAAGTCCTCTAAGTACTTCCTCCATGAATCAGGGGGCACTCACTGCTACGTGGCCTCCAAGCCCAACCCCCAGCTTTCCCTCATGGCCTGGCCTAAAAGAACACTCAGGGAACAGAAGCTAAGGGATACTAATAGAATCCAGGTGCTGCTGTCAGTTTGAGGAACATCCCCACACTCAGAATACAAGAACACATCTTCGTGTGTGTGCTGGATGTAGGGAAACAGTCAAAGCATCTTTCAGGGGGCACATTTATTCCATGGTTGTGGGTTGTAGGTTAAAAACCCACATCCCATGGATAGGCTCTCGCTTATACTTGGTTTAGAGCCCAACCCCCACTTTCCCCCACTCTCCAGCCTAGGCATGCCATCAGGGAAGACAAGCTAAGGGATTCTTTTAGAACCCAGGCGCTGCTGTCATTTGGAGGAGCCTCCCCACAATCAGGATACCTGAGCACGTCTCCGTGTGTGTGCTGGAGGTGGGGAAACAGATTCCACGCATCTTTATGGGGCACAGGTATTCCAAGGTTGGGGAAGTAGTTTAAAACCCTCCACTACCCACAGAGATGCACTCGCTAATACTTGGCTTTAGAGCCCATCCCCCACCATCGCTTACTGCTAGGCCTAGGGAAACACTTATTGAAGTCAAGCTAAGGGATTCTATTACAACCCAGGTGCTGCTGTCTGTTGGAGGAACCTCCCCACACTCAGAACCCCAGAACACTTCTTCCTGTGTGTGCTGGACGTGGGGAAACATAGCACACGCATTTTTCAGGGGTCACAGTAATTCCCAAGTTGTGGGTTGTAGTTTAAACATCTCCACTACCCATGGAGAGGCACACGCTAATACTTAGTTTTAGATCCCAAATCCCACTTTCAACCACACACTGGCCTAGGCAAACCATCAGGGAAGACAAGCAAAGGGATTCTATTCAAACCAAGACGCTGATGTCAGTTGGAGGAACTACCCCACCCTCAGGATACTGGAACCCAACCTTGTGTGGTGGGGAGATTTGAAGCCCCACTCCACGCAGATGAATGGGTGCTCAGGTGTTTCCCTTTATGGAGAATTCATCTAAATACTTCCTCAGTCCATCGGGGACACTCGCTACTATTTGGCCTCAAAGCCCAACCCCCAGGTTTCTCTCAGAGTCAGTCCTAGGGAAACACTCAGGGATTACAAGCTAAGGGATTCTATTAGAACCCAGACGCTTCTGTCACCTGAAATTGCCAGCCCACACTCAGGATAGCAGAAAACTTCTTCATGTGTGTTCTGGTGGTGGGGATACAGAGTCCACGCTTTTTTCAAGGAGCACAGGTATTCCCATGTTGTGGGCTTTTGGTTAATAACCTCCAAATCCCATGGAGAAGCACTCGCTAATACTTGGATTTAGAGCCCAACCCACCCTTTCCCCAGCACTCCGTATCAGGCAACCAAACAGGGTAGACAAGTTAAGCGATTTTATAAGAACCAAGGCCCTGCTCTCAGTTGGAGGAGGCTGCCCACTCTCAGGATAACTGTGCAAGTGTTCGTGTGTGTGCTGGAGGTGTGGAAACAGACTCCACGGATCTTTATGGGGGCACAGGTGTTCCCAGGTTAGGGATGTAGTTTAAACACCTCCACAAACCATAGAGAGGTCATCGCAAATACTTGGTTTTGGAGCCCAAACCACACTTTCCCCCACACTCCCGCCTAGGCTTTCCATCAGGGAAGACAAGCAAAGGAATTCAATTAGAACCCAGGCGCTGCTGTCAGTTGGAGGAATTTCCCTGCACTCAGAATTCCAGAACACATTCTTAGGTGTGGGAGAGATGTGCAGCCCCACTGCACCCAGAAGAATGCAGGAAAAGGTGTTCCCTTTAGGGAGAAGTCCTCTAAGTACTTCCTCCATGAATCAGGGGGCACTCACTGCTACGTGGCCTCCAAGCCCAACCCCCAGCTTTCCCTCATGGCCTGGCCTAAAAGAACACTCAGGGAACAGAAGCTAAGGGATAGTAATAGAATCCAGGTGCTGCTGTCAGTTTGAGGAACATCCCCACACTCAGAATACAAGAACACATCTTCGTGTGTGTGCTGGATGTAGGGAAACAGTCAAAGCATCTTTCAGGGGGCACATTTATTCCATGGTTGTGGGTTGTAGGTTAAAAACCCACATCCCATGGATAGGCTCTCGCTTATACTTGGTTTAGAGCCCAACCCCCACTTTCCCCCACTCTCCAGCCTAGGCATGCCATCAGGGAAGACAAGCTAAGGGATTCTTTTAGAACCCAGGCGCTGCTGTTATTTGTAGGAGCCTATAAACAATCAGGATACCTGAGCACGTCTCCGTGTGTGTGCTGGAGGTGGGGAAACAGATTCCACGCATCTTTATGGGGCACAGGTGTTCCAAGGTTGGGGAAGTAGTTTAAAACCCTCCACTACCCACAGAGATGCACTCGCTAATACTTGGCTTTAGAGCCCATCCCCCACCATCGCTTACTGCTAGGCCTAGGTAAACACTTAGGGAAGTCAAGCTAAGGGATTCTATTACAACCCAGGTGCTGCTGTCTGTTGGAGGAACCTCCCCACACTCAGAATACAAGAACACATCTTCGTGTGTGTGCTGGATGTAGGGAAACAGTCAAAGCATCTTTCAGGGGGCACATTTATTCCATGGTTGTGGGTTGTAGGTTAAAAACCCCCATCCCATGGATAGGCTCTCGCTTATACTTGGTTTAGAGCCCAACCCCCACTTTCCCCCACTCTCCAGCCTAGGCATGCCATCAGGGAAGACAAGCTCAGGGATTCTTTTAGAACCCAGGCGCTGCTGTTATTTGTAGGAGCCTATAAACAATCAGGATACCTGAGCACGTCTCCGTGTGTGTGCTGGAGGTGGGGAAACAGATCCCACGCATCTTTATGGGGCACAGGTGTTCCAAGGTTGGGGAAGTAGTTTAAAACCCTCCACTACCCACAGAGATGCACTCGCTAATACTTGGCTTTAGAGCCCATCCCCCACCATCGCTTACTGCTTGGCCTAGGTAAACACTTAGGGAAGTCAAGCTAAGGGATTGTATTACAACCCAGGTGCTGCTGTCTGTTGGAGGAACCTCCCCACACTCAGAACCCGAGAACAATTCTTCCTGTGTGTGCTGGACGTGGGGAAACATAGCACACGCATTTTTCAGGGGTCACAGTAATTCCCAAGTTGTGGGTTGTAGTTTAAACATCTCCACTACCCATGGAGAGGCACACGCTAATACTTAGTTTTAGATCCCAAATCCCACTTTGAACCACACACTGGCCTAGGCAAACCATCAGGGAATACACGCAAAGGGATTCTATTCAAACCATGACGCTGATGTCAGTTGGAGGAACTACCCCACCCTCAGGATACTGGAACCCAACCTTGTGTGGTGGGGAGATTTGAAGCCCCACTCCACGCAGATGAATGGGTGCTCAGGTGTTTCCCTTTATGGAGAATTCATCTAAATACTTCCTCAGTCCATCGGGGACACTCGCTACTATTTGGCCTCAAAGCCCAACCCCCAGGTTTCTCTCAGAGTCAGTCCTAGGGAAACACTCAGGGATTACAAGCTAAGGGATTCTATTAGAACCCAGCCGCTTCTGTCACCTGAAATTGCCAGCCCACACTCAGGAGAGCAGAAAACTTCTTCATGTGTGTTCTGGTGGTGGGGATACAGAGTCCACGCTTTTTTCAAGGAGCACAGGTATTCCCATGTTGTGGGCTTTTGGTTAATAACCTCCAAATCCCATGGAGAAGCACTCGCTAATACTTGGATTTAGAGCCCAACCCACCCTTTCCCCAGCACTCCGTATCAGGCAACCAAACAGGGTAGACAAGTTAAGCGATTTTATAAGAACCAAGGCCCTGCTCTCAGTTGGAGGAGGCTGCCCACTCTCAGGATAACTGTGCAAGTGTTCGTGTGTGTGCTGGAGGTGTGGAAACAGACTCCACGGATCTTTATGGGGGCACAGGTGTTCCCAGGTTAGGGATGTAGTTTAAACACCTCCACAAACCATAGAGAGGTCATCGCAAATACTTGGTTTTGGAGCCCAAACCACACTTTCCCCCGCACTCCCGCCTAGGCTTTCCATCAGGGAAGACAAGCAAAGGGATTCAATTAGAACCCAGGCGCTGCTGTCAGTTGGAGGAACTTCCCTGCACTCAGAATTCCAGAACACATTCTTAGGTGTGGGAGAGATGTGCAGCCCCACTGCACCCAGATGAATGCAAGAAAAGGTGTTCCCTTTAGGGAGAAGTCCTCTAAGTACTTCCTCCATGAATCAGGGGGCACTCACTGCTACGTGGCCTCCAAGCCCAACCCCCAGCTTTCCCTCATGGCCTGGTCTAAAAGAACACTCAGGGAACAGAAGCTAAGGGATACTAATAGAATCCAGGTGCTGCTGTCAGTTTGAGGTACATCCCCACACTCGGAATACAAGAACACATCTTCGTGTGTGTGCTGGATGTAGGGAAACAGTCAAAGCATCTTTCAGGGGGCACATTTATTCCATGGTTGTGGGTTGTAAGTTAAAAACTCACATCCCATGGATAGGCTCTCGCTTATACTTGGTTTAGAGCCCAACCCCCACTTTCCCCCACTCTCCAGCCTAGGCATGCCATCAGGGAAGACAAGCTAAGGGATACTTTTAGAACCCAGGCGCTGCTGTCATTTGGAGGAGCCTCCCCACAATCAGGATACCTGAGCACGTCTCCGTGTGTGTGCTGGAGGTGGGGAAACAGATTCCACGCATCTTTATGGGGCACAGGTGTTCCAAGTTTGGGGAAGTAGTTTAAAACCCTCCACTACCCACAGAGATGCACTCGTTAATACTTGGCTTTAGAGCCCATCCCCCACCATCGATTACTGCTAGGCCTAGGTAAACACTTAGGGAAGTCAAGCTAAGGGATCCTATTACAACCCAGGTGCTGCTCTCTGTTGGAGGAACCTCCCCACACTCAGAACCCCAGAACACTTCTTCCTGTGTGTGCTGGACGTGGGGAAACATAGCACACGCATTTTTCAGGAGTCACAGTAATTCCCAAGTTGTGGGTTGTAGTTTAAACATCTCCACTACCCATGGAGAGGCACACGCTAATACTTAGTTTTAGATCCCAAATCCCACTTTCAACCACACACTGGCCTAGGCAAACCATCAGGGAAGACAAGCAAAGGGATTCTATTCAAACCAAGACGCTGATGTCAGTTGGAGGAACTACCCCACCCTCAGGATACTGGAACCCAACCTTGTGTGGTGGGGAGATTTGAAGCCCCACTCCACGCAGATGAATGGGTGCTCAGGTGTTTCCCTTTATGGAGAATTCATCTAAATACTTCCTCAGTCCATCGGGGACACTCGCTACTATTTGTCCTCAAAGCCCAACCCCCAGGATTCTCTCAGAGTCAGTCCTAGGGAAACACTCAGGGATTACAAGCTAAGGGATTCTATTAGAACCCAGCCGCTTCTGTCACCTGAAATTGCCAGCCCACACTCAGGATAGCAGAAAACTTCTTCATGTGTGTTCTGGTGGTGGGGATACAGAGTCCACGCTTTTTTCAAGGAGCACAGGTATTCCCATGTTGTGGGCTTTTGGTTAATAACCTCCAAATCCCATGGAGAAGCACTCGCTAATACTTGGATTTAGAGCCCAACCCACCCTTTCCCCAGCACTCCGTATCAGGCAACCAAACAGGGTAGACAAGTTAAGCGATTTTATAAGAACCAAGGCCCTGCTCTCAGTTGGAGGAGGCTGCCCACTCTCAGGATAACTGTGCAAGTGTTCGTGTGTGTGCTGGAGGTGTGGAAACAGACTCCACGGATTTTTATGGGGGCACAGGTTTTCCCAGGTTAGGGATGTAGTTTAAACACCTCCACAAACCATAGAGAGGTCATCGCAAATCCTTGGTTTTGGAGCCCAAACCACACTTTCCCCCGCACTCCCGCCTAGGCTTTCCATCAGGGAAGACAAGCAAAGGGATTCAATTAGAACCCAGGCGCTGCTGTCAGTTGGAGGAACTTGCCTGCACTCAGAATTCCAGAACACATTCTTAGGTGTGGGAGAGATGTGCAGCCCCACTGCACCCAGATGAATGCAGGAAAAGGTGTTCCCTTTAGGGAGAAGTCCTCTAAGTACTTCCTCAATGGATCAGGGGGCACTCAGTGCTACGTGGCCTCCAAGCCCAACCCCCAGCTTTCCCTCATGGCCTGGCCTCAAAGAACACTCAGGGAACAGAAGCTAAGGGATACTAATAGAATTCAGGTGCTGCTGTCAGTTTGAGGAACTTCCCCACACTCAGAATACAAGAACACATCTTCGTGTGTGTGCTGGATGTAGGGAAACAGTCAAAGCATCTTTCAGGGGGCACATTAATTCCATGGTTGTGGGTTGTAGGTTAAAAACCTACATCCCATGGATAGGCTCTCGCTTATACTTGGTTTAGAGCCCAACCCCCACTTTCCCCCACTCTCCAGCCTAGGCATGACATCAGGGAAGACAAGCTAAGGGATTCTTTTAGAACCCAGGCGCTGCTGTTATTTGTAGGAGCCTATAAACAATCAGGATACCTGAGCACGTCTCCGTGTGTGTGCTGGAGGTGGGGAAACAGATTCCACGCATCTTTATGGGGCACAGGTGTTCCAAGGTTGGGGAAGTAGTTTAAAACCCTCCACTACCCACAGAGATGCACTCGCTAATACTTGGCTTTAGAGCCCATCCCCCACCATCGCTTACTGCTAGGCCTAGGTAAACACTTAGGGAAGTCAAGCTAAGGGATTCTATTACAACCCAGGTGCTGCTGTCTGTTGGAGGAACCTCCGCACAGTCAGAACCCGAGAACAATTCTTCCTGTGTGTGCTGGACGTGGGGAAACATAGCACACGCATTTTTCAGGGGTCACAGTAATTCCCAAGTTGTGGGTTGTAGTTTAAACATCTCCACTACCCATGGAGAGGCACACGCTAATACTTAGTTTTAGATCCCAAATCCCACTTTGAACCACACACTGGCCTAGGCAAACCATCAGGGAATACACGCAAAGGGATTCTATTCAAACCATGACGCTGATGTCAGTTGGAGGAACTACCCCACCCTCAGGATACTGGAACCCAACCTTGTGTGGTGGGGAGATTTGAAGCCCCACTCCACGCAGATGAATGGGTGCTCAGGTGTTTCCCTTTATGGAGAATTCATCTAAATACTTCCTCAGTCCATCGGGGACACTCGCTACTATTTGGCCTCAAAGCCCAACCCCCAGGTTTCTCTCAGAGTCAGTCCTAGGGAAACACTCAGGGATTACAAGCTAAGGGATTCTATTAGAACCCAGCCGCTTCTGTCACCTGAAATTGCCAGCCCACACTCAGGAGAGCAGAAAACTTCTTCATGTGTGTTCTGGTGGTGGGGATACAGAGTCCACGCTTTTTTCAAGGAGCACAGGTATTCCCATGTTGTGGGCTTTTGGTTAATAACCTCCAAATCCCATGGAGAAGCACTCGCTAATACTTGGATTTAGAGCCCAACCCACCCTTTCCCCAGCACTCCGTATCAGGCAACCAAACAGGGTAGACAAGTTAAGCGATTTTATAAGAACCAAGGCCCTGCTCTCAGTTGGAGGAGGCTGCCCACTCTCAGGATAACTGTGCAAGTGTTCGTGTGTGTGCTGGAGGTGTGGAAACAGACTCCACGGATCTTTATGGGGGCACAGGTGTTCCCAGGTTAGGGATGTAGTTTAAACACCTCCACAAACCATAGAGAGGTCATCGCAAATACTTGGTTTTGGAGCCCAAACCACACTTTCCCCCGCACTCCCGCCTAGGCTTTCCATCAGGGAAGACAAGCAAAGGGATTCAATTAGAACCCAGGCGCTGCTGTCAGTTGGAGGAACTTCCCTGCACTCAGAATTCCAGAACACATTCTTAGGTGTGGGAGAGATGTGCAGCCCCACTGCACCCAGATGAATGCAAGAAAAGGTGTTCCCTTTAGGGAGAAGTCCTCTAAGTACTTCCTCCATGAATCAGGGGGCACTCACTGCTGCGTGGCCTCCAAGCCCAACCCCCAGCTTTCCCTCATGGCCTGGTCTAAAAGAACACTCAGGGAACAGAAGCTAAGGGATACTAATAGAATCCAGGTGCTGCTGTCAGTTTGAGGTACATCCCCACACTCGGAATACAAGAACACATCTTCGTGTGTGTGCTGGATGTAGGGAAACAGTCAAAGCATCTTTCAGGGGGCACATTTATTCCATGGTTGTGGGTTGTAAGTTAAAAACTCACATCCCATGGATAGGCTCTCGCTTATACTTGGTTTAGAGCCCAACCCCCACTTTCCCCCACTCTCCAGCCTAGGCATGCCATCAGGGAAGACAAGCTAAGGGATACTTTTAGAACCCAGGCGCTGCTGTCATTTGGAGGAGCCTCCCCACAATCAGGATACCTGAGCACGTCTCCGTGTGTGTGCTGGAGGTGGGGAAACAGATTCCACGCATCTTTATGGGGCACAGGTGTTCCAAGTTTGGGGAAGTAGTTTAAAACCCTCCACTACCCACAGAGATGCACTCGTTAATACTTGGCTTTAGAGCCCATCCCCCACCATCGATTACTGCTAGGCCTAGGTAAACACTTAGGGAAGTCAAGCTAAGGGATCCTATTACAACCCAGGTGCTGCTCTCTGTTGGAGGAACCTCCCCACACTCAGAACCCCAGAACACTTCTTCCTGTGTGTGCTGGACGTGGGGAAACATAGCACACGCATTTTTCAGGAGTCACAGTAATTCCCAAGTTGTGGGTTGTAGTTTAAACATCTCCACTACCCATGGAGAGGCACACGCTAATACTTAGTTTTAGATCCCAAATCCCACTTTCAACCACACACTGGCCTAGGCAAACCATCAGGGAAGACAAGCAAAGGGATTCTATTCAAACCAAGACGCTGATGTCAGTTGGAGGAACTACCCCACCCTCAGGATACTGGAACCCAACCTTGTGTGGTGGGGAGATTTGAAGCCCCACTCCACGCAGATGAATGGGTGCTCAGGTGTTTCCCTTTATGGAGAATTCATCTAAATACTTCCTCAGTCCATCGGGGACACTCGCTACTATTTGTCCTCAAAGCCCAACCCCCAGGATTCTCTCAGAGTCAGTCCTAGGGAAACACTCAGGGATTACAAGCTAAGGGATTCTATTAGAACCCAGCCGCTTCTGTCACCTGAAATTGCCAGCCCACACTCAGGATAGCAGAAAACTTCTTCATGTGTGTTCTGGTGGTGGGGATACAGAGTCCACGCTTTTTTCAAGGAGCACAGGTATTCCCATGTTGTGGGCTTTTGGTTAATAACCTCCAAATCCCATGGAGAAGCACTCGCTAATACTTGGATTTAGAGCCCAACCCACCCTTTCCCCAGCACTCCGTATCAGGCAACCAAACAGGGTAGACAAGTTAAGCGATTTTATAAGAACCAAGGCCCTGCTCTCAGTTGGAGGAGGCTGCCCACTCTCAGGATAACTGTGCAAGTGTTCGTGTGTGTGCTGGAGGTGTGGAAACAGACTCCACGGATTTTTATGGGGGCACAGGTTTTCCCAGGTTAGGGATGTAGTTTAAACACCTCCACAAACCATAGAGAGGTCATCGCAAATCCTTGGTTTTGGAGCCCAAACCACACTTTCCCCCGCACTCCCGCCTAGGCTTTCCATCAGGGAAGACAAGCAAAGGGATTCAATTAGAACCCAGGCGCTGCTGTCAGTTGGAGGAACTTGCCTGCACTCAGAATTCCAGAACACATTCTTAGGTGTGGGAGAGATGTGCAGCCCCACTGCACCCAGATGAATGCAGGAAAAGGTGTTCCCTTTAGGGAGAAGTCCTCTAAGTACTTCCTCAATGGATCAGGGGGCACTCAGTGCTACGTGGCCTCCAAGCCCAACCCCCAGCTTTCCCTCATGGCCTGGCCTCAAAGAACACTCAGGGAACAGAAGCTAAGGGATACTAATAGAATTCAGGTGCTGCTGTCAGTTTGAGGAACTTCCCCACACTCAGAATACAAGAACACATCTTCGTGTGTGTGCTGGATGTAGGGAAACAGTCAAAGCATCTTTCAGGGGGCACATTAATTCCATGGTTGTGGGTTGTAGGTTAAAAACCTACATCCCATGGATAGGCTCTCGCTTATACTTGGTTTAGAGCCCAACCCCCACTTTCCCCCACTCTCCAGCCTAGGCATGACATCAGGGAAGACAAGCTAAGGGATTCTTTTAGAACCCAGGCGCTGCTGTTATTTGTAGGAGCCTATAAACAATCAGGATACCTGAGCACGTCTCCGTGTGTGTGCTGGAGGTGGGGAAACAGATTCCACGCATCTTTATGGGGCACAGGTGTTCCAAGGTTGGGGAAGTAGTTTAAAACCCTCCACTACCCACAGAGATGCACTCGCTAATACTTGGCTTTAGAGCCCATCCCCCACCATCGCTTACTGCTAGGCCTAGGTAAACACTTAGGGAAGTCAAGCTAAGGGATTCTATTACAACCCAGGTGCTGCTGTCTGTTGGAGGAACCTCCGCACAGTCAGAACCCGAGAACAATTCTTCCTGTGTGTGCTGGACGTGGGGAAACATAGCACACGCATTTTTCAGGGGTCACAGTAATTCCCAAGTTGTGGGTTGTAGTTTAAACATCTCCACTACCCATGGAGAGGCACACGCTAATACTTAGTTTTAGATCCCAAATCCCACTTTCAACCACACACTGTCCTAGGCAAACCATCAGGGAAAACACGCAAAGGGATTCTATTCAAACCAAGACACTGATGTCAGTTGGAGGAACTACCCCACCCTCAGGATACTGGAACCCAACCTTGTGTGGTGGGGAGATTTGAAGCCCCACTCCACGCAGATGAATGGGTGCTCAGGTGTTTCCCTTTATGGAGAATTCATCTAAATACTTCCTCAGTCCATCGGGGACACTCGCTACTATTTGGCCTCAAAGCCCAACCCCCAGGTTTCTCTCAGAGTCAGTCCTAGGGAAACACTCAGGGATTACAAGCTAAGGGATTCTATTAGAACCCAGCCGCTTCTGTCACCTGAAATTGCCAGCCCACACTCAGGAGAGCAGAAAACTTCTTCATGTGTGTTCTGGTGGTGGGGATACAGAGTCCACGCTTTTTTCAAGGAGCACAGGTATTCCCATGTTGTGGGCTTTTGGTTAATAACCTCCAAATCCCATGGAGAAGCACTCGCTAATACTTGGATTTAGAGCCCAACCCACCCTTTCCCCAGCACTCCGTATCAGGCAACCAAACAGGGTAGACAAGTTAAGCGATTTTATAAGAACCAAGGCCCTGCTCTCAGTTGGAGGAGGCTGCCCACTCTCAGGATAAGTGTGCAAGTGTTCTTGTGTGTGCTGGAGGTGTGGAAACAGACTCCACGGATCTTTATGGGGGCACAGGTGTTCCCAGGTTAGGGATGTAGTTTAAACACCTCCACAAACCATAGAGAGGTCATCGCAAATACTTGGTTTTGGAGCCCAAACCACACTTTCCCCCGCACTCCCGCCTAGGCTTTCCATCAGGGAAGACAAGCAAAGGGATTCAATTAGAACCCAGGCGCTGCTGTCAGTTGGAGGAACTTCCCTGCACTCAGAATTCCAGAACACATTCTTAGGTGTGGGAGAGATGTGCAGCCCCACTGCACCCAGATGAATGCAGGAAAAGGTGTTCCATTTAGGGAGAAGTCCTCTAAGTACTTCCTCCATGAATCAGGGGGCACTCACTGCTACGTGGCCTCCAAGCCCAACCCCCAGCTTTCCCTCATGGCCTGGTCTAAAAGAACACTCAGGGAACAGAAGCTAAGGGATACTAATAGAATCCAGGTGCTGCTGTAAGTTTGAGGTACATCCCCACACTCGGAATACAAGAACACATCTTCGTGTGTGTGCTGGATGTAGGGAAACAGTCAAAGCATCTTTCAGGGGGCACATTTATTCCATGGTTGTGGGTTGTAGGTTAAAAACTCACATCCCATGGATAGGCTCTCGCTTATACTTGGTTTAGAGCCCAACCCCCACTTTCCCCCACTCTCCAGCCTAGGCATGCCATCAGGGAAGACAAGCTAAGGGATTCTTTTAGAACCCAGGCGCTGCTGTCATTTGGAGGAGCCTCCCCACAATCAGGATACCTGAGCACGTCTCCGTGTGTGTGCTGGAGGTGGGGAAACAGATTCCACGCATCTTTATGGGGCACAGGTGTTCCAAGTTTGGGGAAGTAGTTTAAAACCCTCCTCTACCCCCAGAGATGCACTCGCTAATACTTGGCTTTAGAGCCCATCCCCCACCATCGCTTACTGCTAGGCCTAGGTAAACACTTAGGGAAGTCAAGCTAAGGGATTCTATTACAACCCAGGTGCTGCTCTCTGTTGGAGGAACCTCCCCACACTCAGAACCCCAGAACACTTCTTCCTGTGTGTGCTGGACGTGGGGAAACATAGCACACGCATTTTTCAGGGGTCACAGTAATTCCCAAGTTGTGGGTTGTAGTTTAAACATCTCCACTACCCATGGAGAGGCACACGCTAATACTTAGTTTTGAATCCCAAAGCCCACTTTCAATCACACACTGGCCTAGGCGAACCATCAGGGAAGACAAGCAAAGGGATTCTATTCAAACCAAGACGCTGATGTCAGTTGGAGGAACTACCCCACCCTCAGGAAACTGGAACCCAACCTTGTGTGGTGGGGAGATTTGAAGCCCCACTCCACGCAGATGAATGGGTGCTCAGGTGTTTCCCTTTATGGAGAATTCATCTAAATACTTCCTCAGTCCATCGGGGACACTCGCTACTATTTGGCCTCAAAGCCCAACCCCCAGGTTTCTCTCAGAGTCAGTCCTAGGGAAACACTCAGGGATTACAAGCTAAGGGATTCTATTAGAACCCAGCCGCTTCTGTCACCTGAAATTGCCAGCCCACACTCAGGATAGCAGAAAACTTCTTCATGTGTGTTCTGGTGGTGGGGATACAGAGTCCACGCTTTTTTCAAGGAGCACAGGTATTCCCATGTTGTGGGCTTTTGGTTAATAACCTCCAAATCCCATGGAGAAGCACTCGCTAATACTTGGATTTAGAGCCCAACCCACCCTTTCCCCAGCACTCCGTATCAGGCAACCAAACAGGGTAGACAAGTTAAGCGATTTTATAAGAACCAAGGCCCTGCTCTCAGTTGGAGGAGGCTGCCCACTCTCAGGATAACTGTGCAAGTGTTCGTGTGTGTGCTGGAGGTGTGGAAACAGACTCCACGGATCTTTATGGGGGCACAGGTGTTCCCAGGTTAGGGATGTAGTTTAAACACCTCCACAAACCATAGAGAGGTCATCGCAAATCCTTGGTTTTGGAGCCCAAACCACACTTTCCCCCGCACTCCCGCCTAGGCTTTCCATCAGGGAAGACAAGCAAAGGGATTCAATTAGAACCCAGGCGCTGCTGTCAGTTGGAGGAACTTGCCTGCACTCAGAATTCCAGAACACATTCTTAGGTGTGGGAGAGATGTGCAGCCCCACTGCACCCAGATGAATGCAGGAAAAGGTGTTCCCTTTAGGGAGAAGTCCTCTAAGTACTTCCTCAATGGATCAGGGGGCACTCAGTGCTACGTGGCCTCCAAGCCCAACCCCCAGCTTTCCCTCATGGCCTGGCCTCAAAGAACACTCAGGGAACAGAAGCTAAGGGATACTAATAGAATTCAGGTGCTGCTGTCAGTTTGAGGAACTTCCCCACACTCAGAATACAAGAACACATCTTCGTGTGTGTGCTGGATGTAGGGAGAGAGTCAAAGCATTTTTCAGGGGGCACATTAATTCCATGGTTGTGGGTTGTAGGTTAAAAACCTACATCCCATGGATAGGCTCTCGCTTATACTTGGTTTAGAGCCCAACCCCCACTTTCCCCCACTCTCCAGCCTAGGCATGCCATCAGGGAAGACAAGCTAAGGGATTCTTTTAGAACCCAGGCGCTGCTGTCATTTGGAGGAGCCTCCCCACAATCAGGATACCTGAGCACGTCTCCGTGTGTGTGCTGGAGGTGGGGAAACAGATTCCACGCATCTTTATGGGGCACAGGTGTTCCAAGTTTGGGGAAGTAGTTTAAAACCCTCCTCTACCCCCAGAGATGCACTCGCTAATACTTGGCTTTAGAGCCCATCCCCCACCATCGCTTACTGCTAGGCCTAGGTAAACACTTAGGGAAGTCAAGCTAAGGGATTCTATTACAACCCAGGTGCTGCTCTCTGTTGGAGGAACCTCCCCACACTCAGAACCCCAGAACACTTCTTCCTGTGTGTGCTGGACGTGGGGAAACATAGCACACGCATTTTTCAGGGGTCACAGTAATTCCCAAGTTGTGGGTTGTAGTTTAAACATCTCCACTACCCATGGAGAGGCACACGCTAATACTTAGTTTTGAATCCCAAAGCCCACTTTCAATCACACACTGGCCTAGGCGAACCATCAGGGAAGACAAGCAAAGGGATTCTATTCAAACCAAGACGCTGATGTCAGTTGGAGGAACTACCCCACCCTCAGGAAACTGGAACCCAACCTTGTGTGGTGGGGAGATTTGAAGCCCCACTCCACGCAGATGAATGGGTGCTCAGGTGTTTCCCTTTATGGAGAATTCATCTAAATACTTCCTCAGTCCATCGGGGACACTCGCTACTATTTGGCCTCAAAGCCCAACCCCCAGGTTTCTCTCAGAGTCAGTCCTAGGGAAACACTCAGGGATTACAAGCTAAGGGATTCTATTAGAACCCAGCCGCTTCTGTCACCTGAAATTGCCAGCCCACACTCAGGATAGCAGAAAACTTCTTCATGTGTGTTCTGGTGGTGGGGATACAGAGTCCACGCTTTTTTCAAGGAGCACAGGTATTCCCATGTTGTGGGCTTTTGGTTAATAACCTCCAAATCCCATGGAGAAGCACTCGCTAATACTTGGATTTAGAGCCCAACCCACCCTTTCCCCAGCACTCCGTATCAGGCAACCAAACAGGGTAGACAAGTTAAGCGATTTTATAAGAACCAAGGCCCTGCTCTCAGTTGGAGGAGGCTGCCCACTCTCAGGATAACTGTGCAAGTGTTCGTGTGTGTGCTGGAGGTGTGGAAACAGACTCCACGGATCTTTATGGGGGCACAGGTGTTCCCAGGTTAGGGATGTAGTTTAAACACCTCCACAAACCATAGAGAGGTCATCGCAAATCCTTGGTTTTGGAGCCCAAACCACACTTTCCCCCGCACTCCCGCCTAGGCTTTCCATCAGGGAAGACAAGCAAAGGGATTCAATTAGAACCCAGGCGCTGCTGTCAGTTGGAGGAACTTGCCTGCACTCAGAATTCCAGAACACATTCTTAGGTGTGGGAGAGATGTGCAGCCCCACTGCACCCAGATGAATGCAGGAAAAGGTGTTCCCTTTAGGGAGAAGTCCTCTAAGTACTTCCTCAATGGATCAGGGGGCACTCAGTGCTACGTGGCCTCCAAGCCCAACCCCCAGCTTTCCCTCATGGCCTGGCCTCAAAGAACACTCAGGGAACAGAAGCTAAGGGATACTAATAGAATTCAGGTGCTGCTGTCAGTTTGAGGAACTTCCCCACACTCAGAATACAAGAACACATCTTCGTGTGTGTGCTGGATGTAGGGAGAGAGTCAAAGCATTTTTCAGGGGGCACATTAATTCCATGGTTGTGGGTTGTAGGTTAAAAACCTACATCCCATGGATAGGCTCTCGCTTATACTTGGTTTAGAGCCCAACCCCCACTTTCCCCCACTCTCCAGCCTAGGCATGACATCAGGGAAGACAAGCTAAGGGATTCTTTTAGAACCCAGGCGCTGCTGTTATTTGTAGGAGCCTATAAACAATCAGGATACCTGAGCACGTCTCCGTGTGTGTGCTGGAGGTGGGGAAACAGATTCCACGCATCTTTATGGGGCACAGGTGTTCCAAGGTTGGGGAAGTAGTTTAAAACCCTCCACTACCCACAGAGATGCACTCGCTAATACTTGGCTTTAGAGCCCATCCCCCACCATCGCTTACTGCTAGGCCTAGGTAAACACTTAGGGAAGTCAAGCTAAGGGATTCTATTACAACCCAGGTGCTGCTGTCTGTTGGAGGAACCTCCCCACACTCAGAACCCGAGAACAATTCTTCCTGTGTGTGCTGGACGTGGGGAAACATAGCACACGCATTTTTCAGGGGTCACAGTAATTCCCAAGTTGTGGGTTGTAGTTTAAACATCTCCACTACCCATGGAGAGGCACACGCTAATACTTAGTTTTAGATCCCAAATCCCACTTTCAACCACACACTGGCCTAGGCAAACCATCAGGGAAAACACGCAAAGGGATTCTATTCAAACCAAGACGCTGATGTCAGTTGGAGGAACTACCCCACCCTCAGGATACTGGAACCCAACCTTGTGTGGTGGGGAGATTTGAAGCCCCACTCCACGCAGATGAATGGGTGCTCAGGTGTTTCCCTTTATGGAGAATTCATCTAAATACTTCCTCAGTCCATCGGGGACACTCGCTACTATTTGGCCTCAAAGCCCAACCCCCAGGTTTCTCTCAGAGTCAGTCCTAGGGAAACACTCAGGGATTACAAGCTAAGGGATTCTATTAGAACCCAGCCGCTTCTGTCACCTGAAATTGCCAGCCCACACTCAGGAGAGCAGAAAACTTCTTCATGTGTGTTCTGGTGGTGGGGATACAGAGTCCACGCTTTTTTCAAGGAGCACAGGTATTCCCATGTTGTGGGCTTTTGGTTAATAACCTCCAAATCCCATGGAGAAGCACTCGCTAATACTTGGATTTAGAGCCCAACCCACCCTTTCCCCAGCACTCCGTATCAGGCAACCAAACAGGGTAGACAAGTTAAGCGATTTTATAAGAACCAAGGCCCTGCTCTCAGTTGGAGGAGGCTGCCCACTCTCAGGATAACTGTGCAAGTGTTCGTGTGTGTGCTGGAGGTGTGGAAACAGACTCCACGGATCTTTATGGGGGCACAGGTGTTCCCAGGTTAGGGATGTAGTTTAAACACCTCCACAAACCATAGAGAGGTCATCGCAAATCCTTGGTTTTGGAGCCCAAACCACACTTTCCCCCGCACTCCCGCCTAGGCTTTCCATCAGGGAAGACAAGCAAAGGGATTCAATTAGAACCCAGGCGCTGCTGTCAGTTGGAGGAACTTGCCTGCACTCAGAATTCCAGAACACATTCTTAGGTGTGGGAGAGATGTGCAGCCCCACTGCACCCAGATGAATGCAGGAAAAGGTGTTCCCTTTAGGGAGAAGTCCTCTAAGTACTTCCTCAATGGATCAGGGGGCACTCAGTGCTACGTGGCCTCCAAGCCCAACCCCCAGCTTTCCCTCATGGCCTGGCCTCAAAGAACACTCAGGGAACAGAAGCTAAGGGATACTAATAGAATTCAGGTGCTGCTGTCAGTTTGAGGAACTTCCCCACACTCAGAATACAAGAACACATCTTCGTGTGTGTGCTGGATGTAGGGAGAGAGTCAAAGCATTTTTCAGGGGGCACATTAATTCCATGGTTGTGGGTTGTAGGTTAAAAACCTACATCCCATGGATAGGCTCTCGCTTATACTTGGTTTAGAGCCCAACCCCCACTTTCCCCCACTCTCCAGCCTAGGCATGACATCAGGGAAGACAAGCTAAGGGATTCTTTTAGAACCCAGGCGCTGCTGTTATTTGTAGGAGCCTATAAACAATCAGGATACGTGAGCACGTCTCCGTGTGTGTGCTGGAGGTGGGGAAACAGATTCCACGCATCTTTATGGGGCACAGGTGTTCCAAGGTTGGGGAAGTAGTTTAAAACCCTCCACTACCCACAGAGATGCACTCGCTAATACTTGGCTTTAGAGCCCATCCCCCACCATCGCTTACTGCTAGGCCTAGGTAAACACTTAGGGAAGTCAAGCTAAGGGATTCTATTACAACCCAGGTGCTGCTGTCTGTTGGAGGAACCTCCCCACACTCAGAACCCGAGAACAATTCTTCCTGTGTGTGCTGGACGTGGGGAAACATAGCACACGCATTTTTCAGGGGTCACAGTAATTCCCAAGTTGTGGGTTGTAGTTTAAACATCTCCACTACCCATGGAGAGGCACACGCTAATACTTAGTTTTAGATCCCAAATCCCACTTTCAACCACACACTGGCCTAGGCAAACCATCAGGGAAAACACGCAAAGGGATTCTATTCAAACCAAGACGCTGATGTCAGTTGGAGGAACTACCCCACCCTCAGGATACTGGAACCCAACCTTGTGTGGTGGGGAGATTTGAAGCCCCACTCCACGCAGATGAATGGGTGCTCAGGTGTTTCCCTTTATGGAGAATTCATCTAAATACTTCCTCAGTCCATCGGGGACACTCGCTACTATTTGGCCTCAAAGCCCAACCCCCAGGTTTCTCTCAGAGTCAGTCCTAGGGAAACACTCAGGGATTACAAGCTAAGGGATTCTATTAGAACCCAGCCGCTTCTGTCACCTGAAATTGCCAGCCCACACTCAGGAGAGCAGAAAACTTCTTCATGTGTGTTCTGGTGGTGGGGATACAGAGTCCACGCTTTTTTCAAGGAGCACAGGTATTCCCATGTTGTGGGCTTTTGGTTAATAACCTCCAAATCCCATGGAGAAGCACTCGCTAATACTTGGATTTAGAGCCCAACCCACCCTTTCCCCAGCACTCCGTATCAGGCAACCAAACAGGGTAGACAAGTTAAGCGATTTTATAAGAACCAAGGCCCTGCTCTCAGTTGGAGGAGGCTGCCCACTCTCAGGATAACTGTGCAAGTGTTCGTGTGTGTGCTGGAGGTGTGGAAACAGACTCCACGGATCTTTATGGGGGCACAGGTGTTCCCAGGTTAGGGATGTAGTTTAAACACCTCCACAAACCATAGAGAGGTCATCGCAAATACTTGGTTTTGGAGCCCAAACCACACTTTCCCCCGCACTCCCGCCTAGGCTTTCCATCAGGGAAGACAAGCAAAGGGATTCAATTAGAACCCAGGCGCTGCTGTCAGTTGGAGGAACTTCCCTGCACTCAGAATTCCAGAACACATTCTTAGGTGTGGGAGAGATGTGCAGCCCCACTGCACCCAGATGAATGCAGGAAAAGGTGTTCCCTTTAGGGAGAAGTCCTCTAAGTACTTCCTCCATGAATCAGGGGGCACTCACTGCTACGTGGCCTCCAAGCCCAACCCCCAGCTTTCCCTCATGGCCTGGTCTAAAAGAACACTCAGGGAAAAGAAGCTAAGGGATATTAATAGAATCCAGGTGCTGCTGTCAGTTTGAGGTACATCCCCACACTCGGAATACAAGAACACATCTTCGTGTGTGTGCTGGATGTAGGGAAACAGTCAAAGCATCTTTCAGGGGGCACATTTATTCCATGGTTGTGGGTTGTAAGTTAAAAACTCACATCCCATGGATAGGCTCTCGCTTATACTTGGTTTAGAGCCCAACCCCCACTTTCCCCCACTCTCCAGCCTAGGCATGCCATCAGGGAAGACAAGCTAAGGGATTCTTTTAGAACCCAGGCGCTGCTGTCATTTGGAGGAGCCTCCCCACAATCAGGATACCTGAGCACGTCTCCGTGTGTGTGCTGGAGGTGGGGAAAGAGATTCCACGCATCTTTATGGGGCACAGGTGTTCCAAGGTTGGGGAAGTAGTTTAAAACCCTCCACTACCCACAGAGATGCACTCGCAAATACTTGGCTTTAGAGCCCATCCCCCACCATCGCTTACTGCTAGGCCTAGGTAAACACTTAGGGAAGTCAAGCTAAGGGATTCTATTACAACCCAGGTGCTGCTGTCTGTTGGAGGAACCTCCCCACACTCAGAACCCGAGAACAATTCTTCCTGTGTGTGCTGGACGTGGGGAAACATAGCACACGCATTTTTCAGGGGTCACAGTAATTCCCAAGTTGTGGGTTGTAGTTTAAACATCTCCACTACCCATGGAGAGGCACACGCTAATACTTAGTTTTAGATCCCAAATCCCACTTTCAACCACACACTGGCCTAGGCAAACCATCAGGGAAAACACGCAAAGGGATTCTATTCAAACCAAGACGCTGATGTCAGTTGGAGGAACTACCCCACCCTCAGGATACTGGAACCCAACCTTGTGTGGTGGGGAGATTTGAAGCCCCACTCCACGCAGATGAATGGGTGCTCAGGTGTTTCCCTTTATGGAGAATTCATCTAAATACTTCCTCAGTCCATCGGGGACACTCGCTACTATTTGGCCTCAAAGCCCAACCCCCAGGTTTCTCTCAGAGTCAGTCCTAGGGAAACACTCAGGGATTACAAGCTAAGGGATTCTATTAGAACCCAGCCGCTTCTGTCACCTGAAATTGCCAGCCCACACTCAGGAGAGCAGAAAACTTCTTCATGTGTGTTCTGGTGGTGGGGATACAGAGTCCACGCTTTTTTCAAGGAGCACAGGTATTCCCATGTTGTGGGCTTTTGGTTAATAACCTCCAAATCCCATGGAGAAGCACTCGCTAATACTTGGATTTAGAGCCCAACCCACCCTTTCCCCAGCACTCCGTATCAGGCAACCAAACAGGGTAGACAAGTTAAGCGATTTTATAAGAACCAAGGCCCTGCTCTCAGTTGGAGGAGGCTGCCCACTCTCAGGATAACTGTGCAAGTGTTCGTGTGTGTGCTGGAGGTGTGGAAACAGACTCCACGGATCTTTATGGGGGCACAGGTGTTCCCAGGTTAGGGATGTAGTTTAAACACCTCCACAAACCATAGAGAGGTCATCGCAAATACTTGGTTTTGGAGCCCAAACCACACTTTCCCCCGCACTCCCGCCTAGGCTTTCCATCAGGGAAGACAAGCAAAGGGATTCAATTAGAACCCAGGCGCTGCTGTCAGTTGGAGGAACTTCCCTGCACTCAGAATTCCAGAACACATTCTTAGGTGTGGGAGAGATGTGCAGCCCCACTGCACCCAGATGAATGCAGGAAAAGGTGTTCCCTTTAGGGAGAAGTCCTCTAAGTACTTCCTCAATGGATCAGGGGGCACTCACTGCTACGTGGCCTCCAAGCCCAACCCCCAGCTTTCCCTCATGGCCTGGCCTCAAAGAACACTCAGGGAACAGAAGCTAAGGGATACTAATAGAATTCAGGTGCTGCTGTCAGTTTGAGGAACTTCCCCACACTCAGAATACAAGAACACATCTTCGTGTGTGTGCTGGATGTAGGGAGAGAGTCAAAGCATTTTTCAGGGGGCACATTAATTCCATGGTTGTGGGTTGTAGGTTAAAAACCTACATCCCATGGATAGGCTCTCGCTTATACTTGGTTTAGAGCCCAACCCCCACTTTCCCCCACTCTCCAGCCTAGGCATGACATCAGGGAAGACAAGCTAAGGGATTCTTTTAGAACCCAGGCGCTGCTGTTATTTGTAGGAGCCTATAAACAATCAGGATACCTGAGCACGTCTCCGTGTGTGTGCTGGAGGTGGGGAAACAGATTCCACGCATCTTTATGGGGCACAGGTGTTCCAAGGTTGGGGAAGTAGTTTAAAACCCTCCACTACCCACAGAGATGCACTCGCTAATACTTGGCTTTAGAGCCCATCCCCCACCATCGCTTACTGCTAGGCCTAGGTAAACACTTAGGGAAGTCAAGCTAAGGGATTCTATTACAACCCAGGTGCTGCTGTCTGTTGGAGGAACCTCCCCACACTCAGAACCCGAGAACAATTCTTCCTGTGTGTGCTGGACGTGGGGAAACATAGCACACGCATTTTTCAGGGGTCACAGTAATTCCCAAGTTGTGGGTTGTAGTTTAAACATCTCCACTACCCATGGAGAGGCACACGCTAATACTTAGTTTTAGATCCCAAATCCCACTTTCAACCACACACTGGCCTAGGCAAACCATCAGGGAAAACACGCAAAGGGATTCTATTCAAACCAAGACGCTGATGTCAGTTGGAGGAACTACCCCACCCTCAGGATACTGGAACCCAACCTTGTGTGGTGGGGAGATTTGAAGCCCCACTCCACGCAGATGAATGGGTGCTCAGGTGTTTCCCTTTATGGAGAATTCATCTAAATACTTCCTCAGTCCATCGGGGACACTCGCTACTATTTGGCCTCAAAGCCCAACCCCCAGGTTTCTCTCAGAGTCAGTCCTAGGGAAACACTCAGGGATTACAAGCTAAGGGATTCTATTAGAACCCAGCCGCTTCTGTCACCTGAAATTGCCAGCCCACACTCAGGAGAGCAGAAAACTTCTTCATGTGTGTTCTGGTGGTGGGGATACAGAGTCCACGCTTTTTTCAAGGAGCACAGGTATTCCCATGTTGTGGGCTTTTGGTTAATAACCTCCAAATCCCATGGAGAAGCACTCGCTAATACTTGGATTTAGAGCCCAACCCACCCTTTCCCCAGCACTCCGTATCAGGCAACCAAACAGGGTAGACAAGTTAAGCGATTTTATAAGAACCAAGGCCCTGCTCTCAGTTGGAGGAGGCTGCCCACTCTCAGGATAACTGTGCAAGTGTTCGTGTGTGTGCTGGAGGTGTGGAAACAGACTCCACGGATCTTTATGGGGGCACAGGTGTTCCCAGGTTAGGGATGTAGTTTAAACACCTCCACAAACCATAGAGAGGTCATCGCAAATACTTGGTTTTGGAGCCCAAACCACACTTTCCCCCGCACTCCCGCCTAGGCTTTCCATCAGGGAAGACAAGCAAAGGGATTCAATTAGAACCCAGGCGCTGCTGTCAGTTGGAGGAACTTCCCTGCACTCAGAATTCCAGAACACATTCTTAGGTGTGGGAGAGATGTGCAGCCCCACTGCACCCAGATGAATGCAGGAAAAGGTGTTCCCTTTAGGGAGAAGTCCTCTAAGTACTTCCTCCATGAATCAGGGGGCACTCACTGCTACGTGGCCTCCAAGCCCAACCCCCAGCTTTCCCTCATGGCCTGGTCTAAAAGAACACTCAGGGAAAAGAAGCTAAGGGATATTAATAGAATCCAGGTGCTGCTGTCAGTTTGAGGTACATCCCCACACTCGGAATACAAGAACACATCTTCGTGTGTGTGCTGGATGTAGGGAAACAGTCAAAGCATCTTTCAGGGGGCACATTTATTCCATGGTTGTGGGTTGTAAGTTAAAAACTCACATCCCATGGATAGGCTCTCGCTTATACTTGGTTTAGAGCCCAACCCCCACTTTCCCCCACTCTCCAGCCTAGGCATGCCATCAGGGAAGACAAGCTAAGGGATTCTTTTAGAACCCAGGCGCTGCTGTCATTTGGAGGAGCCTCCCCACAATCAGGATACCTGAGCACGTCTCCGTGTGTGTGCTGGAGGTGGGGAAACAGATTCCACGCATCTTTATGGGGCACAGGTGTTCCAAGGTTGGGGAAGTAGTTTAAAACCCTCCACTACCCACAGAGATGCACTCGCAAATACTTGGCTTTAGAGCCCATCCCCCACCATCGCTTACTGCTAGGCCTAGGTAAACACTTAGGGAAGTCAAGCTAAGGGATTCTATTACAACCCAGGTGCTGCTGTCTGTTGGAGGAACCTCCCCACACTCAGAACCCGAGAACAATTCTTCCTGTGTGTGCTGGACGTGGGGAAACATAGCACACGCATTTTTCAGGGGTCACAGTAATTCCCAAGTTGTGGGTTGTAGTTTAAACATCTCCACTACCCATGGAGAGGCACACGCTAATACTTAGTTTTAGATCCCAAATCCCACTTTCAACCACACACTGGCCTAGGCAAACCATCAGGGAAAACACGCAAAGGGATTCTATTCAAACCAAGACGCTGATGTCAGTTGGAGGAACTACCCCACCCTCAGGATACTGGAACCCAACCTTGTGTGGTGGGGAGATTTGAAGCCCCACTCCACGCAGATGAATGGGTGCTCAGGTGTTTCCCTTTATGGAGAATTCATCTAAATACTTCCTCAGTCCATCGGGGACACTCGCTACTATTTGGCCTCAAAGCCCAACCCCCAGGTTTCTCTCAGAGTCAGTCCTAGGGAAACACTCAGGGATTACAAGCTAAGGGATTCTATTAGAACCCAGCCGCTTCTGTCACCTGAAATTGCCAGCCCACACTCAGGAGAGCAGAAAACTTCTTCATGTGTGTTCTGGTGGTGGGGATACAGAGTCCACGCTTTTTTCAAGGAGCACAGGTATTCCCATGTTGTGGGCTTTTGGTTAATAACCTCCAAATCCCATGGAGAAGCACTCGCTAATACTTGGATTTAGAGCCCAACCCACCCTTTCCCCAGCACTCCGTATCAGGCAACCAAACAGGGTAGACAAGTTAAGCGATTTTATAAGAACCAAGGCCCTGCTCTCAGTTGGAGGAGGCTGCCCACTCTCAGGATAACTGTGCAAGTGTTCGTGTGTGTGCTGGAGGTGTGGAAACAGACTCCACGGATCTTTATGGGGGCACAGGTGTTCCCAGGTTAGGGATGTAGTTTAAACACCTCCACAAACCATAGAGAGGTCATCGCAAATACTTGGTTTTGGAGCCCAAACCACACTTTCCCCCGCACTCCCGCCTAGGCTTTCCATCAGGGAAGACAAGCAAAGGGATTCAATTAGAACCCAGGCGCTGCTGTCAGTTGGAGGAACTTCCCTGCACTCAGAATTCCAGAACACATTCTTAGGTGTGGGAGAGATGTGCAGCCCCACTGCACCCAGATGAATGCAGGAAAAGGTGTTCCCTTTAGGGAGAAGTCCTCTAAGTACTTCCTCAATGGATCAGGGGGCACTCACTGCTACGTGGCCTCCAAGCCCAACCCCCAGCTTTCCCTCATGGCCTGGCCTAAAAGAACACTCAGGGAACAGAAGCTAAGGGATACTAATAGAATCCAGGTGCTGCTGTCAGTTTGAGGAACTTCCCCACACTCAGAATACCAGAACACTTCTTCGTGTGTGTGCTGGATGTAGGGAAACAGTCAAAGCATCTTTCAGGGGGCACATTTATTCCATGGTTGTGGGTTGTAGGTTAAAAACCCACATCCCATGGATAGGCTCTCGCTTATACTTGGTTTAGAGCCCAACCCCCAGTTTCCCCCACTCTCCAGCCTAGGCATGCCATCAGGGAAGACAAGCTAAGGGATTCTTTTAGAACCCAGGCGCTGCTGTCATTTGGAGGAGCCTCCCCACAATCAGGATACCTGAGCACGTCTCCGTGTGTGTGCTGGAGGTGGGGAAACAGATTCCACGCATCTTTATGGGGCACAGGTGTTCCAAGGTTGGGGAAGTAGTTTAAAACCCTCCACTACCCACAGAGATGCACTCGCTAATACTTGGCTTTAGAGCCCATCCCCCACCATCGCTTACTGCTAGGCCTAGGAAAACACTTATTGAAGTCAAGCTAAGGGATTCTATTACAACCCAGGTGCTGCTGTCTGTTGGAGGAACCTCCCCACACTCAGAACCCCAGAACACTTCTTCCTGTGTGTGCTGGACGTGGGGAAACATAGCACACGCATTTTTCAGGGGTCACAGTAATTCCCAAGTTGTGGGTTGTAGTTTAAACATCTCCACTACCCATGGAGGGGCACACGCTAATCCTTAGTTTTTGATCCCAAATCCCACTTTCAACCACACACTGGCCTAGGCAAACCATCAGGGAAGACAAGCAAAGGGATTCTATTCAAACCAAGACGCTGATGTCAGTTGGAGGAACTACCCCACCCTCAGGATACTGGAACCCAACCTTGTGTGGTGGGGAGATTTGAAGCCCCACTCCACGCAGATGAATGGGTGCTCAGGTGTTTCCCTTTATGGAGAATTCATCTAAATACTTCCTCAGTCCATCGGGGACACTCGCTACTATTTGGCCTCAAAGCCCAACCCCCAGGTTTCTCTCAGAGTCAGTCCTAGGGAAACACTCAGGGATTACAAGCTAAGGGATTCTATTAGAACCCAGCCGCTTCTGTCACCTGAAATTGCCAGCCCACACTCAGGAGAGCAGAAAACTTCTTCATGTGTGTTCTGGTGGTGGGGATACAGAGTCCACGCTTTTTTCAAGGAGCACAGGTATTCCCATGTTGTGGGCTTTTGGTTAATAACCTCCAAATCCCATGGAGAAGCACTCGCTAATACTTGGATTTAGAGCCCAACCCACCCTTTCCCCAGCACTCCGTATCAGGCAACCAAACAGGGTAGACAAGTTAAGCGATTTTATAAGAACCAAGGCCCTGCTCTCAGTTGGAGGAGGCTGCCCACTCTCAGGATAACTGTGCAAGTGTTCGTGTGTGTGCTGGAGGTGTGGAAACAGACTCCACGGATCTTTATGGGGGCACAGGTGTTCCCAGGTTAGGGATGTAGTTTAAACACCTCCACAAACCATAGAGAGGTCATCGCAAATACTTGGTTTTGGAGCCCAAACCACACTTTCCCCCGCACTCCCGCCTAGGCTTTCCATCAGGGAAGACAAGCAAAGGGATTCAATTAGAACCCAGGCGCTGCTGTCAGTTGGAGGAACTTCCCTGCACTCAGAATTCCAGAACACATTCTTAGGTGTGGGAGAGATGTGCAGCCCCACTGCACCCAGATGAATGCAGGAAAAGGTGTTCCCTTTAGGGAGAAGTCCTCTAAGTACTTCCTCAATGGATCAGGGGGCACTCACTGCTACGTGGCTTCCAAGCCCAACCCCCAGCTTTCCCTCATGGCCTGGCCTAAAAGAACACTCAGGGAACAGAAGCTAAGGGATACTAATAGAATCCAGGTGCTGCTGTCAGTTTGAGGAACATCCCCACACTCAGAATACCAGAAAACTTCTTCGTGTGTGTGCTGGATGTAGGGAAACAGTCAAAGCATCTTTCAGGGGGCACATTTATTCCATGGTTGTGGGTTGTAGGTTAAAAACCCACATCCCATGGATAGGCTCTCGCTTATACTTGGTTTAGAGCCCAACCCCCACTTTCACCCACTCTCCAGCATAGGCATGCCATCAGGGAAGACAAGCTAAGGGATTCTTTTAGAACCCAGGCGCTGCTGTCATTTGGAGGTGCCTCCCCACAATCAGGATACCTGAGCAAGTCTCCGTGTGTATGCTGGAGGTGGGGAAACAGATTCCACGCATCTTTATGGGGCACAGGTGTTCCAAGGTTGGGGAAGTAGTTTAAAACCCTCCACTACCCACAGAGATGCACTCGCTAATACTTGGCTTTAGAGCCCATCCCCCACCATCGCTTACTGCTAGGCCTAGGAAAACACTTAGGGAAGTCAAGCTAAGGGATTCTATTACAACCCAGGTGCTGCTGTCTGTTGGAGGAACCTCCCCACACTCAGAACCCCAGAACACTTCTTCCTGTGTGTGCTGGACGTGGGGAAACATAGCACACGCATTTTTCAGGAGTCACAGTAATTCCCAAGTTGTGGGTTGTAGTTTAAACATCTCCACTACCCATGGAGAGGCACACGCTAATACTTAGTTTTAGATCCCAAATCCCACTTTCAACCACACACTGGCCTAGGCAAACCATCAGGGAAGACAAGCAAAGGGATTCTATTCAAACCAAGACGCTGATGTCAGTTGGAGGAACTACCCCACCCTCAGGATACTGGAACCCAACCTTGTGTGGTGGGGAGATTTGAAGCCCCACTCCACGCAGATGAATGGGTGCTCAGGTGTTTCCCTTTATGGAGAATTCATCTAAATACTTCCTCAGTCCATCGGGGACACTCGCTACTATTTGGCCTCAAAGCCCAACCCCCAGGTTTCTCTCAGAGTCAGTCCTAGGGAAACACTCAGGGATTACAAGCTAAGGGATTCTATTAGAACCCAGCCGCTTCTGTCACCTGAAATTGCCAGCCCACACTCAGGATAGCAGAAAACTTCTTCATGTGTGTTCTGGTGGTGGGGATACAGAGTCCACGCTATTTTCAAGGAGCACAGGTATTCCCATGTTGTGGGCTTTTGGTTAATAACCTCCAAATCCCATGGAGAAGCATTCGCTAATACTTGGATTTAGAGCCCAACCCACCCTTTCCCCAGCACTCCGTATCAGGCAACCAAACAGGGTAGACAAGTTAAGCGATTTTATAAGAACCAAGGCCCTGCTCTCAGTTGGAGGAGGCTGCCCACTCTCAGGATAACTGTGCAAGTGTTCGTGTGTGTGCTGGAGGTGTGGAAACAGACTCCACGGAACTTTATGGGGGCACAGGTGTTCCCAGGTAAGGGATGTAGTTTAAACACCTCCACAAACCATAGAGAGGTCATCGCAAATACTTGGTTTTGGAGCCCAAACCACACTTTCCCCCGCACTCCCGCCTAGGCTTTCCATCAGGGAAGACAAGCAAAGGGATTCAATTAGAACCCAGGCGCTGCTGTCAGTTGGAGGAACTTCCCTGCACTCAGAATTCCAGAACACATTCTTAGGTGTGGGAGAGATGTGCAGCCCCACTGCACCCAGATGAATGCAGGAAAAGGTGTTCCCTTTAGGGAGAAGTCCTCTAAGTACTTCCTCAATGGATCAGGGGGCACTCACTGCTACGTGGCCTCCAAGCCCAACCCCCAGCTTTCCCTCATGGTCTGGCCTAAAATAACACTCAGGGAACAGAAGCTAAGGGATACTAATAGAATCCAGGTGCTGCTGTCAGTTTGAGGAACATCCCCACACTCAGAATACCAGAACACTTCTTCGTGTGTGTGCTGGATGTAGGGAAACAGTCAAAGCATCTTTCAGGGGGCACATTTATTCCATGGTTGTGGGTTGTAGGTTAAAAACCCACATCCCATGGATGGGCTCTCGCTTATACTTGGTTTAGAGCCCAACCCCCACTTTCCCCCACTCTCCAGCCTAGGCATGCCATCAAGGAAGACAAGCTAAGGGATTCTTTTAGAACCCAGGCGCTGCTGTCATTTGGAGGAGCCTCCCCACAATCAGGATACCTGAGCACGTCTCCGTGTGTGTGCTGGAGGTGGGGAAACAGATTCCACGCATCTTTATGGGGCACAGGTGTTCCAAGGTTGGGGAAGTAGTTTAAAACCCTCCACTACCCACAGAGATGCACTCGCTAATACTTGGCTTTAGAGCCCATCCCCCACCATCACTTACTGCTAGGCCTAGGAAAACACTTAGGGAAGTCAAGCTAAGGGATTCTATTACAACCCAGGTGCTGCTGTCTGTTGGAGGAACCTCCCCACACTCAGAACCCCAGAACACTTCTTCCTGTGTGTGCTGGACGTGGGGAAACATAGCACACGCATTTTTCAGGGGTCACAGTAATTCCCAAGTTGTGGGTTGTAGTTTAAACATCTCCACTACCCATGGGGAGGCACACGCTAATACTTAGTTTTAGATCCCAAATCCCACTTTCAACCACACACTGGCCTAGGCAAACCATCAGGGAAGACAAGCAAAGGGATTCTATTCAAACCAAGACGCTGATGTCAGTTGGAGGAACTACCCCACCCTCAGGATACTGGAACCCAACCTTGTGTGGTGGGGAGATTTGAAGCCCCACTCCACGCAGATGAATGGGTGCTCAGGTGTTTCCCTTTATGGAGAATTCATCTAAATACTTCCTCAGTCCATCGGGGACACTCGCTACTATTTGGCCTCAAAGCCCAACCCCCAGGTTTCTCTCAGAGTCAGTCCTAGGGAAACACTCAGGGATTACAAGCTAAGGGATTCTATTAGAACCCAGCCGCTTCTGTCACCTGAAATTGCCAGCCCACACTCAGGATAGCAGAAAACTTCTTCATGTGTGTTCTGGTGGTGGGGATACAGAGTCCACGCTTTTTTCAAGGAGCACAGGTATTCCCATGTTGTGGGCTTTTGGTTAATAACCTCCAAATCCCATGGAGAAGCACTCGTTAATACTTGGATTTAGAGCCCAACCCACCCTTTCCCCAGCACTCCGTATCAGGCAACCAAACAGGGTAGACAAGTTAAGCGATTTTATAAGAACCAAGGCCCTGCTCTCAGTTGGAGGAGGCTGCCCACTCTCAGGATAACTGTGCAAGTGTTCGTGTGTGTGCTGGAGGTGTGGAAACAGACTCCACGGATCTTTATGGGGGCACAGGTGTTCCCAGGTTAGGGATGTAGTTTAAACACCTCCACAAACCATTGAGAGGTCATCGCAAATACTTGGTTTTGGAGCCCAAACCACACTTTCCCCCGCACTCCCGCCTAGGCTTTCCATCAGGGAAGACAAGCAAAGGGATTCAATTAGAACCCAGGCGCTGCTGTCAGTTGGAGGAACTTCCCTGCACTCAGAATTCCAGAACACATTCTTAGGTGTGGGAGAGATGTGCAGCCCCACTGCACCCAGATGAATGCAGGAAAAGGTGTTCCCTTTAGGGAGAAGTCCTCTAAGTACTTCCTCAATGGATCAGGGGGCACTCACTGCTACGTGGCCTCCAAGCCCAACCCCCAGCTTTCCCTCATGGTCTGGCCTAAAAGAACACTCAGGGAACAGAAGCTAAGGGATACTAATAGAATCCAGGTGCTGCTGTCAGTTTGAGGAACTTCCCCACACTCAGAATACCAGAAAACTTCTTCGTGTGTGTGCTGGATGTAGGGAAACAGTCAAAGCATCTTTCAGGGGGCACATTTATTCCATGGTTGTGGGTTGTAGGTTAAAAACCCACATCCCATGGATAGGCTCTCGCTTATACTTGGTTTAGAGCCCAACCCCCACTTTCCCCCACTCTCCAGCATAGGCATGCCATCAGGGAAGACAAGCTAAGGGATTCTTTTAGAACCCAGGCGCTGCTGTCATTTGGAGGAGCCTCCCCACAATCAGGATACCTGAGCACGTCTCCGTGTGTGTGCTGGAGGTGGGGAAACAGATTCCACGCATCTTTATGGGGCACAGGTGTTCCAAGGTTGGGGAAGTAGTTTAAAACCCTCCACTACCCACAGAGATGCACTCGCTAATACTTGGCTTTAGAGCCCATCCCCCACCATCGCTTACTGCTAGGCCTAGGAAAACACTTAGGGAAGTCAAGCTAAGGGATTCTATTACAACCCAGGTGCTGCTGTCTGTTGGAGGAACCTCCCCACACTCAGAACCCCAGAACACTTCTTCCTGTGTGTGCTGGACGTGGGGAAACATAGCACACGCAATTTTCAGGGGTCACAGTAATTCCCAAGTTGTGGGTTGTAGTTTAAACATCTCCACTACCCATGGAGAGGCACACGCTAATACTTAGTTTTAGATCCCAAATCCCACTTTCAACCACACACTGGCCTAGGCAAACCATCAGGGAAGACAAGCAAAGGGATTCTATTCAAACCAAGACGCTGATGTCAGTTGGAGGAACTACCCCACCCTCAGGATACTGGAACCCAACCTTGTGTGGTGGGGAGATTTGAAGCCCCACTCCACGCAGATGAATGGGTGCTCAGGTGTTTCCCTTTATGGAGAATTCATCTAAATACTTCCTCAGTCCATCGGGGACACTCGCTACTATTTGGCCTCAAAGCCCAACCCCCAGGTTTCTCTCAGAGTCAGTCCTAGGGAAACACTCAGGGATTACAAGCTAAGGGATTCTATTAGAACCCAGCCGCTTCTGTCACCTGAAATTGCCAGCCCACACTCAGGATAGCAGAAAACTTCTTCATGTGTGTTCTGGTGGTGGGGATACAGAGTCCACGCTTTTTTCAAGGAGCACAGGTATTCCCATGTTGTGGGCTTTTGGTTAATAACCTCCAAATCCCATGGAGAAGCACTCGCTAATACTTGGATTTAGAGCCCAACCCACCCTTTCCCCAGCACTCCGTATCAGGCAACCAAACAGGGTAGACAAGTTAAGCGATTTTATAAGAACCAAGGCCCTGCTCTCAGTTGGAGGAGGCTGCCCACTCTCAGGATAACTGTGCAAGTGTTCGTGTGTGTGCTGGAGGTGTGGAAACAGACTCCACGGATCTTTATGGGGGCACAGGTGTTCCCAGGTTAGGGATGTAGTTTAAACACCTCCACAAACCATAGAGAGGTCATCGCAAATACTTGGTTTTGGAGCCCAAACCACACTTTCCCCCGCACTCCCGCCTAGGCTTTCCATCAGGGAAGACAAGCAAAGGGATTCAATTAGAACCCAGGCGCTGCTGTCAGTTGGAGGAACTTCCCTGCACTCAGAATTCCAGAACACATTCTTAGGTGTGGGAGAGATGTGCAGCCCCACTGCACCCAGATGAATGCAGGAAAAGGTGTTCCCTTTAGGGAGAAGTCCTCTAAGTACTTCCTCAATGGATCAGGGGGCACTCACTGCTACGTGGCTTCCAAGCCCAACCCCCAGCTTTCCCTCATGGCCTGGCCTAAAAGAACACTCAGGGAACAGAAGCTAAGGGATACTAATAGAATCCAGGTGCTGCTGTCAGTTTGAGGAACATCCCCACACTCAGAATACCAGAAAACTTCTTCGTGTGTGTGCTGGATGTAGGGAAACAGTCAAAGCATCTTTCAGGGGGCACATTTATTCCATGGTTGTGGGTTGTAGGTTAAAAACCCACATCCCATGGATAGGCTCTCGCTTATACTTGGTTTAGAGCCCAACCCCCACTTTCCCCCACTCTCCAGCATAGGCATGCCATCAGGGAAGACAAGCTAAGGGATTCTTTTAGAACCCAGGCGCTGCTGTCATTTGGAGGTGCCTCCCCACAATCAGGATACCTGAGCAAGTCTCCGTGTGTATGCTGGAGGTGGGGAAACAGATTCCACGCATCTTTATGGGGCACAGGTGTTCCAAGGTTGGGGAAGTAGTTTAAAACCCTCCACTACCCACAGAGATGCACTCGCTAATACTTGGCTTTAGAGCCCATCCCCCACCATCGCTTACTGCTAGGCCTAGGAAAACACTTAGGGAAGTCAAGCTAAGGGATTCTATTACAACCCAGGTGCTGCTGTCTGTTGGAGGAACCTCCCCACACTCAGAACCCCAGAACACTTCTTCCTGTGTGTGCTGGACGTGGGGAAACATAGCACACGCATTTTTCAGGGGTCACAGTAATTCCCAAGTTGTGGGTTGTAGTTTAAACATCTCCACTACCCATGGAGAGGCACACGCTAATACTTAGTTTTAGATCCCAAATCCCACTTTCAACCACACACTGGCCTAGGCAAACCATCAGGGAAGACAAGCAAAGGGATTCTATTCAAACCAAGACGCTGATGTCAGTTGGAGGAACTACCCCACCCTCAGGATACTGGAACCCAACCTTGTGTGGTGGGGAGATTTGAAGCCCCACTCCACGCAGATGAATGGGTGCTCAGGTGTTTCCCTTTATGGAGAATTCATCTAAATACTTCCTCAGTCCATCGGGGACACTCGCTACTATTTGGCCTCAAAGCCCAACCCCCAGGTTTCTCTCAGAGTCAGTCCTAGGGAAACACTCAGGGATTACAAGCTAAGGGATTCTATTAGAACCCAGCCGCTTCTGTCACCTGAAATTGCCAGCCCACACTCAGGATAGCAGAAAACTTCTTCATGTGTGTTCTGGTGGTGGGGATACAGAGTCCACGCTATTTTCAAGGAGCACAGGTATTCCCATGTTGTGGGCTTTTGGTTAATAACCTCCAAATCCCATGGAGAAGCATTCGCTAATACTTGGATTTAGAGCCCAACCCACCCTTTCCCCAGCACTCCGTATCAGGCAACCAAACAGGGTAGACAAGTTAAGCGATTTTATAAGAACCAAGGCCCTGCTCTCAGTTGGAGGAGGCTGCCCACTCTCAGGATAACTGTGCAAGTGTTCGTGTGTGTGCTGGAGGTGTGGAAACAGACTCCACGGATCTTTATGGGGGCACAGGTGTTCCCAGGTAAGGGATGTAGTTTAAACACCTCCACAAACCATAGAGAGGTCATCGCAAATACTTGGTTTTGGAGCCCAAACCACACTTTCCCCCGCACTCCCGCCTAGGCTTTCCATCAGGGAAGACAAGCAAAGGGATTCAATTAGAACCCAGGCGCTGCTGTCAGTTGGAGGAACTTCCCTGCACTCAGAATTCCAGAACACATTCTTAGGTGTGGGAGAGAAGTGCAGCCCCACTGCACCCACATGAATGCAGGAAAAGGTGTTCCCTTTAGGGAGAAGTCCTCTAAGTACTTCCTCAATGGATCAGGGGGCACTCACTGCTACGTGGCCTCCAAGCCCAACCCCCAGCTTTCCCTCATGGTCTGGCCTAAAATAACACTCAGGGAACAGAAGCTAAGGGATACTAATAGAATCCAGGTGCTGCTGTCAGTTTGAGGAACATCCCCACACTCAGAATACCAGAACACTTCTTCGTGTGTGTGCTGGATGTAGGGAAACAGTCAAAGCATCTTTCAGGGGGCACATTTATTCCATGGTTGTGGGTTGTAGGTTAAAAACCCACATCCCATGGATGGGCTCTCGCTTATACTTGGTTTAGAGCCCAACCCCCACTTTCCCCCACTCTCCAGCCTAGGCATGCCATCAAGGAAGACAAGCTAAGGGATTCTTTTAGAACCCAGGCGCTGCTGTCATTTGGAGGAGCCTCCCCACAATCAGGATACCTGAGCACGTCTCCGTGTGTGTGCTGGAGGTGGGGAAACAGATTCCACGCATCTTTATGGGGCACAGGTGTTCCAAGGTTGGGGAAGTAGTTTAAAACCCTCCACTACCCACAGAGATGCACTCGCTAATACTTGGCTTTAGAGCCCATCCCCCACCATCACTTACTGCTAGGCCTAGGAAAACACTTAGGGAAGTCAAGCTAAGGGATTCTATTACAACCCAGGTGCTGCTGTCTGTTGGAGGAACCTCCCCACACTCAGAACCCCAGAACACTTCTTCCTGTGTGTGCTGGACGTGGGGAAACATAGCACACGCATTTTTCAGGGGTCACAGTAATTCCCAAGTTGTGGGTTGTAGTTTAAACATCTCCACTACCCATGGGGAGGCACACGCTAATACTTAGTTTTAGATCCCAAATCCCACTTTCAACCACACACTGGCCTAGGCAAACCATCAGGGAAGACAAGCAAAGGGATTCTATTCAAACCAAGACGCTGATGTCAGTTGGAGGAACTACCCCACCCTCAGGATACTGGAACCCAACCTTGTGTGGTGGGGAGATTTGAAGCCCCACTCCACGCAGATGAATGGGTGCTCAGGTGTTTCCCTTTATGGAGAATTCATCTAAATACTTCCTCAGTCCATCGGGGACACTCGCTACTATTTGGCCTCAAAGCCCAACCCCCAGGTTTCTCTCAGAGTCAGTCCTAGGGAAACACTCAGGGATTACAAGCTAAGGGATTCTATTAGAACCCAGCCGCTTCTGTCACCTGAAATTGCCAGCCCACACTCAGGATAGCAGAAAACTTCTTCATGTGTGTTCTGGTGGTGGGGATACAGAGTCCACGCTTTTTTCAAGGAGCACAGGTATTCCCATGTTGTGGGCTTTTGGTTAATAACCTCCAAATCCCATGGAGAAGCACTCGCTAATACTTGGATTTAGAGCCCAACCCACCCTTTCCCCAGCACTCCGTATCAGGCAACCAAACAGGGTAGACAAGTTAAGCGATTTTATAAGAACCAAGGCCCTGCTCTCAGTTGGAGGAGGCTGCCCACTCTCAGGATAACTGTGCAAGTGTTCGTGTGTGTGCTGGAGGTGTGGAAACAGACTCCACGGATCTTTATGGGGGCACAGGTGTTCCCAGGTTAGGGATGTAGTTTAAACACCTCCACAAACCATTGAGAGGTCATCGCAAATACTTGGTTTTGGAGCCCAAACCACACTTTCCCCCGCACTCCCGCCTAGGCTTTCCATCAGGGAAGACAAGCAAAGGGATTCAATTAGAACCCAGGCGCTGCTGTCAGTTGGAGGAACTTCCCTGCACTCAGAATTCCAGAACACATTCTTAGGTGTGGGAGAGATGTGCAGCCCCACTGCACCCAGATGAATGCAGGAAAAGGTGTTCCCTTTAGGGAGAAGTCCTCTAAGTACTTCCTCAATGGATCAGGGGGCACTCACTGCTACGTGGCCTCCAAGCCCAACCCCCAGCTTTCCCTCATGGTCTGGCCTAAAATAACACTCAGGGAACAGAAGCTAAGGGATACTAATAGAATCCAGGTGCTGCTGTCAGTTTGAGGAACTTCCCCACACTCAGAATACCAGAAAACTTCTTCGTGTGTGTGCTGGATGTAGGGAAACAGTCAAAGCATCTTTCAGGGGGCACATTTATTCCATGGTTGTGGGTTGTAGGTTAAAAACCCACATCCCATGGATAGGCTCTCGCTTATACTTGGTTTAGAGCCCAACCCCCACTTTCCCCCACTCTCCAGCATAGGCATGCCATCAGGGAAGACAAGCTAAGGGATTCTTTTAGAACCCAGGCGCTGCTGTCATTTGGAGGAGCCTCCCCACAATCAGGATACCTGAGCACGTCTCCGTGTGTGTGCTGGAGGTGGGGAAACAGATTCCACGCATCTTTATGGGGCACAGGTGTTCCAAGGTTGGGGAAGTAGTTTAAAACCCTCCACTACCCACAGAGATGCACTCGCTAATACTTGGCTTTAGAGCCCATCCCCCACCATCGCTTACTGCTAGGCCTAGGAAAACACTTAGGGAAGTCAAGCTAAGGGATTCTATTACAACCCAGGTGCTGCTGTCTGTTGGAGGAACCTCCCCACACTCAGAACCCCAGAACACTTCTTCCTGTGTGTGCTGGACGTGGGGAAACATAGCACACGCAATTTTCAGGGGTCACAGTAATTCCCAAGTTGTGGGTTGTAGTTTAAACATCTCCACTACCCATGGAGAGGCACACGCTAATACTTAGTTTTAGATCCCAAATCCCACTTTCAACCACACACTGGCCTAGGCAAACCATCAGGGAAGACAAGCAAAGGGATTCTATTCAAACCAAGACGCTGATGTCAGTTGGAGGAACTACCCCACCCTCAGGATACTGGAACCCAACCTTGTGTGGTGGGGAGATTTGAAGCCCCACTCCACGCAGATGAATGGGTGCTCAGGTGTTTCCCTTTATGGAGAATTCATCTAAATACTTCCTCAGTCCATCGGGGACACTCGCTACTATTTGGCCTCAAAGCCCAACCCCCAGGTTTCTCTCAGAGTCAGTCCTAGGGAAACACTCAGGGATTACAAGCTAAGGGATTCTATTAGAACCCAGCCGCTTCTGTCACCTGAAATTGCCAGCCCACACTCAGGATAGCAGAAAACTTCTTCATGTGTGTTCTGGTGGTGGGGATACAGAGTCCACGCTTTTTTCAAGGAGCACAGGTATTCCCATGTTGTGGGCTTTTGGTTAATAACCTCCAAATCCCATGGAGAAGCACTCGCTAATACTTGGATTTAGAGCCCAACCCACCCTTTCCCCAGCACTCCGTATCAGGCAACCAAACAGGGTAGACAAGTTAAGCGATTTTATAAGAACCAAGGCCCTGCTCTCAGTTGGAGGAGGCTGCCCACTCTCAGGATAACTGTGCAAGTGTTCGTGTGTGTGCTGGAGGTGTGGAAACAGACTCCACGGATCTTTATGGGGGCACAGGTGTTCCCAGGTTAGGGATGTAGTTTAAACACCTCCACAAACTATAGAGAGGTCATCGCAAATACTTGGTTTTGGAGCCCAAACCACACTTTCCCCCGCACTCCCGCCTAGGCTTTCCATCAGGGAAGACAAGCAAAGGGATTCAATTAGAACCCAGGCGCTGCTGTCAGTTGGAGGAACTTCCCTGCACTCAGAATTCCAGAACACATTCTTAGGTGTGGGAGAGATGTGCAGCCCCACTGCACCCAGATGAATGCAGGAAAAGGTGTTCCCTTTAGGGAGAAGTCCTCTAAGTACTTCCTCCATGAATCAGGGGGCACTCACTGCTACGTGGCCTCCAAGCCCAATCCCCAGCTTTCCCTCATGGTCTGGCCTAAAAGAACACTCAGGGAACAGAAGCTAATGGATACTAATAGAATCCAGGTGCTGCTGTCAGTTTGAGGAACTTCCCCACACTCAGAATACCAGAAAACTTCTTCGTGTGTGTGCTGGATGTAGGGAAACAGTCAAAGCATCTTTCAGGGGGCACATTTATTCCATGGTTGTGGGTTGTAGGTTAAAAACCACATCCCATGGATAGGCTCTCGCTTATACTTGGTTTAGAGCCCCCACTCTCCAGCCTAGGCATGCCATCAGGGAAGACAAGCTAAGGGATTCTTTTAGAACCCAGGCGCTGCTGTCATTTGGAGGAGCCTCCCCACAATCAGGATACCTGAGCACGTCTCCGTGTGTGTGCTGGAGGTGGGGAAACAGATTCCACGCATCTTTATGGGGCACAGGTGTTCCAAGGTTGGGGAAGTAGTTTAAAACCCTCCACTACCCACAGAGATGCACTCGCTAATACTTGGCTTTAGAGCTCATCCCCCACCATCGCTTACTGCTAGGCCTAGGAAAACACTTATTGAAGTCAAGCTAAGGGATTCTATTACAACCCAGGTGCTGCTGTCTGTTGGAGGAACCTCCCCACACTCAGAACCCCAGAACACTTCTTCCTGTGTGTGCTGGACGTGGGGAAACATAGCACACGCATTTTACAGGGGTCACAGTAATTCCCAAGTTGTGGGTTGTAGTTTAAACATCTCCACTACCCATGGAGAGGCACACGCTAATACTTAGTTTTAGATCCCAAATCCCACTTTCAACCACACACTGGCCTAGGCAAACCATCAGGGAAGACAAGCAAAGGGATTCTATTCAAACCAAGACGCTGATGTCAATTGGAGGAACTACCCCACCCTCAGGATACTGGAACCCAACCTTGTGTGGTGGGGAGATTTGAAGCCCCACTCCACGCAGATGAATGGGTGCTCAGGTGTTTCCCTTTATGGAGAATTCATCTAAATACTTCCTCAGTCCATCGGGGACACTCGCTACTATTTGGCCTCAAAGCCCAACCCCCAGGTTTCTCTCAGAGTCAGTCCTAGGGAAACACTCAGGGATTACAAGCTAAGGGATTCTATTAGAACCCAGCCGCTTCTGTCACCTGAAATTGCCAGCCCACACTCAGGATAGCAGAAAACTTCTTCATGTGTGTTCTGGTGGTGGGGATACAGAGTCCACGCTTTTTTCAAGGAGCACAGGTATTCCCATGTTGTGGGCTTTTGGTTAATAACCTCCAAATCCCATGGAGAAGCACTCGCTAATACTTGGATTTAGAGCCCAACCCACCCTTTCCCCAGCACTCCGTATCAGGCAACCAAACAGGGTAGACAAGTTAAGCGATTTTATAAGAACCAAGGCCCTGCTCTCAGTTGGAGGAGGCTGCCCACTCTCAGGATAACTGTGCAAGTGTTCGTGTGTGTGCTGGAGGTGTGGAAACAGACTCCACGGATCTTTATGGGGGCACAGGTGTTCCCAGGTTAGGGATGTAGTTTAAACACCTCCACAAACTATAGAGAGGTCATCGCAAATACTTGGTTTTGGAGCCCAAACCACACTTTCCCCCGCACTCCCGCCTAGGCTTTCCATCAGGGAAGACAAGCAAAGGGATTCAATTAGAACCCAGGCGCTGCTGTCAGTTGGAGGAACTTCCCTGCACTCAGAATTCCAGAACACATTCTTAGGTGTGGGAGAGATGTGCAGCCCCACTGCACCCAGATGAATGCAGGAAAAGGTGTTCCCTTTAGGGAGAAGTCCTCTAAGTACTTCCTCAATGGATCAGGGGGCACTCACTGCTACGTGGCCTCCAAGCCCAACCCCCAGCTTTCCCTCATGGTCTGGCCTTAAAGAACACTCAGGGAACAGAAGCTAAGGGATACTGATAGAATCCAGGTGCTGCTGTCAGTTTGAGGAACTTCCCCACACTCAGAATACCAGAACACTTCTTCGTGTGTGTGCTGGATGTAGGGAAACAGTCAAAGCATCTTTCAGGGGGCACATTTATTCCATGGTTGTGGGTTGTAGGTTAAAAACCACATCCCATGGATAGGCTCTCGCTTATACTTGGTTTAGAGCCCCCACTCTCCAGCCTAGGCATGCCATCAGGGAAGACAAGCTAAGGGATTCTTTTAGAACCCAGGCGCTGCTGTCATTTGGAGGAGCCTCCCCACAATCAGGATACCTGAGCACGTCTCCGTGTGTGTGCTGGAGGTGGGGAAACAGATTCCACGCATCTTTATGGGGCACAGGTGTTCCAAGGTTGGGGAAGTAGTTTAAAACCCTCCACTACCCACAGAGATGCACTCGCTAATACTTGGCTTTAGAGCCCATCCCCCACCATCGCTTACTGCTAGGCCTAGGAAAACACTTAGGGAAGTCAAGCTAAGGGATTCTATTACAACCCAGGTGCTGCTGTCTGTTGGAGGAACCTCCCCACACTCAGAACCCCAGAACACTTCTTCCTGTGTGTGCTGGACGTGGGGAAACATAGCACACGCATTTTTCAGGGGTCACAGTAATTCCCAAGTTGTGGGTTGTAGTTTAAACATCTCCACTACCCATGGAGAGGCACACGCTAATACTTAGTTTTAGATCCCAAATCCCACTTTCAACCACACACTGGCCTAGGCAAACCATCAGGGAAGACAAGCAAAGGGATTCTATTCAAACCAAGACGCTGATGTCAGTTGGAGGAACTACCCCACCCTCAGGATACTGGAACCCAACCTTGTGTGGTGGGGAGATTTGAAGCCCCACTCCACGCAGATGAATGGGTGCTCAGGTGTTTCCCTTTATGGAGAATTCATCTAAATACTTCCTCAGTCCATCGGGGACACTCGCTACTATTTGGCCTCAAAGCCCAACCCCCAGGTTTCTCTCAGAGTCAGTCCTAGGGAAACACTCAGGGATTACAAGCTAAGGGATTCTATTAGAACCCAGCCGCTTCTGTCACCTGAAATTGCCAGCCCACACTCAGGATAGCAGAAAACTTCTTCATGTGTGTTCTGGTGGTGGGGATACAGAGTCCACGCTATTTTCAAGGAGCACAGGTATTCCCATGTTGTGGGCTTTTGGTTAATAACCTCCAAATCCCATGGAGAAGCACTCGCTAATACTTGGATTTAGAGCCCAACCCACCCTTTCCCCAGCACTCCGTATCAGGCAACCAAACAGGGTAGACAAGTTAAGCGATTTTATAAGAACCAAGGCCCTGCTCTCAGTTGGAGGAGGCTGCCCACTCTCAGGATAACTGTGCAAGTGTTCGTGTGTGTGCTGGAGGTGTGGAAACAGACTCCACGGATCTTTATGGGGGCACAGGTGTTCCCAGGTTAGGGATGTAGTTTAAACACCTCCACAAACCATAGAGAGGTCATCGCAAATACTTGGTTTTGGAGCCCAAACCACACTTTCCCCCGCACTCCCGCCTAGGCTTTCCATCAGGGAAGACAAGCAAAGGGATTCAATTAGAACCCAGGCGCTGCTGTCAGTTGGAGGAACTTCCCTGCACTCAGAATTCCAGAACACATTCTTAGGTGTGGGAGAGAAGTGCAGCCCCACTGCACCCAGATGAATGCAGGAAATGGTGTTCCCTTTAGGGAGAAGTCCTCTAAGTACTTCCTCAATGGATCAGGGGGCACTCACTGCTACGTGGCCTCCAAGCCCAACCCCCAGCTTTCCCTCATGGTCTGGCCTAAAATAACACTCAGGGAACAGAAGCTAAGGGATAATAATAGAATCCAGGTGCTGCTGTCAGTTTGAGGAACATCCCCACACTCAGAATACCAGAACACTTCTTCGTGTGTGTGCTGAATGTAGGGAAACAGTCAAAGCATCTTTCAGGGGGCACATTTATTCCATGGTTGTGGGTTGTAGGTTAAAAACCCACATCCCATGGATAGGCTCTCCCTTATACTTGGTTTAGAGCCCAACCCCCACTTTCCCCCACTCTCCAGCCTAGGCATGCCATCAGGGAAGACAAGCTAAGGGATTCTTTTAGAACCCAGGCGCTGCTGTCATTTGGAGGAGCCTCCCCACAATCAGGATACCTGAGCACGTCTCCGTGTGTGTGCTGGAGGTGGGGAAACAGATTCCACGCATCTTTATGGGGCACAGGTGTTCCAAGGTTGGGGAAGTAGTTTAAAACCCTCCACTACCCACAGAGATGCACTCGCTAATACTTGGCTTTAGAGCCCATCCCCCACCATCACTTACTGCTAGGCCTAGGAAATCACTTAGGGAAGTCAAGCTAAGGGATTCTATTACAACCCAGGTGCTGCTGTCTGTTGGAGGAACCTCCCCACACTCAGAACCCCAGAACACTTCTTCCTGTGTGTGCTGGACGTGGGGAAACATAGCACACGCAATTTTCAGGGGTCACAGTAATTCCCAAGTTGTGGGTTGTAGTTTAAACATCTCCACTACCCATGGAGAGGCACACGCTAATACTTAGTTTTAGATCCCAAATCCCACTTTCAACCACACACTGGCCTAGGCAAACCATCAGGGATGACAAGCAAAGGGATTCTATTCAAACCAAGATGCTGATGTCAGTTGGAGGAACTACCCCACCCTCAGGATACTGGAACCCAACCTTGTGTGGTGGGGAGATTTGAAGCCCCACTCCACGCAGATGAATGGGTGCTCAGGTGTTTCCCTTTATGGAGAAATCATCTAAATACTTCCTCAGTCCATCGGGGACACTCGCTACTATTTGGCCTCAAAGCCCAACCCCCAGGTTTCTCTCAGAGTCAGTCCTAGGGAAACACTCAGGGATTACAAGCTAAGGGATTCTATTAGAACCCAGCCGCTTCTGTCACCTGAAATTGCCAGCCCACACTCAGGATAGCAGAAAACTTCTTCATGTGTGTTCTGGTGGTGGGGATACAGAGTCCACGCTTTTTTCAAGGAGCACAGGTATTCCCATGTTGTGGGCTTTTGGTTAATAACCTCCAAATCCCATGGAGAAGCACTCGCTAATACTTGGATTTAGAGCCCAACCCACCCTTTCCCCAGCACTCCGTATCAGGCAACCAAACAGGGTAGACAAGTTAAGCGATTTTATAAGAACCAAGGCCCTGCTCTCAGTTGGAGGAGGCTGCCCACTCTCAGGATAACTGTGCAAGTGTTCGTGTGTGTGCTGGAGGTGTGGAAACAGACTCCACGGATCTTTATGGGGGCACAGGTGTTCCCAGGTTAGGGATGTAGTTTAAACACCTCCACAAACCATTGAGAGGTCATCGCAAATACTTGGTTTTGGAGCCCAAACCACACTTTCCCCCGCACTCCCGCCTAGGCTTTCCATCAGGGAAGACAAGCAAAGGGATTCAATTAGAACCCAGGCGCTGCTGTCAGTTGGAGGAACTTCCCTGCACTCAGAATTCCAGAACACATTCTTAGGTGTGGGAGAGATGTGCAGCCCCACTGCACCCAGATGAATGCAGGAAAAGGTGTTCCCTTTAGGGAGAAGTCCTCTAAGTACTTCCTCAATGGATCAGGGGGCACTCACTGCTACGTGGCCTCCAAGCCCAACCCCCAGCTTTCCCTCATGGCCTGGCCTAAAGAACACTCAGGGAACAGAAGATAAGGGATACTAATAGAATCCAGGTGCTGCTGTCAGTTTGAGGAACTTCCCCACACTCAGAATACCAGAAAACTTCTTCGTGTGTGTGCTGGATGTAGGGAAGCAGTCAAAGCATCTTTCAGGGGGCACATTTATTCCATGGTTGTGGGTTGTAGGTTAAAAACCCACATCCCATGGATAGGCTCTCGCTTATACTTGGTTTAGAGCCCAACCCCCACTTTCCCCCACTCTCCAGCATAGGCATGCCATCAGGGAAGACAAGCTAAGGGATTCTTTTAGAACCCAGGCGCTGCTGTCATTTGGAGGAGCCTCCCCACAATCAGGATACCTGAGCACGTCTCCGTGTGTGTGCTGGAGGTGGGGAAACAGATTCCACGCATCTTTATGGGGCACAGGTGTTCCAAGGTTGGGGAAGTAGTTTAAAACCCTCCACTACCCACAGAGATGCACTCGCTAATACTTGGCTTTAGAGCCCATCCCCCACCATCGCTTACTGCTAGGCCTAGGAAAACACTTAGGGAAGTCAAGCTAAGGGATTCTATTACAACCCAGGTGCTGCTGTCTGTTGGGGGAACCTCCCCACACTCAGAACCCCAGAACACTTCTTCCTGTGTGTGCTGGACGTGGAGAAACATAGCACACGCATTTTTCAGGGGTCACAGTAATTCCCAAGTTGTGGGTTGTAGTTTAAACATCTCCACTACCCATGGAGAGGCACACGCTAATACTTAGTTTTAGATCCCAAATCCCACTTTCAACCACACACTGGCCTAGGCAAACCATCAGGGAAAACACGCAAAGGGATTCTATTCAAACCAAGACGCTGATGTCAGTTGGAGGAACTACCCCACCCTCAGGATACTGGAACCCAACCTTGTGTGGTGGGGAGATTTGAAGCCCCACTCCACGCAGATGAATGGGTGCTCAGGTGTTTCCCTTTATGGAGAATTCATCTAAATACTTCCTCAGTCCATCGGGGACACTCGCTACTATTTGGCCTCAAAGCCCAACCCCCAGGTTTCTCTCAGAGTCAGTCCTAGGGAAACACTCAGGGATTACAAGCTAAGGGATTCTATTAGAACCCAGCCGCTTCTGTCACCTGAAATTGCCAGCCCACACTCAGGATAGCAGAAAACTTCTTCATGTGTGTTCTGGTGGTGGGGATACAGAGTCCACGCTTTTTTCAAGGAGCACAGGTATTCCCATGTTGTGGGCTTTTGGTTAATAACCTCCAAATCCCATGGAGAAGCACTCGCTAATACTTGGATTTAGAGCCCAACCCACCCTTTCCCCAGCACTCCGTATCAGGCAACCAAACAGGGTAGACAAGTTAAGCGATTTTATAAGAACCAAGGCCCTGCTCTCAGTTGGAGGAGGCTGCCCACTCTCAGGATAACTGTGCAAGTGTTCGTGTGTGTGCTGGAGGTGTGGAAACAGACTCCACGGATCTTTATGGGGGCACAGGTGTTCCCAGGTTAGGGATGTAGTTTAAACACCTCCACAAACCATTGAGAGGTCATCGCAAATACTTGGTTTTGGAGCCCAAACCACACTTTCCCCCGCACTCCCGCCTAGGCTTTCCATCAGGGAAGACAAGCAAAGGGATTCAATTAGAACCCAGGCGCTGCTGTCAGTTGGAGGAACTTCCCTGCACTCAGAATTCCAGAACACATTCTTAGGTGTGGGAGAGATGTGCAGCCCCACTGCACCCAGATGAATGCAGGAAAAGGTGTTCCCTTTAGGGAGAAGTCCTCTAAGTACTTCCTCAATGGATCAGGGGGCACTCACTGCTACGTGGCCTCCAAGCCCAACCCCCAGCTTTCCCTCATGGTCTGGCCTAAAAGAACACTCAGGGAACAGAAGCTAAGGGATACTAATAGAATCCAGGTGCTGCTGTCAGTTTGAGGAACTTCCCCACACTCAGAATACCAGAAAACTTCTTCGTGTGTGTGCTGGATGTAGGGAAACAGTCAAAGCATCTTTCAGGGGGCACATTTATTCCATGGTTGTGGGTTGTAGGTTAAAAACCCACATCCCATGGATAGGCTCTCGCTTATACTTGGTTTAGAGCCCAACCCCCACTTTCCCCCACTCTCCAGCCTAGGCATGCCATCAGGGAAGACAAGCTAAGGGATTCTTTTAGAACCCAGGCGCTGCTGTCATTTGGAGGAGCCTCCCCACAATCAGGATACCTGAGCACGTCTCCGTGTGTGTGCTGGAAGTGGGGAAACAGATTCCACGCATCTTTATGGGGCACAGGTGTTCCAAGGTTGGGGAAGTAGTTTAAAACCCTCCACTACCCACAGAGATGCACTCGCTAATACTTGGCTTTAGAGCCCATCCCCCACCATCACTTACTGCTAGGCCTAGGAAATCACTTAGGGAAGTCAAGCTAAGGGATTCTATTACAACCCAGGTGCTGCTGTCTGTTGGAGGAACCTCCCCACACTCAGAACCCCAGAACACTTCTTCCTGTGTGTGCTGGACGTGGGGAAACATAGCACACGCAATTTTCAGGGGTCACAGTAATTCCCAAGTTGTGGGTTGTAGTTTAAACATCTCCACTACCCATGGAGAGGCACACGCTAATACTTAGTTTTAGATCCCAAATCCCACTTTCAACCACACACTGGCCTAGGCAAACCATCAGGGATGACAAGCAAAGGGATTCTATTCAAACCAAGACGCTGATGTCAGTTGGAGGAACTACCCCACCCTCAGGATACTGGAACCCAACCTTGTGTGGTGGGGAGATTTGAAGCCCCACTCCACGCAGATGAATGGGTGCTCAGGTGTTTCCCTTTATGGAGAATTCATCTAAATACTTCCTCAGTCCATCGGGGACACTCGCTACTATTTGGCCTCAAAGCCCAACCCCCAGGTTTCTCTCAGAGTCAGTCCTAGGGAAACACTCAGGGATTACAAGCTAAGGGATTCTATTAGAACCCAGCCGCTTCTGTCACCTGAAATTGCCAGCCCACACTCAGGATAGCAGAAAACTTCTTCATGTGTGTTCTGGTGGTGGGGATACAGAGTCCACGCTTTTTTCAAGGAGCACAGGTATTCCCATGTTGTGGGCTTTTGGTTAATAACCTCCAAATCCCATGGAGAAGCACTCGCTAATACTTGGATTTAGAGCCCAACCCACCCTTTCCCCAGCACTCCGTATCAGGCAACCAAACAGGGTAGACAAGTTAAGCGATTTTATAAGAACCAAGGCCCTGCTCTCAGTTGGAGGAGGCTGCCCACTCTCAGGATAACTGTGCAAGTGTTCGTGTGTGTGCTGGAGGTGTGGAAACAGACTCCACGGATCTTTATGGGGGCACAGGTGTTCCCAGGTTAGGGATGTAGTTTAAACACCTCCACAAACCATTGAGAGGTCATCGCAAATACTTGGTTTTGGAGCCCAAACCACACTTTCCCCCGCACTCCCGCCTAGGCTTTCCATCAGGGAAGACAAGCAAAGGGATTCAATTAGAACCCAGGCGCTGCTGTCAGTTGGAGGAACTTCCCTGCACTCAGAATTCCAGAACACATTCTTAGGTGTGGGAGAGATGTGCAGCCCCACTGCACCCAGATGAATGCAGGAAAAGGTGTTCCCTTTAGGGAGAAGTCCTCTAAGTACTTCCTCAATGGATCAGGGGGCACTCACTGCTACGTGGCCTCCAAGCCCAACCCCCAGCTTTCCCTCATGGTCTGGCCTAAAAGAACACTCAGGGAACAGAAGCTAAGGGATACTAATAGAATCCAGGTGCTGCTGTCAGTTTGAGGAACTTCCCCACACTCAGAATACCAGAAAACTTCTTCGTGTGTGTGCTGGATGTAGGGAAACAGTCAAAGCATCTTTCAGGGGGCACATTTATTCCATGGTTGTGGGTTGTAGGTTAAAAACCCACATCCCATGGATAGGCTCTCGCTTATACTTGGTTTAGAGCCCAACCCCCACTTTCCCCCACTCTCCAGCATAGGCATGCCATCAGGGAAGACAAGCTAAGGGATTCTTTTAGAACCCAGGCGCTGCTGTCATTTGGAGGAGCCTCCCCACAATCAGGATACCTGAGCACGTCTCCGTGTGTGTGCTGGAGGTGGGGAAACAGATTCCACGCATCTTTATGGGGCACAGGTGTTCCAAGGTTGGGGAAGTAGTTTAAAACCCTCCACTACCCACAGAGATGCACTCGCTAATACTTGGCTTTAGAGCCCATCCCCCACCATCGCTTACTGCTAGGCCTAGGAAAACACTTAGGGAAGTCAAGCTAAGGGATTCTATTACAACCCAGGTGCTGCTGTCTGTTGGGGGAACCTCCCCACACTCAGAACCCCAGAACACTTCTTCCTGTGTGTGCTGGACGTGGAGAAACATAGCACACGCATTTTTCAGGGGTCACAGTAATTCCCAAGTTGTGGGTTGTAGTTTAAACATCTCCACTACCCATGGAGAGGCACACGCTAATACTTAGTTTTAGATCCCAAATCCCACTTTCAACCACACACTGGCCTAGGCAAACCATCAGGGAAAACACGCAAAGGGATTCTATTCAAACCAAGACGCTGATGTCAGTTGGATTAACTACCCCACCCTCAGGATACTGGAACCCAACCTTGTGTGGTGGGGAGATTTGAAGCCCCACTCCACGCAGATGAATGGGTGCTCAGGTGTTTCCCTTTATGGAGAATTCATCTAAATACTTCCTCAGTCCATCGGGGACACTCGCTACTATTTGGCCTCAAAGCCCAACCCCCAGGTTTCTCTCAGAGTCAGTCCTAGGGAAACACTCAGGGATTACAGGCTAAGGGAATCTATTAGAACCCAGCCGCTTCTGTCACCTGAAATTGCCAGCCCACACTCAGGATAGCAGAAAACTTCTTCATGTGTGTTCTGGTGGTGGGGATACAGAGTCCACGCTTTTTTCAAGGAGCACAGGTATTCCCATGTTGTGGGCTTTTGGTTAATAACCTCCAAATCCCATGGAGAAGCACTCGCTAATACTTGGATTTAGAGCCCAACCCACCCTTTCCCCAGCACTCCGTATCAGGCAACCAAACAGGGTAGACAAGTTAAGCGATTTTATAAGAACCAAGGCCCTGCTCTCAGTTGGAGGAGGCTGCCCACTCTCAGGATAACTGTGCAAGTGTTCGTGTGTGTGCTGGAGGTGTGGAAACAGACTCCACGGATCTTTATGGGGGCACAGGTGTTCCCAGGTTAGGGATGTAGTTTAAACACCTCCACAAACCATAGAGAGGTCATCGCAAATACTTGGTTTTGGAGCCCAAACCACACTTTCCCCCGCACTCCCGCCTAGGCTTTCCATCAGGGAAGACAAGCAAAGGGATTCAATTAGAACCCAGGCGCTGCTGTCAGTTGGAGGAACTTCCCTGCACTCAGAATTCCAGAACACATTCTTAGGTGTGGGAGAGATGTGCAGCCCCACTGCACCCAGATGAATGCAGGAAAAGGTGTTCCCTTTAGGGAGAAGTCCTCTAAGTACTTCCTCAATGGATCAGGGGGCACTCACTGCTACGTGGCCTCCAAGCCCAACCCCCAGCTTTCCCTCATGGTCTGGCCTAAAAGAACACTCAGGGAACAGAAGCTAAGGGATACTAATAGAATCCAGGTGCTGCTGTCAGTTTGAGGAACTTCCCCACACTCAGAATACCAGAAAACTTCTTCGTGTGTGTGCTGGATGTAGGGAAACAGTCAAAGCATCTTTCAGGGGGCACATTTATTCCATGGTTGTGGGTTGTAGGTTAAAAACCCACATCCCATGGATAGGCTCTCGCTTATACTTGGTTTAGAGCCCAACCCCCACTTTCCCCCACTCTCCAGCCTAGGCATGCCATCAGGGAAGACAAGCTAAGGGATTCTTTTAGAACCCAGGCGCTGCTGTCATTTGGAGGAGCCTCCCCACAATCAGGATACCTGAGCACGTCTCCGTGTGTGTGCTGGAGGTGGGGAAACAGATTCCACGCATCTTTATGGGGCACAGGTGTTCCAAGGTTGGGGAAGTAGTTTAAAACCCTCCACTACCCACAGAGATGCACTCGCTAATACTTGGCTTTAGAGCCCATCCCCCACCATCGCTTACTGCTAGGCCTAGGAAATCACTTAGGGAAGTCAAGCTAAGGGATTCTATTACAACCCAGGTGCTGCTGTCTGTTGGAGGAACCTCCCCACACTCAGAACCCCAGAACACTTCTTCCTGTGTGTGCTGGACGTGGGGAAACATAGCACACGCAATTTTCAGGGGTCACAGTAATTCCCAAGTTGTGGGTTGTAGTTTAAACATCTCCACTACCCATGGAGAGGCACACGCTAATACTTAGTTTTAGATCCCAAATCCCACTTTCAACCACACACTGGCCTAGGCAAACCATCAGGGAAGACAAGCAAAGGGATTCTATTCAAACCAAGACGCTGATGTCAGTTGGAGGAACTACCCCACCCTCAGGATACTGGAACCCAACCTTGTGTGGTGGGGAGATTTGAAGCCCCACTCCACGCAGATGAATGGGTGCTCAGGTGTTTCCCTTTATGGAGAATTCATCTAAATACTTCCTCAGTCCATCGGGGACACTCGCTACTATTTGGCCTCAAAGCCCAACCCCCAGGTTTCTCTCAGAGTCAGTCCTAGGGAAACACTCAGGGATTACAAGCTAAGGGATTCTATTAGAACCCAGCCGCTTCTGTCACCTGAAATTGCCAGCCCACACTCAGGATAGCAGAAAACTTCTTCATGTGTGTTCTGGTGGTGGGGATACAGAGTCCACGCTTTTTTCAAGGAGCACAGGTATTCCCATGTTGTGGGCTTTTGGTTAATAACCTCCAAATCCCATGGAGAAGCACTCGCTAATACTTGGATTTAGAGCCCAACCCACCCTTTCCCCAGCACTCCGTATCAGGCAACCAAACAGGGTAGACAAGTTAAGCGATTTTATAAGAACCAAGGCCCTGCTCTCAGTTGGAGGAGGCTGCCCACTCTCAGGATAACTGTGCAAGTGTTCGTGTGTGTGCTGGAGGTGTGGAAACAGACTCCACGGATCTTTATGGGGGCACAGGTGTTCCCAGGTTAGGGATGTAGTTTAAACACCTCCACAAACCATTGAGAGGTCATCGCAAATACTTGGTTTTGGAGCCCAAACCACACTTTCCCCCGCACTCCCGCCTAGGCTTTCCATCAGGGAAGACAAGCAAAGGGATTCAATTAGAACCCAGGCGCTGCTGTCAGTTGGAGGAACTTCCCTGCACTCAGAATTCCAGAACACATTCTTAGGTGTGGGAGAGATGTGCAGCCCCACTGCACCCAGATGAATGCAGGAAAAGGTGTTCCCTTTAGGGAGAAGTCCTCTAAGTACTTCCTCAATGGATCAGGGGGCACTCACTGCTACGTGGCCTCCAAGCCCAACCCCCAGCTTTCCCTCATGGTCTGGCCTAAAATAACACTCAGGGAACAGAAGCTAAGGGATACTAATAGAATCCAGGTGCTGCTGTCAGTTTGAGGAACTTCCCCACACTCAGAATACCAGAAAACTTCTTCGTGTGTGTGCTGGATGTAGGGAAACAGTCAAAGCATCTTTCAGGGGGCACATTTATTCCATGGTTGTGGGTTGTAGGTTAAAAACCCACATCCCATGGATAGGCTCTCGCTTATACTTGGTTTAGAGCCCAACCCCCACTTTCCCCAACTCTCCAGCATAGGCATGCCATCAGGGAAGACAAGCTAAGGGATTCTTTTAGAACCCAGGCGCTGCTGTCATTTGGAGGAGCCTCCCCACAATCAGGATACCTGAGCACGTCTCCGTGTGTGTGCTGGAGGTGGGGAAACAGATTCCACGCATCTTTATGGGGCACAGGTGTTCCAAGGTTGGGGAAGTAGTTTAAAACCCTCCACTACCCACAGAGATGCACTCGCTAATACTTGGCTTTAGAGCCCATCCCCCACCATCGCTTACTGCTAGGCCTAGGAAAACACTTAGGGAAGTCAAGCTAAGGGATTCTATTACAACCCAGGTGCTGCTGTCTGTTGGAGGAACCTCCCCACACTCACAACCCCAGAACACTTCTTCCTGTGTGTGCTGGACGTGGGGAAACATAGCACACGCATTTTTCAGGGGTCACAGTAATTCCCAAGTTGTGGGTTGTAGTTTAAACATCTCCACTACCCATGGAGAGGCACACGCTAATACTTAGTTTTAGATCCCAAATCCCACTTTCAACCACACACTGGCCTAGGCAAACCATCAGGGAACACACGCAAAGGGATTCTATTCAAACCAAGACGCTGATGTCAGTTGGAGGAACTACCCCACCCTCAGGATACTGGAACCCAACCTTGTGTGGTGGGGAGATTTGAAGCCCCACTCCACGCAGATGAATGGGTGCTCAGGTGTTTCCCTTTATGGAGAATTCATCTAAATACTTCCTCAGTCCATCGGGGACACTCGCTACTATTTGGCCTCAAAGCCCAACCCCCAGGTTTCTCTCAGAGTCAGTCCTAGGGAAACACTCAGGGATTACAAGCTAAGGGATTCTATTAGAACCCAGCCGCTTCTGTCACCTGAAATTGCCAGCCCACTCTCAGGATAGCAGAAAACTACTTCATGTGTGTTCTGGTGGTGGGGATACAGAGTCCACGCTTTTTTCAAGGAGCACAGGTATTCCCATGTTGTGGGCTTTTGGTTAATAACCTCCAAATCCCATGGAGAAGCACTCGCTAATACTTGGATTTAGAGCCCAACCCACCCTTTCCCCAGCACTCCGTATCAGGCAACCAAACAGGGTAGACAAGTTAAGCGATTTTATAAGAACCAAGGCCCTGCTCTCAGTTGGAGGAGGCTGCCCACTCTCAGGATAACTGTGCAAGTGTTCGTGTGTGTGCTGGAGGTGTGGAAACAGACTCCACGGATCTTTATGGGGGCACAGGTGTTCCCAGGTTAGGGATGTAGTTTAAACACCTCCACAAACCATAGAGAGGTCATCGCAAATACTTGGTTTTGGAGCCCAAACCACACTTTCCCCCGCACTCCCGCCTAGGCTTTCCATCAGGGAAGACAAGCAAAGGGATTCAATTAGAACCCAGGCGCTGCTGTCAGTTGGAGGAACTTCCCTGCACTCAGAATTCCAGAACACATTCTTAGGTGTGGGAGAGATGTGCAGCCCCACTGCACCCAGATGAATGCAGGAAAAGGTGTTCCATTTAGGGAGAAGTCCTCTAAGTATTTCCTCAATGGATCAGGGGGCACTCACTGCTACGTGGCCTCCAAGCCCAACCCCCAGCTTTCCCTCATGGTCTGGCCTTAAAGAACACTCAGGGAACAGAAGCTAAGGGATACTGATAGAATCCAGGTGCTGCTGTCAGTTTGAGGAACTTCCCCACACTCAGAATACCAGAACACTTCTTCGTGTGTGTGCTGGATGTAGGGAAACAGTCAAAGCATCTTTCAGGGGGCACATTTATTCCATGGTTGTGGGTTGTAGGTTAAAAACCACATCCCATGGATAGGCTCTCGCTTATACTTGGTTTAGAGCCCCCACTCTCCAGCCTAGGCATGCCATCAGGGAAGACAAGCTAAGGGATTCTTTTAGAACCCAGGCGCTGCTGTCATTTGGAGGAGCCTCCCCACAATCAGGATACCTGAGCACGTCTCCGTGTGTGTGCTGGAGGTGGGGAAACAGATTCCACGCATCTTTATGGGGCACAGGTGTTCCAAGGTTGGGGAAGTAGTTTAAAACCCTCCACTACCCACAGAGATGCACTCGCTAATACTTGGCTTTAGAGCCCATCCCCCACCATCACTTACTGCTAGGCCTAGGAAAACACTTAGGGAAGTCAAGCTAAGGGATTCTATTACAACCCAGGTGCTGCTGTCTGTTGGAGGAACCTCCCCACACTCACAACCCCAGAACACTTCTTCCTGTGTGTGCTGGACGTGGGGAAACATAGCACACGCATTTTTCAGGGGTCACAGTAATTCCCAAGTTGTGGGTTGTAGTTTAAACATCTCCACTACCCATGGAGAGGCACACGCTAATACTTAGTTTTAGATCCCAAATCCCACTTTCAACCACACACTGGCCTAGGCAAACCATCAGGGAAAACACGCAAAGGGATTCTATTCAAACCAAGACGCTGATGTCAGTTGGAGGAACTACCCCACCCTCAGGATACTGGAACCCAACCTTGTGTGGTGGGGAGATTTGAAGCCCCACTCCACGCAGATGAATGGGTGCTCAGGTGTTTCCCTTTATGGAGAATTCATCTAAATACTTCCTCAGTCCATCGGGGACACTCGCTACTATTTGGCCTCAAAGCCCAACCCCCAGGTTTCTCTCAGAGTCAGTCCTAGGGAAACACTCAGGGATTACAAGCTAAGGGATTCTATTAGAACCCAGCCGCTTCTGTCACCTGAAATTGCCAGCCCACACTCAGGAGAGCAGAAAACTTCTTCATGTGTGTTCTGGTGGTGGGGATACAGAGTCCACGCTTTTTTCAAGGAGCACAGGTATTCCCATGTTGTGGGCTTTTGGTTAATAACCTCCAAATCCCATGGAGAAGCACTCGCTAATACTTGGATTTAGAGCCCAACCCACCCTTTCCCCAGCACTCCGTATCAGGCAACCAAACAGGGTAGACAAGTTAAGCGATTTTATAAGAACCAAGGCCCTGCTCTCAGTTGGAGGAGGCTGCCCACTCTCAGGATAACTGTGCAAGTGTTCGTGTGTGTGCTGGAGGTGTGGAAACAGACTCCACGGATCTTTATGGGGGCACAGGTGTTCCCAGGTTAGGGATGTAGTTTAAACACCTCCACAAACCATAGAGAGGTCATCGCAAATACTTGGATTTGGAGCCCAAACCACACTTTCCCCCGCACTCCCGCCTAGGCTTTCCATCAGGGAAGACAAGCAAAGAGATTCAATTAGAACCCAGGCGCTGCTGTCAGTTGGAGGAACTTCCCTGCACTCAGAATTCCAGAACACATTCTTAGGTGTGGGAGAGATGTGCAGCCCCACTGCACCCAGATGAATGCAGGAAAAGGTGTTCCCTTTAGGGAGAAGTCCTCTAAGTACTTCCTCAATGGATCAGGGGGCACTCACTGCTACGTGGCCTCCAAGCCCAACCCCCAGCTTTCCCTCATGGTCTGGCCTTAAAGAACACTCAGGGAACAGAAGCTAAGGGATACTGATAGAATCCAGGTGCTGCTGTCAGTTTGAGGAACTTCCCCACACTCAGAATACCAGAACACTTCTTCGTGTGTGTGCTGGATGTAGGGAAACAGTCAAAGCATCTTTCAGGGGGCACATTTATTCCATGGTTGTGGGTTGTAGGTTAAAAACCACATCCCATGGATAGGCTCTCGCTTATACTTGGTTTAGAGCCCCCACTCTCCAGCCTAGGCATGCCATCAGGGAAGACAAGCTAAGGGATTCTTTTAGAACCCAGGCGCTGCTGTCATTTGGAGGAGCCTCCCCACAATCAGGATACCTGAGCACGTCTCCGTGTGTGTGCTGGAGGTGGGGAAACAGATTCCACGCATCTTTATGGGGCACAGGTGTTCCAAGGTTGGGGAAGTATTTTAAAACCCTCCACTACCCACAGAGATGCACTCGCTAATACTTGGCTTTAGAGCCCATCCCCCACCATCGCTTACTGCTAGGCCTAGGAAAACACTTAGGGAAGTCAAGCTAAGGGATTCTATTACAACCCAGGTGCTGCTGTCTGTTGGAGGAACCTCCCCACACTCACAACCCCAGAACACTTCTTCCTGTGTGTGCTGGACGTGGGGAAACATAGCACACGCATTTTTCAGGGGTCACAGTAATTCCCAAGTTGTGGGTTGTAGTTTAAACATCTCCACTACCCATGGAGAGGCACACGCTAATACTTAGTTTTAGATCCCAAATCCCACTTTCAACCACACACTGGCCTAGGCAAACCATCAGGGAAGGCACGCAAAGGGATTCTATTCAAACCAAGACGCTGATGTCAGTTGGAGGAACTACCCCACCCTCAGGATACTGGAACCCAACCTTGTGTGGTGGGGAGATTTGAAGCCCCACTCCACGCAGATGAATGGGTGCTCAGGTGTTTCCCTTTATGGAGAATTCATCTAAATACTTCCTCAGTCCATCGGGGACACTCGCTACTATTTGGCCTCAAAGCCCAACCCCCAGGTTTCTCTCAGAGTCAGTCCTAGGGAAACACTCAGGGATTACAAGCTAAGGGATTCTATTAGAACCCAGCCGCTTCTGTCACCTGAAATTGCCAGCCCACTCTCAGGATAGCAGAAAACTTCTTCATGTGTGTTCTGGTGGTGGGGATACAGAGTCCACGCTTTTTTCAAGGAGCACAGGTATTCCCATGTTGTGGGCTTTTGGTTAATAACCTCCAAATCCCATGGAGAAGCACTCGCTAATACTTGGATTTAGAGCCCAACCCACCCTTTCCCCAGCACTCCGTATCAGGCAACCAAACAGGGTAGACAAGTTAAGCGATTTTATAAGAACCAAGGCCCTGCTCTCAGTTGGAGGAGGCTGCCCACTCTCAGGATAACTGTGCAAGTGTTCGTGTGTGTGCTGGAGGTGTGGAAACAGACTCCACGGATCTTTATGGGGGCACAGGTGTTCCCAGGTTAGGGATGTAGTTTAAACACCTCCACAAACCATAGAGAGGTCATCGCAAATACTTGGTTTTGGAGCCCAAACCACACTTTCCCCCGCACTCCCGCCTAGGCTTTCCATCAGGGAAGACAAGCAAAGGGATTCAATTAGAACCCAGGCGCTGCTGTCAGTTGGAGGAACTTCCCTGCACTCAGAATTCCAGAACACATTCTTAGGTGTGGGAGAGATGTGCAGCCCCACTGCACCCAGATGAATGCAGGAAAAGGTGTTCCATTTAGGGAGAAGTCCTCTAAGTACTTCCTCAATGGATCAGGGGGCACTCACTGCTACGTGGCCTCCAAGCCCAACCCCCAGCTTTCCCTCATGGTCTGGCCTTAAAGAACACTCAGGGAACAGAAGCTAAGGGATACTGATAGAATCCAGGTGCTGCTGTCAGTTTGAGGAACTTCCCCACACTCAGAATACCAGAACACTTCTTCGTGTGTGTGCTGGATGTAGGGAAACAGTCAAAGCATCTTTCAGGGGGCACATTTATTCCATGGTTGTGGGTTGTAGGTTAAAAACCACATCCCATGGATAGGCTCTCGCTTATACTTGGTTTAGAGCCCCCACTCTCCAGCCTAGGCATGCCATCAGGGAAGACAAGCTAAGGGATTCTTTTAGAACCCAGGCGCTGCTGTCATTTGGAGGAGCCTCCCCACAATCAGGATACCTGAGCACGTCTCCGTGTGTGTGCTGGAGGTGGGGAAACAGATTCCACGCATCTTTATGGGGCACAGGTGTTCCAAGGTTGGGGAAGTAGTTTAAAACCCTCCACTACCCACAGAGATGCACTCGCTAATACTTGGCTTTAGAGCCCATCCCCCACCATCGCTTACTGCTAGGCCTAGGAAAACACTTAGGGAAGTCAAGCTAAGGGATTCTATTACAACCCAGGTGCTGCTGTCTGTTGGAGGAACCTCCCCACACTCACAACCCCAGAACACTTCTTCCTGTGTGTGCTGGACGTGGGGAAACATAGCACACGCATTTTTCAGGGGTCACAGTAATTCCCAAGTTGTGGGTTGTAGTTTAAACATCTCCACTACCCATGGAGAGGCACACGCTAATACTTAGTTTTAGATCCCAAATCCCACTTTCAACCACACACTGGCCTAGGCAAACCATCAGGGAAAACACGCAAAGGGATTCTATTCAAACCAAGACGCTGATGTCAGTTGGAGGAACTACCCCACCCTCAGGATACTGGAACCCAACCTTGTGTGGTGGGGAGATTTGAAGCCCCACTCCACGCAGATGAATGGGTGCTCAGGTGTTTCCCTTTATGGAGAATTCATCTAAATACTTCCTCAGTCCATCGGGGACACTCGCTACTATTTGGCCTCAAAGCCCAACCCCCAGGTTTCTCTCAGAGTCAGTCCTAGGGAAACACTCAGGGATTACAAGCTAAGGGATTCTATTAGAACCCAGCCGCTTCTGTCACCTGAAATTGCCAGCCCACACTCAGGATAGCAGAAAACTTCTTCATGTGTGTTCTGGTGGTGGGGATACAGAGTCCACGCTTTTTTCAAGGAGCACAGGTATTCCCATGTTGTGGGCTTTTGGTTAATAACCTCCAAATCCCATGGAGAAGCACTCGCTAATACTTGGATTTAGAGCCCAACCCACCCTTTCCCCAGCACTCCGTATCAGGCAACCAAACAGGGTAGACAAGTTAAGCGATTTTATAAGAACCAAGGCCCTGCTCTCAGTTGGAGGAGGCTGCCCACTCTCAGGATAACTGTGCAAGTGTTCGTGTGTGTGCTGGAGGTGTGGAAACAGACTCCACGGATCTTTATGGGGGCACAGGTGTTCCCAGGTTAGGGATGTAGTTTAAACACCTCCACAAACCATAGAGAGGTCATCGCAAATACTTGGATTTGGAGCCCAAACCACACTTTCCCCCGCACTCCCGCCTAGGCTTTCCATCAGGGAAGACAAGCAAAGAGATTCAATTAGAACCCAGGCGCTGCTGTCAGTTGGAGGAACTTCCCTGCACTCAGAATTCCAGAACACATTCTTAGGTGTGGGAGAGATGTGCAGCCCCACTGCACCCAGATGAATGCAGGAAAAGGTGTTCCCTTTAGGGAGAAGTCCTCTAAGTACTTCCTCAATGGATCAGGGGGCACTCACTGCTACGTGGCCTCCAAGCCCAACCCCCAGCTTTCCCTCATGGTCTGGCCTTAAAGAACACTCAGGGAACAGAAGCTAAGGGATACTGATAGAATCCAGGTGCTGCTGTCAGTTTGAGGAACTTCCCCACACTCAGAATACCAGAACACTTCTTCGTGTGTGTGCTGGATGTAGGGAAACAGTCAAAGCATCTTTCAGGGGGCACATTTATTCCATGGTTGTGGGTTGTAGGTTAAAAACCACATCCCATGGATAGGCTCTCGCTTATACTTGGTTTAGAGCCCCCACTCTCCAGCCTAGGCATGCCATCAGGGAAGACAAGCTAAGGGATTCTTTTAGAACCCAGGCGTTGCTGTCATTTGGAGGAGCCTCCCCACAATCAGGATACCTGAGCACGTCTCCGTGTGTGTGCTGGAGGTGGGGAAACAGATTCCACGCATCTTTATGGGGCACAGGTGTTCCAAGGTTGGGGAAGTAGTTTAAAACCCTCCACTACCCACAGAGATGCACTCGCTAATACTTGGCTTTAGAGCCCATCCCCCACCATCGCTTACTGCTAGGCCTAGGAAAACACTTATTGAAGTCAAGCTAAGGGATTCTATTACAACCCAGGTGCTGCTGTCTGTTGGAGGAACCTCCCCACACTCAGAACCCCAGAACACTTCTTCCTGTGTGTGCTGGACGTGGGGAAACATAGCACACGCATTTTTCAGGGGTCACAGTAATTCCCAAGTTGTGGGTTGTAGTTTAAACATCTCCACTACCCATGGAGAGGCACACGCTAATACTTAGTTTTAGATCCCAAATCCCACTTTCAACCACACACTGGCCTAGGCAAACCATCAGGGAAGACAAGCAAAGGGATTCTATTCAAACCAAGACGCTGATGTCAGTTGGAGGAACTACCCCACCCTCAGGATACTGGAACCCAACCTTGTGTGGTGGGGAGATTTGAAGCCCCACTCCACGCAGATGAATGGGTGCTCAGGTGTTTCCCTTTATGGAGAATTCATCTAAATACTTCCTCAGTCCATCGGGGACACTCGCTACTATTTGGCCTCAAAGCCCAACCCCCAGGTTTCTCTCAGAGTCAGTCCTAGGGAAACACTCAGGGATTACAAGCTAAGGGATTCTATTAGAACCCAGCCGCTTCTGTCACCTGAAATTGCCAGCCCACACTCAGGATAGCAGAAAACTTCTTCATGTGTGTTCTGGTGGTGGGGATACAGAGTCCACGCTTTTTTCAAGGAGCACAGGTATTCCCATGTTGTGGGCTTTTGGTTAATAACCTCCAAATCCCATGGAGAAGCACTCGCTAATACTTGGATTTAGAGCCCAACCCACCCTTTCCCCAGCACTCCGTATCAGGCAACCAAACAGGGTAGACAAGTTAAGCGATTTTATAAGAACCAAGGCCCTGCTCTCAGTTGGAGGAGGCTGCCCACTCTCAGGATAACTGTGCAAGTGTTCGTGTGTGTGCTGGAGGTGTGGAAACAGACTCCACGGATCTTTATGGGGGCACAGGTGTTCCCAGGTTAGGGATGTAGTTTAAACACCTCCACAAACCATAGAGAGGTCATCGCAAATACTTGGTTTTGGAGCCCAAACCACACTTTCCCCCGCACTCCCGCCTAGGCTTTCCATCAGGGAAGACAAGCAAAGGGATTCAATTAGAACCCAGGCGCTGCTGTCAGTTGGAGGAACTTCCCTGCACTCAGAATTCCAGAACACATTCTTAGGTGTGGGAGAGATGTGCAGCCCCACTGCACCCAGATGAATGCAGGAAAAGGTGTTCCCTTTAGGGAGAAGTCCTCTAAGTACTTCCTCAATGGATCAGGGGACACTCACTGCTACGTGGCCTCCAAGCCCAACCCCCAGCTTTCCCTCATGGTCTGGCCTTAAAGAACACTCAGGGAACAGAAGCTAAGGGATACTGATAGAATCCAGGTGCTGCTGTCAGTTTGAGGAACTTCCCCACACTCAGAATACCAGAACACATCTTCGTGTGTGTGCTGGATGTAGGGAAACAGTCAAAGCATCTTTCAGGGGGCACATTTATTCCATGGTTGTGGGTTGTAGGTTAAAAACCCACATCCCATGGAAAGGCTCTCGCTTATACTTGGTTTAGAGCCCAACCCCCACTTTCCCCCACTCTCCAGCCTAGGCATGCCATCAGGGAAGACAAGCTAAGGGATTCTTTTAGAACCCAGGCGTTGCTGTCATTTGGAGGAGCCTCCCCACAATCAGGATACCTGAGCACGTCTCCGTGTGTGTGCTGGAGGTGGGGAAACAGATTCCACGCATCTTTATGGGGCACAGGTGTTGCAAGGTTGGGGAAGTAGTTTAAAACCCTCCACTACCCACAGAGATGCACTCGCTAATACTTGGCTTTAGAGCCCATCCCCCACCATCGCTTACTGCTAGGCCTAGGAAAACACTTATTGAAGTCAAGCTAAGGGATTCTATTACAACCCAGGTGCTGCTGTCTGTTGGAGGAACCTCCCCACACTCAGAACCCCAGAACACTTCTTCCTGTGTGTGCTGGACGTGGGGAAACATAGCACACGCATTTTTCAGGGGTCACAGTAATTCCCAAGTTGTGGGTTGTAGTTTAAACATCTCCACTACCCATGGAGAGGCACACGCTAATACTTAGTTTTAGATCCCAAATCCCACTTTCAACCACACACTGGCCTAGGCAAACCATCAGGGAAGACAAGCAAAGGGATTCTATTCAAACCAAGACGCTGATGTCAGTTGGAGGAACTACCCCACCCTCAGGATACTGGAACCCAACCTTGTGTGGTGGGGAGATTTGAAGCCCCACTCCACGCAGATGAATGGGTGCTCAGGTGTTTCCCTTTATGGGGAATTCATCTAAATACTTCCTCAGTCCATCGGGGACACTCGCTACTATTTGGCCTCAAAGCCCAACCCCCAGGTTTCTCTCAGAGTCAGTCCTAGGGAAACACTCAGGGATTACAAGCTAAGGGATTCTATTAGAACCCAGCCGCTTCTGTCACCTGAAATTGCCAGCCCACACTCAGGATAGCAGAAAACTTCTTCATGTGTGTTCTGGTGGTGGGGATACAGAGTCCACGCTTTTTTCAAGGAGCACAGGTATTCCCATGTTGTGGGCTTTTGGTTAATAACCTCCAAATCCCATGGAGAAGCACTCGCTAATACTTGGATTTAGAGCCCAACCCACCCTTTCCCCAGCACTCCGTATCAGGCAACCAAACAGGGTAGACAAGTTAAGCGATTTTATAAGAACCAAGGCCCTGCTCTCAGTTGGAGGAGGCTGCCCAGTCTCAGGATAACTGTGCAAGTGTTCGTGTGTGTGCTGGAGGTGTGGAAACAGACTCCACGGATCTTTATGGGGGCACAGGTGTTCCCAGGTTAGGGATGTAGTTTAAACACCTCCACAAACCATAGAGAGGTCATCGCAAATACTTGGTTTTGGAGCCCAAACCACACTTTCCCCCGCACTCCCGCCTAGGCTTTCCATCAGGGAAGACAAGCAAAGGGATTCAATTAGAACCCAGGCGCTGCTGTCAGTTGGAGGAACTTCCCTGCACTCAGAATTCCAGAACACATTCTTAGGTGTGGGAGAGATGTGCATCCCCACTGCACCCAGATGAATGCAGGAAAAGGTGTTCCCTTTAGGGAGAAGTCCTCTAAGTACTTCCTCAATGGATCAGGGGGCACTCACTGCTACGTGGCCTCCAAGCCCAACCCCCAGCTTTCCCTCATGGTCTGGCCTTAAAGAACACTCAGGGAACAGAAGCTAAGGGATACTGATAGAATCCAGGTGCTGCTGTCAGTTTGAGGAACTTCCCCACACTCAGAATACCAGAACACTTCTTCGTGTGTGTGCTGGATGTAGGGAAACAGTCAAAGCATCTTTCAGGGGGCACATTTATTCCATGGTTGTGGGTTGTAGGTTAAAAACCCACATCCCATGTATAGGCTCTCGCTTATACTTGGTATAGAGCCCAACCCCCACTTTCCCCCACTCTCCAGCCTAGGCATGCCATCAGGGAAGACAAGCTAAGGGATTCTTTTAGAACCCAGGCGTTGCTGTCATTTGGAGGAGCCTCCCCACAATCAGGATACCTGAGCACGTCTCCGTGTGTGTGCTGGAGGTGGGGAAACAGATTCCACGCATCTTTATGGGGCACAGGTGTTGCAAGGTTGGGGAAGTAGTTTAAAACCCTCCACTACCCACAGAGATGCACTCGCTAATACTTGGCTTTAGAGCCCATCCCCCACCATCGCTTACTGCTAGGCCTAGGAAAACACTTATTGAAGTCAAGCTAAGGGATTCTATTACAACCCAGGTGCTGCTGTCTGTTGGAGGAACCTCCCCACACTCAGAACCCCAGAACACTTCTTCCTGTGTGTGCTGGACGTGGGGAAACATAGCACACGCATTTTTCAGGGGTCACAGTAATTCCCAAGTTGTGGGTTGTAGTTTAAACATCTCCACTACCCATGGAGAGGCACACGCTAATACTTAGTTTTAGATCCCAAATCCCACTTTCAACCACACACTGGCCTAGGCAAACCATCAGGGAAGACAAGCAAAGGGATTCTATTCAAACCAAGACGCTGATGTCAGTTGGAGGAACTACCCCACCCTCAGGATACTGGAACCCAACCTTGTGTGGTGGGGAGATTTGAAGCCCCACTCCACGCAGATGAATGGGTGCTCAGGTGTTTCCCTTTATGGAGAATTCATCTAAATACTTCCTCAGTCCATCGGGGACACTCGCTACTATTTGGCCTCAAAGCCCAACCCCCAGGTTTCTCTCAGAGTCAGTCCTAGGGAAACACTCAGGGATTACAAGCTAAGGGATTCTATTAGAACCCAGCCGCTTCTGTCACCTGAAATTGCCAGCCCACACTCAGGATAGCAGAAAACTTCTTCATGTGTGTTCTGGTGGTGGGGATACAGAGTCCACGCTTTTTTCAAGGAGCACAGGTATTCCCATGTTGTGGGCTTTTGGTTAATAACCTCCAAATCCCATGGAGAAGCACTCCCTAATACTTGGATTTAGAGCCCAACCCACCCTTTCCCCAGCACTCCGTATCAGGCAACCAAACAGGGTAGACAAGTTAAGCGATTTTATAAGAACCAAGGCCCTGCTCTCAGTTGGAGGAGGCTGCCCACTCTCAGGATAACTGTGCAAGTGTTCGTGTGTGTGCTGGAGGTGTGGAAACAGACTCCACGGATCTTTATGGGGGCACAGGTGTTCCCAGGTTAGGGATGTAGTTTAAACACCTCCACAAACCATAGAGAGGTCATCGCAAATACTTGGTTTTGGAGCCCAAACCACACTTTCCCCCGCACTCCCGCCTAGGCTTTCCATCAGGGAAGACAAGCAAAGGGATTCAATTAGAACCCAGGCGCTGCTGTCAGTTGGAGGAACTTCCCTGCACTCAGAATTCCAGAACACATTCTTAGGTGTGGGAGAGATGTGCAGCCCCACTGCACCCAGATGAATGCAGGAAAAGGTGTTCCCTTTAGGGAGAAGTCCTCTAAGTACTTCCTCAATGGATCAGGGGGAACTCACTGCTACGTGGCCTCCAAGCCCAACCCCCAGCTTTCCCTCATGGCCTGGTCTAAGAGAACACTCAGGGAACAGAAGCTAAGGGATACTAATAGAATCCAGGTGCTGCTGTCAGTTTGAGGAACTTCCCCACACTCAGAATACCAGAACACATTTTCGTGTGTGTGCTGGATGTAGGGAAACAGTCAAAGCATCTTTCAGGGGGCACATTTATTCCATGGTTGTGGGTTGTAGGTTAAAAACCCACATCCCATGGATAGGCTCTCGCTTATACTTGGTTTAGAGCCCAACCCCCACGTTCCCCCACTCTCCAGCCTAGGCATGCCATCAGGGAAGGCAAGCTAGGGGATTCTTTAAGAACCAAGGCGCTGCTGTCATTTGGAGGAGCCTCCCCACAATCAGGATACCTGAGCACGTCTCCGTGTGTGTGCTGGAGGTGGGGAAACAGATTCCACGCATCTTTATGGGGCACAGGTGTTCCAAGGTTGGGGAAGTAGTTTAAAACCCTCCACTACCCACAGAGATGCACTCGCTAATACTTGGCTTTAGAGCCCATCCCCCACCATCGCTTACTGCTAGGCCTAGGAAAACACTTAGGGAAGTCAAGCTAAGGGATTCTATTACAACCCAGGTGCTGCTGTCTGTTGGAGGAACCTCCCCACACTCACAACCCCAGAACACTTCTTCCTGTGTGTGCTGGACGTGGGGAAACATAGCACACGCATTTTTCAGGGGTCACAGTAATTCCCAAGTTGTGGGTTGTAGTTTAAACATCTCCACTACCCATGGAGAGGCACACGCTAATCCTTAGTTTTAGATCCCAAATCCCACTTTCAACCACACACTGGCCTAGGCAAACCATCAGGGAAGACAAGCAAAGGGATTCTATTGAAACCAAGACGCTGATGTCAGTTGGAGGAACTACCCCACCCTCAGGATACTGGAACCCAACCTTGTGTGGTGGGGAGATTTGAAGCCCCACTCCACGCAGATGAATGGGTGCTCAGGTGTTTCCCTTTATGGAGAATTCATCTAAATACTTCCTCAGTCCATCGGGGACACTCGCTACTATTTGGCCTCAAAGCCCAACCCCCAGGTTTCTCTCAGAGTCAGTCCTAGGGAAACACTCAGGGATTACAAGCTAAGGGATTCTATTAGAACCCAGCCGCTTCTGTCACCTGAAATTGCCAGCCCACACTCAGGATAGCAGAAAACTTCTTCATGTGTGTTCTGGTGGTGGGGATACAGAGTCCACGCTTTTTTCAAGGAGCACAGGTATTCCCATGTTGTGGGCTTTTGGTTAATAACCTCCAAATCCCATGGAGAAGCACTCGCTAATACTTGGATTTAGAGCCCAACCCACCCTTTCCCCAGCACTCCGTATCAGGCAACCAAACAGGGTAGACAAGTTAAGCGATTTTATAAGAACCAAGGCCCTGCTCTCAGTTGGAGGAGGCTGCCCACTCTCAGGATAACTGTGCAAGTGTTCGTGTGTGTGCTGGAGGTGTGGAAACAGACTCCACGGATCTTTATGGGGGCACAGGTGTTCCCAGGTTAGGGATGTAGTTTAAACACCTCCACAAACCATAGAGAGGTCATTGCAAATACTTGGATTTGGAGCCCAAACCACACTTTCCCCCGCACTCCCGCCTAGGCTTTCCATCAGGGAAGACAAGCAAAGGGATTCAATTAGAACCCAGGCGCTGCTGTCAGTTGGAGGAACTTCCCTGCACTCAGAATTCCAGAACACATTCTTAGGTGTGGGAGAGATGTGCAGCCCCACTGCACCCAGATGAATGCAGGAAAAGGTGTCCCCTTTAGGGAGAAGTCCTCTAAGTACTTCCTCAATGGATCAGGGGGCACTCACTGCTACGTGGCCTCCAAGCCCATCCCCCAGCTTTCCCTCATGGCCTGGCCTAAAAGAACACTCAGGGAACAGAAGCTAAGGGATACTAATAGATTCCAGGTGCTGCTGTCAGTTTGAGGAACTTCCCCACACTCAGAATACCAGAACACTTCTTCGTGTGTGTGCTGGATGTAGGGAAACAGTCAAAGCATCTTTCAGGGGGCACATTTATTCCATGGTTGTGGGTTGTAGGTTAAAAACCCACATCCCATGGATAGGCTCTCGCTTATACTTGGTTTAGAGCCCAACCCCCACTTTCCCCCACTCTCCAGCCTAGGCATGCCATCAGGGAAGACAAGCTAAGGGATTCTTTTAGAACCCAGGAGCTGCTGTCATTTGGAGGAGCCTCCCCACAATCAGGATACCTGAGCACGTCTCCGTGTGTGTGCTGGAGGTGGGGAAACAGATTCCACGCATCTTAATGGGGCACAGGTGTTCCAAGGTTGGGGAAGTAGTTTAAAACCCTCCACTACCCACAGAGATGCACTCGCTAATACTTGGCTTTAGAGCCCATCCCCCACCATCGCTTACTGCTAGGCCTAGGAATACACTTAGGGAAGTCAAGCTAAGGGATTCTATTACAACCCAGGTGCTGCTGTCTGTTGGAGGAACCTCCCCACACTCAGAACCCCAGAACACTTCTTCCTGTGTGTGCTGGACGTGGGGAAACATAGCACACGCATTTTTCAGGGGTCACAGTAATTCCCAAGTTGTGGGTTGTAGTTTAATCATCTCCACTACCCATGGAGAGGCACACGCTAATACTTAGTTTTAGATCCCAAATCCCACTTTCAACCACACACTGGCCTAGGCAAACCATCAGGGAAGACAAGCAAAGGGATTCTATTCAAACCAAGACGCTGATGTCAGTTGGAGGAACTACCCCACCCTCAGGATACTGGAACCCAACCTTGTGTGGTGGGGAGATTTGAAGCCCCACTCCACGCAGATGAATGGGTGCTCAGGTGTTTCCCTTTATGGAGAATTCATCTAAATACTTCCTCAGTCCATCGGGGACACTCGCTACTATTTGGCCTCAAAGCCCAACCCCCAGGTTTCTCTCAGAGTCAGTCCTAGGGAAACACTCAGGGATTACAAGCTAAGGGATTCTATTAGAACCCAGCCACTTCTGTCACCTGAAATTGCCAGCCCACACTCAGGATAGCAGAAAACTTCTTCATGAGTGTTCTGGTGGTGGGGATACAGAGTCCACGCTTTTTTCAAGGAGCACAGGTATTCCCATGTTGTGGGCTTTTGGTTAATAAACTCCAAATCCCATGGAGAAGCACTCGCTAATACTTGGATTTAGAGCCCAACCCACCCTTTTCCCCAGCACTCCGTATCAGGCAACCAAACAGGGTAGACAAGTTAAGCGATTTTATAAGAACCAAGGCCCTGCTCTCAGTTGGAGGAGGCTGCCCACTCTCAGGATAACTGTGCAAGTGTTCGTGTGTGTGCTGGAGGTGTGGAAACAGACTCCACGGATCTTTATGGGGGCACAAGTGTTCCCAGGTTAGGGATGTAGTTTAAACACCTCCACAAACCATAGAGAGGTCATCGCAAATACTTGGTTTTGGAGCCCAAACCACACTTTCCCCCGCACTCCCGCCTAGGCTTTCCATCAGGGAAGACAAGCAAAGGGATTCAATTAGAACCCAGGCGCTGCTGTCAGTTGGAGGAACTTCCCTGCACTCAGAATTCCAGAACACATTCTTAGGTGTGGGAGAGATGTGCAGCCCCACTGCACCCAGATGAATGCAGGAAAAGGTGTCCCCTTTAGGGAGAAGTCCTCTAAGTAGTTCCTCAATGGATCAGGGGGCACTCACTGCTACGTGGCCTCCAAGCCCATCCCCCAGCTTTCCCTCATGGCCTGGCCTAAAAGAACACTCAGGGAACAGAAGCTAAGGGATACTAATAGATTCCAGGTGCTGCTGTCAGTTTGAGGAACTTCCCCACACTCAGAATACCAGAACACTTCTTCGTGTGTGTGCTGGATGTAGGGAAACAGTCAAAGCATCTTTCAGGGGGCACATTTATTCCATGGTTGTGGGTTGTAGGTTAAAAACCCACATCCCATGGATAGGCTCTCGCTTATACTTGGTTTAGAGCCCAACCCCCACTTTCCCCCACTCTCCAGCCTAGGCATGCCATCAGGGAAGACAAGCTAAGGGATTCTTTTAGAACCCAGGCGCTGCTGTCATTTGGAGGAGCCTGCCCACAATCAGGATACCTGAGCACGTCTCCGTGTGTGTGCTGGAGGTGGGGAAACAGATTCCACGCACCTTTATGGGGCACAGGTGTTCCAAGGTTGGGGAAGTAGTTTAAAACCCTCCACTACCCACAGAGATGCACTCGCTAATACTTGGCTTTAGAGCCCATCCCCCACCATCGCTTACTGCTAGGCCTAGGAAAACACTTAGGGAAGTCAAGCTAAGGGATTCTATTACAACCCAGGTGCTGCTGTCGGTTGGAGGAACCTCCCCACACTCACAACCCCAGAACACTTCTTCCTGTGTGTGCTGGACGTGGGGAAACATAGCACACGCATTTTTCAGGGGTCACAGTAATTCCCAAGTTGTGGGTTGTAGTTTAAACATCTCCACTACCCATGGAGAGGCACACGCTAATACTTAGTTTTAGATCCCAAATCCCACTTTCAACCACACACTGGCCTAGGCAAACCATCAGGGAAGACACGCAAAGGGATTCTATTCAAACCAAGACGCTGATGTCAGTTGGAGGAACTACCCCACCCTCAGGATACTGGAACCCAACCTTGTGTGGTGGGGAGATTTGAAGCCCCACTCCACGCAGATGAATGGGTGCTCAGGTGTTTCCCTTTATGGAGAATTCATCTAAATACTTCCTCAGTCCATCGGGGACACTCGCTACTATTTGGCCTCAAAGCCCAACCCCCAGGTTTCTCTCAGAGTCAGTCCTAGGGAAACACTCAGGGATTACAAGCTAAGGGATTCTATTAGAACCCAGCCGCTTCTGTCACCTGAAATTGCCAGCCCACACTCAGGAGAGCAGAAAACTTCTTCATGTGTGTTCTGGTGGTGGGGATACAGAGTCCACGCTTTTTTCAAGGAGCACAGGTATTCCCATGTTGTGGGCTTTTGGTTAATAACCTACAAATCCCATGGGGAAGCACTCGCTAATACTTGGATTTAGAGCCCAACCCACCTTTTCCCCAGCACTCCGTATCAGGCAACCAAACAGGGTAGACAAGTTAAGCGATTTTATAAGAACCAAGGCCCTGCTCTCAGTTGGAGGAGGCTGCCCAGTCTCAGGATAACTGTGCAAGTGTTCGTGTGTGTGCTGGAGGTGTGGAAACAGACTCCACGGATCTTTATGGGGGCACAGGTGTTCCCAGGTTAGGGATGTAGTTTAAACACCTCCACAAACCATAGAGAGGTCATCGCAAGTACTTGGTTTTGGAGCCCAAACCACACTTTCCCCCGCACTCCCGCCTAGGCTTTCCATCAGGGAAGACAAGCAAAGGGATTCAATTAGAACCCAGGCGCTGCTGTCAGTTGGAGGAACTTCCCTGCACTCAGAATTCCAGAACACATTCTTAGGTGTGGGAGAGATGTGCAGCCCCACTGCACCCAGATGAATGCAGGAAAAGGTGTTCCCTTTAGGGAGAAGTCCTCTAAGTACTTCCTCAATAGATCAGGGGGCACTCACTGCTACGTGGCCTCCAAGCCCAACCCCCAGCTTTCCCTCATGGCCTGGCCTAAAAGAACACTCAGGGAACAGAAGCTAAGGGATACTAATAGAATCCAGGTGCTGCTGTCAGTTTGAGGAACATCCCCACACTCAGAATACCAGAACACTTCTTCGTGTGTGTGCTGGATGTAGGGAAACAGTCAAAGCATCTTTCAGGGGGCACATTTATTCCATGGTTGTGGGTTGTAGGTTAAAAACCCACATCCCATGGATAGGCTCTCGCTTATACTTGGTTTAGAGCCCAACCCCCACTTTCCCCCACTCTCCAGCCTAGGCATGCCATCAGGGAAGACAAGCTAAGGGATCCTTTTAGAACCCAGGCGCTGCTGTCATTTGGAGGAGCCTGCCCACATTCAGGATACCTGAGCACGTCTCCGTGTGTGTGCTGGAGGTGGGGAAACAGATTCCACGCATCTTAATGGGGCACAGGTGTTCCAAGGTTGGGGAAGTAGTTTAAAACCCTCCACTACCCACAGAGATGCACTCGCTAATACTTGGCTTTAGAGCCCATCCCCCACCATCGCTTACTGCTAGGCCTAGGAATACACTTAGGGAAGTCAAGCTAAGGGATTCTATTACAACCCAGGTGCTGCTGTCTGTTGGAGGAACCTCCCCACACTCAGAACCCCAGAACACTTCTTCCTGTGTGTGCTGGACGTGGGGAAACATAGCACACGCATTTTTCAGGGGTCACAGTAATTCCCAAGTTGTGGGTTGTAGTTTAAACATCTCCACTACCCATGGAGAGGCACACGCTAATACTTAGTTTTAGATCCCAAATCCCACTTTCAACCACACACTGGCCTAGGCAAACCATCAGGGAAGACAAGCAAAGGGATTCTATTCAAACCAAGACGCTGATGTCAGTTGGAGGAACTACCCCACCCTCAGGATACTGGAACCCAACCTTGTGTGGTGGGGAGATTTGAAGCCCCACTCCACGCAGATGAATGGGTGCTCAGGTGTTTCCCTTTATGGAGAATTCATCTAAATACTTCCTCAGTCCATCGGGGACACTCGCTACTATTTGGCCTCAAAGCCCAACCCCCAGGTTTCTCTCAGAGTCAGTCCTAGGGAAACACTCAGGGATTACAAGCTAAGGGATTCTATTAGAACCCAGCCGCTTCTGTCACCTGAAATTGCCAGCCCACACTCAGGATAGCAGAAAACTTCTTCATGTGTGTTCTGGTGGTGGGGATACAGAGTCCACGCTTTTTTCAAGGAGCACAGGTATTCCCATGTTGTGGGCTTTTGGTTAATAACCTCCAAATCCCATGGAGAAGCACTCGCTAATACTTGGATTTAGAGCCCAACCCACCCTTTCCCCAGCACTCCGTATCAGGCAACCAAACAGGGTAGACAAGTTAAGCGATTTTATAAGAACCAAGGCCCTGCTCTCAGTTGGAGGAGGCTGCCCACTCTCAGGATAACTGTGCAAGTGTTCGTGTGTGTGCTGGAGGTGTGGAAACAGACTCCACGGATCTTTATGGGGGCACAGGTGTTCCCAGGTTAGGGATGTAGTTTAAACACCTCCACAAACCATAGAGAGGTCATCGCAAGTACTTGGTTTTGGAGCCCAAACCACACTTTCCCCCGCACTCCCGCCTAGGCTTTCCATCAGGGAAGACAAGCAAAGGGATTCAATTAGAACCCAGGCGCTGCTGTCAGTTGGAGGAACTTCCCTGCACTCAGAATTCCAGAACACATTCTTAGGTGTGGGAGAGATGTGCAGCCCCACTGCACCCAGATGAATGCAGGAAAAGGTGTTCCCTTTAGGGAGAAGTCCTCTAAGTACTTCCTCAATGGATCAGGGGGCACTCACTGCTACGTGGCCTCCAAGCCCAACCCCCAGCTTTCCCTCATGGCCTGGCCTAAAAGAACACTCAGGGAACAGAAGCTAAGGGATACTAATAGAATCCAGGTGCTGCTGTCAGTTTGAGGAACTTCCCCACACTCAGAATACCAGAACACATCTTCGTGTGTGTGCTGGATGTAGGGAAACAGTCAAAGCATCTTTCAGGGGGCACATTTATTCCATGGTTGTGGGTTGTAGGTTAAAAACCCACATCCCATGGATAGGCTCTCGCTTATACTTGGTTTAGAGCCCAACCCCCACTTTCCCCCACTCTCCAGCCTAGGCATGCCATCAGGGAAGACAAGTTAAGGGATTCTTTTCGAACCCAGGCGCTGGTGTCATTTGGAGGAGCCTCCCCACAATCAGGATACCTGAGCAAGTCTCCGTGTGTGTGCTGGAAGTGGGGAAACAGATTCCAAGCATCTTTATGGGGCACAGGTGTTCCAAGGTTGGGGAAGTAGTTTAAAACCCTCCACTACCCACAGAGATGCACTCGCTAATACTTGGCATTAGAGTCCATCCCCCACCATCGCTTACTGCTAGGCCTAGGAATACACTTAGGGAAGTCAAGCTAAGGGATTCTATTACAACCCAGGTGCTGCTGTCTGTTGGAGGAACCTCCCCACACTCAGAACCCCAGAACACTTCTTCCTGTGTGTGCTGGACGTGGGGAAACATAGCACACGCATTTTTCAGGGGTCACAGTAATTCCCAAGTTGTGGGTTGTAGTTTAAACATCTCCACTACCCATGGAGAGGCACACGCTAATACTTAGTTTTAGATCCCAAATCCCACTTTCAACCACACACTGGCCTAGGCACACCATCAGGGAAGACAAGCAAAGGGATTCTATTCAACCCAAGACGCTGATGTCAGTTGGAGGAACTACCCCACCCTCAGGATACTGGAACCCAACCTTGTGTGGTGGGGAGATTTGAAGCCCCACTCCACGCAGATGAATGGGTGCTCAGGTGTTTCCCTTTATGGAGAATTCATCTAAATACTTCCTCAGTCCATCGGGGACACTCGCTTCTATTTGGCCTCAAAGCCCAACCCCCAGGTTTCTCTCAGAGTCAGTCCTAGGGAAACACTCAGGGATTACAAGCTAAGGGATTCTATTAGAACCCAGCCGCTTCTGTCACCTGAAATTGCCAGCCCACTCTCAGGATAGCAGAAAACTTCTTCATGTGTGTTCTGGTGGTGGGGATACAGAGTCCACGCTTTTTTCAAGGAGCACAGGTATTCCCATGTTGTGGGCTTTTGGTTAATAACCTCCAAATCCCATGGAGAAGCACTCGCTAATACTTGGATTTAGAGCCCAACCCACCCTTTCCCCAGCACTCCGTATCAGGCAACCAAACAGGGTAGACAAGTTAAGCGATTTTATAAGAACCAAGGACCTGCTCTCAGTTGGAGGAGGCTGCCCACACTCAGGATAACTGTGCAAGTGTTCGTGTGTGTGCTGGAGGTGTGGAAACAGACTCCACGGATCTTTATGGGGGCACAGGTGTTCCCAGGTTAGGGATGTAGTTGAAACACCTCCACAAACCATAGAGAGGTCATCGCAAATACTTGGTTTTGGAGCCCAAACCACACTTTCCCCCGCACTCCCGCCTAGGCTTTCCATCAGGGAAGACAAGCAAAGGGATTCAATTAGAACCCAGGCGCTGCTGTCAGTTGGAGGAACTTCCCTGCACTCAGAATTCCAGAACACATTCTTAGGTGTGGGAGAGATGTGCAGCCCCACTGCACCCAGATGAATGGAGGAAAAGTGTTCCGTTTTGGGAGAAGTCCTCTAAGTACTTCCTCAATGGATCAGGGGTCACTCACTGCTACGTGGCCTCCAAGCCCAACCCTCAGCTTTCCCTCATGGCCTGGCCTAAAAGAACACTCAGGGAACAGAAGCTAAGGGATACTAATAGAATCCAGGTGCTGCTGTCAGTTTGAGGAACTTCCCCACACTCAGAATACCAGAACACATCTTCGTGTGTGTGCTGGATGTAGGGAAACAGTCAAAGCATCTTTCAGGGGGCACATTTATTCCATGGTTGTGGGTTGTAGGTTAAAAACCCACATCCCATGGATAGGCTCTCGCTTATACTTGATTTAGAGCACAACCCCCACTTTCCCCCACTCTCCAGCCTAGGCATGCCATCAGGGAAGACAAGCTAAGGGATTCTTTTAGAACCCAGGAGCTGCTGTCATTTGGAGGAGCCTCCCCACAATCAGGATACCTGAGCAAGTCTCCGTGTGTGTGCTGGAGGTGGGGAAACAGATTCCACGCATCTTTATGGGGCACAGGTGTTCCAAGGTTGGGGAAGTAGTTTAAAACCCTCCACTACCCACAGAGATGCACTCGCTAATACTTGGCATTAGAGCCCATCCCCCACCATCGCTTACTGCTAGGCCTAGGAATACACTTAGGGAAGTCAAGCTAAGGGATTCTATTACAACCCAGGTGCTGCTGTCTGTTGGAGGAACCTCCCCACACTCAGAACCCCAGAACACTTCTTCCTGTGTGTGCTGGACGTGGGGAAACATAGCACACGCATTTTTCAGGGGTCACAGTAATTCCCAAGTTGTGGGTTGTAGTTTAAACATCTCCACTACCCATGGAGAGGCACACGCTAATACTTAGTTTTAGATCCCAAATCCCACTTTCAACCACACACTGGCCTAGGCACACCATCAGGGAAGACAAGCAAAGGGATTCTATTCAACCCAAGACGCTGATGTCAGTTGGAGGAACTACCCCACCCTCAGGATACTGGAACCCAACCTTGTGTGGTGGGGAGATTTGAAGCCCCACTCCACGCAGATGAATGGGTGCTCAGGTGTTTCCCTTTATGGAGAATTCATCTAAATACTTCCTCAGTCCATCGGGGACACTCGCTACTATTTGGCCTCAAAGCCCAACCCCCAGGTTTCTCTCAGAGTCAGTCCTAGGGAAACACTCAGGGATTACAATCTAAGGGATTCTATTAGAACCCAGCCGCTTCTGTCAGCTGAAATTGCCAGCCCACTCTCAGGATAGCAGAAAACTTATTCATGTGTGTTCTGGTGGTGGGGATACAGAGTCCACGCTTTTTTCAAGGAGCACAGGTATTCCCATGTTGTGGGCTTTTGGTTAATAACCTCCAAATCCCATGGAGAAGCACTCGCTAATACTTGGATTTAGAGCCCAACCCACCCTTTCCCCAGCACTCCGTATCAGGCAACCAAACAGGGTAGACAAGTTAAGCGATTTTATAAGAACCAAGGCCCTGCTCTCAGTTGGAGGAGGCTGCCCACTCTCAGGATAACTGTGCAAGTGTTCGTGTGTGTGCTGGAGGTGTGGAAACAGACTCCACGGATCTTTATGGGGGCACAGGTGTTCCCACGTTAGGGATGTAGTTTAAACACCTCCACAAACCATAGAGAGGTCATCGCAAATAATTGGTTTTGGAGCCCAAACCACACTTTCCCCCGCACTCCCGCCTAGGCTTTCCATCAGGGAAGACAAGCAAAGGGATTCAATTAGAACCCAGGCGCTGCTGTCAGTTGGAGGAACTTCCCTGCACTCAGAATTCCAGAACACATTCTTAGGTGTGGGAGAGATGTGCAGCCCCACTGCACCCTGATGAATGCAGGAAAAGGTGTTCCGTTTTGGGAGAAGTCCTCTAAGTACTTCCTCAATGGATCAGGGGGCACTCACTGCTACGTGGCCTCCAGCCCAACCCTCAGCTTTCCCTCATGGCCTGGCCTAAAAGAAAACTCAGGGAACAGAAGCTAAGGGATACTAATAGAATCCAGGTGCTGCTGTCAGTTTGAGGAACTTCCCCACACTCAGAATACCAGAACACATCTTCGTGTGTGTGCTGGATGTAGGGAAACAGTAAAAGCATCTTTCAGGGGGCACATTTATTCCATGGTTGTGGGTTGTAGGTTAAAAACCCACATCCCATGGATGGGCTCTCGCTTATAGTTGATTTAGAGCCCAACCCCCACTTTCCCCCACTCTCCAGCCTAGGCATGCCATCAGGGAAGACAAGCTAAGGGATTCTTTTAGAACCCAGGCGCTGCTGTCATTTGGAGGAGCCTCCCCACAATCAGGATACCTGAGCACGTCTCCGTGTGTGTGCTGGAGGTGGGGAAACAGATTCCACGCATCTTTATGGGGCACAGGTGTTCCAAGGTTGGGGAAGTAGTTTAAAACCCTCCACTACCCACAGAGATGCACTCGCTAATACTTGGCTTTAGAGCCCATCCCCCACCATCGCTTACTGCTAGGCCTAGGAAAACACTTAGGGAAGTCAAGCTAAGGGATTCTATTACAACCCAGGTGCTGCTGTCTGTTGGAGGAACCTCCCCACACTCAGAACCCCAGAACACTTCTTCCTGTGTATACTGGACGTGGGGAAACATAGCACACGCATTTTTCAGGGGTCACAGTAATTCCCAAGTTGTGGGTTGTAGTTTAAACATCTCCACTACCCATGGAGAGGCACACGCTAATACTTAGTTTTAGATCCCAAATCCCACTTTCAACCACACACTGGCCTAGGCAAACCATCAGGGAAGACAAGCAAAGGGATTCTATTCAAACCAAGACGCTGATGTCAGTTGGAGGAACTACCCCACCCTCAGGATACTGGAACCCAACCTTGTGTGGTGGGGAGATTTGAAGCCCCACTCCACGCAGATGAATGGGTGCTCAGGTGTTTCCCTTTATGGAGAATTCATCTAAATACTTCCTCAGTCCATCGGGGACACTCGCTACTATTTGGCCTCAAAGCCCAACCCCCAGGTTTCTCTCAGAGTCAGTCCTAGGGAAACACTCAGGGATTACAAGCTAAGGGATTCTATTAGAACCCAGCCGCTTCTGTCACCTGAAATTGCCAGCCCACACTCAGGATAGCAGAAAACTTCTTCATGTGTGTTCTGGTGGTGGGGATACAGAGTCCACGCTTTTTTCAAGGAGCACAGGTATTCCCATCTTGTGGGTTTTTGGTTAATAACCTCCAAATCCCATGGAGAAGCACTCGCTAATACTTGGATTTAGAGCCCAACCCACCCTTTCCCCAGCACTCCGTATCAGGCAACCAAACAGGGTAGACAAGTTAAGCGATTTTATAAGAACCAAGGCCCTGCTCTCAGTTGGAGGAGGCTGCCCACTCTCAGGATAACTGTGCAAGTGTTCGTGTGTGTGCTGGAGGTGTGGAAACAGACTCCACGGATCTTTATGGGAGCACAGGTGTTCCCAGGTTAGGGATGTAGTTTAAACACATCCACAAACCATAGAGAGGTCATCGCAAATACTTGGTTTTGGAGCCCAAACCACACTTTCCCCCGCACTCCCGCCTAGGCTTTCCATCAGGGAAGACAAGCAAAGGGATTCAATTAGAACCCAGGCGCTGCTGTCAGTTGGAGGAACTTCCCTGCACTCAGAATTCCAGAACACATTCTTAGGTGTGGGAGAGATGTGCAGCCCCACTGCACCCAGATGAATGCAGGAAAAGGTGTCCCTTTAGGGAGAAGTCCTCTAAGTACTTCCTCAATGGATCAGGTGGCACTCACTGCTACGTGGCCTCCAAGCCCAAACCTAAGCTTTCCCTCATAGCCTGGCCTCAGAGAACACTCAGGGAACAGAAGCTAAGGGATACTAATAGAATCCAGGTGCTGCTGTCAGTTTGAGGAACTTCCCCACACTCAGAATACAAGAACACATCTTCGTGTGTGTGCTGGATGTAGGGAAACAGTCAAAGCATCTTTCAGGGGGCACATTTATTCCATGTTTGTGGGTTGTAGGTTAAAAACCCACATCCCATGGATAGGCTCTCGCTTATACTTGGTTTAGAGCCCAACCCCCACTTTCCCCCACTCTCCAGCCTAGGCATGCCATCAGGGAAGACAAGCTAAGGGATTCTTTTAGAACCCAGGCGCTGCTGTCATTTGGAGGAGCCTCCCCACAATCAGGATACCTGAGCACGTCTCCGTGTGTGTGCTGGAGGTGGGGAAACAGATTCCACGCATCTTTTTGGGGCACAGGTGTTCCAAGGATGGGGAAGTAGTTTAAAACCCTCCACTACCCACAGAGTTGCACTCGCTAATACTTGGCTTTAGAGCCCATCCCCCACCATCGCTTACTGCTAGGCCTAGGAAAACACTTAGGGAAGTCAAGCTAAGGGATTCTATTACAACCCAGGTGCTGCTGTCTGTTGGAGGAACCTCCCCACACTCAGAACCCCAGAACACTTCTTCCTGTGTGTGCTGGACGTGGGGAAACATAGCACACGCATTTTTCAGGGGTCACAGTAATTCCCAAGTTGTGGGTTGTAGTTTAAACATCTCCACTACCCATGGAGAGGCACACGCTAATACTTAGTTTTAGATCCCAAATCCCACTTTCAACCACACACTGGCCTAGGCAAACCATCAGGGAAGACAAGCAAAGGGATTCTATTCAAACCAAGACGCTGATGTCAGTTGGAGGAACTACCCCACCCTCAGGATACTGGAACCCAACCTTGTGTGGTGGGGAGATTTGAAGCCCCACTCCACGCAGATGAATGGGTGCTCAGGTGTTTCCCTTTATGGAGAATTCATCTAAATACTTCCTCAGTCCATCGGGGACACTCGCTACTATTTGGCCTCAAAGCCCAACCCCCAGGTTTCTCTCAGAGTCAGTCCTAGGGAAACACTCAGGGATTACAAGCTAAGGGATTCTATTAGAACCCAGCCGCTTCTGTCACCTGAATTTGCCAGCCCACACTCAGGATAGCAGAAAACTTCTTCATGTGTGTTCTGGTGGTGGGGATACAGAGTCCACGCTTTTTTCAAGGAGCACAGGTATTCCCATGTTGTGGGCTTTTGGTTAATAACCTCCAAATCCCATGGAGAAGCACTCGCTAATACTTGGATTTAGAGCCCAACCCACCCTTTCCCCAGCACTCCGTATCAGGCAACCAAACAGGGTAGACAAGTTAAGCGATTTTATAAGAACCAAGGCCCTGCTCTCAGTTGGAGGAGGCTGCCCACTCTCAGGATAACTGTGCAAGTGTTCGTGTGTGTGCTGGAGGTGTGGAAACAGACTCCACGGATCTTTATGGGGGCACAGGTGTTCCCAGGTTAGGGATGTAGTTTAAACACCTCCACAAACCATAGAGAGGTCATCGCAAATACTTGGTTTTGGAGCCCAAACCACACTTTCCCCCGCACTCCCGCCTAGGCTTTCCATCAGGGAAGACAAGCAAATGGATTCAATTAGAACCCAGGCGCTGCTGTCAGTTGGAGGAACTTCCCTGCACTCAGAATTCCAGAACACATTCTTAGGTGTGGGAGAGATGTGCAGCCCCACTGCACCCAGATGAATGCAGGAAAAGGTGTCCCCTTTAGGGAGAAGTCCTCTAAGTACTTCCTCAGTGGATCAGGGGGCACTCACTGCTACGTGGCCTCCAAGCCCAACCCCCAGCTTTCCCTCATGGCCTGGCCTAAAAGAACACTCAGGGAACAGAAGCTAAGGGATACTAATAGAATCCAGGTGCTGCTGTCAGTTTGAGGAACTTCCCCACACTCAGAATACAAGAACACATCTTCGTGTGTGTGCTGGATGTAGGGAAACAGTCAAAGCATCTTTCAGGGGGCACATTTATTCCATGGTTGTGGGTTGTAGGTTAAAAAACCCACATCCCATGGATATGCTCTCGCTTATACTTGGTTTAGAGCCCAACCCCCACTTTCCCCCACTCTCCAGCCTAGGCATGCCATCAGGGAAGACAAGCTAAGGGATTCTTTTAGAACCCAGGCGCTGCTGTCATTTGGAGGAGCCTCCCCACAATCAGGATACCTGAGCACGTCTCCGTGTGTGTGCTGGAGGTGGGGAAACAGATTCCACGCATCTTTATGGGGCACAGGTGTTCCAAGGTTGGGGAAGTAGTTTAAAACCCTCCACTACCCACAGAGATGCACTCGCTAATACTTGGCTTTAGAGCCCATCCCCCACCATCGCTTACTGCTAGGCCTAGGAAAACACTTAGGGAAGTCAAGCTAAGGGATTCTATTACAACCCAGGTGCTGCTGTCTGTTGGAGGAACCTCCCCACACTCAGAACCCCAGAACACTTCTTCCTGTGTGTGCTGCACGTGGGGAAACATAGCACACGCATTTTTCAGGGGTCACAGTAATTCCCAAGTTGTGGGTTGTAGTTTAAACATCTCCACTACCCATGGAGAGGCACACGCTAATACTTAGTTTTAGATCCCAAATCCCACTTTCAACCACACACTGGCCTAGGCAAACCATCAGGGAAGACAAGCAAAGGGATTCTATTCAAACCAAGACGCTGATGTCAGTTGGAGGAACTACCCCACCCTCAGGATACTGGAACCCAACCTTGTGTGGTGGGGAGATTTGAAGCCCCACTCCACGCAGATGAATGGGTGCTCAGGTGTTTCCCTTTATGGAGAATTCATCTAAATACTTCCTCAGTCCATCGGGGACACTCGCTACTATTTGGCCTCAAAGCCCAACCCCCAGGTTTCTCTCAGAGTCAGTCCTAGGGAAACACTCAGGGATTACAAGCTAAGGGATTCTATTAGAACCCAGCCGCTTCTGTCACCTGAAATTGCCAGCCCACACTCAGGATAGCAGAAAACTTCTTCATGTGTGTTCTGGTGGTGGGGATACAGAGTCCACGCTTTTTTCAAGGAGCACAGGTATTCCCATCTTGTGGGTTTTTGGTTAGTAACCTCCAAATCCCATGGAGAAGCACTCGCTAATACTTGGATTTAGAGCCCAACCCACCCTTTCCCCAGCACTCCGTATCAGGCAACCAAACAGGTTAGACAAGTTAAGCGATTTTATAAGAACCAAGGCCCTGCTCTCAGTTGGAGGAGGCTGCCCACTCTCAGGATAACTGTGCAAGTGTTCGTGTGTGTGCTGGAGGTGTGGAAACAGACTCCACGGATCTTTATGGGGGCACAGGTGTTCCCAGGTTAGGGATGTAGTTTAAACACATCCACAAACCATAGAGAGGTTCGCAAATACTTGGTTTTGGAGCCCAAACCACACTTTCCCCCGCACTCCCGCCTAGGCTTTCCATCAGGGAAGACAAGCAAAGGGATTCAATTAGAACCCAGGCGCTGCTGTCAGTTGGAGGAACTTCCCTGCACTCAGAATTCCAGAACACATTCTTAGGTGTGGGAGAGATGTGCAGCCCCACTGCACCCAGATGAATGCAGGAAAAGGTGTCCCTTTAGGGAGAAGTCCTCTAAGTACTTCCTCAATGGATCAGGTGGCACTCACTGCTACGTGGCCTCCAAGCCTAACCCTAAGCTTTCCCTCATAGCCTGGCCTAAGAGAACACTCAGGGAACAGAAGCTAAGGGATACTAATAGAATCCAGGTGCTGCTGTCAGTTTGAGGAACTTCCCCACACTCGGAATACAAGAACACATCTTCGTGTGTGTGCTGGATGTAGGGAAACAGTCAAAGCATCTTTCAGGGGGCACATTTATTCCATGGTTGTGGGTTGTAGGTTAAAAACCCACATCCCATGGATAGGCTCTCGCTTATACTTGGTTTAGAGCCCAACCCCCACTTTCCCCCACTCTCCAGCCTAGCCATGCCATCAGGGAAGACAAGCTAAGGGATTCTTTTAGAACCCAGGCGCTGCTGTCATTTGGAGGAGCCTCCCCACAATCAGGATACCTGAGCACGTCTCCGTGTGTGTGCTGGAGGTGGGGAAACAGATTCCACGCATCTTTATGGGGCACAGGTGTTCCAAGGTTGGGGAAATAGTTTAAAACCCTCCACTACCCACAGAGATGCACTCGCTAATACTTGGCTTTAGAGCCCATCCCCCACCATCGCTTACTGCTAGGCCTAGGAAAACACTTAGGGAAGTCAAGCTAAGGGATTCTATTACAACCCAGGTGCTGCTGTCTGTTGGAGGAACCTCCCCACACTCAGAACCCCAGAACACTTCTTCCTGTGTGTGCTGGACGTGGGGAAACATAGCACACGCATTTTTCAGGGGTCACAGTAATTCCCAAGTTGTGGGTTGTAGTTTAAACATCTCCACTACCCATGGAGAGGCACACGCTAATACTTAGTTTTAGATCCCAAATCCCACTTTCAACCACACACTGGCCTAGGCACACCATCAGGGAAGACAAGCAAAGGGATTCTATTCAACCCAAGACGCTGATGTCAGTTGGAGGAACTACCCCACCCTCAGGATACTGGAACCCAACCTTGTGTGGTGGGGAGATTTGAAGCCCCTCTCCACGCAGATGAATGGGTGCTCAGGTGTTTCCCTTTATGGAGAATTCATCTAAATACTTCCTCAGTCCATCGGGGACACTCGCTACTATTTGGCCTCAAAGCCCAACCCCCAGGTTTCTCTCATAGTCAGTCCTAGGGAAACACTCAGGGATTACAAGCTAAGGGATTCTATTAGAACCCAGCCGCTTCTGTCAGCTGAAATTGCCAGCCCACTCTCAGGATAGCAGAAAACTTCTTCATGTGTGTTCTGGTGGTGGGGATACAGAGTCCACGCTTTTTTCAAGGAGCACAGGTATTCCCATGTTGTGGGCTTTTGGTTAATAACCTCCAAATCCCATGGAGAAGCACTCGCTAATACTTGGATTTAGAGCCCAACCCACCCTTTCCCCAGCACTCCGTATCAGGCAACCAAACAGGGTAGACAAGTTAAGCGATTTTATAAGAACCAAGGACCTGCTCTCAGTTGGAGGAGGCTGCCCACTCTCAGGATAACTGTGCAAGTGTTCGTGTGTGTGCTGGAGGTGTGGAAACAGACTCCACGGATCTTTATGGGGGCACAGGTGTTCCCAGGTTAGGGATGTAGTTTAAACACCTCCACAAACCATAGAGAGGTCATCGCAAATACTTGGTTTTGGAGCCCAAACCACACTTTCCCCCGCACTCCCGCCTAGGCTTTCCATCAGGGAAGACAAGCAAAGGGATTCAATTAGAACCCAGGCGCTGCTGTCAGTTGGAGGAACTTCCCTGCACTCAGAATTCCAGAACACATTCTTAGGTGTGGGAGAGATGTGCAGCCCCACTGCACCCAGATGAATGGAGGAAAAGTGTTCCGTTTTGGGAGAAGTCCTCTAAGTACTTCCTCAATGGATCAGGTGTCACTCACTGCTACGTGGCCTCCAAGCCCAACCCTCAGCTTTCCCTCATGGCCTGGCCTAAAAGAACACTCAGGGAACAGAAGCTAAGGGATACTAATAGAATCCAGGTGCTGCTGTCAGTTTGAGGAACTTCCCCACACTCAGAATACCAGAACACATCTTCGTGTGTGTGCTGGATGTAGGGAAACAGTCAAAGCATCTTTCAGGGGGCACATTTATTCCATGGTTGTGGGTTGTAGGTTAAAAACCCACATCCCATGGATAGGCTCTCGCTTATACTTGGTTTAGAGCCCAACCCCCACTTTCCCCCACTCTCCAGCCTAGGCATGCCATCAGGGAAGACAAGCTAAGGGATTCTTTTAGAACCCAGGCGCTGCTGTCATTTGGAGGAGCCTCCCCACAATCAGGATACCTGAGCACGTCTCCGTGTGTGTGCTGGAGGTGGGGAAACAGATTCCACGCATCTTTATGGGGCACAGGTGTTCCAAGGTTGGGGAAATAGTTTAAAACCCTCCACTACCCACAGAGATGCACTCGCTAATACTTGGCATTAGAGCCCATCCCCCACCATCGCTTACTGCTAGGCCTAGGAATACACTTAGGGAAGTCAAGCTACGGGATTCTATTACAACCCAGGTGCTGCTGTCTGTTGGAGGAACCTCCCCACACTCAGAACCCCAGAACACTTCTTCCTGTGTGTGCTGGACGTGGGGAAACATAGCACACGCATTTTTCAGGGGTCACAGTAATTCCCAAGTTGTGGGTTGTAGTTTAAACATCTCCACTACCCATGGAGAGGCACACGCTAATACTTAGTTTTAGATCCCAAATCCCACTTTCAACCACACACTGGCCTAGGCACACCATCAGGGAAGACAAGCAAAGGGATTCTATTCAACCCAAGACGCTGATGTCAGTTGGAGGAACTACCCCACCCTCAGGATACTGGAACCCAACCTTGTGTGGTGGGGAGATTTGAAGCCCCACTCCACGCAGATGAATGGGTGCTCAGGTGTTTCCCTTTATGGAGAATTCATCTAAATACTTCCTCAGTCCATCGGGGACACTCGCTACTATTTGGCCTCAAAGCCCAACCCCCAGGTTTCTCTCAGAGTCAGTCCTAGGGAAACACTCAGGGATTACAAGCTAAGGGATTCTATTAGAACCCAGCCGCTTCTGTCAGCTGAAATTGCCAGCCCACACTCAGGATAGCAGAAAACTTCTTCATGTGTGTTCTGGTGGTGGGGATACAGAGTCCACGCTTTTTTCAAGGAGCACAGGTATTCCCATGTTGTGGGCTTTTGGTTAATAACCTCCAAATCCCATGGAGAAGCACTCGCTAATACTTGGATTTAGAGCACAACCCACCCTTTCCCCAGCACTCCGTATCAGGCAACCAAACAGGGTAGACAAGTTAAGCGATTTTATAAGAACCAAGGACCTGCTCTCAGTTGGAGGAGGCTGCCCACTCTCAGGATAACTGTGCAAGTGTTCGTGTGTGTGCTGGAGGTGTGGAAACAGACTCCACGGATCTTTATGGGGGCACAGGTGTTCCCACGTTAGGGATGTAGTTTAAACACCTCCACAAACCATAGAGAGGTCATCGCAAATAATTGGTTTTGGAGCCCAAACCACACTTTCCCCCGCACTCCCGCCTAGGCTTTCCATCAGGGAAGACAAGCAAAGGGATTCAATTAGAACCCAGGCGCTGCTGTCAGTTGGAGGAACTTCCCTGCACTCAGAATTCCAGAACACATTCTTAGGTGTGGGAGAGATGTGCAGCCCCACTGCACCCAGGTGAATGGAGGAAAAGGTGTTCCGTTTTGGGAGAAGTCCTCTAAGTACTTCCTCAATGGATCAGGGGGCACTCACTTCTACGTGGCCTCCAGCCCAACCCTCAGCTTTCCCTCATGGCCTGGCCTAAAAGAAAACTCAGGGAACAGAAGCTAAGGGATACTAATAGAATCCAGGTGCTGCTGTCAGTTTGAGGAACTTCCCCACACTCAGAATACCAGAACACATCTTCGTGTGTGTGCTGGATGTAGGGAAACAGTCAAAGCATCTTTCAGGGGGCACATTTATTCCATGGTTGTGGGTTGTAGGTTAAAAACCCACATCCCATGGATAGGCTCTCGCTTATAGTTGATTTAGAGCCCAACCCCCACTTTCCCCCACTCTCCAGCCTAGGCATGCCATCAGGGAAGACAAGCTAAGGGATTCTTTTAGAACCCAGGCGCTGCTGTCATTTGGAGGAGCCTCCCCACAATCAGGATACCTGAGCACGTCTCCGTGTGTGTGCTGGAGGTGGGGAAACAGATTCCACGCATCTTTATGGGGCACAGGTGTTCCAAGTTTGGGGAAGTAGTTTAAAACCCTCCACTACCCACAGAGATGCACTCGCTAATACTTGGCTTTAGAGCCCATCCCCCACCATCGCTTACTGCTAGGCCTAGGAAAACACTTAGGGAAGTCAAGCTAAGGGATTCTATTACAACCCAGGTGCTGCTGTCTGTTGGAGGAACCTCCCCACACTCAGAACCCCAGAACACTTCTTCCTGTGTGTACTGGACGTGGGGAAACATAGCACACGCATTTTTCAGGGGTCACAGTAATTCCCAAGTTGTGGGTTGTAGTTTAAACATCTCCACTACCCATGGAGAGGCACACGCTAATACTTAGTTTTAGATCCCAAATCCCACTTTCAACCACACACTGGCCTAGGCAAACCATCAGGGAAGACAAGCAAAGGGATTCTATTCAAACCAAGACGCTGATGTCAGTTGGAGGAACTACCCCACCCTCAGGATACTGGAACCCAACCTTGTGTGGTGGGGAGATTTGAAGCCCCACTCCACGCAGATGAATGGGTGCTCAGGTGTTTCCCTTTATGGAGAATTCATCTAAATACTTCCTCAGTCCATCGGGGACACTCGCTACTATTTGGCCTCAAAGCCCAACCCCCAGGTTTCTCTCAGAGTCAGTCCTAGGGAAACACTCAGGGATTACAAGCTAAGGGATTCTATTAGAACCCAGCCGCTTCTGTCACCTGAAATTGCCAGCCCACACTCAGGATAGCAGAAAACTTCTTCATGTGTGTTCTGGTGGTGGGGATACAGAGTCCACGCTTTTTTCAAGGAGCACAGGTATTTCCATCTTGTGGGTTTTTGGTTAATAACCTCCAAATCCCATGGAGAAGCACTCGCTAATACTTGGATTTAGAGCCCAACCCACCCTTTCCCCAGCACTCCGTATCAGGCAACCAAACAGGGTAGACAAGTTAAGCGATTTTATAAGAACCAAGGCCCTGCTCTCAGTTGGAGGAGGCTGCCCACTCTCAGGATAACTGTGCAAGTGTTCGTGTGTGTGCTGGAGGTGTGGAAACAGACTCCACGGATCTTTATGGGAGCACAGGTGTTCCCAGGTTAGGGATGTAGTTTAAACACATCCACAAACCATAGAGAGGTCATCGCAAATACTTGGTTTTGGAGCCCAAACCACACTTTCCCCCGCACTCCCGCCTAGGCTTTCCATCAGGGAAGACAAGCAAAGGGATTCAATTAGAACCCAGGCGCTGCTGTCAGTTGGAGGAACTTCCCTGCACTCAGAATTCCAGAACACATTCTTAGGTGTGGGAGAGATGTGCAGCCCCACTGCACCCAGATGAATGCAGGAAAAGGTGTCCCTTTAGGGAGAAGTCCTCTAACTACTTCCTCAATGGATCAGGTGGCACTCACTGCTACGTGGCCTCCAAGCCCAACCCTAAGCTTTACCTCATAGCCTGGCCTCAGAGAACACTCAGGGAACAGAAGCTAAGGGATACTAATAGAATCCAGGTGCTGCTGTCAGTTTGAGGAACTTCCCCACACTCGGAATACAAGAACACATCTTCGTGTGTGTGCTGGATGTAGGGAAACAGTCAAAGCATCTTTCAGGGGGCACATTTATTCCATGTTTGTGGGTTGTAGGTTAAAAACCCACATCCCATGGATAGGCTCTCGCTTATACTTGGTTTAGAGCCCAACCCCCACTTTCCCCCACTCTCCAGCCTAGGCATACCATCAGGGAAGACAAGCTAAGGGATTCTTTTAGAACCCAGGCGCTGCTGTCATTTGGAGGAGCCTCCCCACAATCAGGATACCTGAGCACGTCTCCGTGTGTGTGCTGGAGGTGGGGAAACAGATTCCACGCATCTTTTTGGGGCACAGGTGTTCCAAGGATGGGGAAGTAGTTTAAAACCCTCCACTACCCACAGAGATGCACTCGCTAATACTTGGCTTTAGAGCCCATCCCCCACCATCGCTTACTGCTAGGCCTAGGAAAACACTTAGGGAAGTCAAGCTAAGGGATTCTATTACAACCCAGGTGCTGCTGTCTGTTGGAGGAACCTCCCCACACTCAGAACCCCAGAACACTTCTTCCTGTGTGTGCTGGACGTGGGGAAACATAGCACACGCATTTTTCAGGGGTCACAGTAATTCCCAAGTTGTGGGTTGTAGTTTAAACATCTCCACTACCCATGGAGAGGCACACGCTAATACTTAGTTTTAGATCCCAAATCCCACTTTCAACCACACACTGGCCTAGGCAAACCATCAGGGAAGACAAGCAAAGGGATTCTATTCAAACCAAGACGCTGATGTCAGTTGGAGGAACTACCCCACCCTCAGGATACTGGAACCCAACCTTGTGTGGTGGGGAGATTTGAAGCCCCACTCCACGCAGATGAATGGGTGCTCAGGTGTTTCCCTTTATGGAGAATTCATCTAAATACTTCCTCAGTCCATCGTGGACACTCGCTACTATTTGGCCTCAAAGCCCAACCCCCAGGTTTCTCTCAGAGTCAGTCCTAGGGAAACACTCAGGGATTACAAGCTAAGGGATTCTATTAGAACCCAGCCGCTTCTGTCACCTGAAATTGCCAGCCCACACTCAGGATAGCAGAAAACTTCTTCATGTGTGTTCTGGTGGTGGGGATACAGAGTCCACGCTTTTTTCAAGGAGCACAGGTATTCCCATCTTGTGGGTTTTTGGTTAATAACCTCCAAATCCCATGGAGAAGCACTCGCTAATACTTGGATTTAGAGCCCAACCCACCCTTTCCCCAGCACTCCGTATCAGGCAACCAAACAGGGTAGACAAGTTAAGCGATTTTATAAGAACCAAGGCCCTGCTCTCAGTTGGAGGAGGCTGCCCACTCTCAGGATAACTGTGCAAGTGTTCGTGTGTGTGCTGGAGGTGTGGAAACAGACTCCACGGATCTTTATGGGGGCACAGGTGTTCCCAGGTTAGGGATGTAGTTTAAACACCTCCACAAACCATAGAGAGGTCATCGCAAATACTTGGTTTTGGAGCCCAAACCACACTTTCCCCCGCACTCCCGCCTAGGCTTTCCATCAGGGAAGACAAGCAAATGGATTCAATTAGAACCCAGGCGCTGCTGTCAGTTGGAGGAACTTCCCTGCACTCAGAATTCCAGAACACATTCTTAGGTGTGGGAGAGATGTGCAGCCCCACTGCACCCAGATGAATGCAGGAAAAGGTGTCCCTTTTAGGGAGAAGTCCTCTAAGTACTTCCTCAGTGGATCAGGGGGCACTCACTGCTACGTGGCCTCCAAGCCCAACCCCCAGCTTTCCCTCATGGCCTGGCCTAAAAGAACACTCAGGGAACAGAAGCTAAGGGATACTAATAGAATCCAGGTGCTGCTGTCAGTTTGAGGAACTTCCCCACACTCAGAATACAAGAACACATCTTCGTGTGTGTGCTGGATGTAGGGAAACAGTCAAAGCATCTTTCAGGGGGCACATTTATTCCATGGTTGTGGGTTGTAGGTTAAAAACCCACATCCCATGGATATGCTCTCGCTTATACTTGGTTTAGAGCCCAACCCCCACTTTCCCCCACTCTCCAGCCTAGGCATGCCATCAGGGAAGACAAGCTAAGGGATTCTTTTAGAACCCAGGCGCTGCTGTCATTTGGAGGAGCCTCCCCACAATCAGGATACCTGAGCACGTCTCCGTGTGTGTGCTGGGGGTGGGGAAACAGATTCCACGCATCTTTATGGGGCACAGGTGTTCCAAGGTTGGGGAAGTAGTTTAAAACCCTCCACTACCCACAGAGATGCACTCGCTAATACTTGGCTTTAGAGCCCATCCCCCACCATCGCTTACTGCTAGGCCTAGGAAAACACTTAGGGAAGTCAAGCTAAGGGATTCTATTACAACCCAGGTGCTGCTGTCTGTTGGAGGAACCTCCCCACACTCAGAACCCCAGAACACTTCTTCCTGTGTGTGCTGGACGTGGGGAAACATAGCACACGCATTTTTCAGGGGTCACAGTAATTCCCAAGTTGTGGGTTGTAGTTTAAACATCTCCACTACCCATGGAGAGGCACACGCTAATACTTAGTTTTAGATCCCAAATCCCACTTTCAACCACACACTGGCCTAGGCAAACCATCAGGGAAGACAAGCAAAGGGATTCTATTCAAACCAAGACGCTGATGTCAGTTGGAGGAACTACCCCACCCTCAGGATACTGGAACCCAACCTTGTGTGGTGGGGAGATTTGAAGCCCCACTCCACGCAGATGAATGGGTGCTCAGGTGTTTCCCTTTATGGAGAATTCATCTAAATACTTCCTCAGTCCATCGGGGACACTCGCTACTATTTGGCCTCAAAGCCCAACCCCCAGGTTTCTCTCAGAGTCAGTCCTAGGGAAACACTCAGGGATTACAAGCTAAGGGATTCTATTAGAACCCAGCCGCTTCTGTCACCTGAAATTGCCAGCCCACACTCAGGATAGCAGAAAACTTCTTCATGTGTGTTCTGGTGGTGGGGATACAGAGTCCACGCTTTTTTCAAGGAGCACAGGTATTCCCATGTTGTGGGCTTTTGGTTAATAACCTCCAAATCCCATGGAGAAGCACTCGCTAATACTTGGATTTAGAGCCCAACCCACCCTTTCCCCAGCACTCCGTATCAGGCAACCAAACAGGGTAGACAAGTTAAGCGATTTTATAAGAACCAAGGCCCTGCTCTCAGTTGGAGGAGGCTGCCCACTCTCAGGATAACTGTGCAAGTGTTCGTGTGTGTGCTGGAGGTGTGGAAACAGACTCCACGGATCTTTATGGGGGCACAGGTGTTCCCAGGTTAGGGATGTAGTTTAAACACCTCCACAAACCATAGAGAGGTCATCGCAAATACTTGGTTTTGGAGCCCAAACCACACTTTCCCCCGCACTCCCGCCTAGGCTTTCCATCAGGGAAGACAAGCAAAGGGATTCAATTAGAACCCAGGCGCTGCTGGCAGTTGGAGGAACTTCCCTGCACTCAGAATTCCAGAACACATTCTTAGGTGTGGGAGAGATGTGCAGCCCCACTGCACCCAGATGAATGCAGGAAAAGGTGTTCCCTTTAGGGAGAAGTCCTCTAAGTACTTCCTCAATGGATCAGGGGGCACTCATTGCTACGTGGCCTCCAAGCCCAACCCCCAGCTTTCCCTCATGGCCTGGTCTAAAAGAACACTCAGGGAACAGAAGCTAAGGGATACTAATAGAATCCAGGTGCTACTGTCAGTTTGAGGAACTTCCCCACACTCAGAATACAAGAACACATCTTCGTGTGTGTGCTGGATGTAGGGAAACAGTCAAAGCATCTTTCAGGGGGCACATTTATTCCATGGTTGTGGGTTGTAGGTTAAAAACCCACATCCCATGGATAGGCTCTCGCTTATACTTGATTTAGAGCCCAACCCCCACTTTCCCCCACTCTCCAGCCTAGGCATGCCATCAGGGAAGGCAAGCTAAGGGATTCTTTTAGAACCCAGGCGCTGCTGTCATTTGGAGGAGCCTCCCCACAATCAGGATACCTGAGCACGTCTCCGTGTGTGTGCTGGGGGTGGTTAAACAGATTCCACGCATCTTTATGGGGCACAGGTGTTCCAAGGTTGGGGAAGTAGTTTAAAACCCTCCACTACCCACAGAGATGCACTCGCTAATACTTGGCTTTAGAGCCCATCCCCCACCATCGCTTACTGCTAGGCCTAGGAAAACACTTAGGGAAGTCAAGCTAAGGGATTCTATTACAACCCAGGTGCTGCTGTCTGTTGGAGGAACCTCCCCACACTCAGAACCCCAGAACACTTCTTCCTGTGTGTGCTGGACGTGGGGAAACATAGCACACGCATTTTTCAGGGGTCACAGTAATTCCCAAGTTGTGGGTTGTAGTTTAAACATCTCCACTACCCATGGAGAGGCACACGCTAATACTTAGTTTTAGATCCCAAATCCCACTTTCAACCACACACTGGCCTAGGCAAACCATCAGGGAAGACAAGCAAAGGGATTCTATTCAAACCAAGACGCTGATGTCAGTTGGAGGAACTACCCCACCCTCAGGATACTGGAACCCAACCTTGTGTGGTGGGGAGATTTGAAGCCCCACTCCACGCAGATGAATGGGTGCTCAGGTGTTTCCCTTTATGGAGAATTCATCTAAATACTTCCTCAGTCCATCGGGGACACTCGCTACTATTTGGCCTCAAAGCCCAACCCCCAGGTTTCTCTCAGAGTCAGTCCTAGGGAAACACTCAGGGATTACAAGCTAAGGGATTCTATTAGAACCCAGCCGCTTCTGTCACCTGAAATTGCCAGCCCACACTCAGGATAGCAGAAAACTTCTTCATGTGTGTTCTGGTGGTGGGGATACAGAGTCCACGCTTTTTTCAAGGAGCACAGGTATTCCCATGTTGTGGGCTTTTGGTTAATAACCTCCAAATCCCATGGAGAAGCACTCGCTAATACTTGGATTTAGAGCCCAACCCACCCTTTCCCCAGCACTCCGTATCAGGCAACCAAACAGGGTAGACAAGTTAAGCGATTTTATAAGAACCAAGGCCCTGCTCTCAGTTGGAGGAGGCTGCCCACTCTCAGGATAACTGTGCAAGTGTTCGTGTGTGTGCTGGAGGTGTGGAAACAGACTCCACGGATCTTTATGGGGGCACAGGTGTTCCCAGGTTACGGATGTAGTTTAAACACCTCCACAAACCATAGAGAGGTCATCGCAAATACTTGGTTTTGGAGCCCAAACCACACTTTCCCCCGCACTCCCGCCTAGGCTTTCCATCAGGGAAGACAAGCAAAGGGATTCAATTAGAACCCAGGCGCTGCTGGCAGTTGGAGGAACTTCCCTGCACTCAGAATTCCAGAACACATTCTTAGGTGTGGGAGAGATGTGCAGCCCCACTGCACCCAGATGAATGCAGGAAAAGGTGTTCCCTTTAGGGAGAAGTCCTGTAAGTACTTCCTCAATGGATCAGGGGGCACTCACTGCTACGTGGCCTCCAAGCCCAACCCCAGCTTTCCCTCATGGCCTGGCCTAAAATAACACTCAGGGAACAGAAGCCAAGGGATACTAATAGAATCCAGGTGCTGCTGTCAGTTTGAGGAACTTCCCCACACTCAGAATACAAGAACACATCTTCGTGTGTGTGCTGGATGTAGGGAAACAGTCAAAGCATCTTTCAGGGGCACATTTATACCATGGTTGTGGGTTGTAGGTTAAAAACCCACATCCCATGGATAGGCTCTCGCTTATACTTGGTTTAGAGCCCAACCCCCACTTTCCCCCACTCTCCAGCCTAGCCATGCCATCAGGGAAGACAAGCTAAGGGATTCTTTTAGAACCCAGGCGCTGCTGTCATTTGGAGGAGACTCCCCACAATCAGGATACCTGAGCACGTCTCCGTGTGTGTGCTGGAGGTGGGGAAACAGATTCCACGTATCTTTATGGGGCACAGGTGTTCCAAGGTTGGGGAAGTAGTTTAAAACCCTCCACTACCCACAGAGATGCACTCGCTAATACTTGGCTTTAGAGCCCATCCCCAACCATCGCTTACTGCTAGGCCTAGGAAAACACTTAGGGAAGTCAAGCTAAGGGATTCTATTACAACCCAGGTGCTGCTGTCTGTTGGAGGAACCTCCCCTCACTCAGAACCCCAGAACAATTCTTCCTGTGTGTGCTGGACGTGGGGAAACATAGCACACGCATTTTTCAGGGGTCACAGTAATTCCCAAGTTGTGGGTTGTAGTTTAAACATCTCCACTACCCATGGAGAGGCACACGCTAATACTTAGTTTTAGATCCCAAATCCCACTTTCAACCACACACTGGCCTAGGCAAACCATCAGGGAAGACAAGCAAAGGGATTCTATTCAAACCAAGACGCTGATGTCAGTTGGAGGAACTACCCCACCCTCAGGATACTGGAACCCAACCTTGTGTGGTGGGGAGATTTGAAGCCCCACTCCACGCAGATGAATGGGTGCTCAGGTGTTTCCCTTTATGGAGAATTCATCTAAATACTTCCTCAGTCCATCGGGGACACTCGCTACTATTTGGCCTCAAAGCCCAACCCCCAGGTTTCTCTCAGAGTCAGTCCTAGGGAAACACTCAGGGATTACAAGCTAAGGGATTCTATTAGAACCCAGCCGCTTCTGTCACCTGAAATTGCCAGCCCACACTCAGGAGAGCAGAAAACTTCTTCATGTGTGTTCTGGTGGTGGGGATACAGAGTCCACGCTTTTTTCAAGGAGCACAAGTATTCCCATCTTGTGGGTTTTTGGTTAATAACCTCCAAATCCCATGGAGAAGCACTCGCTAATACTTGGATTTAGAGCCCAACCCACCCTTTCCCCAGCACTCCGTATCAGGCAACCAAACAGGGTAGACAAGTTAAGCGATTTTATAAGAACCAAGGCCCTGCTCTCAGTTGGAGGAGGCTGCCCACTCTCAGGATAACTGTGCAAGTGTTCGTGTGTGTGCTGGAGGTGTGGAAACAGACTCCACGGATCTTTATGGGGGCACAGGTGTTCCCAGGTTAGGGATGTAGTTTAAACACATCCACAAACCATAGAGAGGTCATCGCAAATACTTGGTTTTGGAGCCCAAACCACACTTTCCCCCGCACTCCCGCCTAGGCTTTCCATCAGGGAAGACAAGCAAAGGGATTCAATTAGAACCCAGGCGCTGCTGTCAGTTGGAGGAACTTCCCTGCACTCAGAATTCCAGAACACATTCTTAGGTGTGGGAGAGATGTGCAGCCCCACTGCACCCAGATGAATGCAGGAAAAGTTGTCCCTTTAGGGAGAAGTCCTCTAAGTACTTCCTCAATGGATCAGGTGGCACTCACTGCTACGTGGCCTCCAAGCCCAACTCTAAGCTTTCCCTCATAGCCTGGCCTAAGAGAACACTCAGGGAATAGAAGCTAAGGGATACTAATAGAATCCAGGTGCTGCTGTCAGTTTGAGGAACTTCCCCACACTCGGAATACAAGAACACATCTTCGTGTGTGTGCTGGATGTAGGGAAACAGTCAAAGCATCTTTCAGGGGGCACATTTATTCCATGGTTGTGGGTTGTAGGTTAAAAACCCACATCCCATGGATAGGCTCTCGCTTATACTTGGTTTAGAGCCCAACCCCCACTTTCCCCCACTCTCCAGCCTAGCCATGCCATCAGGGAAGACAAGCTAAGGGATTCTTTTAGAACCCAGGCGCTGCTGTCATTTGGAGGAGCCTCCCCACAATCAGGATACCTGAGCACGTCTCCGTGTGTGTGCTGGAGGTGGGGAAACAGATTCCACGCATCTTTATGGGGCACAGGTGTTCCAAGGTTGGGGAAGTAGTTTAAAACCCTCCACTACCCACAGAGATGCACTCGCTAATACTTGGCTTTAGAGCCCATCCCCCACCATCGCTTACTGCTAGGCCTAGGAAAACACTTAGGGAAGTCAAGCTAAGGGATTCTATTACAACCCAGGTGCTGCTGTCTGTTGGAGGAACCTCCCCACACTCAGAACCCCAGAACACTTCTTCCTGTGTGTGCTGGACGTGGGGAAACATAGCACACGCATTTTTCAGGGGTCACAGTAATTCCCAAGTTGTGGGTTGTAGTTTAAACATCTCCACTACCCATGGAGAGGCACACGCTAATACTTAGTTTTAGATCCCAAATCCCACTTTCAACCACACACTGGCCTAGGCAAACCATCAGGGAAGACAAGCAAAGGGATTCTATTCAAACCAAGATGCTGATGTCAGTTGGAGGAACTACCCCACCCTCAGGATACTGGAACCCAACCTTGTGTGGTGGGGAGATTTGAAGCCCCACTCCACGCAGATGAATGGGTGCTCAGGTGTTTCCCTTTATGGAGAATTCATCTAAATACTTCCTCAGTCCATCGGGGACACTCGCTACTATTTGGCCTCAAAGCCCAACCCCCAGGTTTCTCTCAGAGTCAGTCCTAGGGAAACACTCAGGGATTACAAGCTAAGGGATTCTATTAGAACCCAGCCGCTTCTGTCACCTGAAATTGCCAGCCCACACTCAGGATAGCAGAAAACTTCTTCATGTGTGTTCTGGTGGTGGGGATACAGAGTCCACGCTTTTTTCAAGGAGCACAGGTATTCCCATGTTGTGGGCTTTTGGTTAATAACCTCCAAATCCCATGGAGAAGCACTCGCTAATACTTGGATTTAGAGCCCAACCCACCCTTTCCCCAGCACTCCGTATCAGGCAACCAAACAGGGTAGACAAGTTAAGCGATTTTATAAGAACCAAGGCCCTGCTCTCAGTTGGAGGAGGCTGCCCACTCTCAGGATAACTGTGCAAGTGTTCGTGTGTGTGCTGGAGGTGTGGAAACAGACTCCACGGATCTTTATGGGGGCACAGGTGTTCCCAGGTTAGGGATGTAGTTTAAACACCTCCACAAACCATAGAGAGGTCATCGCAAATACTTGGTTTTGGAGCCCAAACCACACTTTCCCCCGCACTCCCGCCTAGGCTTTCCATCAGGGAAGACAAGCAAAGGGATTCAATTAGAACCCAGGCGCTGCTGTCAGTTGGAGGAACTTCCCTGCACTCAGAATTCCAGAACACATTCTTAGGTGTGGGAGAGATGTGCAGCCCCACTGCACCCAGATGAATGCAGGAAAAGGTGTTCCCTTTAGGGAGAAGTCCTCTAAGTACTTCCTCAATGGATCAGGGGGCACTCATTGCTACGTGGCCTCCAAGCCCAACCCCCAGCTTTCCCTCATGGCCTGGCCTAAAAGAACACTCAGGGAACAGAAGATAAGGGATACTAATAGAATCCAGGTGCTACTGTCAGTTTGAGGAACTTCCCCACACTCAGAATACAAGAACACATCTTCGTGTGTGTGCTGGATGTAGGGAAACAGTCAAAGCATCTTTCAGGGGGCACATTTATTCCATGGTTGTGGGTTGTAGGTTAAAACCCCACATCCCATGGATAGGCTCTCGCTTATACTTGATTTAGAGCCCAACCCCCACTTTCCCCCACTCTCCAGCCTAGGCATGCCATCAGGGAAGGCAAGCTAAGGGATTCTTTTAGAACCCAGGCGCTGCTGTCATTTGGAGGAGCCTCCCCACAATCAGGATACCTGAGCACGTCTCCGTGTGTGTGCTGGGTGTGGGGAAACAGATTCCACGCATCTTTATGGGGCACAGGTGTTCCAAGGTTGGGGAAGTAGTTTAAAACCCTCCACTACCCACAGAGATGCACTCGCTAATACTTGGCTTTACAGCCCATCCCCCACCATCGCTTACTGCTAGGCCTAGGAAAACACTTAGGGAAGTCAAGCTAAGGGATTCTATTACAACCCAGGTGCTGCTGTCTGTTGGAGGAACCTCCCCACACTCAGAACCCCAGAACACTTCTTCCTGTGTGTGCTGGACGTGGGGAAACATAGCACACGCATTTTTCAGGGGTCACAGTAATTCCCAAGTTGTGGGTTGTAGTTTAAACATCTCCACTACCCATGGAGAGGCACACGCTAATACTTAGTTTTAGATCCCAAATCCCACTTTCAACCACACACTGGCCTAGGCAAACCATCAGGGAAGACAAGCAAAGGGATTCTATTCAAACCATGACGCTGATGTCAGTTGGAGGAACTACCCCACCCTCAGGATACTGGAACCCAACCTTGTGTGGTGGGGAGATTTGAAGCCCCACTCCACGCAGATGAATGGGTGCTCAGGTGTTTCCCTTTATGGAGAATTCATCTAAATACTTCCTCAGTCCATCGGGGACACTCGCTACTATTTGGCCTCAAAGCCCAACCCCCAGGTTTCTCTCAGAGTCAGTCCTAGGGAAACACTCAGGGATTACAAGCTAAGGGATTCTATTAGAACCCAGCCGCTTCTGTCACCTGAAATTGCCAGCCCACACTCAGGATAGCAGAAAACTTCTTCATGTGTGTTCTGGTGGTGGGGATACAGAGTCCACGCTTTTTTCAAGGAGCACAGGTATTCCCATGTTGTGGGCTTTTGGTTAATAACCTCCAAATCCCATGGAGAAGCACTCGCTAATACTTGGATTTAGAGCCCAACCCACCCTTTCCCCAGCACTCCGTATCAGGCAACCAAACAGGGTAGACAAGTTAAGCGATTTTATAAGAACCAAGGCCCTGCTCTCAGTTGGAGGAGGCTGCCCACTCTCAGGATAACTGTGCAAGTGTTCGTGTGTGTGCTGGAGGTGTGGAAACAGACTCCACGGATCTTTATGGGGGCACAGGTGTTCCCAGGTTAGGGATGTAGTTTAAACACCTCCACAAACCATAGAGAGGTCATCGCAAATACTTGGTTTTGGAGCCCAAACCACACTTTCCCCCGCACTCCCGCCTAGGCTTTCCATCAGGGAAGACAAGCAAAGGGATTCAATTAGAACCCAGGCGCTGCTGTCAGTTGGAGGAACTTCCCTGCACTCAGAATTCCAGAACACATTCTTAGGTGTGGGAGAGATGTGCAGCCCCACTGCACCCAGATGAATGCAGGAAAAGGTGTTCCCTTTAGGGAGAAGTCCTCTAAGTACTTCCTCAATGGATCAGGGGGCACTCATTGCTACGTGGCCTCCAAGCCCAACCCCCAGCTTTCCCTCATGGCCTGGCCTAAAAGAACACTCAGGGAACAGAAGATAAGGGATACTAATAGAATCCAGGTGCTACTGTCAGTTTGAGGAACTTCCCCACACTCAGAATACAAGAACACATCTTCGTGTGTGTGCTGGATGTAGGGAAACAGTCAAAGCATCTTTCAGGGGGCACATTTATTCCATGGTTGTGGGTTGTAGGTTAAAACCCCACATCCCATGGATAGGCTCTCGCTTATACTTGATTTAGAGCCCAACCCCCACTTTCCCCCACTCTCCAGCCTAGGCATGCCATCAGGGAAGGCAAGCTAAGGGATTCTTTTAGAACCCAGGCGCTGCTGTCATTTGGAGGAGCCTCCCCACAATCAGGATACCTGAGCACGTCTCCGTGTGTGTGCTGGGTGTGGGGAAACAGATTCCACGCATCTTTATGGGGCACAGGTGTTCCAAGGTTGGGGAAGTAGTTTAAAACCCTCCACTACCCACAGAGATGCACTCGCTAATACTTGGCTTTAGAGCCCATCCCCCACCATCGCTTACTGCTAGGCCTAGGAAAACACTTAGGGAAGTCAAGCTAAGGGATTCTATTACAACCCAGGTGCTGCTGTCTGTTGGAGGAACCTCCCCACACTCAGAACCCCAGAACACTTCTTCCTGTGTGTGCTGGACGTGGGGAAACATAGCACACGCATTTTTCAGGGGTCACAGTAATTCCCAAGTTGTGGGTTGTAGTTTAAACATCTCCACTACCCATGGAGAGGCACACGCTAATACTTAGTTTTAGATCCCAAATCCCACTTTCAACCACACACTGGCCTAGGCAAACCATCAGGGAAGACAAGCAAAGGGATTCTATTCAAACCATGACGCTGATGTCAGTTGGAGGAACTACCCCACCCTCAGGATACTGGAACCCAACCTTGTGTGGTGGGGAGATTTGAAGCCCCACTCCACGCAGATGAATGGGTGCTCAGGTGTTTCCCTTTATGGAGAATTCATCTAAATACTTCCTCAGTCCATCGGGGACACTCGCTACTATTTGGCCTCAAAGCCCAACCCCCAGGTTTCTCTCAGAGTCAGTCCTAGGGAAACACTCAGGGATTACAAGCTAAGGGATTCTATTAGAACCCAGCCGCTTCTGTCACCTGAAATTGCCAGCCCACACTCAGGATAGCAGAAAACTTCTTCATGTGTGTTCTGGTGGTGGGGATACAGAGTCCACGCTTTTTTCAAGGAGCACAGGTATTCCCATGTTGTGGGCTTTTGGTTAATAACCTCCAAATCCCATGGAGAAGCACTCGCTAATACTTGGATTTAGAGCCCAACCCACCCTTTCCCCAGCACTCCGTATCAGGCAACCAAACAGGGTAGACAAGTTAAGCGATTTTATAAGAACCAAGGCCCTGCTCTCAGTTGGAGGAGGCTGCCCACTCTCAGGATAACTGTGCAAGTGTTCGTGTGTGTGCTGGAGGTGTGGAAACAGACTCCACGGATCTTTATGGGGGCACAGGTGTTCCCAGGTTAGGGATGTAGTTTAAACACCTCCACAAACCATAGAGAGGTCATCGCAAATACTTGGTTTTGGAGCCCAAACCACACTTTCCCCCGCAGTCCCGCCTAGGCTTTCCATCAGGGAAGACAAGCAAAGGGATTCAATTAGAACCCAGGCGCTGCTGTCAGTTGGAGGAACTTCCCTGCACTCAGAATTCCAGAAAACATTCTTAGGTGTGGGAGAGATGTGCAGCCCCACTGCACCCAGATGAATGCAGGAAAAGGTGTTCCCTTTAGGGAGAAGTCCTCTAAGTACTTCCTCAATGGATCAGGGGGCACTCACTGCTACGTGGCCTCCAAGCCCAACCCCAGGTTTCCCTCATGGCCTGGCCTAAAATAACACTCAGGGAACAGAAGCTAAGGGATACTAATAGAATCCAGGTGCTGCTGTCAGTTTGAGGAACTTCCCCACACTCAGAATACAAGAACACATCTTCGTGTTTGTGCTGGATGTAAGGAAACAGTCAAAGCATTTTTCAGGGGGCACATTTATACCATGGTTGTGGGTTGTAGTTTAAAAACCCACATCCCATGGATAGGCTCTCGCTTATACTTGGTTTAGAGCCCAACCCCCACTTTCCCCCACTCTCCAGCCTAGCCATGCCATCAGGGAAGACAAGCTAAGGGATTCTTTTAGAACCCAGGCGCTGCTGTCATTTGGAGGAGCCTCCCCACAATCAGGATACCTGAGCACGTCTCCGTGTGTGTGCTGGAGGTGGGGAAACAGATTCCACGCATCTTTATGGGGCACAGGTGTTCCAAGGTTGGGGAAGTAGTTTAAAACCCTCCACTACCCACAGAGATGCACTCGCTAATACTTGGCTTTAGAGCCCATCCCCCACCATCGCTTATTGCTAGGCCTAGGAAAACACTTAGGGAAGTCAAGCTAAGGGATTCTATTACAACCCAGGTGCTGCTGTCTGTTGGAGGAACCTCCCCACACTCAGAACCCCAGAACACTTCTTCCTGTGTGTGCTGGACGTGGGGAAACATAGCACACGCATTTTTCAGGGGTCACAGTAATTCCCAAGTTGTGTGTTGTAGTTTAAACATCTCCACTACCCATGGAGAGGCACACGCTAATACTTAGTTTTAGATCCCAAATCCCACTTTCAACCACACACTGGCCTAGGCAAACCATCAGGGAAGACACGCATAGGGATTCTATTCAAACGAAGACGCTGATGTCAGTTGGAGGAACTACCCCACCCTCAGGATACTGGAACCCAACCTTGTGTGGTGGGGAGATTTGAAGCCCCACTCCACGCAGATGAATGGGTGCTCAGGTGTTTCCCTTTATGGAGAATTCATCTAAATACTTCCTCAGTCCATCGGGGACACTCGCTACTATTTGGCCTCAAAGCCCAACCCCCAGGTTTCTCTCAGAGTCAGTCCTAGGGAAACACTCAGGGATTACAAGCTAAGGGATTCTATTAGAACCCAGCCGCTTCTGTCACCTGAAATTGCCAGCCCACACTCAGGATAGCAGAAAACTTCTTCATGTGTGTTCTGGTGGTGGGGATACAGAGTCCACGCTTTTTTCAAGGAGCACAGGTATTCCCATGTTGTGGGCTTTTGGTTAATAACCTCCAAATCCCATGGAGAAGCACTCGCTAATACTTGGATTTAGAGCCCAACCCACCCTTTCCCCAGCACTCCGTATCAGGCAACCAAACAGGGTAGACAAGTTAAGCGATTTTATAAGAACCAAGGCCCTGCTCTCAGTTGGAGGAGGCTGCCCACTATCAGGATAACTGTGCAAGTGTTCGTGTGTGTGCTGGAGGTGTGGAAAGAGACTCCACAGATCTTTATGGGGGAACAGGTGTTCCCAGGTTAGGGATGTAGTTTAAACACCTCCACAAACCATAGAGAGGTAATCGCAAATACTTGTTTTTGGAGCCCAAACCACACTTTCTCCTGCACTCCCGCCTAGGCTTTCCATCAGGGAAGACAAGCAAAGGGATTCAATTAGAACCCAGGCGCTGCTGTCAGTTGGAGGAACTTCCCTGCACTCAGAATTCCAGAACACATTCTTAGGTGTGGGAGAGAGGTGCAGCCCCACTGCACCCAGATGAATGCAGGAAAAGGTGTTCCCTTTAGGGAGAAGTCCTCTAAGTACTTCCTCAATGGATCAGGGGGCACTCACTGCTACGTGGCCTCCAAGCCCAACCCCCAGGTTTCCCTCATGGCCTGGCCTAAAAGAACACTCAGGGAACAGAAGCTAAGGGATACTAATAGAATTCAGGTGCTACTGTCAGTTTCAGGAAATTCCCCACACTCAGAATACCAGAACACATCTTCGTGTGTGTGCTGGATGTAGGGAAACAGTCAAAGCATCTTTCAGGGGGCACATTTATTCCATGGTTGTGGGTTGTAGGTTAAAAACCCACATCCCATGGATAGGCTCTCGCTTATACTTGGTTTAGAGCCCAACCCCCACTTTCCCCCACTCTCCAGCCTAGGCATGCCATCAGGGAAGACAAGCTAAGGGATTCTTTTAGAACCCAGGCGCTGCTGTCATTTGGAGGAGCCTCCCCACAATCAGGATACCTGAGCACGTCTCCGTGTGTGTGCTGGAGGTGGGGAAACAGATTCCACGCATCTTTATGGGGCACAGGTGTTCCAAGGTTGGGGAAGTAGTTTAAAACCCTCCACTACCCACAGAGATGCACTCGCTAATACTTGGCTTTAGAGCCCATCCCCCACCATCGCTTACTGCTAGGCCTAGGAAAACACTTATTGAAGTCAAGCTAAGGGATTCTATTACAACCCAGGTGCTGCTGTCTGTTGGAGGAACCTCCCCACACTCAGAACCCCAGAACACTTCTTCCTGTGTGTGCTGGACGTGGGGAAACATAGTACACGCATTTTTCAGGGGTCACAGTAATTCCCAAGTTGTGGGTTGTAGTTTAAACATCTCCACTACCCATGGAGAGGCACACGCTAATACTTAGTTTTAGATCCCAAATCCCACTTTCAACCACACACTGGCCTAGGCAAACCATCAGGGAAGACAAGCAAAGGGATTCTATTCAAACCAAGATGCTGATGTCAGTTGGAGGAACTACCCCACCCTCAGGATACTGGAACCCAACCTTGTGTGGTGGGGAGATTTGAAGCCCCACTCCACGCAGATGAATGGGTGCTCAGGTGTTTCCCTTTATGGAGAATTCATCTAAATACTTCCTCAGTCCATCGGGGACACTCGCTACTATTTGTCCTCAAAGCCCAACCCCCAGGATTCTCTCAGAGTCAGTCCTAGGGAAACACTCAGGGATTACAAGCTAAGGGATTCTATTAGAATCCAGCCGCTTCTGTCACCTGAAATTGCCAGCCCACACTCAGGATAGCAGAAAACTTCTTCATGTGTGTTCTGGTGGTGGGGATACAGAGTCCACGCTTTTTTCAAGGAGCACAGGTATTCCCATGTTGTGGGCTTTTGGTTAATAACCTCCAAATCCCATGGAGAAGCACTCGCTAATACTTGGATTTAGAGCCCAACCCACCCTTTCCCCAGCACTCCGTATCAGGCAACCAAACAGGGTAGACAAGTTAAGCGATTTTATAAGAACCAAGGCCCTGCTCTCAGTTGGAGGAGGCTGCCCACTCTCAGGATAACTGTGCAAGTGTTCGTGTGTGTGCTGGAGGTGTGGAAACAGACTCCACGGATCTTTATGGGGGCACAGGTGTTCCCAGGTTAGGGATGTAGTTTCAACACCTCCACAAACCATAGAGAGGTCATTGCAAATACTTGGTTTTGGAGCCCAAACCACACTTTCCCCCGCACTCCCGCCTAGGCTTTCCATCAGGGAAGACAAGCAAATGGATTCAATTAGAACCCAGGCGCTGCTGTCAGTTGGAGGAACTTCCCTGCACTCAGAATTCCAGAACACATTCTTAGGTGTGGGAGAGATGTGCAGCCCCACTGCACCCAGATGAATGCAGTAAAAGGTGTTCCCTTTAGGGAGAAGTCCTCTAAGTATTTCCTCCATGAATCAGGGGGCACTCACTGCTACGTGGCCTCCAAGCCCAACCCCCAGCTTTCCCTCATGGCCTGGCCTAAAAGAACACTCAGGGAACAGAAGCTAAGGGATAGTAATAGAATCCAGGTGCTGCTGTCAGTTTGAGGAACATCCCCACACTCAGAATACAAGAACACATCTTCGTGTGTGTGCTGGATGTAGGGAAACAGTCAAAGCATATTTCAGGGGGCACATTTATTCCATGGTTGTGGGTTGTAGGTTAAAAACCCACATCCCATGGATAGGCTCTCGCTTATACTTGGTTTAGAGCCCAACCCCCACTTTCCCCCACTCTCCAGCCTAGCCATGCCATCAGGGAAGACAAGCTAAGGGATTCTTTTAGAACCCAGGCGCTGCTGTCATTTGGAGGAGCCTCCCCACAATCAGGATACCTGAGCACGTCTCCGTGTGTGTGCTGGAGGTGGGGAAACAGATTCCACGCATCTTTATGGGGCACAGGTGTTCCAAGGTTGGGGAAGTAGTTTAAAACCCTCCACTACCCACAGAGATGCACTCGCTAATATTTGGCTTTAGAGCCCATCCCCCACCATCGCTTACTGCTAGGCCTAGGTAAACACTTAGTGAAGTCAAGCTAAGGGATTCTATTACAACCCAGGTGCTGCTGTCTGTTGGAGGAACCTCCCCACACTCAGAACCCCAGAACACTTCTTCCTGTGTGTGCTGGACGTGGGGAAACATAGCACACGCATTTTTCAGGGGTCACAGTAATTCCCAAGTTGTGGGTTGTAGTTTAAACATCTCCACTACCCATGGAGAGGCACACGCTAATACTTAGTTTTAGATCCCAAATCCCACTTTCAACCACACACTGGCCTAGGCAAACCATCAGGGAAGACAAGCAAAGGGATTCTATTCAAACCAAGATGCTGATGTCAGTTGGAGGAACTACCCCACCCTCAGGATACTGGAACCCAACCTTGTGTGGTGGGGAGATTTGAAGCCCCACTCCACGCAGATGAATGGGTGCTCAGGTGTTTCCCTTTATGGAGAATTCATCTAAATACTTCCTCAGTCCATCGGGGACACTCGCTACTATTTGGCCTCAAAGCCCAACCCCCAGGATTCTCTCATAGTCAGTCCTAGGGAAACACTCAGGGATTACAAGCTAAGGGATTCTATTAGAACCCAGCCGCTTCTGTCACCTGAAATTGCCAGCCCACACTCAGGATAGCAGAAAACTTCTTCATGTGTGTTCTGGTGGTGGGGATACAGAGTCCACGCTTTTTTCAAGGAGCACAGGTATTCCCATGTTGTGGGCTTTTGGTTAATAACCTCCAAATCCCATGGAGAAGCACTCGCTAATACTTGGATTTAGAGCCCAACCCACCCTTTCCCCAGCACTCCGTATCAGGCAACCAAACAGGGTAGACAAGTAAAGCAATTTTATAAGAACCAAGGCCCTGCTCTCAGTTGGAGGAGGCTGCCCACTCTCAGGATAACTGTGCAAGTGTTCGTGTGTGTGCTGGAGGTGTGGAAACAGACTCCACGGATCTTTATGGGGGCACAGGTGTTCCCAGGTTAGGGATGTAGTTTAAACACCTCCACAAACCATAGAGAGGTCATCGCAAATACTTGGTTTTGGAGCCCAAACCACACTTTCCCCCGCACTCCCGCCTAGGCTTTCCATCAGGGAAGACAAGCAAAGGGATTCAATTAGAACCCAGGCGCTGCTGTCAGTTGGAGGAACTTCCCTGCACTCAGAATTCCAGAACACATTCTTAGGTGTGGGAGAAATTTGCAGCCCCACTGCACCCAGATGAATGCAGGAAAAGGTGTTCCATTTAGGGAGAAGTCCTCTAAGTACTTCCTCCATGAATCAGGGGGCACTCACTGCTACGTGGCCTCCAAGCCCAACCCCCAGCTTTCCCTCATGGCCTGGCCTAAAAGAACACTCAGGGAACAGAAGCTAAGGGATACTAATAGAATCCAGGTGCTGCTGTCAGTTTGATGTACATCCCCACACTCGGAATACAAGAACACATCTTCGTGTGTGTGCTGGATGTAGGGAAAGAGTCAAAGCATCTTTCAGGGGGCACATTTATTCCATGGTTGTGGGTTGTAGGTTAAAATCTCACATCCCATGGATAGGCTCTCGCTTATACTTGGTTTAGAGCCCAACCCCCACTTTCCCCCACTCTCCAGCCTAGGCATGCCATCAGGGAAGACAAGCTAAGGGATTCTTTTAGAACCCAGGCGCTGCTGTCATTTGGAGGAGCCTCCCCACAATCAGGATACCTGAGCACGTCTCCGTGTGTGTGCTGGAGGTGGGGAAACAGATTCCACGCATCTTTATGGGGCACAGGTATTCCAAGGTTGGGGAAGTAGTTTAAAACCCTCCACTACCCACAGAGATGCACTCGCTAATACTTGGCTTTAGAGCCCATCCCCCACCATCGCTTACTGCTAGGCCTAGGGATACACTTATTGAAGTCAAGCTAAGGGATTCTATTACAACCCAGGTGCTGCTGTCTGTTGGAGGAACCTCCCCACACTCAGAACCCCAGAAAACTTCTTCCTGTGTGTGCTGGACGTGGGGAAACATAGCACACGCATTTTTCAGGGGTCACAGTAATTCCCAAGTTGTGGGTTGTAGTTTAAACATCTCCACTACACATGGAGAGGCACACGCTAATACTTAGTTTTAGATCCCAAATCCCACTTTCAACCACACACTGGCCTAGGCAAACCATCAGGGAAGACAAGCAAAGGGATACTATTCAAACCAAGATGCTGATGTCAGTTGGAGGAACTACCCCACCCTCAGGATACTGGAACCCAACCTTGTGTGGTGGGGAGATTTGAAGCCCCACTCCACGCAGATGAATGGGTGCTCAGGTGTTTCCCTTTATGGAGAATTCATCTAAATACTTCCTCAGTCCATCGGGGACACTCGCTACTATTTGTCCTCAAAGCCCAACCCCCAGGATTCTCTCAGAGTCAGTCCTAGGGAAACACTCAGGGATTACAAGCTAAGGGATTCTATTAGAACCCAGCCGCTTCTGTCACCTGAAATTGCCAGCCCACACTCAGGATAGCAGAAAACTTCTTCATGTGTGTTCTGGTGGTGGGGATACAGAGTCCACGCTTTTTTCAAGGAGCACAGGTATTCCCATGTTGTGGGCTTTTGGTTAATAACCTCCAAATCCCATGGAGAAGCACTCGCTAATACTTGGATTTAGAGCCCAACCCACCCTTTCCCCAGCACTCCGTATCAGGCAACCAAACAGGGTAGACAAGTTAAGCGATTTTATAAGAACCAAGGCCCTGCTCTCAGTTGGAGGAGGCTGCCCACTCTCAGGATAACTGTGCAAGTGTTCGTGTGTGTGCTGGAGGTGTGGAAACAGACTCCAAGGATCTTTATGGGGGCACAGGTGTTCCCAGGTTAGGGATGTAGTTTAAACACCTCCACAAACCATAGAGAGGTCATCGCAAATACTTGGTTTTGGAGCCCAAACCACACTTTCCCCCGCACTCCCGCCTAGGCTTTCCATCAGGGAAGACAAGCAAAGGGATTCAATTAGAACCCAGGCGCTGCTGTCAGTTGGAGGAACTTCCCTGCACTCAGAATTCCAGAACACATTCTTAGGTGTGGGAGAGATGTGCAGCCCCACTGCACCCAGATGAATGCAGGAAAAGGTGTTCCATTTAGGGAGAAGTCCTCTAAGTACTTCCTCCATGAATCAGGGGGCACTCACTGCTACGTGGCCTCCAAGCCCAACCCCCAGCTTTCCCTCATGGCCTGGCCTAAAAGAACACTCAGGGTACAGAAGCTAAGGGATACTAATAGAATCCAGGTGCTGCTGTCAGTTTGATGTACATCCCCACACTCGGAATACAAGAACACATCTTCGTGTGTGTGCTGGATGTAGGGAAAGAGTCAAAGCATCTTTCAGGGGGCACATTTATTCCATGGTTGTGGGTTGTAGGTTAAAATCTCACATCCCATGGATAGGCTCTCGCTTATACTTGGTTTAGAGCCCAACCCCCACTTTCCCCCACTCTCCAGCCTAGGCATGCCATCAGGGAAGACAAGCTAAGGGATTCTTTTAGAACCCAGGCGCTGCTGTCATTTGGAGGAGCCTCCCCACAATCAGGATACCTGAGCACGTCTCCGTGTGTGTGCTGGAGGTGGGGAAACAGATTCCACGCATCTTTATGGGGCACAGGTATTCCAAGGTTGGGGAAGTAGTTTAAAACCCTCCACTACCCACAGAGATGCACTCGCTAATACTTGGCTTTAGAGCCCATCCCCCACCATCGCTTACTGCTAGGCCTAGGGAAACACTTATTGAAGTCAAGCTAAGGGATTCTATTACAACCCAGGTGCTGCTGTCTGTTGGAGGAACCTCCCCACACTCAGAACCCCAGAACACTACTTCCTGTGTGTGCTGGACGTGGGGAAACATAGCACACGCATTTTTCAGGGGTCACAGTAATTCCCAAGTTGTGGGTTGTAGTTTAAACATCTCCACTACCCATGGAGAGGCACACGCTAATACTTAGTTTTAGATCCCAAATCCCACTTTCAACCACACACTGGCCTAGGCAAACCATCAGGGAAGACAAGCAAAGGGATTCTATTCAAACCAAGACGCTGATGTCAGTTGGAGGAACTACCCCACCCTCAGGATACTGGAACCCAACCTTGTGTGGTGGGGAGATTTGAAGCCCCACTCCACGCAGATGAATGGGTGCTCAGGTGTTTCCCTTTATGGAGAATTCATCTAAATACTTCCTCAGTCCATCGGGGACACTCGCTACTATTTGGCCTCAAAGCCCAACCCCCAGGTTTCTCTCAGAGTCAGTCCTAGGGAAACACTCAGGGATTACAAGCTAAGGGATTCTATTAGAACCCAGCCGCTTCTGTCACCTGAAATTGCCAGCCCACACTCAGGATAGCAGAAAACTTCTTCATGTGTGTTCTGGTGGTGGGGATACAGAGTCCACGCTTTTTTCAAGGAGCACAGGTATTCCCATGTTGTGGGCTTTTGGTTAATAACCTCCAAATCCCATGGAGAAGCACTCGCTAATACTTGGATTTAGAGCCCAACCCACCCTTTCCCCAGCACTCCGTATCAGGCAACCAAACAGGGTAGACAAGTTAAGCGATTTTATAAGAACCAAGGCCCTGCTCTCAGTTGGAGGAGGCTGCCCACTCTCAGGATAACTGTGCAAGTGTTCGTGTGTGTGCTGGAGGTGTGGAAACAGACTCCACGGATCTTTATGGGGGCACAGGTGTTCCCAGGTTAGGGATGTAGTTTAAACACCTCCACAAACCATAGAGAGGTCATCGCAAATACTTGGTTTTGGAGCCCAAACCACACTTTCCCCCGCACTCCCGCCTAGGCTTTCCATCAGGGAAGACAAGCAAAGGGATTCAATTAGAACCCAGGCGCTGCTGTCAGTTGGAGGAACTTCCCTGCACTCAGAATTCCAGAACACATTCTTAGGTGTGGGAGAGATGTGCAGCCCCACTGCACCCAGATGAATGCAGGAAAAGGTGTTCCCTTTAGGGAGAAGTCCTCTAAGTACTTCCTCCATGAATCAGGGGGCACTCACTGCTACGTGGCCTCCAAGCCCAACCCCCAGCTTTCCCTCATGGCCTGGCCTAAAAGAACACTCAGGGAACAGAAGCTAAGGGATACTAATAGAATCCAGGTGCTGCTGTCAGTTTGAGGAACATCCCCACACTCAGAATACAAGAACACATCTTCGTGTGTGTGCTGGATGTAGGGAAACAGTCAAAGCATCTTTCAGGGGGCACATTTATTCCATGGTTGTGGGTTGTAGGTTAAAATCCCACATCCCATGGATAGGCTCTCGCTTATACTTGGTTTAGAGCCCAACCCCCACTTTCCCCCACTCTCCAGCCTAGGCATGCCATCAGGGAAGACAAGCTAAGGGATTCTTTTAGAACCCAGGCGCTGCTGTCATTTGGAGGAGCCTCCCCACAATCAGGATACCTGAGCACGTCTCCGTGTGTGTGCTGGAGGTGGGGAAACAGATTCCACGCATCTTTATGGGGCACAGGTATTCCAAGGTTGGGGAAGTAGTTTAAAACCCTCCACTACCCACAGAGATGCACTCGCTAATACTTGGCTTTAGAACCCATCCCCCACCATCGCTTACTGCTAGGCCTAGGGAAACACTTAGGGAAGACAAGCTAAGGGATTCTATTACAACCCAGGTGCTGCTGTCTGTTGGAGGAACCTCCCCACACTCAGAACCCCAGAACACTTCTTCCTGTGTGTGCTGGACGTGGGGAAACATAGCACACGCATTTTTCAGGGGTCACAGTAATTCCCAAGTTGTGGGTTGTAGTTTAAACATCTCCACTACCCATGGAGAGGCACACGCTAATACTTAGTTTTAGATCCCAAATCCCACTTTCAACCACACACTGGCCTAGGCAAACCATCAGGGAAGACAAGCAAAGGGATTCTATTCAAACCAAGACGCTGATGTCAGTTGGAGGAACTACCCCACCCTCAGGATACTGGATCCCAACCTTGTGTGGTGGGGAGATTTGAAGCCCCACTCCACGCAGATGAATGGGTGCTCAGGTGTTTCCCTTTATGGAGAATTCATCTAAATACTTCCTCAGTCCATCGGGGACACTCGCTACTATTTGGCCTCAAAGCCCAACCCCCAGGTTTCTCTCAGAGTCAGTCCTAGGGAAACACTCAGGGATTACAAGCTAAGGGATTCTATTAGAACCCAGACGCTTCTGTCACCTGAAATTGCCAGCCCACACTCAGGATAGCAGAAAACTTCTTCATGTGTGTTCTGGTGGTGGGGATACAGAGTCCACGCTTTTTTCAAGGAGCACAGGTATTCCCATGTTGTGGGCTTTTGGTTAATAACCTCCAAATCCCATGGAGAAGCACTCGCTAATACTTGGATTTAGAGCCCAACCCACCCTTTCCCCAGCACTCCGTATCAGGCAACCAAACAGGGTAGACAAGTTAAGCGATTTTATAAGAACCAAGGCCCTGCTCTCAGTTGGAGGAGGCTGCCCACTCTCAGGATAACTGTGCAAGTGTTCGTGTGTGTGCTGGAGGTGTGGAAACAGACTCCACGGATCTTTATGGGGGCACAGGTGTTCCCAGGTTAGGGATGTAGTTTAAACACCTCCACAAACCATAGAGAGGTCATCGCAAATACTTGGTTTTGGAGCCCAAACCACACTTTCCCCCACACTCCCGCCTAGGATTTCCATCAGGGAAGACAAGCAAAGGAATTCAATTAGAACCCAGGCGCTGCTGTCAGTTGGAGGAATTTCCCTGCACTCAGAATTCCAGAACACATTCTTAGGTGTGGGAGAGATGTGCAGCCCCACTGCACCCAGAAGAATGCAGGAAAAGGTGTTCCCTTTAGGGAGAAGTCCTCTAAGTACTTCCTCCATGAATCAGGGGGCACTCACTGCTACGTGGCCTCCAAGCCCAACCCCCAGCTTTCCCTCATGGCCTGGCCTAAAAGAACACTCAGGGAACAGAAGCTAAGGGATAGTAATAGAATCCAGGTGCTGCTGTCAGTTTGAGGAACATCCCCACACTCAGAATACAAGAACACATCTTCGTGTGTGTGCTGGATGTAGGGAAACAGTCAAAGCATCTTTCAGGGGGCACATTTATTCCATGGTTGTGGGTTGTAGGTTAAAAACCCACATCCCATGGATAGGCTCTCGCTTATACTTGGTTTAGAGCCCAACCCCCACTTTCCCCCACTCTCCAGCCTAGGCATGCCATCAGGGAAGACAAGCTAAGGGATTCTTTTAGAACCCAGGCGCTGCTGTTATTTGTAGGAGCCTATAAACAATCAGGATACCTGAGCACGTCTCCGTGTGTGTGCTGGAGGTGGGGAAACAGATTCCACGCATCTTTATGGTGCACAGGTGTTCCAAGGTTGGGGAAGTAGTTTAAAACCCTCCACTACCCACAGAGATGCACTCGCTAATACTTGGCTTTAGAGCCCATCCCCCACCATCGCTTACTGCTAGGCCTAGGTAAACACTTGGGGAAGTCAAGCTAAGGGATTCTATTACAACCCAGGTGCTGCTGTCTGTTGGAGGAACCTCCCCACACTCAGAATACAAGAACACATCTTCGTGTGTGTGCTGGATGTAGGGAAACAGTCAAAGCATCTTTCAGGGGGCACATTTATTCCATGGTTGTGGGTTGTAGGTTAAAAACCCACATCCCATGGATAGGCTCTCGCTTATACTTGGTTTAGAGCCCAACCCCCACTTTCCCCCACTCTCCAGCCTAGGCATGCCATCAGGGAAGACAAGCTCAGGGATTCTTTTAGAACCCAGGCGCTGCTGTTATTTGTAGGAGCCTATAAACAATCAGGATACCTGAGCACGTCTCCGTGTGTGTGCTGGAGGTGGGGAAACAGATCCCACGCATCTTTATGGGGCACAGGTGTTCCAAGGTTGGGGAAGTAGTTTAAAACCCTCCACTACCCACAGAGATGCACTCGCTAATACTTGGCTTTAGAGCCCATCCCCCACCATCGCTTACTGCTTGGCCTAGGTAAACACTTAGGGAAGTCAAGCTAAGGGATTGTATTACAACCCAGGTGCTGCTGTCTGTTGGAGGAACCTCCCCACACTCAGAACCCGAGAACAATTCTTCCTGTGTGTGCTGGACGTGGGGAAACATAGCACACGCATTTTTCAGGGGTCACAGTAATTCCCAAGTTGTGGGTTGTAGTTTAAACATCTCCACTACCCATGGAGAGGCACACGCTAATACTTAGTTTTAGATCCCAAATCCCACTTTCAACCACACACTGGCCTAGGCAAACCATCAGGGAATACACGCAAAGGGATTCTATTCAAACCATGACGCTGATGTCAGTTGGAGGAACTACCCCACCCTCAGGATACTGGAACCCAACCTTGTGTGGTGGGGAGATTTGAAGCCCCACTCCACGCAGATGAATGGGTGCTCAGGTGTTTCCCTTTATGGAGAATTCATCTAAATACTTCCTCAGTCCATCGGGGACACTCGCTACTATTTGGCCTCAAAGCCCAACCCCCAGGTTTCTCTCAGAGTCAGTCCTAGGGAAACACTCAGGGATTACAAGCTAAGGGATTCTATTAGAACCCAGCCGCTTCTGTCACCTGAAATTGCCAGCCCACACTCAGGAGAGCAGAAAACTTCTTCATGTGTGTTCTGGTGGTGGGGATACAGAGTCCACGCTTTTTTCAAGGAGCACAGGTATTCCCATGTTGTGGGCTTTTGGTTAATAACCTCCAAATCCCATGGAGAAGCACTCGCTAATACTTGGATTTAGAGCCCAACCCACCCTTTCCCCAGCACTCCGTATCAGGCAACCAAACAGGGTAGACAAGTTAAGCGATTTTATAAGAACCAAGGCCCTGCTCTCAGTTGGAGGAGGCTGCCCACTCTCAGGATAACTGTGCAAGTGTTCGTGTGTGTGCTGGAGGTGTGGAAACAGACTCCACGGATCTTTATGGGGGCACAGGTGTTCCCAGGTTAGGGATGTAGTTTAAACACCTCCACAAACCATAGAGAGGTCATCGCAAATCCTTGGTTTTGGAGCCCAAACCACACTTTCCCCCGCACTCCCGCCTAGGCTTTCCATCAGGGAAGACAAGCAAAGGGATTCAATTAGAACCCAGGCGCTGCTGTCAGTTGGAGGAACTTCCCTGCACTCAGAATTCCAGAACACATTCTTAGGTGTGGGAGAGATGTGCAGCCCCACTGCACCCAGATGAATGCAAGAAAAGGTGTTCCCTTTAGGGAGAAGTCCTCTAAGTACTTCCTCAATGGATCAGGGGGCACTCACTGCTACGTGGCCTCCAAGCCCAACCCCCAGCTTTCCCTCATGGCCTGGTCTAAAAGAACACTCAGGGAACAGAAGCTAAGGGATACTAATAGAATCCAGGTGCTGCTGTCAGTTTGAGGTACATCCCCACACTCGGAATACAAGAACACATCTTCGTGTGTGTGCTGGATGTAGGGAAACAGTCAAAGCATCTTTCAGGGGGCACATTTATTCCATGGTTGTGGGTTGTAGGTTAAAAACTCACATCCCATGGATAGGCTCTCGCTTATACTTGGTTTAGAGCCCAACCCCCACTTTCCCCCACTCTCCAGCCTAGGCATGCCATCAGGGAAGACAAGCTAAGGGATTCTTTTAGAACCCAGGCGCTGCTGTCATTTGGAGGAGCCTCCCCACAATCAGGATACCTGAGCACGTCTCCGTGTGTGTGCTGGAGGTGGGGAAACAGATTCCACGCATCTTTATGGGGCACAGGTGTTCCAAGTTTGGGGAAGTAGTTTAAAACCCTCCACTACCCACAGAGATGCACTCGTTAATACTTGGCTTTAGAGCCCATCCCCCACCATCGCTTACTGCTAGGCCTAGGTAAACACTTAGGGAAGTCAAGCTAAGGGATTCTATTACAACCCAGGTGCTGCTCTCTGTTGGAGGAACCTCCCCACACTCAGAACCCCAGAACACTTCTTCCTGTGTGTGCTGGACGTGGGGAAACATAGCACACGCATTTTTCAGGAGTCACAGTAATTCCCAAGTTGTGGGTTGTAGTTTAAACATCTCCACTACCCATGGAGAGGCACACGCTAATACTTAGTTTTAGATCCCAAATCCCACTTTCAACCACACACTGGCCTAGGCAAACCATCAGGGAAGACAAGCAAAGGGATTCTATTCAAACCAAGACGCTGATGTCAGTTGGAGGAACTACCCCACCCTCAGGATACTGGAACCCAACCTTGTGTGGTGGGGAGATTTGAAGCCCCACTCCACGCAGATGAATGGGTGCTCAGGTGTTTCCCTTTATGGAGAATTCATCTAAATACTTCCTCAGTCCATCGGGGACACTCGCTACTATTTGGCCTCAAAGCCCAACCCCCAGGATTCTCTCAGAGTCAGTCCTAGGGAAACACTCAGGGATTACAAGCTAAGGGATTCTATTAGAACCCAGCCGCTTCTGTCACCTGAAATTGCCAGCCCACACTCAGGATAGCAGAAAACTTCTTCATGTGTGTTCTGGTGGTGGGGATACAGAGTCCACGCTTTTTTCAAGGAGCACAGGTATTCCCATGTTGTGGGCTTTTGGTTAATAACCTCCAAATCCCATGGAGAAGCACTCGCTAATACTTGGATTTAGAGCCCAACCCACCCTTTCCCCAGCACTCCGTATCAGGCAACCAAACAGGGTAGACAAGTTAAGCGATTTTATAAGAACCAAGGCCCTGCTCTCAGTTGGAGGAGGCTGCCCACTCTCAGGATAACTGTGCAAGTGTTCGTGTGTGTGCTGGAGGTGTGGAAACAGACTCCACGGATCTTTATGGGGGCACAGGTGTTCCCAGGTTAGGGATGTAGTTTAAACACCTCCACAAACCATAGAGAGGTCATCGCAAATCCTTGGTTTTGGAGCCCAAACCACACTTTCCCCCGCACTCCCGCCTAGGCTTTCCATCAGGGAAGACAAGCAAAGGGATTCAATTAGAACCCAGGCGCTGCTGTCAGTTGGAGGAACTTGCCTGCACTCAGAATTCCAGAACACATTCTTAGGTGTGGGAGAGATGTGCAGCCCCACTGCACCCAGATGAATGCAGGAAAAGGTGTTCCCTTTAGGGAGAAGTCCTCTAAGTACTTCCTCAATGGATCAGGGGGCACTCAGTGCTACGTGGCCTCCAAGCCCAACCCCCAGCTTTCCCTCATGGCCTGGCCTCAAAGAACACTCAGGGAACAGAAGCTAAGGGATACTAATAGAATTCAGGTGCTGCTGTCAGTTTGAGGAACTTCCCCACACTCAGAATACAAGAACACATCTTCGTGTGTGTGCTGGATGTAGGGAAACAGTCAAAGCATTTTTCAGGGGGCACATTAATTCCATGGTTGTGGGTTGTAGGTTAAAAACCTACATCCCATGGATAGGCTCTCGCTTATACTTGGTTTAGAGCCCAACCCCCACTTTCCCCCACTCTCCAGCCTAGGCATGACATCAGGGAAGACAAGCTAAGGGATTCTTTTAGAACCCAGGCGCTGCTGTTATTTGTAGGAGCCTATAAACAATCAGGATACCTGAGCACGTCTCCGTGTGTGTGCTGGAGGTGGGGAAACAGATTCCACGCATCTTTATGGGGCACAGGTGTTCCAAGGTTGGGGAAGTAGTTTAAAACCCTCCACTACCCACAGAGATGCACTCGCTAATACTTGGCTTTAGAGCCCATCCCCCACCATCGCTTACTGCTAGGCCTAGGTAAACACTTAGGGAAGTCAAGCTAAGGGATTCTATTACAACCCAGGTGCTGCTGTCTGTTGGAGGAACCTCCCCACACTCAGAACCCGAGAACAATTCTTCCTGTGTGTGCTGGACGTGGGGAAACATAGCACACGCATTTTTCAGGGGTCACAGTAATTCCCAAGTTGTGGGTTGTAGTTTAAACATCTCCACTACCCATGGAGAGGCACACGCTAATACTTAGTTTTAGATCCCAAATCCCACTTTCAACCACACACTGGCCTAGGCAAACCATCAGGGAAAACACGCAAAGGGATTCTATTCAAACCAAGACACTGATGTCAGTTGGAGGAACTACCCCACCCTCAGGATACTGGAACCCAACCTTGTGTGGTGGGGAGATTTGAAGCCCCACTCCACGCAGATGAATGGGTGCTCAGGTGTTTCCCTTTTTGGAGAATTCATCTAAATACTTCCTCAGTCCATCGGGGACACTCGCTACTATTTGGCCTCAAAGCCCAACCCCCAGGTTTCTCTCAGAGTCAGTCCTAGGGAAACACTCAGGGATTACAAGCTAAGGGATTCTATTAGAACCCAGCCGCTTCTGTCACCTGAAATTGCCAGCCCACACTCAGGAGAGCAGAAAACTTCTTCATGTGTGTTCTGGTGGTGGGGATACAGAGTCCACGCTTTTTTCAAGGAGCACAGGTATTCCCATGTTGTGGGCTTTTGGTTAATAACCTCCAAATCCCATGGAGAAGCACTCGCTAATACTTGGATTTAGAGCCCAACCCACCCTTTCCCCAGCACTCCGTATCAGGCAACCAAACAGGGTAGACAAGTTAAGCGATTTTATAAGAACCAAGGCCCTGCTCTCAGTTGGAGGAGGCTGCCCACTCTCAGGATAACTGTGCAAGTGTTCGTGTGTGTGCTGGAGGTGTGGAAACAGACTCCACGGATCTTTATGGGGGCACAGGTGTTCCCAGGTTAGGGATGTAGTTTAAACACCTCCACAAACCATAGAGAGGTCATCGCAAATACTTGGTTTTGGAGCCCAAACCACACTTTCCCCCGCACTCCCGCCTAGGCTTTCCATCAGGGAAGACAAGCAAAGGGATTCAATTAGAACCCAGGCGCTGCTGTCAGTTGGAGGAACTTCCCTGCACTCAGAATTCCAGAACACATTCTTAGGTGTGGGAGAGATGTGCAGCCCCACTGCACCCAGATGAATGCAGGAAAAGGTGTTCCCTTTAGGGAGAAGTCCTCTAAGTACTTCCTCCATGAATCAGGGGGCACTCACTGCTACGTGGCCTCCAAGCCCAACCCCCAGCTTTCCCTCATGGCCTGGTCTAAAAGAACACTCAGGGAACAGAAGCTAAGGGATACTAATAGAATCCAGGTGCTGCTGTCAGTTTGAGGTACATCCCCACACTCGGAATACAAGAACACATCTTCGTGTGTGTGCTGGATGTAGGGAAACAGTCAAAGCATCTTTCAGGGGGCACATTTATTCCATGGTTGTGGGTTGTAAGTTAAAAACTCACATCCCATGGATAGGCTCTCGCTTATACTTGGTTTAGAGCCCAACCCCCACTTTCCCCCACTCTCCAGCCTAGGCATGCCATCAGGGAAGACAAGCTAAGGGATTCTTTTAGAACCCAGGCGCTGCTGTCATTTGGAGGAGCCTCCCCACAATCAGGATACCTGAGCACGTCTCCGTGTGTGTGCTGGAGGTGGGGAAACAGATTCCACGCATCTTTATGGGGCACAGGTGTTCCAAGGTTGGGGAAGTAGTTTAAAACCCTCCACTACCCACAGAGATGCACTCGCTAATACTTGGCTTTAGAGCCCATCCCCCACCATCGCTTACTGCTAGGCCTAGTTAAACACTTAGGGAAGTCAAGCTAAGGGATTCTATTACAACCCAGGTGCTGCTGTCTGTTGGAGGAACCTCCCCACACTCAGAACCCCAGAACACTTCTTCCTGTGTGTGCTGGACGTGGGGAAACATAGCACACGCATTTTTCAGGGGTCACAGTAATTCCCAAGTTGTGGGTTGTAGTTTAAACATCTCCACTACCCATGGAGAGGCACACGCTAATACTTAGTTTTAGATCCCAAATCCCACTTTCAACCACACACTGGCCTAGGCAAACCATCAGGGAAAACACGCAAAGGGATTCTATTCAAACCAAGACGCTGATGTCAGTTGGAGGAACTACCCCACCCTCAGGATACTGGAACCCAACCTTGTGTGGTGGGGAGATTTGAAGCCCCACTCCACGCAGATGAATGGGTGCTCAGGTGTTTCCCTTTATGGAGAATTCATCTAAATACTTCCTCAGTCCATCGGGGACACTCGCTACTATTTGGCCTCAAAGCCCAACCCCCAGGTTTCTCTCAGAGTCAGTCCTAGGGAAACACTCAGGGATTACAAGCTAAGGGATTCTATTAGAACCCAGCCGCTTCTGTCACCTGAAATTGCCAGCCCACACTCAGGAGAGCAGAAAACTTCTTCATGTGTGTTCTGGTGGTGGGGATACAGAGTCCACGCTTTTTTCAAGGAGCACAGGTATTCCCATGTTGTGGGCTTTTGGTTAATAACCTCCAAATCCCATGGAGAAGCACTCGCTAATACTTGGATTTAGAGCCCAACCCACCCTTTCCCCAGCACTCCGTATCAGGCAACCAAACAGGGTAGACAAGTTAAGCGATTTTATAAGAACCAAGGCCCTGCTCTCAGTTGGAGGAGGCTGCCCACTCTCAGGATAACTGTGCAAGTGTTCGTGTGTGTGCTGGAGGTGTGGAAACAGACTCCACGGATCTTTATGGGGGCACAGGTGTTCCCAGGTTAGGGATGTAGTTTAAACACCTCCACAAACCATAGAGAGGTCATCGCAAATCCTTGGTTTTGGAGCCCAAACCACACTTTCCCCCGCACTCCCGCCTAGGCTTTCCATCAGGGAAGACAAGCAAAGGGATTCAATTAGAACCCAGGCGCTGCTGTCAGTTGGAGGAACTTGCCTGCACTCAGAATTCCAGAACACATTCTTAGGTGTGGGAGAGATGTGCAGCCCCACTGCACCCAGATGAATGCAGGAAAAGGTGTTCCCTTTAGGGAGAAGTCCTCTAAGTACTTCCTCAATGGATCAGGGGGCACTCAGTGCTACGTGGCCTCCAAGCCCAACCCCCAGCTTTCCCTCATGGCCTGGCCTCAAAGAACACTCAGGGAACAGAAGCTAAGGGATACTAATAGAATTCAGGTGCTGCTGTCAGTTTGAGGAACTTCCCCACACTCAGAATACAAGAACACATCTTCGTGTGTGTGCTGGATGTAGGGAAAGAGTCAAAGCATTTTTCAGGGGGCACATTAATTCCATGGTTGTGGGTTGTAGGTTAAAAACCTACATCCCATGGATAGGCTCTCGCTTATACTTGGTTTAGAGCCCAACCCCCACTTTCCCCCACTCTCCAGCCTAGGCATGACATCAGGGAAGACAAGCTAAGGGATTCTTTTAGAACCCAGGCGCTGCTGTTATTTGTAGGAGCCTATAAACAATCAGGATACCTGAGCACGTCTCCGTGTGTGTGCTGGAGGTGGGGAAACAGATTCCACGCATCTTTATGGGGCACAGGTGTTCCAAGGTTGGGGAAGTAGTTTAAAACCCTCCACTACCCACAGAGATGCACTCGCTAATACTTGGCTTTAGAGCCCATCCCCCACCATCGCTTACTGCTAGGCCTAGGTAAACACTTAGGGAAGTCAAGCTAAGGGATTCTATTACAACCCAGGTGCTGCTGTCTGTTGGAGGAACCTCCCCACACTCAGAACCCGAGAACAATTCTTCCTGTGTGTGCTGGACGTGGGGAAACATAGCACACGCATTTTTCAGGGGTCACAGTAATTCCCAAGTTGTGGGTTGTAGTTTAAACATCTCCACTACCCATGGAGAGGCACACGCTAATACTTAGTTTTAGATCCCAAATCCCACTTTCAACCACACACTGGCCTAGGCAAACCATCAGGGAAAACACGCAAAGGGATTCTATTCAAACCAAGACACTGATGTCAGTTGGAGGAACTACCCCACCCTCAGGATACTGGAACCCAACCTTGTGTGGTGGGGAGATTTGAAGCCCCACTCCACGCAGATGAATGGGTGCTCAGGTGTTTCCCTTTTTGGAGAATTCATCTAAATACTTCCTCAGTCCATCGGGGACACTCGCTACTATTTGGCCTCAAAGCCCAACCCCCAGGTTTCTCTCAGAGTCAGTCCTAGGGAAACACTCAGGGATTACAAGCTAAGGGATTCTATTAGAACCCAGCCGCTTCTGTCACCTGAAATTGCCAGCCCACACTCAGGAGAGCAGAAAACTTCTTCATGTGTGTTCTGGTGGTGGGGATACAGAGTCCACGCTTTTTTCAAGGAGCACAGGTATTCCCATGTTGTGGGCTTTTGGTTAATAACCTCCAAATCCCATGGAGAAGCACTCGCTAATACTTGGATTTAGAGCCCAACCCACCCTTTCCCCAGCACTCCGTATCAGGCAACCAAACAGGGTAGACAAGTTAAGCGATTTTATAAGAACCAAGGCCCTGCTCTCAGTTGGAGGAGGCTGCCCACTCTCAGGATAACTGTGCAAGTGTTCGTGTGTGTGCTGGAGGTGTGGAAACAGACTCCACGGATCTTTATGGGGGCACAGGTGTTCCCAGGTTAGGGATGTAGTTTAAACACCTCCACAAACCATAGAGAGGTCATCGCAAATACTTGGTTTTGGAGCCCAAACCACACTTTCCCCCGCACTCCCGCCTAGGCTTTCCATCAGGGAAGACAAGCAAAGGGATTCAATTAGAACCCAGGCGCTGCTGTCAGTTGGAGGAACTTCCCTGCACTCAGAATTCCAGAACACATTCTTAGGTGTGGGAGAGATGTGCAGCCCCACTGCACCCAGATGAATGCAGGAAAAGGTGTTCCCTTTAGGGAGAAGTCCTCTAAGTACTTCCTCCATGAATCAGGGGGCACTCACTGCTACGTGGCCTCCAAGCCCAACCCCCAGCTTTCCCTCATGGCCTGGTCTAAAAGAACACTCAGGGAACAGAAGCTAAGGGATACTAATAGAATCCAGGTGCTGCTGTCAGTTTGAGGTACATCCCCACACTCGGAATACAAGAACACATCTTCGTGTGTGTGCTGGATGTAGGGAAACAGTCAAAGCATCTTTCAGGGGGCACATTTATTCCATGGTTGTGGGTTGTAAGTTAAAAACTCACATCCCATGGATAGGCTCTCGCTTATACTTGGTTTAGAGCCCAACCCCCACTTTCCCCCACTCTCCAGCCTAGGCATGCCATCAGGGAAGACAAGCTAAGGGATTCTTTTAGAACCCAGGCGCTGCTGTCATTTGGAGGAGCCTCCCCACAATCAGGATACCTGAGCACGTCTCCGTGTGTGTGCTGGAGGTGGGGAAACAGATTCCACGCATCTTTATGGGGCACAGGTGTTCCAAGGTTGGGGAAGTAGTTTAAAACCCTCCACTACCCACAGAGATGCACTCGCTAATACTTGGCTTTAGAGCCCATCCCCCACCATCGCTTACTGCTAGGCCTAGTTAAACACTTAGGGAAGTCAAGCTAAGGGATTCTATTACAACCCAGGTGCTGCTGTCTGTTGGAGGAACCTCCCCACACTCAGAACCCCAGAACACTTCTTCCTGTGTGTGCTGGACGTGGGGAAACATAGCACACGCATTTTTCAGGGGTCACAGTAATTCCCAAGTTGTGGGTTGTAGTTTAAACATCTCCACTACCCATGGAGAGGCACACGCTAATACTTAGTTTTAGATCCCAAATCCCACTTTCAACCACACACTGGCCTAGGCAAACCATCAGGGAAGACAAGCAAAGGGATTCTATTCAAACCAAGATGCTGATGTCAGTTGGAGGAACTACCCCACCCTCAGGATACTGGAACCCAACCTTGTGTGGTGGGGAGATTTGAAGCCCCACTCCACGCAGATGAATGGGTGCTCAGGTGTTTCCCTTTATGGAGAATTCATCTAAATACTTCCTCAGTCCATCGGGGACACTCGCTACTATTTGGCCTCAAAGCCCAACCCCCAGGTTTCTCTCAGAGTCAGTCCTAGGGAAACACTCAGGGATTACAAGCTAAGGGATTCTATTAGAACCCAGCCGCTTCTGTCACCTGAAATTGCCAGCCCACACTCAGGATAGCAGAAAACTTCTTCATGTGTGTTCTGGTGGTGGGGATACAGAGTCCACGCTTTTTTCAAGGAGCACAGGTATTCCCATGTTGTGGGCTTTTGGTTAATAACCTCCAAATCCCATGGAGAAGCACTCGCTAATACTTGGATTTAGAGCCCAACCCACCCTTTCCCCAGCACTCCGTATCAGGCAACCAAACAGGGTAGACAAGTTAAGCGATTTTATAAGAACCAAGGCCCTGCTCTCAGTTGGAGGAGGCTGCCCACTCTCAGGATAACTGTGCAAGTGTTCGTGTGTGTGCTGGAGGTGTGGAAACAGACTCCTCGGATCTTTATGGGGGCACAGGTGTTCCCAGGTTAGGGATGTAGTTTAAACACCTCCACAAACCATAGAGAGGTCATCGCAAATACTTGGTTTTGGAGCCCAAACCACACTTTCCCCCGCACTCCCGCCTAGGCTTTCCATCAGGGAAGACAAGCAAAGGGATTCAATTAGAACCCAGGCGCTGCTGTCAGTTGGAGGAACTTGCCTGCACTCAGAATTCCAGAACACATTCTTAGGTGTGGGAGAGATGTGCAGCCCCACTGCACCCAGATGAATGCAGGAAAAGGTGTTCCCTTTAGGGAGAAGTCCTCTAAGTACTTCCTCAATGGATCAGGGGGCACTCAGTGCTACGTGGCCTCCAAGCCCAACCCCCAGCTTTCCCTCATGGCCTGGCCTAAAAGAACACTCAGGGAACAGAAGCTAAGGGATACTAATAGAATTCAGGTGCTGCTGTCAGTTTGAGGAACTTCCCCACACTCAGAATACAAGAACACATCTTCGTGTGTGTGCAGGATGTAGGGAAACAGTCAAAGCATCTTTCAGGGGGCACATTAATTCCATGGTTGTGGGTTGTAGGTTAAAAACCCACATCCCATGGATAGGCTCTCGCTTATACTTGGTTTAGAGCCCAACCCCCACTTTCCCCCACTCTCCAGCCTAGGCATGACATCAGGGAAGACAAGCTAAGGGATTCTTTTAGAACCCAGGCGCTGCTGTTTATTTGTAGGAGCCTATAAACAATCAGGATACCTGAGCACGTCTCCGTGTGTGTGCTGGAGGTGGGGAAACAGATTCCACGCATCTTTATGGGGCACAGGTGTTCCAAGGTTGGGGAAGTAGTTTAAAACCCTCCACTACCCACAGAGATGCACTCGCAAATACTTGGCTTTAGAGCCCATCCCCCACCATCGCTTACTGCTAGGCCTAGGTAAACACTTAGGGAAGTCAAGCTAAGGGATTCTATTACAACCCAGGTGCTGCTGTCTGTTGGAGGAACCTCCCCACACTCAGAACCCGAGAACAATTCTTCCTGTGTGTGCTGGACGTGGGGAAACATAGCACACGCATTTTTCAGGGGTCACAGTAATTCCCAAGTTGTGGGTTGTAGTTTAAACATCTCCACTACCCATGGAGAGGCACACGCTAATACTTAGTTTTAGATCCCAAATCCCACTTTCAACCACACACTGGCCTAGGCAAACCATCAGGGAAAACACGCAAAGGGATTCTATTCAAACCAAGACGCTGATGTCAGTTGGAGGAACTACCCCACCCTCAGGATACTGGAACCCAACCTTGTGTGGTGGGGAGATTTGAAGCCCCACTCCACGCAGATGAATGGGTGCTCAGGTGTTTCCCTTTATGGAGAATTCATCTAAATACTTCCTCAGTCCATCGGGGACACTCGCTACTATTTGGCCTCAAAGCCCAACCCCCAGGTTTCTCTCAGAGTCAGTCCTAGGGAAACACTCAGGGATTACAAGCTAAGGGATTCTATTAGAACCCAGCCGCTTCTGTCACCTGAAATTGCCAGCCCACACTCAGGAGAGCAGAAAACTTCTTCATGTGTGTTCTGGTGGTGGGGATACAGAGTCCACGCTTTTTTCAAGGAGCACAGGTATTCCCATGTTGTGGGCTTTTGGTTAATAACCTCCAAATCCCATGGAGAAGCACTCGCTAATACTTGGATTTAGAGCCCAACCCACCCTTTCCCCAGCACTCCGTATCAGGCAACCAAACAGGGTAGACAAGTTAAGAGATTTTATAAGAACCAAGGCCCTGCTCTCAGTTGGAGGAGGCTGCCCACTCTCAGGATAACTGTGCAAGTGTTCGTGTGTGTGCTGGAGGTGTGGAAACAGACTCCACGGATCTTTATGGGGGCACAGGTGTTCCCAGGTTAGGGATGTAGTTTAAACACCTCCACAAACCATAGAGAGGTCATCGCAAATACTTGGTTTTGGAGCCCAAACCACACTTTCCCCCGCACTCCCGCCTAGGCTTTCCATCAGGGAAGACAAGCAAAGGGATTCAATTAGAACCCAGGCGCTGCTGTCAGTTGGAGGAACTTCCCTGCACTCAGAATTCCAGAACACATTCTTAGGTGTGGGAGAGATGTGCAGCCCCACTGCACCCAGATGAATGCAGGAAAAGGTGTTCCCTTTAGGGAGAAGTCCTCTAAGTACTTCCTCAATGGATCAGGGGGCACTCACTGCTACGTGGCCTCCAAGCCCAACCCCCAGCTTTCCCTCATGGCCTGGCCTAAAAGAACACTCAGGGAACAGAAGCTAAGGGATACTAATAGAATCCAGGTGCTGCTGTCAGTTTGAGGAACTTCCCCACACTCAGAATACCAGAACACATCTTCGTGTGTGTGCTGGATGTAGGGAAACAGTCAAAGCATCTTTCAGGGGGCACATTTATTCCATGGTTGTGGGTTGTAGGTTAAAAACCCACATCCCATGGATAGGCTCTCGCTTATACTTGGTTTAGAGCCCAACCCCCACTTTCCCCCACTCTCCAGCCTAGGCATGCCATCAGGGAAGACAAGCTAAGGGATTCTTTTAGAACCCAGGCGCTGCTGTCATTTGGAGGAGCCTCCCCACAATCAGGATACCTGAGCACGTCTCCGTGTGTGTGCTGGAGGTGGGGAAACAGATTCCACGCATCTTTATGGGGCACAGGTGTTCCAAGGTTGGGGAAGTAGTTTAAAACCCTCCACTACCCACAGAGATGCACTCGCTAATACTTGGCTTTAGAGCCCATCCCCCACCATCGCTTACTGCTAGGCCTAGGAAAACACTTAGGGAAGTCAAGCTAAGGGATTCTATTACAACCCAGGTGCTGCTGTCTGTTGGAGGAACCTCCCCACACTCAGAACCCCAGAACACTTCTTCCTGTGTGTGCTGGACGTGGGGAAACATAGCACACGCATTTTTCAGGGGTCACAGTAATTCCCAAGTTGTGGGTTGTAGTTTAAACATCTCCACTACCCATGGAGAGGCACACGCTAATACTTAGTTTTAGATCCCAAATCCCACTTTCAACCACACACTGGCCTAGGCAAACCATCAGGGAAGACAAGCAAAGGGATTCTATTCAAACCAAGACGCTGATGTCAGTTGGAGGAACTACCCCACCCTCAGGATACTGGAACCCAACCTTGTGTGGTGGGGAGATTTGAAGCCCCACTCCACGCAGATGAATGGGTGCTCAGGTGTTTCCCTTTATGGAGAATTCATCTAAATACTTCCTCAGTCCATCGGGGACACTCGCTACTATTTGGCCTCAAAGCCCAACCCCCAGGTTTCTCTCAGAGTCAGTCCTAGGGAAACACTCAGGGATTACAAGCTAAGGGATTCTATTAGAACCCAGCCGCTTCTGTCACCTGAAATTGCCAGCCCACACTCAGGATAGCAGAAAACTTCTTCATGTGTGTTCTGGTGGTGGGGATACAGAGTCCACGCTATTTTCAAGGAGCACAGGTATTCCCATGTTGTGGGCTTTTGGTTAATAACCTCCAAATCCCATGGAGAAGCATTCGCTAATACTTGGATTTAGAGCCCAACCCACCCTTTCCCCAGCACTCCGTATCAGGCAACCAAACAGGGTAGACAAGTTAAGCGATTTTATAAGAACCAAGGCCCTGCTCTCAGTTGGAGGAGGCTGCCCACTCTCAGGATAACTGTGCAAGTGTTCGTGTGTGTGCTGGAGGTGTGGAAACAGACTCCACGGATCTTTATGGGGGCACAGGTGTTCCCAGGTTAGGGATGTAGTTTAAACACCTCCACAAACCATAGAGAGGTCATCGCAAATACTTGGTTTTGGAGCCCAAACCACACTTTCCCCCGCACTCCCGCCTAGGCTTTCCATCAGGGAAGACAAGCAAAGGGATTCAATTAGAACCCAGGCGCTGCTGGCAGTTGGAGGAACTTCCCTGCACTCAGAATTCCAGAACACATTCTTAGGTGTGGGAGAGAAGTGCAGCCCCACTGCACCCAGATGAATGCAGGAAAAGGTGTTCCCTTTAGGGAGAAGTCCTCTAAGTACTTCCTCAATGGATCAGGGGGCACTCACTGCTACGTGGCCTCCAAGCCCAACCCCCAGCTTTCCCTCATGGTCTGGCCTAAAAGAACACTCAGGGAACAGAAGCTAAGGGATACTAATAGAATCCAGGTGCTGCTGTCAGTTTGAGGAACATCCCCACACTCAGAATACCAGAACACTTCTTCGTGTGTGTGCTGGATGTAGGGAAACAGTCAAAGCATCTTTCAGGGGGCACATTTATTCCATGGTTGTGGGTTGTAGGTTAAAAACCCACATCCCATGGATGGGCTCTCGCTTATACTTGGTTTAGAGCCCAACCCCCACTTTCCCCCACTCTCCAGCCTAGGCATGCCATCAGGGAAGACAAGCTAAGGGATTCTTTTAGAACCCAGGCGCTGCTGTCATTTGGAGGAGCCTCCCCACAATCAGGATACCTGAGCACGTCTCCGTGTGTGTGCTGGAGGTGGGGAAACAGATTCCACGCATCTTTATGGGGCACAGGTGTTCCAAGGTTGGGGAAGTAGTTTAAAACCCTCCACTACCCACAGAGATGCACTCGCTAATACTTGGCTTTAGAGCCCATCCCCCACCATCGCTTACTGCTAGGCCTAGTTAAACACTTAGGGAAGTCAAGCTAAGGGATTCTATTACAACCCAGGTGCTGCTGTCTGTTGGAGGAACCTCCCCACACTCAGAACCCCAGAACACTTCTTCCTGTGTGTGCTGGACGTGGGGAAACATAGCACACGCATTTTTCAGGGGTCACAGTAATTCCCAAGTTGTGGGTTGTAGTTTAAACATCTCCACTACCCATGGAGAGGCACACGCTAATACTTAGTTTTAGATCCCAAATCCCACTTTCAACCACACACTGGCCTAGGCAAACCATCAGGGAAAACACGCAAAGGGATTCTATTCAAACCAAGACGCTGATGTCAGTTGGAGGAACTACCCCACCCTCAGGATACTGGAACCCAACCTTGTGTGGTGGGGAGATTTGAAGCCCCACTCCACGCAGATGAATGGGTGCTCAGGTGTTTCCCTTTATGGAGAATTCATCTAAATACTTCCTCAGTCCATCGGGGACACTCGCTACTATTTGGCCTCAAAGCCCAACCCCCAGGTTTCTCTCAGAGTCAGTCCTAGGGAAACACTCAGGGATTACAAGCTAAGGGATTCTATTAGAACCCAGCCGCTTCTGTCACCTGAAATTGCCAGCCCACACTCAGGAGAGCAGAAAACTTCTTCATGTGTGTTCTGGTGGTGGGGATACAGAGTCCACGCTTTTTTCAAGGAGCACAGGTATTCCCATGTTGTGGGCTTTTGGTTAATAACCTCCAAATCCCATGGAGAAGCACTCGCTAATACTTGGATTTAGAGCCCAACCCACCCTTTCCCCAGCACTCCGTATCAGGCAACCAAACAGGGTAGACAAGTTAAGCGATTTTATAAGAACCAAGGCCCTGCTCTCAGTTGGAGGAGGCTGCCCACTCTCAGGATAACTGTGCAAGTGTTCGTGTGTGTGCTGGAGGTGTGGAAACAGACTCCACGGATCTTTATGGGGGCACAGGTGTTCCCAGGTTAGGGATGTAGTTTAAACACCTCCACAAACCATAGAGAGGTCATCGCAAATACTTGGTTTTGGAGCCCAAACCACACTTTCCCCCGCACTCCCGCCTAGGCTTTCCATCAGGGAAGACAAGCAAAGGGATTCAATTAGAACCCAGGCGCTGCTGTCAGTTGGAGGAACTTCCCTGCACTCAGAATTCCAGAACACATTCTTAGGTGTGGGAGAGATGTGCAGCCCCACTGCACCCAGATGAATGCAGGAAAAGGTGTTCCCTTTAGGGAGAAGTCCTCTAAGTACTTCCTCCATGAATCAGGGGGCACTCACTGCTACGTGGCCTCCAAGCCCAACCCCCAGCTTTCCCTCATGGCCTGGCCTAAAAGAACACTCAGGGAACAGAAGCTAAGGGATACTAATAGAATTCAGGTGCTGCTGTCAGTTTGAGGAACTTCCCCACACTCAGAATACAAGAACACATCTTCGTGTGTGTGCAGGATGTAGGGAAACAGTCAAAGCATCTTTCAGGGGGCACATTAATTCCATGGTTGTGGGTTGTAGGTTAAAAACCCACATCCCATGGATAGGCTCTCGCTTATACTTGGTTTAGAGCCCAACCCCCACTTTCCCCCACTCTCCAGCCTAGGCATGACATCAGGGAAGACAAGCTAAGGGATTCTTTTAGAACCCAGGCGCTGCTGTTTATTTGTAGGAGCCTATAAACAATCAGGATACCTGAGCACGTCTCCGTGTGTGTGCTGGAGGTGGGGAAACAGATTCCACGCATCTTTATGGGGCACAGGTGTTCCAAGGTTGGGGAAGTAGTTTAAAACCCTCCACTACCCACAGAGATGCACTCGCAAATACTTGGCTTTAGAGCCCATCCCCCACCATCGCTTACTGCTAGGCCTAGGTAAACACTTAGGGAAGTCAAGCTAAGGGATTCTATTACAACCCAGGTGCTGCTGTCTGTTGGAGGAACCTCCCCACACTCAGAACCCGAGAACAATTCTTCCTGTGTGTGCTGGACGTGGGGAAACATAGCACACGCATTTTTCAGGGGTCACAGTAATTCCCAAGTTGTGGGTTGTAGTTTAAACATCTCCACTACCCATGGAGAGGCACACGCTAATACTTAGTTTTAGATCCCAAATCCCACTTTCAACCACACACTGGCCTAGGCAAACCATCAGGGAAAACACGCAAAGGGATTCTATTCAAACCAAGACGCTGATGTCAGTTGGAGGAACTACCCCACCCTCAGGATACTGGAACCCAACCTTGTGTGGTGGGGAGATTTGAAGCCCCACTCCACGCAGATGAATGGGTGCTCAGGTGTTTCCCTTTATGGAGAATTCATCTAAATACTTCCTCAGTCCATCGGGGACACTCGCTACTATTTGGCCTCAAAGCCCAACCCCCAGGTTTCTCTCAGAGTCAGTCCTAGGGAAACACTCAGGGATTACAAGCTAAGGGATTCTATTAGAACCCAGCCGCTTCTGTCACCTGAAATTGCCAGCCCACACTCAGGAGAGCAGAAAACTTCTTCATGTGTGTTCTGGTGGTGGGGATACAGAGTCCACGCTTTTTTCAAGGAGCACAGGTATTCCCATGTTGTGGGCTTTTGGTTAATAACCTCCAAATCCCATGGAGAAGCACTCGCTAATACTTGGATTTAGAGCCCAACCCACCCTTTCCCCAGCACTCCGTATCAGGCAACCAAACAGGGTAGACAAGTTAAGCGATTTTATAAGAACCAAGGCCCTGCTCTCAGTTGGAGGAGGCTGCCCACTCTCAGGATAACTGTGCAAGTGTTCGTGTGTGTGCTGGAGGTGTGGAAACAGACTCCACGGATCTTTATGGGGGCACAGGTGTTCCCAGGTTAGGGATGTAGTTTAAACACCTCCACAAACCATAGAGAGGTCATCGCAAATACTTGGTTTTGGAGCCCAAACCACACTTTCCCCCGCACTCCCGCCTAGGCTTTCCATCAGGGAAGACAAGCAAAGGGATTCAATTAGAACCCAGGCGCTGCTGTCAGTTGGAGGAACTTCCCTGCACTCAGAATTCCAGAACACATTCTTAGGTGTGGGAGAGATGTGCAGCCCCACTGCACCCAGATGAATGCAGGAAAAGGTGTTCCCTTTAGGGAGAAGTCCTCTAAGTACTTCCTCAATGGATCAGGGGGCACTCACTGCTACGTGGCCTCCAAGCCCAACCCCCAGCTTTCCCTCATGGCCTGGCCTAAAAGAACACTCAGGGAACAGAAGCTAAGGGATACTAATAGAATCCAGGTGCTGCTGTCAGTTTGAGGAACTTCCCCACACTCAGAATACCAGAACACATCTTCGTGTGTGTGCTGGATGTAGGGAAACAGTCAAAGCATCTTTCAGGGGGCACATTTATTCCATGGTTGTGGGTTGTAGGTTAAAAACCCACATCCCATGGATAGGCTCTCGCTTATACTTGGTTTAGAGCCCAACCCCCACTTTCCCCCACTCTCCAGCCTAGGCATGCCATCAGGGAAGACAAGCTAAGGGATTCTTTTAGAACCCAGGCGCTGCTGTCATTTGGAGGAGCCTCCCCACAATCAGGATACCTGAGCACGTCTCCGTGTGTGTGCTGGAGGTGGGGAAACAGATTCCACGCATCTTTATGGGGCACAGGTGTTCCAAGGTTGGGGAAGTAGTTTAAAACCCTCCACTACCCACAGAGATGCACTCGCTAATACTTGGCTTTAGAGCCCATCCCCCACCATCGCTTACTGCTAGGCCTAGGAAAACACTTAGGGAAGTCAAGCTAAGGGATTCTATTACAACCCAGGTGCTGCTGTCTGTTGGAGGAACCTCCCCACACTCAGAACCCCAGAACACTTCTTCCTGTGTGTGCTGGACGTGGGGAAACATAGCACACGCATTTTTCAGGGGTCACAGTAATTCCCAAGTTGTGGGTTGTAGTTTAAACATCTCCACTACCCATGGAGAGGCACACGCTAATACTTAGTTTTAGATCCCAAATCCCACTTTCAACCACACACTGGCCTAGGCAAACCATCAGGGAAGACAAGCAAAGGGATTCTATTCAAACCAAGACGCTGATGTCAGTTGGAGGAACTACCCCACCCTCAGGATACTGGAACCCAACCTTGTGTGGTGGGGAGATTTGAAGCCCCACTCCACGCAGATGAATGGGTGCTCAGGTGTTTCCCTTTATGGAGAATTCATCTAAATACTTCCTCAGTCCATCGGGGACACTCGCTACTATTTGGCCTCAAAGCCCAACCCCCAGGTTTCTCTCAGAGTCAGTCCTAGGGAAACACTCAGGGATTACAAGCTAAGGGATTCTATTAGAACCCAGCCGCTTCTGTCACCTGAAATTGCCAGCCCACACTCAGGATAGCAGAAAACTTCTTCATGTGTGTTCTGGTGGTGGGGATACAGAGTCCACGCTATTTTCAAGGAGCACAGGTATTCCCATGTTGTGGGCTTTTGGTTAATAACCTCCAAATCCCATGGAGAAGCATTCGCTAATACTTGGATTTAGAGCCCAACCCACCCTTTCCCCAGCACTCCGTATCAGGCAACCAAACAGGGTAGACAAGTTAAGCGATTTTATAAGAACCAAGGCCCTGCTCTCAGTTGGAGGAGGCTGCCCACTCTCAGGATAACTGTGCAAGTGTTCGTGTGTGTGCTGGAGGTGTGGAAACAGACTCCACGGATCTTTATGGGGGCACAGGTGTTCCCAGGTTAGGGATGTAGTTTAAACACCTCCACAAACCATAGAGAGGTCATCGCAAATACTTGGTTTTGGAGCCCAAACCACACTTTCCCCCGCACTCCCGCCTAGGCTTTCCATCAGGGAAGACAAGCAAAGGGATTCAATTAGAACCCAGGCGCTGCTGGCAGTTGGAGGAACTTCCCTGCACTCAGAATTCCAGAACACATTCTTAGGTGTGGGAGAGAAGTGCAGCCCCACTGCACCCAGATGAATGCAGGAAAAGGTGTTCCCTTTAGGGAGAAGTCCTCTAAGTACTTCCTCAATGGATCAGGGGGCACTCACTGCTACGTGGCCTCCAAGCCCAACCCCCAGCTTTCCCTCATGGTCTGGCCTAAAAGAACACTCAGGGAACAGAAGCTAAGGGATACTAATAGAATCCAGGTGCTGCTGTCAGTTTGAGGAACATCCCCACACTCAGAATACCAGAACACTTCTTCGTGTGTGTGCTGGATGTAGGGAAACAGTCAAAGCATCTTTCAGGGGGCACATTTATTCCATGGTTGTGGGTTGTAGGTTAAAAACCCACATCCCATGGATGGGCTCTCGCTTATACTTGGTTTAGAGCCCAACCCCCACTTTCCCCCACTCTCCAGCCTAGGCATGCCATCAAGGAAGACAAGCTAAGGGATTCTTTTAGAACCCAGGCGCTGCTGTCATTTGGAGGAGCCTCCCCACAATCAGGATACCTGAACACGTCTCCGTGTGTGTGCTGGAGGTGGGGAAACAGATTCCACGCATCTTTATGGGGCACAGGTGTTCCAAGGTTGGGGAAGTAGTTTAAAACCCTCCACTACCCACAGAGATGCACTCGCTAATACTTGGCTTTAGAGCCCATCCCCCACCATCACTTACTGCTAGGCCTAGGAAAACACTTAGGGAAGTCAAGCTAAGGGATTCTATTACAACCCAGGTGCTGCTGTCTGTTGGAGGAACCTCCCCACACTCAGAACCCCAGAACACTTCTTCCTGTGTGTGCTGGACGTGGGGAAACATAGCACACGCATTTTTCAGGGGTCACAGTAATTCCCAAGTTGTGGGTTGTAGTTTAAACATCTCCACTACCCATGGGGAGGCACACGCTAATACTTAGTTTTAGATCCCAAATCCCACTTTCAACCACACACTGGCCTAGGCAAACCATCAGGGAAGACAAGCAAAGGGATTCTATTCAAACCAAGACGCTGATGTCAGTTGGAGGAACTACCCCACCCTCAGGATACTGGAACCCAACCTTGTGTGGTGGGGAGATTTGAAGCCCCACTCCACGCAGATGAATGGGTGCTCAGGTGTTTCCCTTTATGGAGAATTCATCTAAATACTTCCTCAGTCCATCGGGGACACTCGCTACTATTTGGCCTCAAAGCCCAACCCCCAGGTTTCTCTCAGAGTCAGTCCTAGGGAAACACTCAGGGATTACAAGCTAAGGGATTCTATTAGAACCCAGCCGCTTCTGTCACCTGAAATTGCCAGCCCACACTCAGGATAGCAGAAAACTTCTTCATGTGTGTTCTGGTGGTGGGGATACAGAGTCCACGCTTTTTTCAAGGAGCACAGGTATTCCCATGTTGTGGGCTTTTGGTTAATAACCTCCAAATCCCATGGAGAAGCACTCGCTAATACTTGGATTTAGAGCCCAACCCACCCTTTCCCCAGCACTCCGTATCAGGCAACCAAACAGGGTAGACAAGTTAAGCGATTTTATAAGAACCAAGGCCCTGCTCTCAGTTGGAGGAGGCTGCCCACTCTCAGGATAACTGTGCAAGTGTTCGTGTGTGTGCTGGAGGTGTGGAAACAGACTCCACGGATCTTTATGGGGGCACAGGTGTTCCCAGGTTAGGGATGTAGTTTAAACACCTCCACAAACCATTGAGAGGTCATCGCAAATACTTGGTTTTGGAGCCCAAAACACACTTTCCCCCGCACTCCCGCCTAGGCTTTCCATCAGGGAAGACAAGCAAAGGGATTCAATTAGAACCCAGGCGCTGCTGTCAGTTGGAGGAACTTCCCTGCACTCAGAATTCCAGAACACATTCTTAGGTGTGGGAGAGATGTGCAGCCCCACTGCACCCAGATGAATGCAGGAAAAGGTGTTCCCTTTAGGGAGAAGTCCTCTAAGTACTTCCTCAATGGATCAGGGGGCACTCACTGCTACGTGGCCTCCAAGCCCAACCCCCAGCTTTCCCTCATGGTCTGGCCTAAAAGAACACTCAGGGAACAGAAGCTAAGGGATACTAATAGAATCCAGGTGCTGCTGTCAGTTTGAGGAACTTCCCCACACTCAGAATACCAGAAAACTTCTTCGTGTGTGTGCTGGATGTAGGGAAACAGTCAAAGCATCTTTCAGGGGGCACATTTATTCCATGGTTGTGGGTTGTAGGTTAAAAACCCACATCCCATGGATAGGCTCTCGCTTATACTTGGTTTAGAGCCCAACCCCCACTTTCCCCCACTCTCCAGCATAGGCATGCCATCAGGGAAGACAAGCTAAGGGATTCTTTTAGAACCCAGGCGCTGCTGTCATTTGGAGGAGCCTCCCCACAATCAGGATACCTGAGCACGTCTCCGTGTGTGTGCTGGAGGTGGGGAAACAGATTCCACGCATCTTTATGGGGCACAGGTGTTCCAAGGTTGGGGAAGTAGTTTAAAACCCTCCACTACCCACAGAGATGCACTCGCTAATACTTGGCTTTAGAGCCCATCTCCCACCATCGCTTACTGCTAGGCCTAGGAAAACACTTAGGGAAGTCAAGCTAAGGGATTCTATTACAACCCAGGTGCTGCTGTCTGTTGGAGGAACCTCCCCACACTCAGAACCCCAGAACACTTCTTCCTGTGTGTGCTGGACGTGGGGAAACATAGCACACGCAATTTTCAGGGGTCACAGTAATTCCCAAGTTGTGGGTTGTAGTTTAAACATCTCCACTACCCATGGAGAGGCACACGCTAATACTTAGTTTTAGATCCCAAATCCCACTTTCAACCACACACTGGCCTAGGCAAACCATCAGGGAAGACAAGCAAAGGGATTCTATTCAAACCAAGACGCTGATGTCAGTTGGAGGAACTACCCCACCCTCAGGATACTGGAACCCAACCTTGTGTGGTGGGGAGATTTGAAGCCCCACTCCACGCAGATGAATGGGTGCTCAGGTGTTTCCCTTTATGGAGAATTCATCTAAATACTTCCTCAGTCCATCGGGGACACTCGCTACTATTTGGCCTCAAAGCCCAACCCCCAGGTTTCTCTCAGAGTCAGTCCTAGGGAAACACTCAGGGATTACAAGCTAAGGGATTCTATTAGAACCCAGCCGCTTCTGTCACCTGAAATTGCCAGCCCACACTCAGGATAGCAGAAAACTTCTTCATGTGTGTTCTGGTGGTGGGGATACAGAGTCCACGCTTTTTTCAAGGAGCACAGGTATTCCCATGTTGTGGGCTTTTGGTTAATAACCTCCAAATCCCATGGAGAAGCACTCGCTAATACTTGGATTTAGAGCCCAACCCACCCTTTCCCCAGCACTCCGTATCAGGCAACCAAACAGGGTAGACAAGTTAAGCGATTTTATAAGAACCAAGGCCCTGCTCTCAGTTGGAGGAGGCTGCCCACTCTCAGGATAACTGTGCAAGTGTTCGTGTGTGTGCTGGAGGTGTGGAAACAGACTCCACGGATCTTTATGGGGGCACAGGTGTTCCCAGGTTAGGGATGTAATATAAACACCTCCACAAACCATAGAGAGGTCATCGCAAATACTTGGTTTTGGAGCCCAAACCACACTTTCCCCCGCACTCCCGCCTAGGCTTTCCATCAGGGAAGACAAGCAAAGGAATTCAATTAGAACTCAGGCGCTGCTCTCAGTTGGAGGAACTTCCCTGCACTCAGAATTCCAGAACACATTCTTAGGTGTGGGAGAGATGTGCAGCCCCACTGCACCCAGATGAATGCAGGAAAAGGTGTTCCATTTAGGGAGAAGTCCTCTAAGTACTTCCTCAATGGATCAGGGGGCACTCACTGCTACGTGGCCTCCAAGCCCAACCCCAGCTTTCCCTCATGGCCTGGTCTAAGAGAACACTCAGGGAATAGAAGCTAAGGGATACTAATGGAATCCAGGTGCTGCTGTCAGTTTGAGGAACTTCCCCACACTCAGAATACAAGAACACATCTTCGTGTGTGTGCTGGATGTAGGGAAACAGTCAAAGCATCTTTCAGGGGGCACATTTATTCCATGGTTGTGGGTTGTAGGTTAAAAACCCACATCCCATGGATAGGCTCTCGCTTATACTTGGTTTAGAGCCCAACCCCCACTTTCCCCCACTCTCCAGCCTAGCCATGCCATCAGGGAAGACAAGCTAAGGGATTCTTTTAGAACCCAGGCGCTGCTGTCATTTGGAGGAGCCTCCCCACAATCAGGATACCTGAGCACGTCTCCGTGTGTGTGCTGGAGGTGGGGAATCAGATTCCACGCATCTTTATGGGGCACAGGTGTTCCAAGGTTGGGGAAGTAGTTTAAAACCCTCCACTACCCACAGAGATGCACTCGCTAATACTTGGCTTTAGAGCCCATCCCCCACCATCGCTTACTGCTAGGCCTAGGAAAACACTTAGGGAAGTCAAGCTAAGGGATTCTATTACAACCCAGGTGCTGCTGTCTGTTGGAGGAACCTCCCCACACTCAGAACCCCAGAACACTTCTTCCTGTGTGTGCTGGACGTGGGGAAACATACCACACGCATTTTTCAGGGGTCACAGTAATTCCCAAGTTGTGGGTTGTAGTTTAAACATCTCCACTACCCATGGAGAGGCACACGCTAATACTTAGTTTTAGATCCCAAATCCCACTTTCAACCACACACTGGCCTAGGCAAACCATCAGGGAAGACAAGCAAAGGGATTCTATTCAAACAAAGACGCTGATGTCAGTTGGAGGAACTACCCCACCCTCAGGATACTGGAACCCAACCTTGTGTGGTGGGGAGATTTGAAGCCCCACTCCACGCAGATGAATGGGTGCTCAGGTGTTTCCCTTTATGGAGAATTCATCTAAATACTTCCTCAGTCCATCGGGGACACTCGCTACTATTTGGCCTCAAAGCCCAACCCCCAGGTTTCTCTCAGAGTCAGTCCTAGGGAAACACTCAGGGATTACAAGCTAAGGGATTCTATTAGAACCCAGCCGCTTCTGTCACCTGAAATTGCCAGCCCACACTCAGGATAGCAGAAAACTTCTTCATGTGTGTTCTGGTGGTGGGGATACAGAGTCCACGCTTTTTTCAAGGAGCACAGGTATTCCCATGTTGTGGGCTTTTGGTTAATAACCTCCAAATCCCATGGAGAAGCACTCGCTAATACTTGGATTTAGAGCCCAACCCACCCTTTCCCCAGCACTCCGTATCAGGCAACCAAACAGGGTAGACAAGTTAAGCGATTTTATAAGAACCAAGGCCCTGCTCTCAGTTGGAGGAGGCTGCCCACTCTCAGGATAACTGTGCAAGTGTTCGTGTGTGTGCTGGAGGTGTGGAAACAGACTCCACGGAACTTTATGGGGGCACAGGTGTTCCCAGGTTAGGGATGTAGTTTAAACACCTCCACAAACCATAGAGAGGTCATCGCAAATACTTGGTTTTGGAGCCCAAACCACACATTCCCCCGCACTCCCGCCTAGGCTTTCCATCAGGGAAGACAAGCAAAGGGATTCAATTAGAACCCAGGCGCTGCTGGCAGTTGGAGGAACTTCCCTGCACTCAGAATTCCAGAACACATTCTTAGGTGTGGGAGAGATGTGCAGCCCCACTGCACCCAGATGAATGCAGGAAAAGGTGTTCCCTTTAGGGAGAAGTCCTCTAAGTACTTCCTCCATGAATCAGGGGGCACTCACTGCTACGTGGCCTCCAAGCCCAACCCCCAGCTTTCCCTCATGGCCTGGCCTAAAAGAACACCCAGGGAAGAGAAGCTAAGGGATACTAATAGAATTCAGGTGCTGCTGTCAGTTTGAGGAACTTCCCCACACTCAGAATACCAGAACACATCTTCGTGTGTGTGCTGGATGTAGGGAAACAGTCAAAGCATCTTTCAGGGGGCACATTTATTCCATGGTTGTGGGTTGTAGGTTAAAAACCCACATCCCATGGATAGGCTCTCGCTTATACTTGGTTTAGAGCCCAACCCCCACTTTCCCCCACTCTCCAGCATAGGCATGCCATCAGGGAAGACAAGCTAAGGGATTCTTTTAGAACCTAGGCGCTGCTGTCATTTGGAGGAGCCTCCCCACAATCAGGATACCTGAGCACGTCTCCGTGTGTGTGCTGGAGGTGGGGAAACAGATTCCACGCATCTTTATGGGGCACAGGTGTTCCAAGGTTGGGGAAGTAGTTTAAAACCCTCCACTACCCACAGAGATGCACTCGCTAATACTTGGCTTTAGAGCCCATCCCCCACCATCGCTTACTGCTAGGCCTAGTTAAACACTTAGGGAAGTCAAGCTAAGGGATTCTATTACAACCCAGGTGCTGCTGTCTGTTGGAGGAACCTCCCCACACTCAGAACCCCAGAACACTTCTTCCTGTGTGTGCTGGACGTGGGGAAACATAGCACACGCATTTTTCAGGGGTCACAGTAATTCCCAAGTTGTGGGTTGTAGTTTAAACATCTCCACTACCCATGGAGAGGCACACGCTAATACTTAGTTTTAGATCCCAAATCCCACTTTCAACCACACACTGGCCTAGGCAAACCATCAGGGAAGACAAGCAAAGGGATTCTATTCAAACCAAGATGCTGATGTCAGTTGGAGGAACTACCCCACCCTCAGGATACTGGAACCCAACCTTGTGTGGTGGGGAGATTTGAAGCCCCACTCCACGCAGATGAATGGGTGCTCAGGTGTTTCCCTTTATGGAGAATTCATCTAAATACTTCCTCAGTCCATCGGGGACACTCGCTACTATTTGGCCTCAAAGCCCAACCCCCAGGTTTCTCTCAGAGTCAGTCCTAGGGAAACACTCAGGGATTACAAGCTAAGGGATTCTATTAGAACCCAGCCGCTTCTGTCACCTGAAATTGCCAGCCCACACTCAGGATAGCAGAAAACTTCTTCATGTGTGTTCTGGTGGTGGGGATACAGAGTCCACGCTTTTTTCAAGGAGCACAGGTATTCCCATGTTGTGGGCTTTTGGTTAATAACCTCCAAATCCCATGGAGAAGCACTCGCTAATACTTGGATTTAGAGCCCAACCCACCCTTTCCCCAGCACTCCGTATCAGGCAACCAAACAGGGTAGACAAGTTAAGCGATTTTATAAGAACCAAGGACCTGCTCTCAGTTGGAGGAGGCTGCCCACTCTCAGGATAACTGTGCAAGTGTTCGTGTGTGTGCTGGAGGTGTGGAAACAGACTCCTCGGATCTTTATGGGGGCACAGGTGTTCCCAGGTTAGGGATGTAGTTTAAACACCTCCACAAACCATAGAGAGGTCATCGCAAATACTTGGTTTTGGAGCCCAAACCACACTTTCCCCCGCACTCCCGCCTAGGCTTTCCATCAGGGAAGACAAGCAAAGGGATTCAATTAGAACCCAGGCGCTGCTGTCAGTTGGAGGAACTTGCCTGCACTCAGAATTCCAGAACACATTCTTAGGTGTGGGAGAGATGTGCAGCCCCACTGCACCCAGATGAATGCAGGAAAAGGTGTTCCCTTTAGGGAGAAGTCCTCTAAGTACTTCCTCAATGGATCAGGGGGCACTCAGTGCTACGTGGCCTCCAAGCCCAACCCCCAGCTTTCCCTCATGGCCTGGCCTAAAAGAACACTCAGGGAACAGAAGCTAAGGGATACTAATAGAATTCAGGTGCTGCTGTCAGTTTGAGGAACTTCCCCACACTCAGAATACAAGAACACATCTTCGTGTGTGTGCAGGATGTAGGGAAACAGTCAAAGCATCTTTCAGGGGGCACATTAATTCCATGGTTGTGGGTTGTAGGTTAAAAACCCACATCCCATGGATAGGCTCTCGCTTATACTTGGTTTAGAGCCCAACCCCCACTTTCCCCCACTCTCCAGCCTAGGCATGACATCAGGGAAGACAAGCTAAGGGATTCTTTTAGAACCCAGGCGCTGCTGTTTATTTGTAGGAGCCTATAAACAATCAGGATACCTGAGCACGTCTCCGTGTGTGTGCTGGAGGTGGGGAAACAGATTCCACGCATCTTTATGGGGCACAGGTGTTCCAAGGTTGGGGAAGTAGTTTAAAACCCTCCACTACCCACAGAGATGCACTCGCAAATACTTGGCTTTAGAGCCCATCCCCCACCATCGCTTACTGCTAGGCCTAGGTAAACACTTAGGGAAGTCAAGCTAAGGGATTCTATTACAACCCAGGTGCTGCTGTCTGTTGGAGGAACCTCCCCACACTCAGAACCCGAGAACAATTCTTCCTGTGTGTGCTGGACGTGGGGAAACATAGCACACGCATTTTTCAGGGGTCACAGTAATTCCCAAGTTGTGGGTTGTAGTTTAAACATCTCCACTACCCATGGAGAGGCACACGCTAATACTTAGTTTTAGATCCCAAATCCCACTTTCAACCACACACTGGCCTAGGCAAACCATCAGGGAAAACACGCAAAGGGATTCTATTCAAACCAAGACGCTGATGTCAGTTGGAGGAACTACCCCACCCTCAGGATACTGGAACCCAACCTTGTGTGGTGGGGAGATTTGAAGCCCCACTCCACGCAGATGAATGGGTGCTCAGGTGTTTCCCTTTATGGAGAATTCATCTAAATACTTCCTCAGTCCATCGGGGACACTCGCTACTATTTGGCCTCAAAGCCCAACCCCCAGGTTTCTCTCAGAGTCAGTCCTAGGGAAACACTCACGGATTACAAGCTAAGGGATTCTATTAGAACCCAGCCGCTTCTGTCACCTGAAATTGCCAGCCCACACTCAGGAGAGCAGAAAACTTCTTCATGTGTGTTCTGGTGGTGGGGATACAGAGTCCACGCTTTTTTCAAGGAGCACAGGTATTCCCATGTTGTGGGCTTTTGGTTAATAACCTCCAAATCCCATGGAGAAGCACTCGCTAATACTTGGATTTAGAGCCCAACCCACCCTTTCCCCAGCACTCCGTATCAGGCAACCAAACAGGGTAGACAAGTTAAGCGATTTTATAAGAACCAAGGCCCTGCTCTCAGTTGGAGGAGGCTGCCCACTCTCAGGATAACTGTGCAAGTGTTCGTGTGTGTGCTGGAGGTGTGGAAACAGACTCCACGGATCTTTATGGGGGCACAGGTGTTCCCAGGTTAGGGATGTAGTTTAAACACCTCCACAAACCATAGAGAGGTCATCGCAAATACTTGGTTTTGGAGCCCAAACCACACTTTCCCCCGCACTCCCGCCTAGGCTTTCCATCAGGGAAGACAAGCAAAGGGATTCAATTAGAACCCAGGCGCTGCTGTCAGTTGGAGGAACTTCCCTGCACTCAGAATTCCAGAACACATTCTTAGGTGTGGGAGAGATGTGCAGCCCCACTGCACCCAGATGAATGCAGGAAAAGGTGTTCCCTTTAGGGAGAAGTCCTCTAAGTACTTCCTCAATGGATCAGGGGGCACTCACTGCTACGTGGCCTCCAAGCCCAACCCCCAGCTTTCCCTCATGGCCTGGCCTAAAAGAACACTCAGGGAACAGAAGCTAAGGGATACTAATAGAATCCAGGTGCTGCTGTCAGTTTGAGGAACTTCCCCACACTCAGAATACCAGAACACATCTTCGTGTGTGTGCTGGATGTAGGGAAACAGTCAAAGCATCTTTCAGGGGGCACATTTATTCCATGGTTGTGGGTTGTAGGTTAAAAACCCACATCCCATGGATAGGCTCTCGCTTATACTTGGTTTAGAGCCCAACCCCCACTTTCCCCCACTCTCCAGCCTAGGCATGCCATCAGGGAAGACAAGCTAAGGGATTCTTTTAGAACCCAGGCGCTGCTGTCATTTGGAGGAGCCTCCCCACAATCAGGATACCTGAGCACGTCTCCGTGTGTGTGCTGGAGGTGGGGAAACAGATTCCACGCATCTTTATGGGGCACAGGTGTTCCAAGGTTGGGGAAGTAGTTTAAAACCCTCCACTACCCACAGAGATGCACTCGCTAATACTTGGCTTTAGAGCCCATCCCCCACCATCGCTTACTGCTAGGCCTAGGAAAACACTTAGGGAAGTCAAGCTAAGGGATTCTATTACAACCCAGGTGCTGCTGTCTGTTGGAGGAACCTCCCCACACTCAGAACCCCAGAACACTTCTTCCTGTGTGTGCTGGACGTGGGGAAACATAGCACACGCATTTTTCAGGGGTCACAGTAATTCCCAAGTTGTGGGTTGTAGTTTAAACATCTCCACTACCCATGGAGAGGCACACGCTAATACTTAGTTTTAGATCCCAAATCCCACTTTCAACCACACACTGGCCTAGGCAAACCATCAGGGAAGACAAGCAAAGGGATTCTATTCAAACCAAGACGCTGATGTCAGTTGGAGGAACTACCCCACCCTCAGGATACTGGAACCCAACCTTGTGTGGTGGGGAGATTTGAAGCCCCACTCCACGCAGATGAATGGGTGCTCAGGTGTTTCCCTTTATGGAGAATTCATCTAAATACTTCCTCAGTCCATCGGGGACACTCGCTACTATTTGGCCTCAAAGCCCAACCCCCAGGTTTCTCTCAGAGTCAGTCCTAGGGAAACACTCAGGGATTACAAGCTAAGGGATTCTATTAGAACCCAGCCGCTTCTGTCACCTGAAATTGCCAGCCCACACTCAGGATAGCAGAAAACTTCTTCATGTGTGTTCTGGTGGTGGGGATACAGAGTCCACGCTATTTTCAAGGAGCACAGGTATTCCCATGTTGTGGGCTTTTGGTTAATAACCTCCAAATCCCATGGAGAAGCACTCGCTAATACTTGGATTTAGAGCCCAACCCACCCTTTCCCCAGCACTCCGTATCAGGCAACCAAACAGGGTAGACAAGTTAAGCGATTTTATAAGAACCAAGGCCCTGCTCTCAGTTGGAGGAGGCTGCCCACTCTCAGGATAACTGTGCAAGTGTTCGTGTGTGTGCTGGAGGTGTGGAAACAGACTCCACGGATCTTTATGGGGGCACAGGTGTTCCCAGGTTAGGGATGTAGTTTAAACACCTCCACAAACCATAGAGAGGTCATCGCAAATACTTGGTTTTGGAGCCCAAACCACACTTTCCCCCGCACTCCCGCCTAGGCTTTCCATCAGGGAAGACAAGCAAAGGGATTCAATTAGAACCCAGGCGCTGCTGGCAGTTGGAGGAACTTCCCTGCACTCAGAATTCCAGAACACATTCTTAGGTGTGGGAGAGAAGTGCAGCCCCACTGCACCCAGATGAATGCAGGAAAAGGTGTTCCCTTTAGGGAGAAGTCCTCTAAGTACTTCCTCAATGGATCAGGGGGCACTCACTGCTACGTGGCCTCCAAGCCCAACCCCCAGCTTTCCCTCATGGTCTGGCCTAAAAGAACACTCAGGGAACAGAAGCTAAGGGATACTAATAGAATCCAGGTGCTGCTGTCAGTTTGAGGAACATCCCCACACTCAGAATACCAGAACACTTCTTCGTGTGTGTGCTGGATGTAGGGAAACAGTCAAAGCATCTTTCAGGGGGCACATTTATTCCATGGTTGTGGGTTGTAGGTTAAAAACCCACATCCCATGGATGGGCTCTCGCTTATACTTGGTTTAGAGCCCAACCCCCACTTTCCCCCACTCTCCAGCCTAGGCATGCCATCAAGGAAGACAAGCTAAGGGATTCTTTTAGAACCCAGGCGCTGCTGTCATTTGGAGGAGCCTCCCCACAATCAGGATACCTGAACACGTCTCCGTGTGTGTGCTGGAGGTGGGGAAACAGATTCCACGCATCTTTATGGGGCACAGGTGTTCCAAGGTTGGGGAAGTAGTTTAAAACCCTCCACTACCCACAGAGATGCACTCGCTAATACTTGGCTTTAGAGCCCATCCCCCACCATCACTTACTGCTAGGCCTAGGAAAACACTTAGGGAAGTCAAGCTAAGGGATTCTATTACAACCCAGGTGCTGCTGTCTGTTGGAGGAACCTCCCCACACTCAGAACCCCAGAACACTTCTTCCTGTGTGTGCTGGACGTGGGGAAACATAGCACACGCATTTTTCAGGGGTCACAGTAATTCCCAAGTTGTGGGTTGTAGTTTAAACATCTCCACTACCCATGGGGAGGCACACGCTAATACTTAGTTTTAGATCCCAAATCCCACTTTCAACCACACACTGGCCTAGGCAAACCATCAGGGAAGACAAGCAAAGGGATTCTATTCAAACCAAGACGCTGATGTCAGTTGGAGGAACTACCCCACCCTCAGGATACTGGAACCCAACCTTGTGTGGTGGGGAGATTTGAAGCCCCACTCCACGCAGATGAATGGGTGCTCAGGTGTTTCCCTTTATGGAGAATTCATCTAAATACTTCCTCAGTCCATCGGGGACACTCGCTACTATTTGGCCTCAAAGCCCAACCCCCAGGTTTCTCTCAGAGTCAGTCCTAGGGAAACACTCAGGGATTACAAGCTAAGGGATTCTATTAGAACCCAGCCGCTTCTGTCACCTGAAATTGCCAGCCCACACTCAGGATAGCAGAAAACTTCTTCATGTGTGTTCTGGTGGTGGGGATACAGAGTCCACGCTTTTTTCAAGGAGCACAGGTATTCCCATGTTGTGGGCTTTTGGTTAATAACCTCCAAATCCCATGGAGAAGCACTCGCTAATACTTGGATTTAGAGCCCAACCCACCCTTTCCCCAGCACTCCGTATCAGGCAACCAAACAGGGTAGACAAGTTAAGCGATTTTATAAGAACCAAGGCCCTGCTCTCAGTTGGAGGAGGCTGCCCACTCTCAGGATAACTGTGCAAGTGTTCGTGTGTGTGCTGGAGGTGTGGAAACAGACTCCACGGATCTTTATGGGGGCACAGGTGTTCCCAGGTTAGGGATGTAGTTTAAACACCTCCACAAACCATTGAGAGGTCATCGCAAATACTTGGTTTTGGAGCCCAAAACACACTTTCCCCCGCACTCCCGCCTAGGCTTTCCATCAGGGAAGACAAGCAAAGGGATTCAATTAGAACCCAGGCGCTGCTGTCAGTTGGAGGAACTTCCCTGCACTCAGAATTCCAGAACACATTCTTAGGTGTGGGAGAGATGTGCAGCCCCACTGCACCCAGATGAATGCAGGAAAAGGTGTTCCCTTTAGGGAGAAGTCCTCTAAGTACTTCCTCAATGGATCAGGGGGCACTCACTGCTACGTGGCCTCCAAGCCCAACCCCCAGCTTTCCCTCATGGTCTGGCCTAAAAGAACACTCAGGGAACAGAAGCTAAGGGATACTAATAGAATCCAGGTGCTGCTGTCAGTTTGAGGAACTTCCCCACACTCAGAATACCAGAAAACTTCTTCGTGTGTGTGCTGGATGTAGGGAAACAGTCAAAGCATCTTTCAGGGGGCACATTTATTCCATGGTTGTGGGTTGTAGGTTAAAAACCCACATCCCATGGATAGGCTCTCGCTTATACTTGGTTTAGAGCCCAACCCCCACTTTCCCCCACTCTCCAGCATAGGCATGCCATCAGGGAAGACAAGCTAAGGGATTCTTTTAGAACCCAGGCGCTGCTGTCATTTGGAGGAGCCTCCCCACAATCAGGATACCTGAGCACGTCTCCGTGTGTGTGCTGGAGGTGGGGAAACAGATTCCACGCATCTTTATGGGGCACAGGTGTTCCAAGGTTGGGGAAGTAGTTTAAAACCCTCCACTACCCACAGAGATGCACTCGCTAATACTTGGCTTTAGAGCCCATCTCCCACCATCGCTTACTGCTAGGCCTAGGAAAACACTTAGGGAAGTCAAGCTAAGGGATTCTATTACAACCCAGGTGCTGCTGTCTGTTGGAGGAACCTCCCCACACTCAGAACCCCAGAACACTTCTTCCTGTGTGTGCTGGACGTGGGGAAACATAGCACACGCAATTTTCAGGGGTCACAGTAATTCCCAAGTTGTGGGTTGTAGTTTAAACATCTCCACTACCCATGGAGAGGCACACGCTAATACTTAGTTTTAGATCCCAAATCCCACTTTCAACCACACACTGGCCTAGGCAAACCATCAGGGAAGACAAGCAAAGGGATTCTATTCAAACCAAGACGCTGATGTCAGTTGGAGGAACTACCCCACCCTCAGGATACTGGAACCCAACCTTGTGTGGTGGGGAGATTTGAAGCCCCACTCCACGCAGATGAATGGGTGCTCAGGTGTTTCCCTTTATGGAGAATTCATCTAAATACTTCCTCAGTCCATCGGGGACACTCGCTACTATTTGGCCTCAAAGCCCAACCCCCAGGTTTCTCTCAGAGTCAGTCCTAGGGAAACACTCAGGGATTACAAGCTAAGGGATTCTATTAGAACCCAGCCGCTTCTGTCACCTGAAATTGCCAGCCCACACTCAGGATAGCAGAAAACTTCTTCATGTGTGTTCTGGTGGTGGGGATACAGAGTCCACGCTTTTTTCAAGGAGCACAGGTATTCCCATGTTGTGGGCTTTTGGTTAATAACCTCCAAATCCCATGGAGAAGCACTCGCTAATACTTGGATTTAGAGCCCAACCCACCCTTTCCCCAGCACTCCGTATCAGGCAACCAAACAGGGTAGACAAGTTAAGCGATTTTATAAGAACCAAGGCCCTGCTCTCAGTTGGAGGAGGCTGCCCACTCTCAGGATAACTGTGCAAGTGTTCGTGTGTGTGCTGGAGGTGTGGAAACAGACTCCACGGATCTTTATGGGGGCACAGGTGTTCCCAGGTTAGGGATGTAATATAAACACCTCCACAAACCATAGAGAGGTCATCGCAAATACTTGGTTTTGGAGCCCAAACCACACTTTCCCCCGCACTCCCGCCTAGGCTTTCCATCAGGGAAGACAAGCAAAGGAATTCAATTAGAACTCAGGCGCTGCTCTCAGTTGGAGGAACTTCCCTGCACTCAGAATTCCAGAACACATTCTTAGGTGTGGGAGAGATGTGCAGCCCCACTGCACCCAGATGAATGCAGGAAAAGGTGTTCCATTTAGGGAGAAGTCCTCTAAGTACTTCCTCAATGGATCAGGGGGCACTCACTGCTACGTGGCCTCCAAGCCCAACCCCAGCTTTCCCTCATGGCCTGGTCTAAGAGAACACTCAGGGAATAGAAGCTAAGGGATACTAATGGAATCCAGGTGCTGCTGTCAGTTTGAGGAACTTCCCCACACTCAGAATACAAGAACACATCTTCGTGTGTGTGCTGGATGTAGGGAAACAGTCAAAGCATCTTTCAGGGGGCACATTTATTCCATGGTTGTGGGTTGTAGGTTAAAAACCCACATCCCATGGATAGGCTCTCGCTTATACTTGGTTTAGAGCCCAACCCCCACTTTCCCCCACTCTCCAGCCTAGCCATGCCATCAGGGAAGACAAGCTAAGGGATTCTTTTAGAACCCAGGCGCTGCTGTCATTTGGAGGAGCCTCCCCACAATCAGGATACCTGAGCACGTCTCCGTGTGTGTGCTGGAGGTGGGGAATCAGATTCCACGCATCTTTATGGGGCACAGGTGTTCCAAGGTTGGGGAAGTAGTTTAAAACCCTCCACTACCCACAGAGATGCACTCGCTAATACTTGGCTTTAGAGCCCATCCCCCACCATCGCTTACTGCTAGGCCTAGGAAAACACTTAGGGAAGTCAAGCTAAGGGATTCTATTACAACCCAGGTGCTGCTGTCTGTTGGAGGAACCTCCCCACACTCAGAACCCCAGAACACTTCTTCCTGTGTGTGCTGGACGTGGGGAAACATACCACACGCATTTTTCAGGGGTCACAGTAATTCCCAAGTTGTGGGTTGTAGTTTAAACATCTCCACTACCCATGGAGAGGCACACGCTAATACTTAGTTTTAGATCCCAAATCCCACTTTCAACCACACACTGGCCTAGGCAAACCATCAGGGAAGACAAGCAAAGGGATTCTATTCAAACAAAGACGCTGATGTCAGTTGGAGGAACTACCCCACCCTCAGGATACTGGAACCCAACCTTGTGTGGTGGGGAGATTTGAAGCCCCACTCCACGCAGATGAATGGGTGCTCAGGTGTTTCCCTTTATGGAGAATTCATCTAAATACTTCCTCAGTCCATCGGGGACACTCGCTACTATTTGGCCTCAAAGCCCAACCCCCAGGTTTCTCTCAGAGTCAGTCCTAGGGAAACACTCAGGGATTACAAGCTAAGGGATTCTATTAGAACCCAGCCGCTTCTGTCACCTGAAATTGCCAGCCCACACTCAGGATAGCAGAAAACTTCTTCATGTGTGTTCTGGTGGTGGGGATACAGAGTCCACGCTTTTTTCAAGGAGCACAGGTATTCCCATGTTGTGGGCTTTTGGTTAATAACCTCCAAATCCCATGGAGAAGCACTCGCTAATACTTGGATTTAGAGCCCAACCCACCCTTTCCCCAGCACTCCGTATCAGGCAACCAAACAGGGTAGACAAGTTAAGCGATTTTATAAGAACCAAGGCCCTGCTCTCAGTTGGAGGAGGCTGCCCACTCTCAGGATAACTGTGCAAGTGTTCGTGTGTGTGCTGGAGGTGTGGAAACAGACTCCACGGAACTTTATGGGGGCACAGGTGTTCCCAGGTTAGGGATGTAGTTTAAACACCTCCACAAACCATAGAGAGGTCATCGCAAATACTTGGTTTTGGAGCCCAAACCACACATTCCCCCGCACTCCCGCCTAGGCTTTCCATCAGGGAAGACAAGCAAAGGGATTCAATTAGAACCCAGGCGCTGCTGGCAGTTGGAGGAACTTCCCTGCACTCAGAATTCCAGAACACATTCTTAGGTGTGGGAGAGATGTGCAGCCCCACTGCACCCAGATGAATGCAGGAAAAGGTGTTCCCTTTAGGGAGAAGTCCTCTAAGTACTTCCTCCATGAATCAGGGGGCACTCACTGCTACGTGGCCTCCAAGCCCAACCCCCAGCTTTCCCTCATGGCCTGGCCTAAAAGAACACCCAGGGAAGAGAAGCTAAGGGATACTAATAGAATTCAGGTGCTGCTGTCAGTTTGAGGAACTTCCCCACACTCAGAATACCAGAACACATCTTCGTGTGTGTGCTGGATGTAGGGAAACAGTCAAAGCATCTTTCAGGGGGCACATTTATTCCATGGTTGTGGGTTGTAGGTTAAAAACCCACATCCCATGGATAGGCTCTCGCTTATACTTGGTTTAGAGCCCAACCCCCACTTTCCCCCACTCTCCAGCATAGGCATGCCATCAGGGAAGACAAGCTAAGGGATTCTTTTAGAACCTAGGCGCTGCTGTCATTTGGAGGAGCCTCCCCACAATCAGGATACCTGAGCACGTCTCCGTGTGTGTGCTGGAGGTGGGGAAACAGATTCCACGCATCTTTATGGGGCACAGGTGTTCCAAGGTTGGGGAAGTAGTTTAAAACCCTCCACTACCCACAGAGATGCACTCGCTAATACTTGGCTTTAGAGCCCATCCCCCACCATCGCTTACTGCTAGGCCTAGGAAAACACTTAGGGAAGTCAAGCTAAGGGATTCTATTACAACCCAGGTGCTGCTGTCTGTTGGAGGAACCTCCCCACACTCAGAACCCCAGAACACTTCTTCCTGTGTGTGCTGGACGTGGGGAAACATAGCACACGCATTTTTCAGGGGTCACAGTAATTCCCAAGTTGTGGGTTGTAGTTTAAACATCTCCACTACCCATGGAGAGGCACACGCTAATACTTAGTTTTAGATCCCAACTCCCACTTTCAACCACACACTGGCCTAGGCAAACCATCAGGGAAGACAAGCAAAGGGATTCTATTCAAACCAAGACGCTGATGTCAGTTGGAGGAACTACCCCACCCTCAGGATACTGGAACCCAACCTTGTGTGGTGGGGAGATTTGAAGCCCCACTCCACGCAGATGAATGGGTGCTCAGGTGTTTCCCTTTATGGAGAATTCATCTAAATACTTCCTCAGTCCATCGGGGACACTCGCTACTATTTGGCCTCAAAGCCCAACCCCCAGGTTTCTCTCAGAGTCAGTCCTAGGGAAACACTCAGGGATTACAAGCTAAGGGATTCTATTAGAACCCAGCCGCTTCTGTCACCTGAAATTGCCAGCCCACACTCAGGATAGCAGAAAACTTCTTCATGTGTGTTCTGGTGGTGGGGATACAGAGTCCACGCTTTTTTCAAGGAGCACAGGTATTCCCATGTTGTGGGCTTTTGGTTAATAACCTCCAAATCCCATGGAGAAGCACTCGCTAATACTTGGATTTAGAGCCCAACCCACCCTTTCCCCAGCACTCCGTATCAGGCAACCAAACAGGGTAGACAAGTTAAGCGATTTTATAAGAACCAAGGCCCTGCTCTCAGTTGGAGGAGGCTGCCCACTCTCAGGATAACTGTGCAAGTGTTCGTGTGTGTGCTGGAGGTGTGGAAACAGACTCCACGGATCTTTATGGGGGCACAGGTGTTCCCAGGTTAGGGATGTAATATAAACACCTCCACAAACCATAGAGAGGTCATCGCAAATACTTGGCTTTGGAGCCCAAACCACACTTTCCCCCGCACTCCCGCCTAGGCTTTCCATCAGGGAAGACAAGCAAAGGAATTCAATTAGAACTCAGGCGCTGCTGTCAGTTGGAGGAACTTCCCTGCACTCAGAATTCCAGAACACATTCTTAGGTGTGGGAGAGATGTGCAGCCCCACTGCACCCTGATGAATGCAGGAAAAGGTGTTCCATTTAGGGAGAAGTCCTCTAAGTACTTCCTCAATGGATCAGGGGGCACTCACTGCTACGTGGCCTCCAAGCCCAACCCCCAGCTTTCCCTCATGGCCTGGTCTAAGAGAACACTCAGGGAACAGAAGCTAAGGGATACTAATGGAATCCAGGTGCTGCTGTCAGTTTGAGGAACTTCCCCACACTCAGAATACAAGAACACATTTCGTGTGTGTGCTGGATGTAGGGAAACAGTCATAGCATCTTTCAGGGGGCACATTTATTCCATGGTTGTGGGTTGTAGGTTAAAAACCCACATCCCATGGATAGGCTCTCGCTTATACTTGGTTTAGAGCCCAACCCCCACTTTCCCCCACTCTCCAGCCTAGGCATGCCATCAGGGAAGACAAGCTAAGGTATTCTTTAAGAACCCAGGCGCTGCTGTCATTTGGAGGAGCCTCCCCACAATCAGGATACCTGAGCACGTCTCCGTGTGTGTGCTGGCGGTGGGGAAAGAGATTCCACGCATCTTTATGGGGCACAGGTGTTCCAAGGTTGGGGAAGTAGTGTAAAACCCTCCACTACCCACAGAGATGCACTCGCTAATACTTGGCTTTAGAGCCCATCCCCCACCATCGCTTACTGCTAGGCCTTGGAAAACACTTAGGGAAGTCCAGCTAAGGGATTCTATTACAACCCAGGTGCTGCTGTCTGTTGGAGGAACCTCCCCACACTCAGAACCCCAGAACACTTCTTCCTGTGTGTGCTGGACGTGGGGAAACATAGCACACGCATTTTTCAGGGGTCACAGTAATTCCCAAGTTGTGGGTTGTAGTTTAAACATCTCCACTACCCATGGAGAGGCACACGCTAATACTTAGTTTTAGATCCCAAATCCCACTTTCAACCACACACTGGCCTAGGCAAACCATCAGGGAAGACAAGCAAAGGGATTCTATTCAAACCAAGACGCTGATGTCAGTTGGAGGAACTACCCCACCCTCAGGATACTGGAACCCAAACTTGTGTGGTGGGGAGATTTGAAGCCCCACTCCACGCAGATGAATGGGTGCTCAGGTGTTTCACTTTATGGAGAATTCATCTAAATACTTCCTCAGTCCATCGGGGACACTCGCTACTATTTGGCCTCAAAGCCCAACCCCCAGGTTTCTCTCAGAGTCAGTCCTAGGGAAACACTCAGGGATTACAAGCTAAGGGATTCTATTAGAACCCAGCCGCTTCTGTCGCCTGAAATTGCCAGCCCACACTCAGGATAGCAGAAAACTTCTTCATGTGTGTTCTGGTGGTGGGGATACAGAGTCCACGCTTTTTTCAAGGAGCACAGGTATTCCCATGTTGTGGGCTTTTGGTTAATAACCTCCAAATCCCATGGAGAAGCACTCGCTAATACTTGGATTTAGAGCCCAACCCACCCTTTCCCCAGCACTCCGTATCAGGCAACCAAACAGGGTAGACAAGTTAAGCGATTTTATAAGAACCAAGGCCCTGCTCTCAGTTGGAGGAGGCTGCCCACTCTCAGGATAACTGTGCAAGTGTTCGTGTGTGTGCTGGAGGTGTGGAAACAGACTCCACGGATCTTTATGGGGGCACAGGTGTTCCCAGGTTAGGGATGTAGTTTCAACACCTCCACAAACCATAGAGAGGTCATCGCAAATACTTGGTTTTGGAGCCCAAACCACACTTTCCCCCGCACTCCCGCCTAGGCTTTCCATCAGGGAAGACAAGCAAAGGGATTCAATTAGAACCCAGGCGCTGCTGGCAGTTGGAGGAACTTCCCTGCACTCAGAATTCCAGAACACATTCTTAGGTGTGGGAGAGATGTGCAGCCCCACTGCACCCAGATGAATGCAGGAAAAGGTGTTCCCTTTAGGGAGAAGTCCTCTAAGTACTTCCTCAATGGATCAGGGGGCACTCACTGCTACGTGGCCTCCAAGCCCAACCCCCAGCTTTCCCTCATGGCCTGGCCTAAAAGAACACTCAGGGAACAGAAGCTAAGGGATACTAATAGAATCCAGGTGCTGCTGTCAGTTTGAGGAACTTCCCCACACTCAGAATACCAGAACACATCTTCGTGTGTGTGCTGGATGTAGGGAAACAGTCAAAGCATCTTTCAGGGGGCACATTTATTCCATGGTTGTGGGTTGTAGGTTAAAAACCCACATCCCATGGATAGGCTCTCGCTTATACTTGGTTTAGAGCCCAACCCCCACTTTCCCCCACTCTCCAGCCTAGGCATGCCATCAGGGAAGACAAGCTAAGGTATTCTTTAAGAACCCAGGCGCTGCTGTCATTTGGAGGAGCCTCCCCACAATCAGGATACCTGAGCACGTCTCCGTGTTTGTGCTGGAGGTGGGGAAACAGATTCCACGCATCTTTATGGGGCACAGGTGTTCCAAGGTTGGGGAAGTAGTTTAAAACCCTCCACTACCCACAGAGATGCACTCGCTAATACTTGGCTTTAGAGCCCATCCCCCACCATCGCTTACTGCTAGGCCTAGGTAAACACTTAGGGAAGTCAAGCTAAGGGATTCTATTACAACCCAGGTGCTGCTGTCTGTTGGAGGAACCTCCCCACACTCAGAACCCCAGAACACTTCTTCCTGTGTGTGCTGGACGTGGGGAAACATACCACACGCATTTTTCAGGGGTCACAGTAATTCCCAAGTTGTGGGTTGTAGTTTAAACATCTCCACTACCCATGGAGAGGCACACGCTAATACTTAGTTTTAGATCCCAAATCCCACTTTCAACCACACACTGGCCTAGGCAAACCATCAGGGAAGACAAGCAAAGGGATTCTATTCAAACAAAGACGCTGATGTCAGTTGGAGGAACTACCCCACCCTCAGGATACTGGAACCCAACCTTGTGTGGTGGGGAGATTTGAAGCCCCACTCCACGCAGATGAATGGGTGCTCAGGTGTTTCCCTTTATGGAGAATTCATCTAAATACTTCCTCAGTCCATCGGGGACACTCGCTACTATTTGGCCTCAAAGCCCAACCCCCAGGTTTCTCTCAGAGTCAGTCCTAGGGAAACACTCAGGGATTACAAGCTAAGGGATTCTATTAGAACCCAGCCGCTTCTGTCACCTGAAATTGCCAGCCCACACTCAGGATAGCAGAAAACTTCTTCATGTGTGTTCTGGTGGTGGGGATACAGAGTCCACGCTTTTTTCAAGGAGCACAGGTATTCCCATGTTGTGGGCTTTTGGTTAATAACCTCCAAATCCCATGGAGAAGCACTCGCTAATACTTGGATTTAGAGCCCAACCCACCCTTTCCCCAGCACTCCGTATCAGGCAACCAAACAGGGTAGACAAGTTAAGCGATTTTATAAGAACCAAGGCCCTGCTCTCAGTTGGAGGAGGCTGCCCACTCTCAGGATAACTGTGCAAGTGTTCGTGTGTGTGCTGGAGGTGTGGAAACAGACTCCACGGAACTTTATGGGGGCACAGGTGTTCCCAGGTTAGGGATGTAGTTTAAACACCTCCACAAACCATAGAGAGGTCATCGCAAATACTTGGTTTTGGAGCCCAAACCACACATTCCCCCGCACTCCCGCCTAGGCTTTCCATCAGGGAAGACAAGCAAAGGGATTCAATTAGAACCCAGGCGCTGCTGGCAGTTGGAGGAACTTCCCTGCACTCAGAATTCCAGAACACATTCTTAGGTGTGGGAGAGATGTGCAGCCCCACTGCACCCAGATGAATGCAGGAAAAGGTGTTCCCTTTAGGGAGAAGTCCTCTAAGTACTTCCTCCATGAATCAGGGGGCACTCACTGCTACGTGGCCTCCAAGCCCAACCCCCAGCTTTCCCTCATGGCCTGGCCTAAAAGAACACCCAGGGAAGAGAAGCTAAGGGATACTAATAGAATTCAGGTGCTGCTGTCAGTTTGAGGAACTTCCCCACACTCAGAATACCAGAACACATCTTCGTGTGTGTGCTGGATGTAGGGAAACAGTCAAAGCATCTTTCAGGGGGCACATTTATTCCATGGTTGTGGGTTGTAGGTTAAAAACCCACATCCCATGGATAGGCTCTCGCTTATACTTGGTTTAGAGCCCAACCCCCACTTTCCCCCACTCTCCAGCATAGGCATGCCATCAGGGAAGACAAGCTAAGGGATTCTTTTAGAACCTAGGCGCTGCTGTCATTTGGAGGAGCCTCCCCACAATCAGGATACCTGAGCACGTCTCCGTGTGTGTGCTGGAGGTGGGGAAACAGATTCCACGCATCTTTATGGGGCACAGGTGTTCCAAGGTTGGGGAAGTAGTTTAAAACCCTCCACTACCCACAGAGATGCACTCGCTAATACTTGGCTTTAGAGCCCATCCCCCACCATCGCTTACTGCTAGGCCTAGGAAAACACTTAGGGAAGTCAAGCTAAGGGATTCTATTACAACCCAGGTGCTGCTGTCTGTTGGAGGAACCTCCCCACACTCAGAACCCCAGAACACTTCTTCCTGTGTGTGCTGGACGTGGGGAAACATAGCACACGCATTTTTCAGGGGTCACAGTAATTCCCAAGTTGTGGGTTGTAGTTTAAACATCTCCACTACCCATGGAGAGGCACACGCTAATACTTAGTTTTAGATCCCAACTCCCACTTTCAACCACACACTGGCCTAGGCAAACCATCAGGGAAGACAAGCAAAGGGATTCTATTCAAACCAAGACGCTGATGTCAGTTGGAGGAACTACCCCACCCTCAGGATACTGGAACCCAACCTTGTGTGGTGGGGAGATTTGAAGCCCCACTCCACGCAGATGAATGGGTGCTCAGGTGTTTCCCTTTATGGAGAATTCATCTAAATACTTCCTCAGTCCATCGGGGACACTCGCTACTATTTGGCCTCAAAGCCCAACCCCCAGGTTTCTCTCAGAGTCAGTCCTAGGGAAACACTCAGGGATTACAAGCTAAGGGATTCTATTAGAACCCAGCCGCTTCTGTCACCTGAAATTGCCAGCCCACACTCAGGATAGCAGAAAACTTCTTCATGTGTGTTCTGGTGGTGGGGATACAGAGTCCACGCTTTTTTCAAGGAGCACAGGTATTCCCATGTTGTGGGCTTTTGGTTAATAACCTCCAAATCCCATGGAGAAGCACTCGCTAATACTTGGATTTAGAGCCCAACCCACCCTTTCCCCAGCACTCCGTATCAGGCAACCAAACAGGGTAGACAAGTTAAGCGATTTTATAAGAACCAAGGCCCTGCTCTCAGTTGGAGGAGGCTGCCCACTCTCAGGATAACTGTGCAAGTGTTCGTGTGTGTGCTGGAGGTGTGGAAACAGACTCCACGGATCTTTATGGGGGCACAGGTGTTCCCAGGTTAGGGATGTAATATAAACACCTCCACAAACCATAGAGAGGTCATCGCAAATACTTGGCTTTGGAGCCCAAACCACACTTTCCCCCGCACTCCCGCCTAGGCTTTCCATCAGGGAAGACAAGCAAAGGAATTCAATTAGAACTCAGGCGCTGCTGTCAGTTGGAGGAACTTCCCTGCACTCAGAATTCCAGAACACATTCTTAGGTGTGGGAGAGATGTGCAGCCCCACTGCACCCTGATGAATGCAGGAAAAGGTGTTCCATTTAGGGAGAAGTCCTCTAAGTACTTCCTCAATGGATCAGGGGGCACTCACTGCTACGTGGCCTCCAAGCCCAACCCCCAGCTTTCCCTCATGGCCTGGTCTAAGAGAACACTCAGGGAACAGAAGCTAAGGGATACTAATGGAATCCAGGTGCTGCTGTCAGTTTGAGGAACTTCCCCACACTCAGAATACAAGAACACATTTCGTGTGTGTGCTGGATGTAGGGAAACAGTCATAGCATCTTTCAGGGGGCACATTTATTCCATGGTTGTGGGTTGTAGGTTAAAAACCCACATCCCATGGATAGGCTCTCGCTTATACTTGGTTTAGAGCCCAACCCCCACTTTCCCCCACTCTCCAGCCTAGGCATGCCATCAGGGAAGACAAGCTAAGGTATTCTTTAAGAACCCAGGCGCTGCTGTCATTTGGAGGAGCCTCCCCACAATCAGGATACCTGAGCACGTCTCCGTGTGTGTGCTGGCGGTGGGGAAAGAGATTCCACGCATCTTTATGGGGCACAGGTGTTCCAAGGTTGGGGAAGTAGTGTAAAACCCTCCACTACCCACAGAGATGCACTCGCTAATACTTGGCTTTAGAGCCCATCCCCCACCATCGCTTACTGCTAGGCCTTGGAAAACACTTAGGGAAGTCCAGCTAAGGGATTCTATTACAACCCAGGTGCTGCTGTCTGTTGGAGGAACCTCCCCACACTCAGAACCCCAGAACACTTCTTCCTGTGTGTGCTGGACGTGGGGAAACATAGCACACGCATTTTTCAGGGGTCACAGTAATTCCCAAGTTGTGGGTTGTAGTTTAAACATCTCCACTACCCATGGAGAGGCACACGCTAATACTTAGTTTTAGATCCCAAATCCCACTTTCAACCACACACTGGCCTAGGCAAACCATCAGGGAAGACAAGCAAAGGGATTCTATTCAAACCAAGACGCTGATGTCAGTTGGAGGAACTACCCCACCCTCAGGATACTGGAACCCAAACTTGTGTGGTGGGGAGATTTGAAGCCCCACTCCACGCAGATGAATGGGTGCTCAGGTGTTTCACTTTATGGAGAATTCATCTAAATACTTCCTCAGTCCATCGGGGACACTCGCTACTATTTGGCCTCAAAGCCCAACCCCCAGGTTTCTCTCAGAGTCAGTCCTAGGGAAACACTCAGGGATTACAAGCTAAGGGATTCTATTAGAACCCAGCCGCTTCTGTCGCCTGAAATTGCCAGCCCACACTCAGGATAGCAGAAAACTTCTTCATGTGTGTTCTGGTGGTGGGGATACAGAGTCCACGCTTTTTTCAAGGAGCACAGGTATTCCCATGTTGTGGGCTTTTGGTTAATAACCTCCAAATCCCATGGAGAAGCACTCGCTAATACTTGGATTTAGAGCCCAACCCACCCTTTCCCCAGCACTCCGTATCAGGCAACCAAACAGGGTAGACAAGTTAAGCGATTTTATAAGAACCAAGGCCCTGCTCTCAGTTGGAGGAGGCTGCCCACTCTCAGGATAACTGTGCAAGTGTTCGTGTGTGTGCTGGAGGTGTGGAAACAGACTCCACGGATCTTTATGGGGGCACAGGTGTTCCCAGGTTAGGGATGTAGTTTCAACACCTCCACAAACCATAGAGAGGTCATCGCAAATACTTGGTTTTGGAGCCCAAACCACACTTTCCCCCGCACTCCCGCCTAGGCTTTCCATCAGGGAAGACAAGCAAAGGGATTCAATTAGAACCCAGGCGCTGCTGGCAGTTGGAGGAACTTCCCTGCACTCAGAATTCCAGAACACATTCTTAGGTGTGGGAGAGATGTGCAGCCCCACTGCACCCAGATGAATGCAGGAAAAGGTGTTCCCTTTAGGGAGAAGTCCTCTAAGTACTTCCTCAATGGATCAGGGGGCACTCACTGCTACGTGGCCTCCAAGCCCAACCCCCAGCTTTCCCTCATGGCCTGGCCTAAAAGAACACTCAGGGAACAGAAGCTAAGGGATACTAATAGAATCCAGGTGCTGCTGTCAGTTTGAGGAACTTCCCCACACTCAGAATACCAGAACACATCTTCGTGTGTGTGCTGGATGTAGGGAAACAGTCAAAGCATCTTTCAGGGGGCACATTTATTCCATGGTTGTGGGTTGTAGGTTAAAAACCCACATCCCATGGATAGGCTCTCGCTTATACTTGGTTTAGAGCCCAACCCCCACTTTCCCCCACTCTCCAGCCTAGGCATGCCATCAGGGAAGACAAGCTAAGGTATTCTTTAAGAACCCAGGCGCTGCTGTCATTTGGAGGAGCCTCCCCACAATCAGGATACCTGAGCACGTCTCCGTGTTTGTGCTGGAGGTGGGGAAACAGATTCCACGCATCTTTATGGGGCACAGGTGTTCCAAGGTTGGGGAAGTTGTTTAAAACCCTCCACTACCCACAGAGATGCACTCGCTAATACTTGGCTTTAGAGCCCATCCCCCACCATCGCTTACTGCTAGGCCTAGGAAAACACTTAGGGAAGTCAAGCTAAGGGATTCTATTACAACCCAGGTGCTGCTGTCTGTTGGAGGAACCTCCCCACACTCAGAACCCCAGAACACTTCTTCCTGTGTGTGCTGGACGTGGGGAAACATAGCACACGCATTTTTCAGGGGTCACAGTAATTCCCAAGTTGTGGGTTGTAGTTTAAACATCTCCACTACCCATGGAGAGGCACACGCTAATACTTAGTTTTAGATCCCAAATCCCACTTTCAACCACACACTGGCCTAGGCAAACCATCAGGGAAGACAAGCAAAGGGATTCTATTCAAACCAAGACGCTGATGTCAGTTGGAGGAACTACCCCACCCTCAGGATACTGGAACCCAACCTTGTGTGGTGGGGAGATTTGAAGCCCCACTCCACGCAGATGAATGGGTGCTCAGGTGTTTCCCTTTATGGAGAATTCATCTAAATACTTCCTCAGTCCATCGGGGACACTCGCTACTATTTGGCCTCAAAGCCCAACCCCCAGGTTTCTCTCAGAGTCAGTCCTAGGGAAACACTCAGGGATTACAAGCTAAGGGATTCTATTAGAACCCAGCCGCTTCTGTCACCTGAAATTGCCAGCCCACACTCAGGATAGCAGAAAACTTCTTCATGTGTGTTCTGGTGGTGGGGATACAGAGTCCACGCTTTTTTCAAGGAGCACAGGTATTCCCATGTTGTGGGCTTTTGGTTAATAACCTCCAAATCCCATGGAGAAGCACTCGCTAATACTTGGATTTAGAGCCCAACCCACCCTTTCCCCAGCACTCCGTATCAGGCAACCAAACAGGGTAGACAAGTTAAGCGATTTTATAAGAACCAAGGCCCTGCTCTCAGTTGGAGGAGGCTGCCCACTCTCAGGATAACTGTGCAAGTGTTCGTGTGTGTGCTGGAGGTGTGGAAACAGACTCCACGGATCTTTATGGGGGCACAGGTGTTCCCAGGTTAGGGATGTAGTTTAAACACCTCCACAAACCATAGAGAGGTCATCGCAAATACTTGGTTTTGGAGCCCAAACCACACTTTCCCCCGCACTCCCGCCTAGGCTTTCCATCAGGGAAGACAAGCAAAGGGATTCAATTAGAACCCAGGCGCTGCTGTCAGTTGGAGGAACTTCCCTGCACTCAGAATTCCAGAACACATTCTTAGGTGTGGGAGAGATGTGCAGCCCCACTGCACCCAGATGAATGCAGGAAAAGGTGTTCCCTTTAGGGAGAAGTCCTCTAAGTACTTCCTCAATGGATCAGGGGGCACTCACTGCTACGTGGCCTCCACGCCCAACCCCCAGCTTTCCCTCATGGCCTGGCCTAAAAGAACACTCAGGGAACAGAAGATAAGGGATACTAATAGAATCCAGGTGCTACTGTCTGTTTGAGGAACTTCCCCACACTCAGAATACCAGAACACATCTTCGTGTGTGTGCTGGATGTAGGGAAACAGTCAAAGCATCTTTCAGGGGGCACATTTATTCCATGGTTGTGGGTTGTAGGTTAAAAACCCACATCCCATGGATAGGCTCTCGCTTATACTTGGTTTAGAGCCCAACCCCCACTTTCCCCCACTCTCCAGCCTAGGCATGCCATCAGGGAAGACAAGCTAAGGGATTCTTTTAAATCCCAGGCGCTGCTGTCATTTGGAGGAGCCTCCCCACAATCAGGATACCTGAGCACGTCTCCGTGTGTGTGCTGGAGGTGGGGAAACAGATTCCACGCATCTTTATGGGGCACAGGTGTTCCAAGGTTGGGGAAGTAGTTTAAAACCCTCCACTACCCACAGAGATGCACTCGCTAATACTTGGCTTTAGAGCCCATCCCCCACCATCGCTTACTGCTAGGCCTAGGTAAACACTTAGGGAAGTCCAGCTAAGGGATTCTATTACAACCCAGGTGCTGCTGTCTGTTGGAGGAACCTCCCCACACTCAGAACCCCAGAACACTTCTTCCTGTGTGTGCTGGACGTGGGGAAACATAGCACACGCATTTTTCAGGGGTCACAGTAATTCCCAAGTTGTGGGTTGTAGTTTAAACATCTCCACTACCCATGGAGAGGCACACGCTAATACTTAGTTTTAGATCCCAAATCCCACTTTCAACCACACACTGGCCTAGGCAAACCATCAGGGAAGACACGCAAAGGGATTCTATTCAAACCAAGACGCTGATGTCAGTTGGAGGAACTACCCCACCCTCAGGATACTGGAACCCAACCTTGTGTGGTGGGGAGATTTGAAGCCCCACTCCACGCAGATGAATGGGTGCTCAGGTGTTTCCCTTTATGGAGAATTCATCTAAATACTTCCTCAGTCCATCGGGGACACTCGCTACTATTTGGCCTCAAAGCCCAACCCCCAGGTTTCTCTCAGAGTCAGTCCTAGGGAAACACTCAGGGATTACAAGCTAAGGGATTCTATTAGAACCCAGCCGCTTCTGTCACCTGAAATTGCCAGCCCACACTCAGGATAGCAGAAAACTTCTTCATGTGTGTTCTGGTGGTGGGGATACAGAGTCCACGCTTTTTTCAAGGAGCACAGGTATTCCCATGTTGTGGGCTTTTGGTTAATAACCTCCAAATCCCATGGAGAAGCACTCGCTAATACTTGGATTTAGAGCCCAACCCACCCTTTCCCCAGCACTCCGTATCAGGCAACCAAACAGGGTAGACAAGTTAAGCGATTTTATAAGAACCAAGGCCCTGCTCTCAGTTGGAGGAGGCTGCCCACTCTCAGGATAACTGTGCAAGTGTTCGTGTGTGTGCTGGAGGTGTGGAAACAGACTCCACGGATCTTTATGGGGGCACAGGTGTTCCCAGGTTAGGGATGTAGTTTCAACACCTCCACAAACCATAGAGAGGTCATCGCAAATACTTGGTTTTGGAGCCCAAACCACACTTTCCCCCGCACTCCCGCCTAGGCTTTCCATCAGGGAAGACAAGCAAAGGGATTCAATTAGAACCCAGGCGCTGCTGGCAGTTGGAGGAACTTCCCTGCACTCAGAATTCCAGAACACATTCTTAGGTGTGGGAGAGATGTGCAGCCCCACTGCACCCAGATGAATGCAGGAAAAGGTGTTCCCTTTAGGGAGAAGTCCTCTAAGTACTTCCTCAATGGATCAGGGGGCACTCACTGCTACGTGGCCTCCAAGCCCAACCCCCAGCTTTCCCTCATGGCCTGGCCTAAAAGAACACTCAGGGAACAGAAGCTAAGGGATACTAATAGAATCCAGGTGCTGCTGTCAGTTTGAGGAACTTCCCCACACTCAGAATACCAGAACACATCTTCGTGTGTGTGCTGGATGTAGGGAAACAGTCAAAGCATCTTTCAGGGGGCACATTTATTCCATGGTTGTGGGTTGTAGGTTAAAAACCCACATCCCATGGATAGGCTCTCGCTTATACTTGGTTTAGAGCCCAACCCCCACTTTCCCCCACTCTCCAGGCTAGGCATGCCATCAGGGAAGACAAGCTAAGGGATTCTTTTAAATCCCAGGCGCTGCTGTCATTTGGAGGAGCCTCCCCACAATCAGGATACCTGAGCACGTCTCCGTGTGTGTGCTGGAGGTGGGGAAACAGATTCCACGCATCTTTATGGGGCACAGGTGTTCCAAGGTTGGGGAAGTAGTTTAAAACCCTCCACTACCCACAGAGATGCACTCGCTAATACTTGGCTTTAGAGCCCATCCCCCACCATCGCTTACTGCTAGGCCTAGGTAAACACTTAGGGAAGTCCAGCTAAGGGATTCTATTACAACCCAGGTGCTGCTGTCTGTTGGAGGAACCTCCCCACACTCAGAACCCCAGAACACTTCTTCCTGTGTGTGCTGGACGTGGGGAAACATAGCACACGCATTTTTCAGGGGTCACAGTAATTCCCAAGTTGTGGGTTGTAGTTTAAACATCTCCACTACCCATGGAGAGGCACACGCTAATACTTAGTTTTAGATCCCAAATCCCACTTTCAACCACACACTGGCCTAGGCAAACCATCAGGGAAGACACGCAAAGGGATTCTATTCAAACCAAGACGCTGATGTCAGTTGGAGGAACTACCCCACCCTCAGGATACTGGAACCCAACCTTGTGTGGTGGGGAGATTTGAAGCCCCACTCCACGCAGATGAATGGGTGCTCAGGTGTTTCCCTTTATGGAGAATTCATCTAAATACTTCCTCAGTCCATCGGGGACACTCGCTACTATTTGGCCTCAAAGCCCAACCCCCAGGTTTCTCTCAGAGTCAGTCCTAGGGAAACACTCAGGGATTACAAGCTAAGGGATTCTATTAGAACCCAGCCGCTTCTGTCACCTGAAATTGCCAGCCCACACTCAGGATAGCAGAAAACTTCTTCATGTGTGTTCTGGTGGTGGGGATACAGAGTCCACGCTTTTTTCAAGGAGCACAGGTATTCCCATGTTGTGGGCTTTTGGTTAATAACCTCCAAATCCCATGGAGAAGCACTCGCTAATACTTGGATTTAGAGCCCAACCCACCCTTTCCCCAGCACTCCGTATCAGGCAACCAAACAGGGTAGACAAGTTAAGCGATTTTATAAGAACCAAGGCCCTGCTCTCAGTTGGAGGAGGCTGCCCACTCTCAGGATAACTGTGCAAGTGTTCGTGTGTGTGCTGGAGGTGTGGAAACAGACTCCACGGATCTTTATGGGGGCACAAGTGTTCCCAGGTTAGGGATGTAGTTTAAACACCTCCACAAACCATAGAGAGGTCATCGCAAATACTTGGTTTTGGAGCCCAAACCACACTTTCCCCCGCACTCCCGCCTAGGCTTTCCATCAGGGAAGACAAGCAAAGGGATTCAATTAGAACCCAGGCGCTGCTGTCAGTTGGAGGAACTTCCCTGCACTCAGAATTCCAGAACACATTCTTAAGTGTGGGAGAGATGTGCAGCCCCACTGCACACAGATGAATGCAGGAAAAGGTGTTCCCTTTAGGGAGAAGTCCTCTAAGTACTTCCTCAATGGATCAGGGGGCACTCACTGCTACGTGGCCTCCAAGCCCAACCCCCAGCTTTCCCTCATGGTCTGGCCTAAAAGAACACTCAGGGAACAGAAGCTAAGGGATACTAATAGAATCCAGGTGCTGCTGTCAGTTTGAGGAACTTCCCCACACTCAGAATACAAGAACACATCTTCGTGTGTGTGCTGGATGTAGGGAAACAGTCAAAGCATCTTTCAGGGGGCACATTTATTCCATGGTTGTGGGTTGTAGGTTAAAAACCCACATCCCATGGATAGGCTCTCGCTTATACTTGGTTTAGAGCCCAACCCCCACTTTCCCCCACTCTCCAGCCTAGGCATGCCATCAGGGAAGACAAGCTAAGGGATTCTTTTAGAACCCAGGCGCTGCTGTCATTTGGAGGAGCCTCCCCACAATCAGGATACCTGAGCACGTCTCCGTGTGTGTGCTGGAGGTGGGGAAACAGATTCCACGCATCTTTATGGGGCACAGGTGTTCCAAGGTTGGGGAAGTAGTTTAAAACCCTCCACTACCCACAGAGATGCACTCGCTAATACTTGGCTTTAGAGCCCATCCCCCACCATCGCTTACTGCTAGGCCTAGGAAAACACTTAGGGAAGTCAAGCTAAGGGATTCTATTACAACCCAGGTGCTGCTGTCTGTTGGAGGAACCTCCCCACACTCAGAACCCCAGAACACTTCTTCCTGTTTGTGCTGGACGTGGGGAAACATAGCACACGCATTTTTCAGGGGTCACAGTAATTCCCAAGTTGTGGGTTGTAGTTTAAACATCTCCACTACCCATGGAGAGGCACACGCTAATACTTAGTTTTAGATCCCAAATCCCACTTTCAACCACACACTGGCCTAGGCAAACCATCAGGGAAGACACGCAAAGGGATTCTATTCAAACCAAGACGCTGATGTCAGTTGGAGGAACTACCCCACCCTCAGGATACTGGAACCCAACCTTGTGTGGTGGGGAGATTTGAAGCCCCACTCCACGCAGATGAATGGGTGCTCAGGTGTTTCCCTTTATGGAGAATTCATCTAAATACTTCCTCAGTCCATCGGGGACACTCGCTACTATTTGGCCTCAAAGCCCAACCCCCAGGTTTCTCTCAGAGTCAGTCCTAGGGAAACACTCAGGGATTACAAGCTAAGGGATTCTATTAGAACCCAGCCGCTTCTGTCGCCTGAAATTGCCAGCCCACACTCAGGATAGCAGAAAACTTCTTCATGTGTGTTCTGGTGGTGGGGATACAGAGTCCACGCTTTTTTCAAGGAGCACAGGTATTCCCATGTTGTGGGCTTTTGGTTAATAACCTCCAAATCCCATGGAGAAGCACTCGCTAATACTTGGATTTAGAGCCCAACCCACCCTTTCCCCAGCACTCCGTATCAGGCAACCAAACAGGGTAGACAAGTTAAGCGATTTTATAAGAACCAAGGCCCTGCTCTCAGGTGGAGGATGCTGCCCACTCTCAGGATAACTGTGCAAGTGTTCGTGTGTGTGCTGGAGGTGTGGAAACAGACTCCACGGATCTTTATGGGGGCACAGGTGTTCCCAGGTTAGGGATGTAGTTTAAACACCTCCACAAACCATAGAGAGGTCATCGCAAATACTTGGTTTTGGAGCCCAAACCACACTTTCCCCCGCACTCCCGCCTAGGCTTTCCATCAGGGAAGACAAGCAAAGGGATTCAATTAGAACCCAGGCGCTGCTGTCAGTTGGAGGAACTTCCCTGCACTCAGAATTCCAGAACACATTCTTAGGTGTGGGAGAGATGTGCAGCCCCACTGCACCCAGATGAATGCAGGAAAAGGTGTTCCCTTTAGGGAGAAGTCCTCTAAGTACTTCCTCAATGGATCAGAGGGCATTCACTGCTACGTGGCCTCCACGCCCAACCCCCAGCTTTCCCTCATGGCCTGGCCTAAAAGAACACTCAGGGAACAGAAGATAAGGGATACTAATAGAATCCAGGTGCTACTGTCAGTTTGAGGAACTTCCCCACACTCAGAATACCAGAACACATCTTCGTGTGTGTGCTGGATGTAGGGAAACAGTCAAAGCATCTTTCAGGGGGCACATTTATTCCATGGTTGTGGGTTGTAGGTTAAAAACCCACATCCCATGGATAGGCTCTCGCTTATACTTGGTTTAGAGCCCAACCCCCACTTTCCCCCACTCTCCAGCCTAGGCATGCCATCAGGGAAGACAAGCTAAGGGATTCTTTTAAATCCCAGGGGCTGCTGTCATTTGGAGGAGCCTCCCCACAATCAGGATACCTGAGCACGTCTCCGTGTGTGTGCTGGAGGTGGGGAAACAGATTCCACGCATCTTTATGGGGCACAGGTGTTCCAAGGTTGGGGAAGTAGTTTAAAACCCTCCACTACCCACAGAGATGCACTCGCTAATACTTGGCTTTAGAGCCCATCCCCCACCATCGCTTACTGCTAGGCCTAGGTAAACACTTAGGGAAGTCCAGCTAAGGGATTCTATTACAACCCAGGTGCTGCTGTCTCTTGGAGGAACCTCCCCACACTCAGAACCCCAGAACACTTCTTCCTGTGTGTGCTGGACGTGGGGAAACATAGCACACGCATTTTTCAGGGGTCACAGTAATTCCCAAGTTGTGGGTTGTAGTTTAAACATCTCCACTACCCATGGAGAGGCACACGCTAATACTTAGTTTTAGATCCCAAATCCCACTTTCAACCACACACTGGCCTAGGCAAACCATCAGGGAAGACACGCAAAGGGATTCTATTCAAACCAAGACGCTGATGTCAGTTGGAGGAACTACCCCACCCTCAGGATACTGGAACCCAACCTTGTGTGGTGGGGAGATTTGAAGCCCCACTCCACGCAGATGAATGGGTGCTCAGGTGTTTCCCTTTATGGAGAATTCATCTAAATACTTCCTCAGTCCATCGGGGACACTCGCTACTATTTGGCCTCAAAGCCCAACCCCCAGGTTTCTCTCAGAGTCAGTCCTAGGGAAACACTCAGGGATTACAAGCTAAGGGATTCTATTAGAACCCAGCCGCTTCTGTCACCTGAAATTGCCAGCCCACACTCAGGATAGCAGAAAACTTCTTCATGTGTGTTCTGGTGGTGGGGATACAGAGTCCACGCTTTTTTCAAGGAGCACAGGTATTCCCATGTTGTGGGCTTTTGGTTAATAACCTCCAAATCCCATGGAGAAGCACTCGCTAATACTTGGATTTAGAGCCCAACCCACCCTTTCCCCAGCACTCCGTATCAGGCAACCAAACAGGGTAGACAAGTTAAGCGATTTTATAAGAACCAAGGCCCTGCTCTCAGTTGGAGGAGGCTGCCCACTCTCAGGATAACTGTGCAAGTGTTCGTGTGTGTGCTGGAGGTGTGGAAAAAGACTCCACGGATATTTATGGGGGCACAAGTGTTCCCAGGTTAGGGATGTAGTTTAAACACCTCCACAAACCATAGAGAGGTCATCGCAAATACTTGGTTTTGGAGCCCAAACCACACTTTCCCCCGCACTCCCGCCTAGGATTTCCATCAGGGAAGACAAGCAAAGGAATTCAATTAGAACCCAGGCGCTGCTGTCAGTTGGAGGAACTTCCCTGCACTCAGAATTCCAGAACACATTCTTAGGTGTGGGAGAGATGTGCAGCCCCACTGCACCCAGATGAATGCAGGAAAAGGTGTTCCATTTAGGGAGAAGTCCTCTAAGTACTTCCTCAATGGATCAGGGGGCACTCACTGCTACGTGGCCTCCAAGCCCAACCCCCAGCTTTCCCTCATGGCCTGGTCTAAGAGAACACTCAGGGAACAGAAGCTAAGGGATACTAATGGAATCCAGGTGCTGCTGTCAGTTTGAGGAACTTCCCCACACTCAGAATACCAGAACACATCTTCGTGTGTGTGCTGGATGTAGGGAAACAGTCAAAGCATCTTTCAGGGGGCACATTTATTCCATGGTTGTGGGTTGTAGGTTAAAAACCCACATCCCATGGATAGGCTCTCGCTTATACTTGGTTTAGAGCCCAACCCCCACTTTCCCCCACTCTCCAGCCTAGGCATGCCATCAGGGAAGACAAGCTAAGGGATTCTTTAAGAACCCAGGCGCTGCTGTCATTTGGAGGAACCTCCCCACAATCAGGATACCTGAGCACGTCTCCGTGTGTGTGCTGGAGGTGGGGAAACAGATTCCACGCATCTTTATGGGGCACAGGTGTTCCAAGGTTGGGGAAGTAGTTTAAAACCCTCCACTACCCACAGAGATGCACTCGCTAATACTTGGCTTTAGAGCCCATCCCCCACCATCGCTTACTGCTAGGCCTAGGAAAACACTTAGGGAAGTCAAGCTAAGGGATTCTATTACAACCCAGGTGCTGCTGTCTGTTGGAGGAACCTCCCCACACTCAGAACCCCAGAACACTTCTTCCTGTGTGTGCTGGACGTGGGGAAACATAGCACACGCATTTTTCAGGGGTCACAGTAATTCCCAAGTTGTGGGTTGTAGTTTAAACATCTCCACTACCCATGGAGAGGCACACGCTAATACTTAGTTTTAGATCCCAACTCCCACTTTCAACCACACACTGGCCTAGGCAAACCATCAGGGAAGACACGCAAAGGGATTCTATTCAAACCAAGACGCTGATGTCAGTTGGAGGAACTACCCCACCCTCAGGATACTGGAACCCAACCTTGTGTGGTGGGGAGATTTGAAGCCCCACTCCACGCAGATGAATGGGTGCTCAGGTGTTTCCCTTTATGGAGAATTCATCTAAATACTTCCTCAGTCCATCGGGGACACTCGCTACTATTTGGCCTCAAAGCCCAACCCCCAGGTTTCTCTCAGAGTCAGTCCTAGGGAAACACTCAGGGATTACAAGCTAAGGGATTCTATTAGAACCCAGCCGCTTCTGTCACCTGAAATTGCCAGCCCACACTCAGGATAGCAGAAAACTTCTTCATGTGTGTTCTGGTGGTGGGGATACAGAGTCCACGCTTTTTTCAAGGAGCACAGGTATTCCCATGTTGTGGGCTTTTGGTTAATAACCTCCAAATCCCATGGAGAAGCACTCGCTAATACTTGGATTTAGAGCCCAACCCACCCTTTCCCCAGCACTCCGTATCAGGCAACCAAACAGGGTAGACAAGTTAAGCGATTTTATAAGAACCAAGGCCCTGCTCTCAGTTGGAGGAGGCTGCCCACTCTTTGGATAACTGTGCAAGTGTTCGTGTGTGTGCTGGAGGTGTGGAAAAAGACTCCACGGATATTTATGGGGGCACAAGTGTTCCCAGGTTAGGGATGTAGTTTAAACACCTCCACAAACCATAGAGAGGTCATCGCAAATACTTGGTTTTGGAGCCCAAACCACACTTTCCCCCGCACTCCCGCCTAGGATTTCCATCAGGGAAGACAAGCAAAGGAATTCAATTAGAACCCAGGCGCTGCTGTCAGTTGGAGGAACTTCCCTGCACTCAGAATTCCAGAACACATTCTTAGGTGTGGGAGAGATGTGCAGCCCCACTGCACCCAGATGAATGCAGGAAAATGTGTTCCATTTAGGGAGAAGTCCTCTAAGTACTTCCTCAATGGATCAGGGGGCACTCACTGCTACGTGGCCTCCAAGCCCAACCCCCAGCTTTCCCTCATGGCCTGGTCTAAGAGAACACTCAGGGAACAGAAGCTAAGGGATACTAATGGAATCCAGGTGCTGCTGTCAGTTTGAGGAACTTCCCCACACTCAGAATACCAGAACACATCTTCGTGTGTGTGCTGGATGTAGGGAAACAGTCAAAGCATCTTTCAGGGGGCACATTTATTCCATGGTTGTGGGTTGTAGGTTAAAAACCCACATCCCATGGATAGGCTCTCGCTTATACTTGGTTTAGAGCCCAACCCCCACTTTCCCCCACTCTCCAGCCTAGGCATGCCATCAGGGAAGACAAGCTAAGGGATTCTTTAAGAACCCAGGCGCTGCTGTCATTTGGAGGAACCTCCCCACAATCAGGATACCTGAGCACGTCTCCGTGTGTGTGCTGGAGGTGGGGAAACAGATTCCACGCATCTTTATGGGGCACAGGTGTTCCAAGGTTGGGGAAGTAGTTTAAAACCCTCCACTACCCACAGAGATGCACTCGCTAATACTTGGCTTTAGAGCCCATCCCCCACCATCGCTTACTGCTAGGCCTAGGAAAACACTTAGGGAAGTCAAGCTAAGGGATTCTATTACAACCCAGGTGCTGCTGTCTGTTGGAGGAACCTCCCCACACTCAGAACCCCAGAACACTTCTTCCTGTGTGTGCTGGACGTGGGGAAACATAGCACACGCATTTTTCAGGGGTCACAGTAATTCCCAAGTTGTGGGTTGTAGTTTAAACATCTCCACTACCCATGGAGAGGCACACGCTAATACTTAGTTTTAGATCCCAACTCCCACTTTCAACCACACACTGGCCTAGGCAAACCATCAGGGAAGACACGCAAAGGGATTCTATTCAAACCAAGACGCTGATGTCAGTTGGAGGAACTACCCCACCCTCAGGATACTGGAACCCAACCTTGTGTGGTGGGGAGATTTGAAGCCCCACTCCACGCAGATGAATGGGTGCTCAGGTGTTTCCCTTTATGGAGAATTCATCTAAATACTTCCTCAGTCCATCGGGGACACTCGCTACTATTTGGCCTCAAAGCCCAACCCCCAGGTTTCTCTCAGAGTCAGTCCTAGGGAAACACTCAGGGATTACAAGCTAAGGGATTCTATTAGAACCCAGCCGCTTCTGTCACCTGAAATTGCCAGCCCACACTCAGGATAGCAGAAAACTTCTTCATGTGTGTTCTGGTGGTGGGGATACAGAGTCCACGCTTTTTTCAAGGAGCACAGGTATTCCCATGTTGTGGGCTTTTGGTTAATAACCTCCAAATCCCATGGAGAAGCACTCGCTAATACTTGGATTTAGAGCCCAACCCACCCTTTCCCCAGCACTCCGTATCAGGCAACCAAACAGGGTAGACAAGTTAAGCGATTTTATAAGAACCAAGGCCCTGCTCTCAGTTGGAGGAGGCTGCCCACTCTCAGGATAACTGTGCAAGTGTTCGTGTGTGTGCTGGAGGTGTGGAAACAGACTCCACGGATATTTATGGGGGCACAAGTGTTCCCAGGTTAGGGATGTAGTTTAAACACCTCCACAAACCATAGAGAGGTCATCGCAAATACTTGGTTTTGGAGCCCAAACCACACTTTCCCCCGCACTCCCGCCTAGGCTTTCCATCAGGGAAGACAAGCAAAGGGATTCAATTAGAACCCAGGCGCTGCTGTCAGTTGGAGGAACTTCCCTGCACTCAGAATTCCAGAACACATTCTTAGGTGTGGGAGAGATGTGCAGCCCCACTGCACACAGATGAATGCAGGAAAAGGTGTTCCCTTTAGGGAGAAGTCCTCTAAGTACTTCCTCAATGGATCAGGGGGCACTCACTGCTACGTGGCCTCCAAGCCCAACCCCCAGCTTTCCCTCATGGTCTGGCCTAAAAGAACACTCAGGGAACAGAAGCTAAGGGATACTAATAGAATCCAGGTGCTGCTGTCAGTTTGAGGAACTTCCCCACACTCAGAATACAAGAACACATCTTCGTGTGTGTGCTGGATGTAGGGAAACAGTCAAAGCATCTTTCAGGGGGCACATTTATTCCATGGTTGTGGGTTGTAGGTTAAAAACCCACATCCCATGGATAGGCTCTCGCTTATACTTGGTTTAGAGCCCAACCCCCACTTTCCCCCACTCTCCAGCCTAGGCATGCCATCAGGGAAGACAAGCTAAGGGATTCTTTTAGAACCCAGGCGCTGCTGTCATTTGGAGGAGCCTCCCCACAATCAGGATACCTGAGCACGTCTCCGTGTGTGTGCTGGAGGTGGGGAAACAGATTCCACGCATCTTTATGGGGCACAGGTGTTCCAAGGTTGGGGAAGTAGTTTAAAACCCTCCACTACCCACAGAGATGCACTCGCTAATACTTGGCTTTAGAGCCCATCCCCCACCATCGCTTACTGCTAGGCCTAGGAAAACACTTAGGGAAGTCAAGCTAAGGGATTCTATTACAACCCAGGTGCTGCTGTCTGTTGGAGGAACCTCCCCACACTCAGAACCCCAGAACAATTCTTCCTGTTTGTGCTATACGTGGGGAAACATAGCACACGCATTTTTCAGGGGTCACAGTAATTCCCAAGTTGTGGGTTGTAGTTTAAACATCTCCACTACCCATGGAGAGGCACACGCTAATACTTAGTTTTAGATCCCAAATCCCACTTTCAACCACACACTGGCCTAGGCAAACCATCAGGGAAGACACGCAAAGGGATTCTATTCAAACCAAGACGCTGATGTCAGTTGGAGGAACTACCCCACCCTCAGGATACTGGAACCCAACCTTGTGTGGTGGGGAGATTTGAAGCCCCACTCCACGCAGATGAATGGGTGCTCAGGTGTTTCCCTTTATGGAGAATTCATCTAAATACTTCCTCAGTCCATCGGGGACACTCGCTACTATTTGGCCTCAAAGCCCAACCCCCAGGTTTCTCTCAGAGTCAGTCCTAGGGAAACACTCAGGGATTACAAGCTAAGGGATTCTATTAGAACCCAGCCGCTTCTGTCACCTGAAATTGCCAGCCCACACTCAGGATAGCAGAAAACTTCTTCATGTGTGTTCTGGTGGTGGGGATACAGAGTCCACGCTTTTTTCAAGGAGCACAGGTATTCCCATGTTGTGGGCTTTTGGTTAATAACCTCCAAATCCCATGGAGAAGCACTCGCTAATACTTGGATTTAGAGCCCAACCCACCCTTTCCCCAGCACTCCGTATCAGGCAACCAAACAGGGTAGACAAGTTAAGCGATTATATAAGAACCAAGGCCCTGCTTTCAGTTGGAGGAGGCTGCCCACTCTCAGGATAACTGTGCAAGTGTTCGTGTGTGTGCTGGAGGTGTGGAAACAGACTCCACGGATCTTTATGGGGGCACAGGTGTTCCCAGGTTAGGGATGTAGTTTAAACACCTCCACAAACCATAGAGAGGTCATCGCAAATACTTGGTTTTGGAGCCCAAACCACACTTTCCCCCGCACTCCCGCCTAGGCTTTCCATCAGGGAAGACAAGCAAAGGGATTCAATTAGAACCCAGGCGCTGCTGTCAGTTGGAGGAACTTCCCTGCACTCAGAATTCCAGAACACATTCTTAGGTGTGGGAGAGATGTGCAGCCCCACTGCACCCAGATGAATGCAGGAAAAGGTGTTCCCTTTAGGGAGAAGTCCTCTAAGTACTTCCTCAATGGATCAGGGGGCACTCACTGCTACGTGGCCTCCAAGCCCAACCCCCAGCTTTCCCTCATGGCCTGGCCTAAAAGAACACTCAGGGAACAGAAGCTAAAGGATACTAATAGAATCCAGGTGCTGCTGTCAGTTTGAGGAACTTCCCCACACTCAGAATACCAGAACACATCTTCGTGTGTGTGCTGGATGTAGGGAAACAGTCAAAGCATCTTTCAGGGGGCACATTTATTCCATGGTTGTGGGTTGTAGGTTAAAAACCCACATCCCATGGATAGGCTCTCGCTTATACTTGGTTTAGAGCCCAACCCCCACTTTCCCCCACTCTCCAGCCTAGGCATGCCATCAGGGAAGACAAGCTAAGGGATTCTTTTAGAACCCAGGCGCTGCTGTCATTTGGAGGAGCCTCCCCACAATCAGGATACCTGAGCACGTCTCCGTGTGTGTGCTGGAGGTGGGGAAACAGATTCCACGCATCTTTATGGGGCACAGGTGTTCCAAGGTTGGGGAAGTAGTTTAAAACCCACCACTACCCACAGAGATGCACTCGCTAATACTTGGCTTTAGAGCCCATCCCCCACCATCGCTTACTGCAAGGCCTAGGAAAACACTTAGGGAAGTCAAGCTAAGGGATTCTATTACAACCCAGGTGCTGCTGTCTGTTGGAGGAACCTCCCCACACTCAGAACCCCAGAACACTTCTTCCTGTGTGTGCTGTACGTGGGGAAACATAGCACACGCATTTTTCAGGGGTCACAGTAATTCCCAAGTTGTGGGTTGTAGTTTAAACATCTCCACTACCCATGGAGAGGCACACGCTAATACTTAGTTTTAGATCCCAACTCCCACTTTCAACCACACACTGGCCTAGGCAAACCATCAGGGAAGACACGCAAAGGGATTCTATTCAAACCAAGACGCTGATGTCAGTTGGAGGAACTACCCCACCCTCAGGATACTGGAACCCAACCTTGTGTGGTGGGGAGATTTGAAGCCCCACTCCACGCAGATGAATGGGTGCTCAGGTGTTTCCCTTTATGGAGAATTCATCTAAATACTTCCTCAGTCCATCGGGGACACTCGCTACTATTTGGCCTCAAAGCCCAACCCCCAGGTTTCTCTCAGAGTCAGTCCTAGGGAAACACTCAGGGATTACAAGCTAAGGGATTCTATTAGAACCCAGCCGCTTCTGTCACCTGAAATTGCCAGCCCACACTCAGGATAGCAGAAAACTTCTTCATGTGTGTTCTGGTGGTGGGGATACAGAGTCCACGCTTTTTTCAAGGAGCACAGGTATTCCCATGTTGTGGGCTTTTGGTTAATAACCTCCAAATCCCATGGAGATGCACTCGCTAATACTTGGATTTAGAGCCCAACCCACCCTTTCCCCAGCACTCCGTATCAGGCAACCAAACAGGGTAGACAAGTTAAGCGATTTTATAAGAACCAAGGCCCTGCTCTCAGTTGGAGGAGGCTGCCCACTCTCAGGATAACTGTGCAAGTGTTCGTGTGTGTGCTGGAGGTGTGGAAACAGACTCCACGGATCTTTATGGGGGCACAGGTGTTCCCAGGTTAGGGATGAAATATAAACACCTCCACAAACCATAGAGAGGTCATCGCAAATACTTGGTTTTGGAGCCCAAACCACACTTTCCCCCGCACTCCCGCCTAGGCTTTCCATCAGGGAAGACAAGCAAAGGAATTCAATTAGAACCCAGGCGCTGCTGTCAGTTGGAGGAACTTCCCTGCACTCAGAATTCCAGAACACATTCTTAGGTGTGGGAGAGATGTGCAGCCCCACTGCACCCAGATGAATGCAGGAAAAGGTGTTCCATTTAGGGAGAAGTCCTCTAAGTACTTCCTCAATGGATCAGGGGGCACTCACTGCTACGTGGCCTCCAAGCCCAACCCCCAGCTTTCCCTCATGGCCTGGTCTAAGAGAACACTCAGGGAACAGAAGCTAAGGGATACTAATGGAATCCAGGTGCAGCTGTCAGTTTGAGGAACTTCCCCACACTCAGAATACCAGAACACATCTTCGTGTGTGTGCTGGATGTAGGGAAACAGTCAAAGCATCTTTCAGGGGGCACATTTATTCCATGGTTGTGGGTTGTAGGTTAAAAACCCACATCCCATGGATAGGCTCTCGCTTATACTTGGTTTAGAGCCCAACCCCCACTTTCCCCCACTCTCCAGCCTAGGCATGCCATCAGGGAAGACAAGCTAAGGGATTCTTTAAGAACCCAGGCGCTGCTGTCATTTGGAGGAACCTCCCCACAATCAGGATACCTGAGCACGTCTCCGTGTGTGTGCTGGAGGTGGGGAAACAGATTCCACGCATCTTTATGGGGCACAGGTGTTCCAAGGTTGGGGAAGTAGTTTAAAACCCTCCACTACCCACAGAGATGCACTCGCTAATACTTGGCTTTAGAGCCCATCCCCCACCATCGCTTACTGCTAGGCCTAGGAAAACACTTAGGGAAGTCAAGCTAAGGGATTCTATTACAACCCAGGTGCTGCTGTCTGTTGGAGGAACCTCCCCACACTCAGAACCCCAGAACACTTCTTCCTGTGTGTGCTGGACGTGGGGAAACATAGCACACGCATTTTTCAGGGGTCACAGTAATTCCCAAGTTGTGGGTTGTAGTTTAAACATCTCCACTACCCATGGAGAGGCACACGCTAATACTTAGTTTTAGATCCCAAATCCCACTTTCAACCACACACTGGCCTAGGCAAACCATCAGGGAAGACACGCAAAGGGATTCTATTCAAACCAAGACGCTGATGTCAGTTGGAGGAACTACCCCACCCTCAGGATACTGGAACCCAACCTTGTGTGGTGGGGAGATTTGAAGCCCCACTCCACGCAGATGAATGGGTTCTCAGGTGTTTCCCTTTATGGAGAATTCATCTAAATACTTCCTCAGTCCATCGGGGACACTCGCTACTATTTGGCCTCTAAGCCCAACCCCCAGGCTTCTCTCAGAGTCAGTCCTAGGGAAACACTCAGGGATTACAAGCTAAGGGATTCTATTAGAACCCAGCCGCTTCTGTCACCTGAAATTGCCAGCCCACACTCAGGATAGCAGAAAACTTCTTCATGTGTGTACTGGTGGTGGGGATACAGAGTCCACGCTTTTTTCAAGGAGCACAGGTATTCCCATGTTGTGGGCTTTTGGTTAATAACCTCCAAATCCCATGGAGAAGCACTCGCTAATACTTGGATTTAGAGCCCAACCCACCCTTTCCCCAGCACTCCGTATCAGGCAACCAAACAGGGTAGACAAGTTAAGCGATTATATAAGAACCAAGGCCCTGCTTTCAGTTGGAGGAGGCTGCCCACTCTCAGGATAACTGTGCAAGTGTTCGTGTGTGTGCTGGAGGTGTGGAAACAGACTCCACGGATCTTTATGGGGGCACAGGTGTTCCCAGGTTAGGGATGTAGTTTAAACACCTCCACAAACCATAGAGAGGTCATCGCAAATACTTGGTTTTGGAGCCCAAACCACACTTTCCCCCGCACTCCCGCCTAGGCTTTCCATCAGGGAAGACAAGCAAAGGGATTCAATTAGAACCCAGGCGCTGCTGTCAGTTGGAGGAACTTCCCTGCACTCAGAATTCCAGAACACATTCTTAGGTGTGGTAGAGATGTGCAGCCCCACTGCACCCAGATGAATGCAGGAAAAGGTGTTCCCTTTAGGGAGAAGTCCTCTAAGTACTTCCTCAATGGATCAGGGGGCACTCACTTCTACGTGGCTTCCAAGCCCAACCCCAAGCTTTCCCTCATGGCCTGGCCTAAAAGAACACTGAGGGAACAGAAGCTAAGGGATACTAATAGAATTCAGGTGCTGCTGTCAGTTTGAGGAACTTCCCCACACTCAGAATACCAGAACACATCTTCGTGTGTGTGCTGGATGTAGGGAAACAGTCAAAGCATCTTTCAGGGGGCACATTTATTCCATGGTTGTGGGTTGTAGGTTAAAATCCCACATCCCATGGATAGGCTCTCGCTTATACTTGGTTTAGAGCCCAACCCCCACTTTCCCCCACTCTCCAGCCTAGGCATGCCATCAGGGAAGACAAGCTAAGGGATTCTTTTAGAACCCAGGCGCTGCTGTCATTTGGAGGAGCCTCCCCACAATCAGGATACCTGAGCACGTCTCCGTGTGTGTGCTGGAGGTGGGGAAACAGATTCCACGCATCTTTATGGGGCACAGGTGTTCCAAGGTTGGGGAAGTAGTTTAAAACCCTCCACTACCCACAGAGATGCACTCGCTAATACTTGGCTTTAGAGCCCATCCCCCACCATCGCTTACTGCTAGGCCTAGGAAAACACTTAGGGAAGTCAAGCTAAGGGATTCTATTACAACCCAGGTGCTGCTGTCTGTTGGAGGAACCTCCCCACACTCAGAACCCCAGAACACTTCTTCCTGTGTGTGCTGGACGTGGGGAAACATAGCACACGCATTTTTCAGGGGTCACAGTAATTCCCAAGTTGTGGGTTGTAGTTTAAACATCTCCACTACCCATGGAGAGGCACACGCTAATACTTAGTTTTAGATCCCAACTCCCACATTCAACCACACACTGGCCTAGGCAAACCATCAGGGAAGACACGCAAAGGGATTCTATTCAAACCAAGACGCTGATGTCAGTTGGAGGAACTACCCCACCCTCAGGATACTGGAACCCAACCTTGTGTGGTGGGGAGATTTGAAGCCCCACTCCACGCAGATGAATGGGTGCTCAGGTGTTTCCCTTTATGGAGAATTCATCTAAATACTTCCTCAGTCCATCGGGGACACTCGCTACTATTTGGCCTCAAAGCCCAACCCCCAGGTTTCTCTCAGAGTCAGTCCTAGGGAAACACTCAGGGATTACAAGCTAAGGGATTCTATTAGAACCCAGCCGCTTCTGTCACCTGAAATTGCCAGCCCACACTCAGGATAGCAGAAAATTTCTTCATGTGTGTTCTGGTGGTGGGGATACAGAGTCCACGCTTTTTTCAAGGAGCACAGGTATTCCCATGTTGTGGGCTTTTGGTTAATAACCTCCAAATCCCATGGAGAAGCACTCGCTAATACTTGGATTTAGAGCCCAACCCACCCTTTCCCCAGCACTCCGTATCAGACAACCAAACAGGGTAGACAAGTTAAGCAATTATATATAACCAAGGCCCTGCTTTCAGTTGGAGGAGGCTGCCCACTCTCAGGATAACTGTGCAAGTGTTCGTGTGTGTGCTGGAGGTGTGGAAACAGACTCCACGGATCTTTATAGGGGCACAGGTGTTCCCAGGTTAGGGATGTAGTTTAAACACCTCCACAAACCATAGAGAGGTCATCGCAAATACTTGGTTTTGGAGCCCAAACCACACTTTCCCCCGCACTCCCGACTAGGCTTTCCATCAGGGAAGACAAGCAAAGGGATTCAATTAGAACCCAGGCGCTGCTGTCAGTTGGAGGAACTTCCCTGCACTCAGAATTCCAGAACAAATTCTTAGGTGTGGGAGAGATGTGCAGCCCCACTGCACCCAGATGAATGGAGGAAAAGGTGTTCCGTTTAGGGAGGAGTCCTCTAAGTATTTCCTCAATGGATCAGGGGGCACTCACTGCTACGTGGCCTCCAAGCCCAACCCCCAGCTTTCCCTCATGGCCTGGCCTAAAAGAACACTCAGGGAACAGAAGCTAAGGGATACTAATAGAATCCAGGTGCTGCTGTCAGTTTGAGGAACTTCCCCACACTCAGAATACCAGAACACATCTTCGTGTGTGTGTTGGATGTAGGGAAACAGTCAAAGCATCTTTCAGGGGGCACATTTATTCCATGGTTGTGGGTTGTAGGTTAAAAACCCACATCCCATGGATAGGCTCTCGCTTATACTTGGTTTAGAGCCCAACCCCCACTTTCCCCCACTCTCCAGCCTAGGCATGCCATCAGGGAAGACAAGCTAAGGGATTCTTTTAGAACCCAGGCGCTGCTGTCATTTGGAGGAGCCTCCCCACAATCAGGATACCTGAGCACGTCTCCGTGTGTGTGCTGGAGGTGGGGAAACAGATTCCACGCATCTTTATGGGGCACAGGTGTTCCAAGGTTGGGGAAGTAGTTTAAAACCCTCCACTACCCACAGAGATGCACTCGTTAATACTTGGCTTTAGAGCCCATCCCCCACCATCGCTTACTGCTAGGCCTAGGAAAACACTTAGGGAAGTCAAGCTAAGGGATTCTATTACAACCCAGGTGCTGCTGTCTGTTGGAGGAACCTCCCCACACTCAGAACCCCAGAACACTTCTTCCTGTGTGTGCTGTACGTGGGGAAACATAGCACACGCATTTTTCAGGGGTCACAGTAATTCCCAAGTTGTGGGTTGTAGTTTAAACATCTCCACTACCCATGGAGAGGCACACGCTAATACTTAGTTTTAGATCCCAAATCCCACTTTCAACCACACACTGGCCTAGGCAAACCATCAGGGAAGACAAGCAAATGGATTCTCTTCAAACCAAGACGCTGATGTCAGTTGGAGGAACTACCCCACCCTCAGGATACTGGAACCCAACCTTGTGTGGTGGGGAGATTTGAAGCCCCACTCCACGCAGATGAATGGGTGCTCAGGTGTTTCCCTTTATGGTGAATTCATCTAAATACTTCCTCAGTCCATCGGGGACACTCGCCACTATTTGGCCTCAAAGCCCAACCCCCAGGTTTCTCTCAGAGTCAGTCCTAGGGAAACACTCAGGGATTACAAGCTAAGGGATTCTATTAGAACCCAGCCGCTTCTGTCACCTGAAATTGCCAGCCCACACTCAGGATAGCAGAAAACTTCTTCATGTGTGTTCTGGTGGTGGGGATACAGAGTCCACGCTTTTTTCAAGGAGCACAGGTATTCCCATGTTGTGGGCTTTTGGTTAATAACCTCCAAATCCCATGGAGAAGCACTCGCTAATACTTGGATTTAGAGCCCAACCCACCCTTTCCCCAGCACTCCGTATCAGGCAACCAAACAGGGTAGACAAGTTAAGCGATTTTATAAGAACCAAGGCCCTGCTCTCAGTTGGAGGAGGCTGCCCACTCTCAGGATAACTGTGCAAGTGTTCGTGTGTGTGCTGGAGGTGTGGAAACAGACTCCACGGATCTTTATGGGGGCACAGGTGTTCCCAGGTTAGGGATGTAATATAAACACCTCCACAAACCATAGAGAGGTCATCGCAAATACTTGGTTTTGGAGCCCAAACCACACTTTCCCCCGCACTCCCGCCTAGGATTTCCATCAGGGAAGACAAGCAAAGGAATTCAATTAGAACCCAGGCGCTGCTGTCAGTTGGAGGAACTTCCCTGCACTCAGAATTCCAGAACACATTCTTAGGTGTGGGAGAGTTGTGCAGCCCCACTGCACCCAGATGAATGCAGGAAAAGGTGTTCCATTTAGGGAGAAGTCCTCTAAGTACTTCCTCAATGGATCAGGGGGCACTCACTGCTACGTGGCCTCCAAGCCCAACCCCCAGCTTTCCCTCATGGCCTGGTCTAAGAGAACACTCAGGGAACAGAAGCTAAGGGATACTAATGGAATCCAGGTGCTGCTGTCAGTTTGAGGAACTTCCCCACACTCAGAATACCAGAACACATCTTCGTGTGTGTGCTGGATGTAGGGAAACAGTCAAAGCATCTTTCAGGTAGCACATTTATTCCATGGTTGTGGGTTGTAGGTTAAAAACCCACATCCCATGGATAGGCTCTCGCTTATACTTGGTTTAGAGCCCAACCCCCACTTTCCCCCACTCTCCAGCCTAGGCATGCCATCAGGGAAGACAAGCTAAGGGATTCTTTAAGAACCCAGGCGCTGCTGTCATTTGGAGGAACCTCCCCACAATCAGGATACCTGAGCACGTCTCCGTGTGTGTGCTGGAGGTGGGGAAACAGATTCCACGCATCTTTATGGGGCACAGGTGTTCCAAGGTTGGGGAAGTAGTTTAAAACCCTCCACTACCCACAGAGATGCACTCGCTAATACTTGGCTTTAGAGCCCATCCCCCACCATCGCTTACTGCTAGGCCTAGGAAAACACTTAGGGAAGTCAAGCTAAGGGATTCTATTACAACCCAGGTGCTGCTGTCTGTTGGAGGAACCTCCCCACACTCAGAACCCCAGAACACTTCTTCCTGTGTGTGCTGGACGTGGGGAAACATAGCACACGCATTTTTCAGGGGTCACAGTAATTCCCAAGTTGTGGGTTGTAGTTTAAACATCTCCACTACCCATGGAGAGGCACACGCTAATACTTAGTTTTAGATCCTAAATCCCACTTTCAACCACACACTGGCCTAGGCAAACCATCAGGGAAGACACGCAAAGGGATTCTATTCAAACCAAGACGCTGATGTCAGTTGGAGGAACTACCCCACCCTCAGGATACTGGAACCCAACCTTGTGTGGTGGGGAGATTTGAAGCCCCACTCCACGCAGATGAATGGGTGCTCAGGTGTTTCCCTTTATGGAGAATTCATCTAAATACTTCCTCAGTCCATCGGGGACACTCGCTACTATTTGGCCTCAAAGCCCAACCCCCAGGTTTCTCTCAGAGTCAGTCCTAGGGAAACACTCAGGGATTACAAGCTAAGGGATTCTATTAGAACCCAGCCGCTTCTGTCACCTGAAATTGCCAGCCCACACTCAGGATAGCAGAAAACTTCTTCATGTGTGTTCTGGTGGTGGGGATACAGAGTCCACGCTTTTTTCAAGGAGCACAGGTATTCCCATGTTGTGGGCTTTTGGTTAATAACCTCCAAATCCCATGGAGATGCACTCGCTAATACTTGGATTTAGAGCCCAACCCACCCTTTCCCCAGCACTCCGTATCAGGCAACCAAACAGGGTAGACAAGTTAAGCGATTTTATAAGAACCAAGGCCCTGCTCTCAGTTGGAGGAGGCTGCCCACTCTCAGGATAACTGTGCAAGTGTTCGTGTGTGTGCTGGAGGTGTGGAAACAGACTCCACGGATCTTTATGGGGGCACAGGTGTTCCCAGGTTACGGATGTAATATAAACACCTCCACAAACCATAGAGAGGTCATCGCAAATACTTGGTTTTGGAGCCCAAACCACACTTTCCCCCGCACTCCCGCCTAGGATTTCCATCAGGGAAGACAAGCAAAGGAATTCAATTAGAACCCAGGCGCTGCTGTCAGTTGGAGGAACTTCCCTGCACTCAGAATTCCAGAACACATTCTTAGGTGTGGGAGAGATGTGCAGCCCCACTGCACCCAGATGAATGCAGGAAAAGGTGTTCCATTTAGGGAGAAGTCCTCTAAGTACTTCCTCAATGGATCAGGGGGCACTCACTGCTACGTGGCCTCCAAGCCCAACCCCCAGCTTTCCCTCATGGCCTGGTCTAAGAGAACACTCAGGGAACAGAAGCTAAGGGATACTAATGGAATCCAGGTGCTGCTGTCAGTTTGAGGAACTTCCCCACACTCAGAATACCAGAACACATCTTCGTGTGTGTGCTGGATGTAGGGAAACAGTCAAAGCATCTTTCAGGGGGCACATTTATTCCATGGTTGTGGGTTGTAGGTTAAAAACCCACATCCCATGGATAGGCTCTCGCTTATACTTGGTTTAGAGCCCAACCCCCACTTTCCCCCACTCTCCAGCCTAGGCATGCCATCAGGGAAGACAAGCTAAGGGATTCTTTAAGAACCCAGGCGCTGCTGTCATTTGGAGGAACCTCCCCACAATCAGGATACCTGAGCACGTCTCCGTGTGTGTGCTGGAGGTGGGGAAACAGATTCCACGCATCTTTATGGGGCACAGGTGTTCCAAGGTTGGGGAAGTAGTTTAAAACCCTCCACTAACCACAGAGATGCACTCGCTAATACTTGGCTTTAGAGCCCATCCCCCACCATCGCTTACTGCTAGGCCTAGGAAAACACTTAGGGAAGTCAAGCTAAGGGATTCTATTACAACCCAGGTGCTGCTGTCTGTTGGAGGAACCTCCCCACACTCAGAACCCCAGAACACTTCTTCCTGTGTGTGCTGGACGTGGGGAAACATAGCACACGCATTTTTCAGGGGTCACAGTAATTCCCAAGTTGTGGGTTGTAGTTTAAACATCTCCACTACCCATGGAGAGGCACACGTTAATACTTAGTTTTAGATCCTAAATCCCACTTTCAACCACACACTGGCCTAGGCAAACCATCAGGGAAGACAAGCAAAGGGATTCTATTCAAACCAAGACGCTGATGTCAGTTGGAGGAACTACCCCACCCTCAGGATACTGGAACCCAACCTTGTGTGGTGGGGAGATTTGAAGCCCCACTCCACGCAGATGAATGGGGGCTCAGGTGTTTCCCTTTATGGAGAATTCATCTAAATACTTCCTCAGTCCATCGGGGACACTCGCTACTATTTGGCCTCAAAGCCCAACCCCCAGGTTTCTCTCAGAGTCAGTCCTAGGGAAACACTCAGGGATTACAAGCTAAGGGATTCTATTAGAACCCAGCCGCTTCTGTCACCTGAAATTGCCAGCCCACACTCAGGATAGCAGAAAACTTCTTCATGTGTGTTCTGGTGGTGGGGATACAGAGTCCACGCTTTTTTCAAGGAGCACAGGTATTCCCATGTTGTGGGCTTTTGGTTAATAACCTCCAAATCCCATGGAGATGCACTCGCTAATACTTGGATTTAGAGCCCAACCCACCCTTTCCCCAGCACTCCGTATCAGGCAACCAAACAGGGTAGACAAGTTAAGCGATTTTATAAGAACCAAGGCCCTGCTCTCAGTTGGAGGAGGCTGCCCACTCTCAGGATAACTGTGCAAGTGTTCGTGTGTGTGCTGGAGGTGTGGAAACAGACTCCACGGATCTTTATGGGGGCACAGGTGTTCCCAGGTTAGGGATGAAATATAAACACCTCCACAAACCATAGAGAGGTCATCGCAAATACTTGGTTTTGGAGCCCAAACCACACTTTCCCCCGCACTCCCGCCTAGGCTTTCCATCAGGGAAGACAAGCAAAGGAATTCAATTAGAACCCAGGCGCTGCTGTCAGTTGGAGGAACTTCCCTGCACTCAGAATTCCAGAACACATTCTTAGGTGTGGGAGAGATGTGCAGCCCCACTGCACCCAGATGAATGCAGGAAAAGGTGTTCCATTTAGGGAGAAGTCCTCTAAGTACTTCCTCAATGGATCAGGGGGCACTCACTGCTACGTGGCCTCCAAGCCCAACCCCCAGCTTTCCCTCATGGCCTGGTCTAAGAGAACACTCAGGGAACAGAAGCTAAGGGATACTAATGGAATCCAGGTGCAGCTGTCAGTTTGAGGAACTTCCCCACACTCAGAATACCAGAACACATCTTCGTGTGTGTGCTGGATGTAGGGAAACAGTCAAAGCATCTTTCAGGGGGCACATTTATTCCATGGTTGTGGGTTGTAGGTTAAAAACACACATCCCATGGATAGGCTCTCGCTTATACTTGGTTTAGAGCCCAACCCCCACTTTCCCCCACTCTCCAGCCTAGGCATGCCATCAGGGAAGACAAGCTAAGGGATTCTTTAAGAACCCAGGCGCTGCTGTCATTTGGAGGAACCTCCCCACAATCAGGATACCTGAGCACGTCTCCGTGTGTGTGCTGGAGGTGGGGAAACAGATTCCACGCATCTTTATGGGGCACAGGTGTTCCAAGGTTGGGGAAGTAGTTTAAAACCCTCCACTACCCACAGAGATGCACTCGCTAATACTTGGCTTTAGAGCCCATCCCCCACCATCGCTTACTGCTAGGCCTAGGAAAACACTTAGGGAAGTCAAGCTAAGGGATTCTATTACAACCCAGGTGCTGCTGTCTGTTGGAGGAACCTCCCCACACTCAGAACCCCAGAACACTTCTTCCTGTGTGTGCTGGACGTGGGGAAACATAGCACACGCATTTTTCAGGGGTCACAGTAATTCCCAAGTTGTGGGTTGTAGTTTAAACATCTCCACTACCCATGGAGAGGCACACGCTAATACTTAGTTTTAGATCCCAAATCCCACTTTCAACCACACACTGGCCTAGGCAAACCATCAGGGAAGACACGCAAAGGGATTCTATTCAAACCAAGACGCTGATGTCAGTTGGAGGAACTACCCCACCCTCAGGATACTGGAACCCAACCTTGTGTGGTGGGGAGATTTGAAGCCCCACTCCACGCAGATGAATGGGTGCTCAGGTGTTTCCCTTTATGGAGAATTCATCTAAATACTTCCTCAGTCCATCGGGGACACTCGCTACTATTTGGCCTCAAAGCTCAACCCCCAGGCTTCTCTCAGAGTCAGTCCTAGGGAAACACTCAGGGATTACAAGCTAAGGGATTCTATTAGAACCCAGCCGCTTCTGTCACCTGAAATTGCCAGCCCACACTCAGGATAGCAGAAAACTTCTTCATGTGTGTACTGGTGGTGGGGATACAGAGTCCACGCTTTTTTCAAGGAGCACAGGTATTCCCATGTTGTGGGCTTTTGGTTAATAACCTCCAAATCCCATGGAGAAGCACTCGCTAATACTTGGATTTAGAGCCCAACCCACCCTTTCCCCAGCACTCCGTATCAGGCAACCAAATAGGGTAGACAAGTTAAGCGATTATATAAGAACCAAGGCCCTGCTTTCAGTTGGAGGAGGCTGCCCACTCTCAGGATAACTGTGCAAGTGTTCGTGTGTGTGCTGGAGGTGTGGAAACAGACTCCACGGATCTTTATGGGGGCACAGGTGTTCCCAGGTTAGGGATGTAGTTTAAACACCTCCACAAACCATAGAGAGGTCATCGAAAATACTTGGTTTTGGAGCCAAAACCACACTTTCCCCCGCACTCCCGCCTAGGCTTTCCATCAGGGAAGACAAGCAAAGGGATTCAATTAGAACCCAGGCGCTGCTGTCAGTTGGAGGAACTTCCCTGCACTCAGAATTCCAGAACACATTCTTAGGTGTGGGAGAGATGTGCAGCCCCACTGCACCCAGATGAATGCAGGAAAAGGTGTTCCCTTTAGGGAGAAGTCCTCTAAGTACTTCCTCAATGGATCAGGGGGCACTCACTTCTACGTGGCCTCCAAGACCAACCCCAAGCTTTCCCTCATGGCCTGGCCTAAAAGAACACTCAGGGAAGAGAAGCTAAGGGATACTAATAGAATTCAGGTGCTGCTGTCAGTTTGAGGAACTTCCCCACACTCAGAATACCAGAACACATCTTCGTGTGTGTGCTGGATGTAGGGAAACAGTCAAAGCATCTTTCAGGGGGCACATTTATTCCATGGTTGTGGGTTGTAGGTTAAAAACCCACATCCCATGGATAGGCTCTCGCTTATACTTGGTTTAGAGCCCAACCCCCACTTTCCCCCACTCTCCAGCCTAGGCATGCCATCAGGGAAGACAAGCTAAGGGATTCTTTTAGAACCCAGGCGCTGCTGTCATTTGGAGGAGCCTCCCCACAATCAGGATACCTGAGCACGTCTCCGTGTGTGTGCTGGAGGTGGGGAAACAGATTCCACGCATCTTTATGGGGCACAGGTGTTCCAAGGTTGGGGAAGTAGTTTAAAACCCTCCACTACCCACAGAGATGCACTCGCTAATACTTGGCTTTAGAGCCCATCCCCCACCATCGCTTACTGCTAGGCCTAGGAAAACACTTAGGGAAGTCAAGCTAAGGGATTCTATTACAACCCAGGTGCTGCTGTCTGTTGGAGGAACCTCCCCACACTCAGAACCCCAGAACACTTCTTCCTGTGTGTGCTGGACGTGGGGAAACATAGCACACGCATTTTTCAGGGGTCACAGTAATTCCCAAGTTGTGGGTTGTAGTTTAAACATCTCCACTACCCATGGAGAGGCACACGCTAATACTTAGTTTTAGATCCCAAATCCCACTTTCAACCACACACTGGCCTAGGCAAACCATCAGGGAAGACACGCAAAGGGATTCTATTCAAACCAAGACGCTGATGTCAGTTGGAGGAACTACCCCACCCTCAGGATACTGGAACCCAACCTTGTGTGGTGGGGAGATTTGAAGCCCCACTCCACGCAGATGAATGGGTGCTCAGGTGTTTCCCTTTATGGAGAATTCATCTAAATACTTCCTCAGTCCATCGGGGACACTCGCTACTATTTGGCCTCAAAGCCTAACCCCCAGGTTTCTCTCAGAGTCAGTCCTAGGGAAACACTCAGGGATTACAAGCTAAGGGATTCTATTAGAACCCAGCCGCTTCTGTCACCTGAAATTGCCAGCCCACACTCAGGATAGCAGAGAATTTCTTCATGTGTGTTCTGGTGGTTGGGATACAGAGTCCACGCTTTTTTCAAGGAGCACAGGTATTCCCATGTTGTGGGCTTTTGGTTAATAACCTCCAAATCCCATGGAGAAGCACTCGCTAATACTTGGATTTAGAGCCCAACCCACCCTTTCCCCAGCACTCCGTATCAGACAACCAAACAGGGTAGACAAGTTAAGCAATTATATATAACCAAGGCCCTGCTTTCAGTTGGAGGAGGCTGCCCACTCTCAGGATAACTGTGCAAGTGTTCGTGTGTGTGCTGGAGGTGTGGAAACAGACTCCACGGATCTTTATAGGGGCACAGGTGTTCCCAGGTTAGGGATGTAGTTTAAACACCTCCACAAACCATAGAGAGGTCATCGCAAATACTTGGTTTTGGAGCCCAAACCACACTTTCCCCCGCACTCCCGACTAGGCTTTCCATCAGGGAAGACAAGCAAAGGGATTCAATTAGAACCCAGGCGCTGCTGTCAGTTGGAGGAACTTCCCTGCACTCAGAATTCCAGAACACATTCTTAGGTGTGGGAGAGATGTGCAGCCCCACTGCACCCAGATGAATGGAGGAAAAGGTGTTCCGTTTAGGGAGGAGTCCTCTAAGTATTTCCTCAATGGATCAGGGGGCACTCACGGCTACGTGGCCTCCAAGCCCAACCCCCAGCTTTCCCTCATGGCCTGGCCTAAAAGAACACTCAGGGAACAGAAGCTAAGGGATACTAATAGAATCCAGGTGCTGCTGTCAGTTTGAGGAACTTCCCCACACTCAGAATACCAGAACACATCTTCGTGTGTGTGTTGGATGTAGGGAAACAGTCAAAGCATCTTTCAGGGGGCACATTTATTCCATGGTTGTGGGTTGTAGGTTAAAAACCCACATCCCATGGATAGGCTCTCGCTTATACTTGGTTTAGAGCCCAACCCCCACTTTCCCCCACTCTCCAGCCTAGGCATGCCATCAGGGAAGACAAGCTAAGGGATTCTTTTAGAACCCAGGTGCTGCTGTCATTTGGAGGAGCCTCCCCACAATCAGGATACCTGAGCACGTCTCCGTGTGTGTGCTGGAGGTGGGGAAACAGATTCCACGCATCTTTATGGGGCACAGGTGTTCCAAGGTTGGGGAAGTAGTTTAAAACCCTCCACTACCCACAGAGATGCACTCACTAATACTTGGCTTTAGAGCCCATCCCCCACCATCGCTTACTGCTAGGCCTAGGAAAACACTTAGGGAAGTCAAGCTAAGGGATTCTATTACAACCCAGGTGCTGCTGTCTGTTGGTGGAACCTCCCCACACTCAGAACCCCAGAACACTTCTTCCTGTGTGTGCTGGACGTGGGGAAACATAGCACACGCATTTTTCAGGGGTCACAGTAATTCCCAAGTTGTGGGTTGTAGTTTAAACATCTCCACTACCCATGGAGAGGCACACGCTAATACTTAGTTTTAGATCCCAAATCCCACTTTCAACCACACACTGGCCTAGGCAAACCATCAGGGAAGACACGCAAAGGGATTCTCTTCAAACCAAGACGCTGATGTCAGTTGGAGGAACTACCGCACCCTCAGGATACTGGAACCCAACCTTGTGTGGTGGGGAGATTTGAAGCCCCACTCCACGCAGATGAATGGGTGCTCAGGTGTTTCCCTTTATGGTGAATTCATCTAAATACTTCCTCAGTCCATCGGGGACACTCGCCACTATTTGGCCTCAAAGCCCAACCCCCAGGTTTCTCTCAGAGTCAGTCCTAGGGAAACACTCAGGGATTACAAGCTAAGGGATTCTATTAGAACCCAGCCGCTTCTGTCACCTGAAATTGCCAGCCCACACTCAGGATAGCAGAAAACTTCTTCATGTGTGTTCTGGTGGTGGGGATACAGAGTCCACGCTTTTTTCAAGGAGCACAGGTATTCCCATGTTGTGGGCTTTTGGTTAATAACCTCCAAATCCCATGGAGAAGCACTCGCTAATACTTGGATTTAGAGCCCAACCCACCCTTTCCCCAGCACTCCGTATCAGGCAACCAAACAGGGTAGACAAGTTAAGCGATTTTATAAGAACCAAGGCCCTGCTCTCAGTTGGAGGAGGCTGCCCACTCTCAGGATAACTGTGCAAGTGTTCGTGTGTGTGCTGGAGGTGTGGAAACAGACTCCACGGATCTTTATGGGGGCACAGGTGTTCCCAGGTTAGGGATGTAGTTTAAACACCTCCACAAACCATAGAGAGGTCATCGCCAATACTTGGTTTTGGAGCCCAAACCACACTTTCCCCCGCACTCCCGCCTAGGCTTTCCATCAGGGAAGACAAGCAAAGGGATTCAATTAGAACCCAGGCGCTGCTGTCAGTTGGAGGAACTTCCCTGCACTCAGAATTCCAGAACACATTCTTAGGTGTGGGAGAGATGTGCAGCCCCACTGCACCCAGATGAATGCAGGAAAAGGTGTTCCATTTAGGGAGAAGTCCTCTAAGTACTTCCTCAATGGATCAGGGGGCACTCACTGCTACGTGGCCTCCAAGCCCAACCCCCAGCTTTCCCTCATGGCCTGGTCTAAGAGAACACTCAGGGAACAGAAGCTAAGGGATACTAATGGAATCCAGGTGCAGCTGTCAGTTTGAGGAACTTCCCCACACTCAGAATACCAGAACACATCTTCGTGTGTGTGCTGGATGTAGGGAAACAGTCAAAGCATCTTTCAGGGGGCACATTTATTCCATGGTTGTGGGTTGTAGGTTAAAAACCCACATCCCATGGATAGGCTCTCGCTTATACTTGGTTTAGAGCCCAACCCCCACTTTCCCCCACTCTCCAGCCTAGGCATGCCATCAGGGAAGACAAGCTAAAGGATTCTTTAAGAACCCAGGCGCTGCTGTCATTTGGAGGAACCTCCCCACAATCAGGATACCTGAGCACGTCTCCGTGTGTGTGCTGGAGGTGGGGAAACAGATTCCACGCATCTTTATGGGGCACAGGTGTTCCAAGGTTGGGGAAGTAGTTTAAAACCCTCCACTACCCACAGAGATGCACTCGCTAATACTTGGCTTTAGAGCCCATCCCCCACCATCGCTTACTGCTAGGCCTAGGAAAACACTTAGGGAAGTCAAGCTAAGGGATTCTATTACAACCCAGGTGCTGCTGTCTGTTGGAGGAACCTCCCCACACTCAGAACCCCAGAACACTTCTTCCTGTGTGTGCTGGACGTGGGGAAACATAGCACACGCATTTTTCAGGGGTCACAGTAATTCCCAAGTTGTGGGTTGTAGTTTAAACATCTCCACTACCCATGGAGAGGCACACGCTAATACTTAGTTTTAGATCCCAAATCCCACTTTCAACCACACACTGGCCTAGGCAAACCATCAGGGAAGACACGCAAAGGGATTCTATTCAATCCAAGACGCTGATGTCAGTTGGAGGAACTACCCCACCCTCAGGATACTGGAACCCAACCTTGTGTGGTGGGGAGATTTGAAGCCCCACTCCACGCAGATGAATGGGTGCTCAGGTGTTTCCCTTTATGGAGAATTCATCTAAATACTTCCTCAGTCCATCGGGGACACTCGCTACTATTTGGCCTCAAAGCCCAACCCCCAGGCTTCTCTCAGAGTCAGTCCTAGGGAAACACTCAGGGATTACAAGCTAAGGGATTCTATTAGAACCCAGCCGCTTCTGTCACCTGAAATTGCCAGCCCACACTCAGGATAGCAGAAAACTTCTTCATGTGTGTTCTGGTGGTGGGGATACAGAGTCCACGCTTTTTTCAAGGAGCACAGGTATTCCCATGTTGTGGGCTTTTGGTTAATAACCTCCAAATCCCATGGAGAAGCACTCGCTAATACTTGGATTTAGAGCCCAACCCACCCTTTCCCCAGCACTCCGTATCAGACAACCAAACAGGGTAGACAAGTTAAGCAATTATATATAACCAAGGCCCTGCTTTCAGTTGGAGGAGGCTGCCCACTCTCAGGATAACTGTGCAAGTGTTCGTGTGTGTGCTGGAGTTGTGGAAACAGACTCCACGGATCTTTATAGGGGCACAGGTGTTCCAAGGTTAGGGATGTAGTTTAAACACCTCCACAAACCATAGAGAGGTCATCGCAAATACTTGGTTTTGGAGCCCAAACCACACTTTCCCCCGCACTCCCGACTAGGCTTTCCATCAGGGAAGACAAGCAAAGGGATTCAATTAGAACCCAGGCGCTGCTGTCAGTTGGAGGAACTTCCCTGCACTCAGAATTCCAGAACACATTCTTAGGTGTGGGAGAGATGTGCAGCCCCACTGCACCCAGATGAATGGAGGAAAAGGTGTTCCGTTTAGGGAGGAGTCCTCTAAGTATTTCCTCAATGGATCAGGGGGCACTCACGGCTACGTGGCCTCCAAGCCCAACCCCCAGCTTTCCCTCATGGCCTGGCCTAAAAGAACACTCAGGGAACAGAAGCTAAGGGATACTAATGGAATCCAGGTGCTGCTGTCAGTTTGAGGAACTTCCCCACACTCAGAATACCAGAACACATCTTCGTGTGTGTGCTGGATGTAGGGAAACAGTCAAAGCATCTTTCAGGGGGCACATTTATTCCATGGTTGTGGGTTGTAGGTTAAAAACCCACATCCCATGGATAGGCTCTCGCTTATACTTGGTTTAGAGCCCAACCCCCACTTTCCCCCACTCTCCAGCCTAGGCATGCCATCAGGGAAGACAAGCTAAGGGATTCTTTAAGAACCCAGGCGCTGCTGTCATTTGGAGGAACCTCCCCACAATCAGGATACCTGAGCACGTCTCCGTGTGTGTGCTGGAGGTGGGAAACAGATTCCACGCATCTTTATGGGGCACAGGTGTTCCAAGGTTAGGGAAGTAGTTTAAAACCCTCCACTACCCACAGAGATGCACTCGCTAATACTTGGCTTTAGAGCCCATCCCCCACCATCGCTTACTGCTAGGCCTAGGAAAACACTTAGGGAAGTCAAGCTAAGGGATTCTATTACAACCCAGGTGCTGCTGTCTGTTGGAGGAACCTCCCCACTCTCAGAACCCCAGAACACTTCTTCCTGTGTGTGCTGGACGTGGGGAAACATAGCACACGCATTTTTCAGGGGTCACAGTAATTCCCAAGTTGTGGGTTGTAGTTTAAACATCTCCACTACCCATGGAGAGGCACACGCTAATACTTAGTTTTAGATCCCAAATCCCACTTTCAACCACACACTGTCCTAGGCAAACCATCAGGGAAGACACGCAAAGGGATTCTATTCAAACCAAGACGCTGATGTCAGTTGGAGGAACTACCCCACCCTCAGGATACTGGAACCCAACCTTGTGTGGTGGGGAGATTTGAAGCCCCACTCCACGCAGATGAATGGGTGCTCAGGTGTTTCCCTTTATGGAGAATTCATCTAAATACTTCCTCAGTCCATCGGGGACACTCGCTATTATTTGGCCTCAAAGCCCAACCCCCAGGCTTCTCTCAGAGTCAGTCCTAGGGAAACACTCAGGGATTACAAGCTAAGGGATTCTATTAGAACCCAGCCGCTTCTGTCACCTGAAATTGCCAGCCCACACTCAGGATAGCAGAAAACTTCTTCATGTGTGTTCTGGTGGTGGGGATACAGAGTCCACGCTTTTTTCAAGGAGCACAGGTATTCCCATGTTGTGGGCTTTTGGTTAATAACCTCCAAATCCCATGGAGAAGCACTCGCTAATACTTGGATTTAGAGCCCAACCCACCCTTTCCCCAGCACTCCGTATCAGGCAACCAAACAGGGTAGACAAGTTAAGCGATTATATAAGAACCAAGGCCCTGCTTTCAGTTGGAGGAGGCTGCCCACTCTCAGGATAACTGTGCATGTGTTCGTGTGTGTGCTGGAGGTGTGGAAACAGACTCCACGGATCTTTATGGGGGCACAGGTGTTCCCAGGTTAGGGATGTAGTTTAAACACCTCCACAAACCATAGAGAGGTCATCGCAAATACTTGGTTTTGGAGCCCAAACCACACTTTCCCCCGCACTCCCGCCTAGGCTTTCCATCAGAGAAGACAAGCAAAGGGATTCAATTAGAACCCAGGCGCTGCTGTCAGTTGGAGGAACTTCCCTGCACTCAGAATTCCAGAACACATTCTTAGGTGTGGGAGAGTTGTGCAGCCCCACTGCACCCAGATGAATGCAGGAAAAGGTGTTCCCTTTAGGGAGAAGTCCTCTAAGTACTTCCTCAATGGATCAGGGGGCACTCACTTCTACGTGGCCTCCAAGCCCAACCCCAGCTTTCCCTCATGGCCTGGCCTAAAAGAACACTCAGGGAAGAGAAGCTAAGGGATACTAATAGAATTCAGGTGCTGCTGTCAGTTTGAGGAACTTCCCCACACTCAGAATACCAGAACACATCTTCGTGTGTGTGCTGGATGTAGGGAAACAGTCAAAGCATCTTTCAGGGGGCACATTTATTCCATGGTTGTGGGTTGTAGGTTAAAAACCCACATCCCATGGATAGGCTCTCGCTTATACTTGGTTTAGAGCCCAACCCCCACTTTCCCCCACTCTCCAGCCTAGCCATGCCATCAGGGAAGACAAGCTAAGGGATTCTTTTAGAACCCAGGCGCTGCTGTCATTTGGAGGAGCCTCCCCACAATCAGGATACCTGAGCACGTCTCCGTGTGTGTGCTGGAGGTGGGGAAACAGATTCCACGCATCTTTATGGGGCACAGGTGTTCCAAGGTTGGGGAAGTAGTTTAAAACCCTCCACTACCCACAGAGATGCACTCGCTAATACTTGGCTTTAGAGCCCATCCCCCCCATCGCTTACTGCTAGGCCTAGGAAAACACTTAGGGAAGTCAAGCTAAGGGATTCTATTACAACCCAGGTGCTGCTGTCTGTTGGAGGAACCTCCCCACACTCAGAACCCCAGAACACTCCTTCCTGTGTGTGCTGGACGTGGGGAAACATAGCACACGCATTTTTCAGGGGTCACAGTAATTCCCAAGTTGTGGGTTGTAGTTTAAACATCTCCACTACCCATGGAGAGGCACACGCTAATACTTAGTTTTAGATCCCAACTCCCACTTTCAACCACACACTGGCCTAGGCAAACCATCAGGGAAGACACGCAAAGGGATTCTATTCAAACCAAGACGCTGATGTCAGTTGGAGGAACTACCCCACCCTCAGGATACTGGAACCCAACCTTGTGTGGTGGGGAGATTTGAAGCCCCACTCCACGCAGATGAATGGGTGCTCAGGTGTTTCCCTTTATGGTGAATTCATCTAAATACTTCCTCAGTCCATCGGGGACACTCGCCACTATTTGGCCTCAAAGCCCAACCCCCAGGTTTCTCTCAGAGTCAGTCCTAGGGAAACACTCAGGGATTACAAGCTAAGGGATTCTATTAGAACCCAGCCGCTTCTGTCACCTGAAATTGCCAGCCCACACTCAGGATAGCAGAAAACTTCTTCATGTGTGTTCTGGTGGTGGGGATACAGAGTCCACGCTTTTTTCAAGGAGCACAGGTATTCCCATGTTGTGGGCTTTTGGTTAATAACCTCCAAATCCCATGGAGAAGCACTCGCTAATACTTGGATTTAGAGCCCAACCCACCTTTTCCCCAGCACTCCGTATCAGGCAACCAAACAGGGTAGACAGGTTAAGCGATTTTATAAGAACCAAGGCCCTGCTCTCAGTTGGAGGAGGCTGCCCACTCTCAGGATAACTGTGCAAGTGTTCGTGTGTGTGCTGGAGGTGTGGAAACAGACTCCACGGATCTTTATGGGGGCACAGGTGTTCCCAGGTTAGGGATGTAGTTTAAACAACTCCACAAACCATAGAGAGGTCATCGCAAATATTTGGTTTTGGAGCCCAAACCACACTTTCCCCCGCACTCCCGCCTAGGCTTTCCATCAGGGAAGACAAGCAAAGGGATTCAATTAGAACCCAGGCGCTGCTGTCAGTTGGAGGAACTTCCCTGCACTCAGAATTCCAGAACACATTCTTAGGTGTGGGAGAGATGTGCAGCCCCACTGCACCCAGATGAATGCAGGAAAAGGTGTTCCATTTAGGGAGAAGTCCTCTAAGTACTTCCTCAATGGATCAGGGGGCACTCACTTCTACGTGGCCTCCAAGCCCAACCCCCAGCTTTCCCTCATGGCCTGGCCTAAAAGAACACTCAGGGAACAGAAGCAAAGGGATACTAATAGAATCCAGGTGCTACTGTCAGTTTGAGGAACTTCCCCACACTCAGAATACCAGAACACATCTTCGTGTGTGTGCTGGATGTAGCGAAACACTCAAAGCATCTTTCAGGGGGCACATTTATTCCATGGTTGTGGGTTGTAGGTTAAAAACCCACATCCCATGGATAGGCTCTCGCTTATACTTGGTTTAGAGCCCAACCCCCACTTTCCCCCACTCTCCAGCCTAGGCATGCCATCAGGGAAGACAAGCTAAGGGATTCTTTTAAAACCCAGGCGCTGCTGTCATTTGGAGGAGCCTCCCCACAATCAGGATACCTGAGCACGTCTCCGTGTGTGTGCTGGAGGTGGGGAAACAGATTCCACGCATCTTTATGGGGCACAGGTGTTCCAAGGTTGGGGAAGTAGTTTAAAACCCTCCACTACCCACAGAGATGCACTCGCTAATACTTGGCTTTAGAGCCCATCCCCCACCATCGCTTACTGCTAGGCCTAGGAAAACACTTAGGGAAGTCAAGCTAAGGGATTCTATTACAACCCAGGTGCTGCTGTCTGTTGGAGGAACCTCCCCACACTCAGAACCCCAGAACACTTCTTCCTGTGTGTGCTGGACGTGGGGAAACATAGCACACGCATTTTTCAGGGGTCACAGTAATTCCCAAGTTGTGGGTTGTAGTTTAAACATCTCCTCTACCCATGGAGAGGCACACGCTAATACTTAGTTTTAGATCCCAACTCCCACTTTCAACCACACACTGGCCTAGGCAAACCATCAGGGAAGACAAGCAAAGGGATTCTATACAAACCAAGACGCTGATGTCAGTTGGAGGAACTACCCCACCCTCAGGATACTGGAACCCAACCTTGTGTGGTGGGGAGATTTGAAGCCCCACTCCACGCAGATGAATGGGTGCTCAGGTGTTTCCCTTTATGGAGAATTCATCTAAATACTTCCTCAGTCCATCGGGGACACTCGCTACTATTTGGCCTCAAAGCCCAACCCCCAGGTTTCTCTCAGAGTCAGTCCTAGGGAAACACTCAGGGATTACAAGCTAAGGGATTCTATTAGAACCCAGCCGCTTCTGTCACCTGAAATTGCCAGCCCACACTCAGGATAGCAGAAAACTTCTTCATGTGTGTTCTGGTGGTGGGGATACAGAGTCCACGCTTTTTTCAAGGAGCACAGGTATTCCCATGTTGTGGGCTTTTGGTTAATAACCTCCAAATCCCATGGAGAAGCACTCGCTAATACTTGGATTTAGAGCCCAACCCACCCTTTCCCCAGCACTCCGTATCAGGCAACCAAACAGGGTAGACAAGTTAAGCGATTTTATAAGAACCAAGGCCCTGCTCTCAGTTGGAGGAGGCTGCCCACTCTCAGGATAACTGTGCAAGTGTTCGTGTGTGTGCTGGAGGTGTGGAAACAGACTCCACGGATCTTTATGGGGGCACAGGTGTTCCCAGGTTAGGGATGTAGTTTAAACAACTCCACAAACCATAGAGAGGTCATCGCAAATATTTGGTTTTGGAGCCCAAACCTCACTTTCCCCCGCACTCCCGCCTAGGCTTTCCATCAGGGAAGACAAGCAAAGGGATTCAATTAGAACCCAGGCGCTGCTGTCAGTTGGAGGAACTTCCCTGCACTCAGAATTCCAGAACACATTCTTAGGTGTGGGAGAGATGTGCAGCCCCACTGCACCCAGATGAATGCAGGAAAAGGTGTTCCATTTAGGGAGAAGTCCTCTAAGTACTTCCTCAATGGATCAGGGGGCACTCACTTCTACGTGGCCTCCAAGCCCAACCCCCAGCTTTCCCTCATGGCCTGGCCTAAAAGAACACTCAGGGAACAGAAGCAAAGGGATACTAATAGAATCCAGGTGCTACTGTCAGTTTGAGGAACTTCCCCACACTCAGAATACCAGAACACATCTTCGTGTGTGTGCTGGATGTAGCGAAACACTCAAAGCATCTTTCAGGGGGCACATTTATTCCATGGTTGTGGGTTGTAGGTTAAAAACCCACATCCCATGGATAGGCTCTCGCTTATACTTGGTTTAGAGCCCAACCCCCACTTTCCCCCACTCTCCAGCCTAGGCATGCCATCAGGGAAGACAAGCTAAGGGATTCTTTTAAAACCCAGGCGCTGCTGTCATTTGGAGGAGCCTCCCCACAATCAGGATACCTGAGCACGTCTCCGTGTGTGTGCTGGAGGTGGGGAAACAGATTCCACGCATCTTTATGGGGCACAGGTGTTCCAAGGTTGGGGAAGTAGTTTAAAACCCTCCACTACCCACAGAGATGCACTCGCTAATACTTGGCTTTAGAGCCCATCCCCCACCATCGCTTACTGCTAGGCCTAGGAAAACACTTAGGGAAGTCAAGCTAAGGGATTCTATTACAACCCAGGTGCTGCTGTCTGTTGGAGGAACCTCCCCACACTCAGAACCCCAGAACACTTCTTCCTGTGTGTGCTGGACGTGGGGAAACATAGCACACGCATTTTTCAGGGGTCACAGTAATTCCCAAGTTGTGGGTTGTAGTTTAAACATCTCCACTACCCATGGAGAGGCACACGCTAATACTTAGTTTTAGATCCCAACTCCCACTTTCAACCACACACTGGCCTAGGCAAACCATCAGGGAAGACAAGCAAAGGGATTCTATACAAACCAAGACGCTGATGTCAGTTGGAGGAACTACCCCACCCTCAGGATACTGGAACCCAACCTTGTGTGGTGGGGAGATTTGAAGCCCCACTCCACGCAGATGAATGGGTGCTCAGGTGTTTCCCTTTATGGAGAATTCATCTAAATACTTCCTCAGTCCATCGGGGACACTCGCTATTATTTGGCCTCAAAGCCCAACCCCCAGGTTTCTCTCAGAGTCAGTCCTAGGGAAACACTCAGGGATTACAAGCTAAGGGATTCTATTAGAACCCAGCCGCTTCTGTCACCTGAAATTGCCAGCCCACACTCAGGATAGCAGAAAACTTCTTCATGTGTGTTCTGGTGGTGGGGATACAGAGTCCACGCTTTTTTCAAGGAGCACAGGTATTCCCATGTTGTGGGCTTTTGGTTAATAACCTCCAAATCCCATGGAGAAGCACTCGCTAATACTTGGATTTAGAGCCCAACCCACCCTTTCCCCAGCACTCCGTATCAGGCAACCAAACAGGGTAGACAAGTTAAGCGATTTTATAAGAACCAAGGCCCTGCTCTCAGTTGGAGGAGGCTGCCCACTCTCAGGATAACTGTGCAAGTGTTCGTGTGTGTGCTGGAGGTGTGGAAACAGACTCCACGGATCTTTATGGGGGCACAGGTGTTCCCAGGTTAGGGATGTAGTTTAAACAACTCCACAAACCATAGAGAGGTCATCGCAAATATTTGGTTTTGGAGCCCAAACCTCACTTTCCCCCGCACTCCCGCCTAGGCTTTCCATCAGGGAAGACAAGCAAAGGGATTCAATTAGAACCCAGGCGCTGCTGTCAGTTGGAGGAACTTCCCTGCACTCAGAATTCCAGAACACATTCTTAGGTGTGGGAGAGATGTGCAGCCCCACTGCACCCAGATGAATGCAGGAAAAGGTGTTCCATTTAGGGAGAAGTCCTCTAAGTACTTCCTCAATGGATCAGGGGGCACTCACTTCTACGTGGCCTCCAAGCCCAACCCCCAGCTTTCCCTCATGGCCTGGCCTAAAAGAACACTCAGGGAACAGAAGCAAAGGGATACTAATAGAATCCAGGTGCTACTGTCAGTTTGAGGAACTTCCCCACACTCAGAATACCAGAACACATCTTCGTGTGTGTGCTGGATGTAGCGAAACACTCAAAGCATCTTTCAGGGGGCACATTTATTCCATGGTTGTGGGTTGTAGGTTAAAAACCCACATCCCATGGATAGGCTCTCGCTTATACTTGGTTTAGAGCCCAACCCCCACTTTCCCCCACTCTCCAGCCTAGGCATGCCATCAGGGAAGACAAGCTAAGGGATTCTTTTAAAACCCAGGCGCTGCTGTCATTTGGAGGAGCCTCCCCACAATCAGGATACCTGAGCACGTCTCCGTGTGTGTGCTGGAGGTGGGGAAACAGATTCCACGCATCTTTATGGGGCACAGGTGTTCCAAGGTTGGGGAAGTAGTTTAAAACCCTCCACTACCCACAGAGATGCACTCGCTAATACTTGGCTTTAGAGCCCATCCCCCACCATCGCTTACTGCTAGGCCTAGGAAAACACTTAGGGAAGTCAAGCTAAGGGATTCTATTACAACCCAGGTGCTGCTGTCTGTTGGAGGAACCTCCCCACACTCAGAACCCCAGAACACTTCTTCCTGTGTGTGCTGGACGTGGGGAAACATAGCACACGCATTTTTCAGGGGTCACAGTAATTCCCAAGTTGTGGGTTGTAGTTTAAACATCTCCACTACCCATGGAGAGGCACACGCTAATACTTAGTTTTAGATCCCAACTCCCACTTTCAACCACACACTGGCCTAGGCAAACCATCAGGGAAGACAAGCAAAGGGATTCTATACAAACCAAGACGCTGATGTCAGTTGGAGGAACTACCCCACCCTCAGGATACTGGAACCCAACCTTGTGTGGTGGGGAGATTTGAAGCCCCACTCCACGCAGATGAATGGGTGCTCAGGTGTTTCCCTTTATGGAGAATTCATCTAAATACTTCCTCAGTCCATCGGGGACACTCGCTACTATTTGGCCTCAAAGCCCAACCCCCAGGTTTCTCTCAGAGTCAGTCCTAGGGAAACACTCAGGGATTACAAGCTAAGGGATTCTATTAGAACCCAGCCGCTTCTGTCACCTGAAATTGCCAGCCCACACTCAGGATAGCAGAAAACTTCTTCATGTGTGTTCTGGTGGTGGGGATACAGAGTCCACGCTTTTTTCAAGGAGCACAGGTATTCCCATGTTGTGGGCTTTTGGTTAATAACCTCCAAATCCCATGGAGAAGCACTCGCTAATACTTGGATTTAGAGCCCAACCCACCCTTTCCCCAGCACTCCGTATCAGGCAACCAAACAGGGTAGACAAGTTAAGCGATTTTATAAGAACCAAGGCCCTGCTCTCAGTTGGAGGAGGCTGCCCACTCTCAGGATAACTGTGCAAGTGTTCGTGTGTGTGCTGGAGGTGTGGAAACAGACTCCACGGATCTTTATGGGGGCACAGGTGTTCCCAGGTTAGGGATGTAGTTTAAACACCTCCACAAACCATAGAGAGGTCATCGCAAATACTTGGTTTTGGAGCCCAAACCACACTTTCCCCCGCACTCCCGCCTAGGCTTTCCATCAGGGAAGACAAGCAAAGGGATTCAATTAGAACCCAGGCGCTGCTGGCAGTTGGAGGAACTTCCCTGCACTCAGAATTCCAGAACACATTCTTAGGTGTGGGAGAGATGTGCAGCCCCACTGCACCCAGATGAATGCAGGAAAAGGTGTTCCATTTAGGGAGAAGTCCTCTAAGTACTTCCTCAATGGATCAGGGGGCACTCACTTCTACGTGGCCTCCAAGCCCAACCCCCAGCTTTCCCTCATGGCCTGGCCTAAAAGAACACTCAGGGAACAGAAGCTAAGGGATACTAATAGAATCCAGGTGCTACTGTCAGTTTGAGGAACTTCCCCACACTCAGAATACCAGAACACATCTTCGTGTGTGTGCTGGATGTAGGGAAACAGTCAAAGCATCTTTCAGGGGGCACATTTATTCCATGGTTGTGGGTTGTAGGTTAAAAACCCACATCCCATGGATAGGCTCTCGCTTATACTTGGTTTAGAGCCCAACCCCCACTTTCCCCCACTCTCCAGCCTAGGCATGCCATCAAGGAAGACAAGCTAAGGGATTCTTTTAACACCCAGGCGCTGCTGTCATTTGGAGGAGCCTCCCCACAATCAGGATACCTGAGCACGTCTCCGTGTGTGTGCTGGAGGTGGGGAAACAGATTCCACGCATCTTTATGGGGCACAGGTGTTCCAAGGTTGGGGAAGTAGTTTAAAACCCTCCACTACCCACAGAGATGCACTCGCTAATACTTGGCTTTAGAGCCCATCCCCCACCATCGCTTACTGCTAGGCCTAGGAAAACACTTAGGGAAGTCAAGCTAAGGGATTCTATTACAACCCAGGTGCTGCTGTCTGTTGGAGGAACCTCCCCACACTCAGAACCCCAGAACACTTCTTCCTGTGTGTGCTGGACGTGGGGAAACATAGCACACGCATTTTTCAGGGGTCACAGTAATTCCCAAGTTGTGGGTTGTAGTTTAAACATCTCCACTACCCATGGAGAGGCACACGCTAATACTTAGTTTTAGATCCCAAATCCCACTTTCAACCACACACTGGCCTAGGCAAACCATCAGGGAAGACAAGCAAAGGGATTCTATTCAAACCAAGACGCTGATGTCAGTTGGAGGAACTACCCCACCCTCAGGATACTGGAACCCAACCTTGTGTGGTGGGGAGATTTGAAGCCCCACTCCACGCAGATGAATGGGTGCTCAGGTGTTTCCCTTTATGGAGAATTCATCTAAATACTTCCTCAGTCCATCGGGGACACTCGCTACTATTTGGCCTCAAAGCCCAACCCCCAGGTTTCCCTCAGAGTCAGTCCTAGGGAAACACTCAGGGATTACAAGCTAAGGGATTCTATTAGAACCCAGCCGCTTCTGTCACCTGAAATTGCCAGCCCACACTCAGGATAGCAGGAAACTTCTTCATGTGTGTTCTGGTGGTGGGGATACAGAGTCCACGCTTTTTTCAAGGAGCACAGGTATTCCCATGTTGTGGGCTTTTGGTTAATAACCTCCAAATCCCATGGAGAAGCACTCGCTAATACTTGGATTTAGAGCCCAACCCACCCTTTCCCCAGCACTCCGTATCAGGCAACCAAACAGGGTAGACAAGTTAAGCGATTTTATAAGAACCAAGGCCCTGCTCTCAGTTGGAGGAGGCTGCCCACTCTCAGGATAACTGTGCAAGTGTTCGTGTGTGTGCTGGAGGTGTGGAAACAGACTCCACGGATCTTTATGGGGGCACAGGTGTTCCCAGGTTAGGGATGTAGTTTAAACACCTCCACAAACCATAGAGAGGTCATCGAAAATATTTGGTTTTGGAGCCCAAACCACACTTTCCCCCGCACTCCCGCCTAGGCTTTCCATCAGGGAAGACAAGCAAAGGGATTCAATTAGAACCCAGGCGCTGCTGTCAGTTGGAGGAACTTCCCTGCACTCAGAATTCCAGAACACATTCTTAGGTGTGGGAGAGATGTGCAGCCCCACTGCACCCAGATGAATGGAGGAAAAGGTGTTCCCTTTAGGGAGAAGTCCTCTAAGTACTTCCTCAATGGATCAGGGGGCACTCACTGCTACGTGGCCTCCAAGCCCAACCCCCAGCTTTCCCTCATGGCCTGGCCTAAAAGAACACTCAGGGAAGAGAAGCTAAGGGATACTAATAGAATCCAGGTGCTGCTGTCAGTTTGAGGAACTTCCCCACACTCAGAATACCAGAACACATCTTCGTGTGTGTGCTGGATGTAGGGAAACAGTCAAAGCATCTTTCAGGGGGCACATTTATTCCATGGTTGTGGGTTGTAGGTTAAAAACCCACATCCCATGGATAGGCTCTCGCTTATACTTGGTTTAGAGCCCAACCCCCACTTTCCCCCACTCTCCAGCCTAGGCATGCCATCAGGGAAGACAAGCTAAGGGATTCTTTAAGAACCCAGGCGCTGCTGTCATTTGGAGGAGCCTCCCCACAATCAGGATACCTGAGCACGTCTCCGTGTGTGTGCTGGAGGTGGGGAAACAGATTCCACGCATCTTTATGGGGCACAGGTGTTCCAAGGTTGGGGAAGTAGTTTAAAACCCCCCACTACCCACAGAGATGCACTCGCTAATACTTGGCTTTAGAGCCCATCCCCCACCATCGCTTACTGCTAGGCCTAGGCAAACACTTAGGGAAGTCAAGCTGAGGGATTCTATTACAACCCAGGTGCTGCTGTCTGTTGGAGGAACCTCCCCACACTCAGAACCCCAGAACACTTCTTCCTGTGTGTGCTGGACGTGGGGAAACATAGCACAGGCATTTTTCAGGGGTCACAGTAATTCCCAAGTTGTGGGTTGTAGTTTAAACATCTCCACTACCCATGGAGAGGCACACGCTAATACTTAGTTTTAGATCCCAAATCCCACTTTCAACAGCACACTGGCCTAGGCAAACCATCAGGGAAGACAAGCAAAGGGATTCTATTCAAACCAAGAAGCTGATGTCAGTTGGAGGAACTACCCCACCCTCAGGATACTGGAACCCAACCTTGTGTGGTGGGGAGATTTGAAGCCCCACTCCACGCAGATGAATGGGTGCTCAGGTGTTTCCCTTTATGGAGAATTCATCTAAATACTTCCTCAGTCCATCGGGGACACTCGCTACTATTTGGCCTCAAAGCCCAACCCCCAGGTTTCTCTCAGAGTCAGTCCTAGGGAAACACTCAGGGATTACAAGCTAAGGGATTCTATTAGAACCCAGCCGCTTCTGTCACCTGAAATTGCCAGCCCACACTCAGGATAGCAGGAAACTTCTTCATGTGTGTTCTGGTGGTGGGGATACAGAGTCCACGCTTTTTTCAAGGAGCACAGGTATTCCCATGTTGTGGGCTTTTGGTTAATAACCTCCAAATCCCATGGAGAAGCACTCGCTAATACTTGGATTTAGAGCCCAACCCACCCTTTCCCCAGCACTCCGTATCAGGCAACCAAACAGGGTAGACAAGTTAAGCGATTTTATAAGAACCAAGGCCCTGCTCTCAGTTGGAGGAGGCTGCCCACTCTCAGGATAACTGTGCAAGTGTTCGTGTGTGTGCTGGAGGTGTGGAAACAGACTCCACGGATCTTTATGGGGGCACAGGTGTTCCCACGTTAGGGATGTAGTTTAAACACCTCCACAAACCATAGAGAGGTCATCGCAAATACTTGGTTTTGGAGCCCAAACCACACTTTCCCCCGCACTCCCGCCTAGGCTTTCCATCAGGGAAGACAAGCAAAGGGATTCAATTAGAACCCAGGCGCTGCTGTCAGTTGGAGGAACTTCCCTGCACTCAGAATTCCAGAACACATTCTTAGGTGTGGGAGAGATGTGCAGCCCCACTGCACCCAGATGAATGCAGGAAAAGGTGTTCCCTTTAGGGAGAAGTCCTCTAAGTACTTCCTCAATGGATCAGGGGGCACTCACTGCTACGTGGCCTCCAAGCCCAACCCCCAGCTTTCCCTCATGGCCTGGCCTAAAAGAACACTCAGGGAAGAGAAGCTAAGGGATACTAATAGAATTCAGGTGCTGCTGTCAGTTTGAGGAACTTCCCCACACTCAGAATACCAGAACACATCTTCGTGTGTGTGCTGGATGTAGGGAAACAGTCAAAGCATCTTTCAGGGGGCACATTTATTCCATGGTTGTGGGTTGTAGGTTAAAAACCCACATCCCATGGATAGGCTCTCGCTTATACTTGGTTTAGAGCCCAACCCCCACTTTCCCCCACTCTCCAGCCTAGGCATGCCATCAGGGAAGACAAGCTAAGGGATTCTTTAAGAACCCAGGCGCTGCTGTCATTTGGAGGAGCCTCCCCACAATCAGGATACCTGAGCACGTCTCCGTGTGTGTGCTGGAGGTGGGGAAACAGATTCCACGCATCTTTATGGGGCACAGGTGTTCCAAGGTTGGGGAAGTAGTTTAAAACCCTCCACTACCCACAGAGATGCACTCGCTAATACTTGGCTTTAGAGCCCATCCCCCACCATCGCTTACTGCTAGGCCTAGGAAAACACTTAGGGAAGTCAAGCTAAGGGATTCTATTACAACCCAGGTGCTGCTGTCTGTTGGAGGAACCTCCCCACACTCAGAACCCCAGAACACTTCTTCCTGTGTGTGCTGGACGTGGGGAAACATAGCACACGCATTTTTCAGGGGTCACAGTAATTCCCAAGTTGTGGGTTGTAGTTTAAACATCTCCACTACCCATGGAGAGGCACACGCTAATACTTAGTTTTAGATCCCAACTCCCACTTTCAACCACACACTGGCCTAGGCAAACCATCAGGGAAGACAAGCAAAGGGATTCTATTCAAACCAAGACGCTGATGTCAGTTGGAGGAACTACCCCACCCTCAGGATACTGGAACCCAACCTTGTGTGGTGGGGAGATTTGAAGCCCCACTCCACGCAGATGAATGGGTGCTCAGGTGTTTCCCTTTATGGAGAATTCATCTAAATACTTCCTCAGTCCATCGGGGACACTCGCTACTATTTGGCCTCAAAGCCCAACCCCCAGGTTTCTCTCAGAGTCAGTCCTAGGGAAACACTCAGGGATTACAAGCTAAGGGATTCTATTAGAACCCAGCCGCTTCTGTCACCTGAAATTGCCAGCCCACACTCAGGATAGAAGAAAACTTCTTCATGTGTGTTCTGGTGGTGGGGATACAGAGTCCACGCTTTTTTCAAGGAGCACAGGTATTCCCATGTTGTGGGCTTTTGGTTAATAACCTCCAAATCCCATGGAGAAGCACTCGCTAATACTTGGATTTAGAGCCCAACCCACCCTTTCCCCAGCACTCCGTATCAGGCAACCAAACAGAGTAGACAAGTTAAGTGATTTTATAAGAACCAAGGCCCTGCTCTCAGTTGGAGGAGGCTGCCCACTTTCAGGATAACTGTGCAAGTGTTCGTGTGTGTGCTGGAGGTGTGGAAACAGACTCCACGGATCTTTATGGGGGCACAGGTGTTCCCAGGTTAGGGATGTAATATAAACACCTCCACAAACCATAGAGAGGTCATCGCAAATACTTGGTTTTTGAGCCCAAACCACACTTTCCCCCGCACTCCCGCCTAGGCTTTCCATCAGGGAAGACAAGCAAAGAAATTCAATTAGAACCCAGGCGCTGCTGTCAGTTGGAGGAACTTCCCTGCACTCAGAATTCCAGAACACATTCTTAGGTGTGGGAGAGATGTGCAGCCCCACTGCACCCAGATGAATGCAGGAAAAGGTGTTCCATTTAGGGAGAAGTCCTCTAAGTACTTCCTCAATGGATCAGGGGGCACTCACTGCTACGTGGCCTCCAAGCCCAACCCCCAGCTTTCCCTCATGGCCTGGTCTAAGAGAACACTCAGGGAACAGAAGCTAAGGGATACTAATAGAATCCAGGTGCTGCTGTCAGTTTGAGGAACTTCCCCACACTCAGAATACCAGAACACATCTTCGTGTGTGTGCTGGATGTAGGGAAACAGTCAAAGCATCTTTCAGGGGGCACATTTATTCCATGGTTGTGGGTTGTAGGTTAAAAACCCACATCCCATGGATAGGCTCTCGCTTATACTTGGTTTAGAGCCCAACCCCCACTTTCCCCCACTCTCCAGCCTAGGCATGCCATCAGGGAAGACAAGCTAAGGGATTCTTTAAGAACCCAGGCGCTGCTGTCATTTGGAGGAACCTCCCCACAATCAGGATACCTGAGCACGTCTCCGTGTGTGTGCTGGAGGTGGGGAAACAGATTCCACGCATCTTTATGGGGCACAGGTGTTCCAAGGTTGGGGAAGTAGTTTAAAACCCCCCACTACCCACAGAGATGCACTCGCTAATACTTGGCTTTAGAGCCCATCCCCCACCATCGCTTACTGCTAGGCCTAGGAAAACACTTAGGGAAGTCAAGCTAAGGGATTCTATTACAACCCAGGTGCTGCTGTCTGTTGGAGGAACCTCCCCACACTCAGAACCCCAGAACACTTCTTCCTGTGTGTGCTGGACGTGGGGAAACATAGCACACGCATTTTTCAGGGGTCACAGTAATTCCCAAGTTGTGGGTTGTAGTTTAAACATCTCCACTACCCATGGAGAGGCACACGCTAATACTTAGTTTTAGATCCCAAATCCCACTTTCAACCACACACTGGCCTAGGCAAACCATCAGGGAAGACAAGCAAACGGATTCTATTCAAACAAAGACGCTGATGTCAGTTGGAGGAACTACCCCACCCTCAGGATACTGGAACCCAACCTTGTGTGGTGGGGAGATTTGAAGCCCCACTCCACGCAGATGAATGGGTGCTCAGGTGTTTCCCTTTATGGAGAATTCATCTAAATACTTCCTCAGTCCATCGGGGACACTCGCTACTATTTGGCCTCAAAGCCCAACCCCCAGGTTTCTCTCAGAGTCAGTCCTAGGGAAACACTCAGGGATTACAAGCTAAGGGATTCTATTAGAACCCAGCCGCTTCTGTCACCTGAAATTGCCAGCCCACAATCAGGATAGCAGGAAACTTCTTCATGTGTGTTCTGGTGGTGGGGATACAGAGTCCACGCTTTTTTCAAGGAGCACAGGTATTCCCATGTTGTGGGCTTTTGGTTAATAACCTCCAAATCCCATGGAGAAGCACTCGCTAATACTTGGATTTAGAGCCCAACCCACCCTTTCCCCAGCACTCCGTATCAGGCAACCAAACAGGGTAGACAAGTTAAGCGATTTTATAAGAACCAAGGCCCTGCTCTCAGTTGGAGGAGGCTGCCCACTCTCAGGATAACTGTGCAAGTGTTCGTGTGTGTTCTGGAGGTGTGGAAACAGACTCCACGGATCTTTATGGGGGCACAGGTGTTCCCACGTTAGGGATGTAGTTTAAACACCTCCACAAACCATAGAGAGGTCATCGCAAATACTTGGTTTTGGAGCCCAAACCACACTTTCCCCCGCACTCCCGCCTAGGCTTTCCATCAGGGAAGACAAGCAAAGGGATTCAATTAGAACCCAGGCGCTGCTGGCAGTTGGAGGAACTTCCCTGCACTCAGAATTCCAGAACACATTCTTAGGTGTGGGAGAGATGTGCAGCCCCACTGCACCCAGATGAATGCAGGAAAAGGTGTTCCCTTTAGGGAGAAGTCCTCTAAGTACTTCCTCAATGGATCAGGGGGCACTCACTGCTACGTGGCCTCCAAGCCCAACCCCCAGCTTTCCCTCATGGCCTGGCCTAAAAGAACACTCAGGGAAGAGAAGCTAAGGGATACTAATAGAATTCAGGTGCTGCTGTCAGTTTGAGGAACTTCCCCACACTCAGAATACCAGAACACATCTTCGTGTGTGTGCTGGATGTAGGGAAACAGTCAAAGCATCTTTCAGGGGGCACATTTATTCCATGGTTGTGGGTTGTAGGTTAAAAACCCACATCCCATGGATAGGCTCTCGCTTATACTTGGTTTAGAGCCCAACCCCCACTTTCCCCCACTCTCCAGCCTAGGCATGCCATCAGGGAAGACAAGCTAAGGGATTCTTTTAGAACCCAGGCGCTGCTGTCATTTGGAGGAGCCTCCCCACAATCAGGATACCTGAGCACGTCTCCGTGTGTGTGCTGGAGGTGGGGAAACAGATTCCACGCATCTTTATGGGGCACAGGTGTTCCAAGGTTGGGGAAGTAGTTTAAAACCCTCCACTACCCACAGAGATGCACTCGCTAATACTTGGCTTTAGAGCCCATCCCCCACCATCGCTTACTGCTAGGCCTAGGAAAACACTTAGGGAAGTCAAGCTAAGGGATTCTATTACAACCCAGGTGCTGCTGTCTGTTGGAGGAACCTCCCCACACTCAGAACCCCAGAACACTTCTTCCTGTGTGTGCTGGACGTGGGGAAACATAGCACACGCATTTTTCAGGGGTCACAGTAATTCCCAAGTTGTGGGTTGTAGTTTAAACATCTCCACTACCCATGGAGAGGCACACGCTAATACTTAGTTTTAGATCCCAAATCCCACTTTCAACCACACACTGGCCTAGGCAAACCATCAGGGAAGACACGCAAAGGGATTCTATTCAAACCAAGACGCTGATGTCAGTTGGAGGAACTACCCCACCCTCAGGATACTGGAACCCAACCTTGTGTGGTGGGGAGATTTGAAGCCCCACTCCACGCAGATGAATGGGTGCTCAGGTGTTTCCCTTTATGGAGAATTCATCTAAATACTTCCTCAGTCCATCGGGGACACTCGCTACTATTTGGCCTCAAAGCCCAACCCCCAGGTTTCTCTCAGAGTCAGTCCTAGGGAAACACTCAGGGATTACAAGCTAAGGGATTCTATTAGAACCCAGCCGCTTCTGTCACCTGAAATTGCCAGCCCACACTCAGGATAGAAGAAAACTTCTTCATGTGTGTTCTGGTGGTGGGGATACAGAGTCCACGCTTTTTTCAAGGAGCACAGGTATTCCCATGTTGTGGGCTTTTGGTTAATAACCTCCAAATCCCATGGAGAAGCACTCGCTAATACTTGGATTTAGAGCCCAACCCACCCTTTCCCCAGCACTCCGTATCAGGCAACCAAACAGGGTAGACAAGTTAAGTGATTTTATAAGAACCAAGGCCCTGCTCTCAGTTGGAGGAGGCTGCCCACTTTCAGGATAACTGTGCAAGTGTTCGTGTGTGTGCTGGAGGTGTGGAAACAGACTCCACGGATCTTTATGGGGGCACAGGTGTTCCCAGGTTAGGGATGTAATATAAACACCTCCACAAACCATAGAGAGGTCATCGCAAATACTTGGTTTTTGAGCCCAAACTACACTTTCCCCCGCACTCCCGCCTAGGCTTTCCATCAGGGAAGACAAGCAAAGGAATTCAATTAGAACCCAGGCGCTGCTGTCAGTTGGAGGAACTTCCCTGCACTCAGAATTCCAGAACACATTCTTAGGTGTGGGAGAGATGTGCAGCCCCACTGCACCCAGATGAATGCAGGAAAAGGTGTTCCATTTAGGGAGAAGTCCTCTAAGTACTTCCTCAATGGATCAGGGGGCACTCACTGCTACGTGGCCTCCAAGCCCAACCCCCAGCTTTCCCTCATGGCCTGGTCTAAGAGAACACTCAGGGAACAGAAGCTAAGGGATACTAATGGAATCCAGGTGCTGCTGTCAGTTTAAGAACTTCCCCACAATCAGAATACCAGAACACATCTTCGTGTGTGTGCTGGATGTAGGGAAACAGTCAAAGCATCTTTCAGGGGGCACATTTATTCCATGGTTGTGGGTTGTAGGTTAAAAACCCACATCCCATGGATAGGCTCTCGCTTATACTTGGTTTAGAGCCCAACCCCCACTTTCCCCCACTCTCCAGGCTAGGCATGCCATCAGGGAAGACAAGCTAAGGGATTCTTTAAGAACCCAGGCGCTGCTGTCATTTGGAGGAACCTCCCCACAATCAGGATACCTGAGCACGTCTCCGTGTGTGTGCTGGAGGTGGGGAAACAGATTCCACGCATCTTTATGGGGCACAGGTGTCCCAAGGTTGGGGAAGTAGTTTAAAACCCTCCACTACCCACAGAGATGCACTCGCTAATACTTGGCTTTAGAGCCCATCCCCCACCATCGCTTACTGCTAGGCCTAGGAAAACACTTAGGGAAGTCAAGCTAAGGGATTCTATTACAACCCAGGTGCTGCTGTCTGTTGGAGGAACCTCCCCACACTCAGAACCCCAGAACACTTCTTCCTGTGTGTGCTGGACGTGGGGAAACATAGCACACGCATTTTTCAGGGGTCACAGTAATTCCCAAGTTGTGGGTTGTAGTTTAAACATCTCCACTACCCATGGAGAGGCACACGCTAATACTTAGTTTTAGATCCCAAATCCCACTTTCAACCACACACTGGCCTAGGCAAACCATCAGGGAAGACAAGCAAAGGGATTCTATTCAAACCAAGACGCTGATGTCAGTTGGAGGAACTACCCCACCCTCAGGATACTGGAACCCAACCTTGTGTGGTGGGGAGATTTGAAGCCCCACTCCACGCAGATGAATGGGTGCTCAGGTGTTTCCCTTTATGGAGAATTCATCTAAATACTTCCTCAGTCCATCGGGGACACTCGCTACTATTTGGCCTCAAAGCCCAACCCCCAGGTTTCTCTCAGAGTCAGTCCTAGGGAAACACTCAGGGATTACAAGCTAAGGGATTCTATTAGAACCCAGCCGCTTCTGTCACCTGAAATTGCCAGCCCACACTCAGGATAGCAGAAAACTTCTTCATGTGTGTTCTGGTGGTGGGGATACAGAGTCCACGCTTTTTTCAAGGAGCACAGGTATTCCCATGTTGTGGGCTTTTGGTTAATAACCTCCAAATCCCATGGAGAAGCACTCGCTAATACTTGGATTTAGAGCCCAACCCACCCTTTCCCCAGCACTCCGTATCAGGCAACCAAACAGGGTAGACAAGTTAAGCGATTTTATAAGAACCAAGGCCCTGCTCTCAGTTGGAGGAGGCTGCCCACTCTCAGGATAACTGTGCAAGTGTTCGTGTGTGTGCTGGAGGTGTGGAAACAGACTCCACGGATCTTTATGGGGGCACAGGTGTTCCCAGGTTAGGGATGTAATATAAACACCTCCACAAACCATAGAGAGGTCATCGCAAATACTTGGTTTGGAGCCCAAACCACACTTTCCCCCGCACTCCCGCCTAGGCTTTCCATCAGGGAATACAAGCAAAGGAATTCAATTAGAACCCAGGCGCTGCTGTCAGTTGGAGGAACTTCCCTGCACTCAGAATTCCAGAACACATTCTTAGGTGTGGGAGAGATGTGCAGCCCCACTGCACCCAGATGAATGCAGGAAAAGGTGTTCCATTTAGGGAGAAGTCCTCTAAGTACTTCCTCAATGGATCAGGGGGCACACACTGCTACGTGGCCTCCAAGTCCAACCCCCAGCTTTCCCTCATGGCCTGGTCTAAGAGAACACTCAGGGAACAGAAGCTAAGGGATACTAATAGAATCCAGGTGCTGCTGTCAGTTTGAGGAACTTCCCCACACTCAGAATACAAGAACACATCTTCGTGTGTGTGCTGGATGTAGGGAAACAGTCAAAGCATCTTTCAGGGGGCACATTTATTCCATGGTTGTGGGTTGTAGGTTAAAAACCCACATCCCATGGATAGGCTCTCGCTTATACTTGGTTTAGAGCCCAACCCCCACTTTCCCCCACTCTCCAGCCTAGGCATGCCATCAGGGAAGACAAGCTAAGGGATTCTTTTAGAACCCAGGCGCTGCTGTCATTTGGAGGAGCCTCCCCACAATCAGGATACCTGAGCACGTCTCCGTGTGTGTGCTGGAGGTGGGGAAACAGATTCCACGCATCTTTATGGGGCACAGGTGTTCCAAGGTTGGGGAAGTAGTTTAAAACCCTCCACTACCCACAGAGATGCACTCGCTAATACTTGGCTTTAGAGCCCATCCCCCACCATCGCTTACTGCTAGGCCTAGGAAAACACTTAGGGAAGTCAAGCTAAGGGATTCTATTACAACCCACGTGCTGCTGTCTGTTGGTGGAACCTCCCCACACTCAGAACTCCAGAACACTTCTTCCTGTGTGTGCTGGACGTGGGGAAACATAGCACACGCATTTTTCAGGGGTCACAGTAATTCCCAAGTTGTGGGTTGTAGTTTAAACATCTCCACTACCCATGGAGAGGCACACGCTAATACTTAGTTTTAGATCCCAAATCCCACTTTCAACCACACACTGGCCTAGGCAAACCATCAGGGAAGACAAGCAAAGGGATTCTATTCAAACCAAGACGCTGATGTCAGTTGGAGGAACTACCCCACCCTCAGGATACTGGAACCCAACCTTGTGTGGTGGGGAGATTTGAAGCCCCACTCCACGCAGATGAATGGGTGCTCAGGTGTTTCCCTTTATGGAGAATTCATCTAAATACTTCCTCAGTCCATCGGGGACACTCGCTACTATTTGGCCTCAAAGCCCAACCCCCAGGTTTCTCTCAGAGTCAGTCCTAGGGAAACACTCAGGGATTACAAGCTAAGGGATTCTATTAGAACCCAGCCGCTTCTGTCACCTGAAATTGCCAGCCCACACTCAGGATAGCAGAAAATTTCTTCATGTGTGTTCTGGTGGTGGGGATACAGAGTCCACGCTTTTTTCAAGGAGCACAGGTATTCCCATGTTGTGGGCTTTTGGTTAATAACCTCCAAATCCCATGGAGAAGCACTCGCTAATACTTGGATTTAGAGCCCAACCCACCCTTTCCCCAGCACTCCGTATCAGGCAACCAAACAGGGTAGACAAGTTAAGCGATTTTATAAGAACCAAGGCCCTGCTCTCAGTTGGAGGAGGCTGCCCACTCTCAGGATAACTGTGCAAGTGTTCGTGTGTGTGCTGGAGGTGTGGAAACAGACTCCACGGATCTTTATGGGGGCACAGGTGTTCCCAGGTTAGGGATGTAGTTTAAACACCTCCACAAACCATAGAGAGGTCATCGAAAATACTTGGTTTTGGAGCCCAAACCACACTTTCCCCCGCACTCCCGCCTAGGCTTTCCATCAGGGAAGACAAGCAAAGGGATTCAATTAGAACCCAGGCGCTGCTGTCAGTTGGAGGAACTTCCCTGCACTCAGAATTCCAGAACACATTCTTAGGTGTGGGAGAGATGTGCAGCCCCACTGCACCCAGATGAATGGAGGAAAAGGTGTTCCCTTTAGGGAGAAGTCCTCTAAGTACTTCCTCAATGGATCAGGGGGCACTCACTGCTACGTGGCCTCCAAGCCCAACCCCCAGCTTTCCCTCATGGCCTGGCCTAAAAGAACACTCAGGGAAGAGAAGCTAAGGGATACTAATAGAATCCAGGTGCTGCTGTCAGTTTGAGGAACTTCCCCACACTCAGAATACCAGAACACATCTTCGTGTGTGTGCTGGATGTAGGGAAACAGTCAAAGCATCTTTCAGGGGGCACATTTATTCCATGGTTGTGGGTTGTAGGTTAAAAACCCACATCCCATGGATAGGCTCTCGCTTATACTTGGTTTAGAGCCCAACCCCCACTTTCCCCCACTCTCCAGCCTAGGCATGCCATCAGGGAAGACAAGCTAAGGGATTCTTTTAGAACCCAGGCGCTGCTGTCATTTGGAGGAGCCTCCCCACAATCAGGATACCTGAGCACGTCTCCGTGTGTGTGCTGGAGGTGGGGAAACAGATTCCACGCATCTTTATGGGGCACAGGTGTTCCAAGGTTGGGGAAGTAGTTTAAAACCCCCCACTACCCACAGAGATGCACTCGCTAATACTTGGCTTTAGAGCCCATCCCCCACCATCGCTTACTGCTAGGCCTAGGAAAACACTTAGGGAAGTCAAGCTAAGGGATTCTATTACAACCCAGGTGCTGCTGTCTGTTGGAGGAACCTCCCCACACTCAGAACCCCAGAACACTTCTTCCTGTGTGTGCTGGACGTGGGGAAACATAGCACACGCATTTTTCAGGGGTCACAGTAATTCCCAAGTTGTGGGTTGTAGTTTAAACATCTCCACTACCCATGGAGAGGCACACGCTAATACTTAGTTTTAGATCCCAAATCCCACTTTCAACAGCACACTGGCCTAGGCAAACCATCAGGGAAGACAAGCAAAGGGATTCTATTCAAACCAAGAAGCTGATGTCAGTTGGAGGAACTACCCCACCCTCAGGATACTGGAACCCAACCTTGTGTGGTGGGGAGATTTGAAGCCCCACTCCACGCAGATGAATGGGTGCTCAGGTGTTTCCCTTTATGGAGAATTCATCTAAATACTTCCTCAGTCCATCGGGGACACTCGCTACTATTTGGCCTCAAAGCCCAACCCCCAGGTTTCTCTCAGAGTCAGTCCTAGGGAAACACTCAGGGATTACAAGCTAAGGGATTCTATTAGAACCCAGCCGCTTCTGTCACCTGAAATTGCCAGCCCACACTCAGGATAGCAGGAAACTTCTTCATGTGTGTTCTGGTGGTGGGGATACAGAGTCCACGCTTTTTTCAAGGAGCACAGGTATTCCCATGTTGTGGGCTTTTGGTTAATAACCTCCAAATCCCATGGAGAAGCACTCGCTAATACTTGGATTTAGAGCCCAACCCACCCTTTCCCCAGCACTCCGTATCAGGCAACCAAACAGGGTAGACAAGTTAAGCGATTTTATAAGAACCAAGGCCCTGCTCTCAGTTGGAGGAGGCTGCCCACTCTCAGGATAACTGTGCAAGTGTTCGTGTGTGTGCTGGAGGTGTGGAAACAGACTCCACGGATCTTTATGGGGGCACAGGTGTTCCCACGTTAGGGATGTAGTTTAAACACCTCCACAAACCATAGAGAGGTCATCGCAAATACTTGGTTTTGGAGCCCAAACCACACTTTCCCCCGCACTCCCGCCTAGGCTTTCCATCAGGGAAGACAAGCAAAGGGATTCAATTAGAACCCAGGCGCTGCTGTCAGTTGGAGGAACTTCCCTGCACTCAGAATTCCAGAACACATTCTTAGGTGTGGGAGAGATGTGCAGCCCCACTGCACCCAGATGAATGCAGGAAAAGGTGTTCCCTTTAGGGAGAAGTCCTCTAAGTACTTCCTCAATGGATCAGGGGGCACTCACTGCTACGTGGCCTCCAAGCCCAACCCCCAGCTTTCCCTCATGGCCTGGCCTAAAAGAACACTCAGGGAAGAGAAGCTAAGGGATACTAATAGAATTCAGGTGCTGCTGTCAGTTTGAGGAACTTCCCCACACTCAGAATACCAGAACACATCTTCGTGTGTGTGCTGGATGTAGGGAAACAGTCACAGCATCTTTCAGGGGGCACATTTATTCCATGGTTGTGGGTTGTAGGTTAAAAACCCACATCCCATGGATAGGCTCTCGCTTATACTTGGTTTAGAGCCCAACCCCCACTTTCCCCCACTCTCCAGCCTAGGCATGCCATCAGGGAAGACAAGCTAAGGGATTCTTTAAGAACCCAGGCGCTGCTGTCATTTGGAGGAGCCTCCCCACAATCAGGATACCTGAGCACGTCTCCGTGTGTGTGCTGGAGGTGGGGAAACAGATTCCACGCATCTTTATGGGGCACAGGTGTTCCAAGGTTGGGGAAGTAGTTTAAAACCCTCCACTACCCACAGAGATGCACTCGCTAATACTTGGCTTTAGAGCCCATCCCCCACCATCGCTTACTGCTAGGCCTAGGAAAACACTTAGGGAAGTCAAGCTAAGGGATTCTATTACAACCCAGGTGCTGCTGTCTGTTGGAGGAACCTCCCCACACTCAGAACCCCAGAACACTTCTTCCTGTGTGTGCTGGACGTGGGGAAACATAGCACACGCATTTTTCAGGGGTCACAGTAATTCCCAAGTTGTGGGTTGTAGTTTAAACATCTCCACTACCCATGGAGAGGCACACGCTAATACTTAGTTTTAGATCCCAACTCCCACTTTCAACCACACACTGGCCTAGGCAAACCATCAGGGAAGACAAGCAAAGGGATTCTATTCAAACCAAGACGCTGATGTCAGTTGGAGGAACTACCCCACCCTCAGGATACTGGAACCCAACCTTGTGTGGTGGGGAGATTTGAAGCCCCACTCCACGCAGATGAATGGGTGCTCAGGTGTTTCCCTTTATGGAGAATTCATCTAAATACTTCCTCAGTCCATCGGGGACACTCGCTACTATTTGGCCTCAAAGCCCAACCCCCAGGTTTCTCTCAGAGTCAGTCCTAGGGAAACACTCAGGGATTACAAGCTAAGGGATTCTATTAGAACCCAGCCGCTTCTGTCACCTGAAATTGCCAGCCCACACTCAGGATAGAAGAAAACTTCTTCATGTGTGTTCTGGTGGTGGGGATACAGAGTCCACGCTTTTTTCAAGGAGCACAGGTATTCCCATGTTGTGGGCTTTTGGTTAATAACCTCCAAATCCCATGGAGAAGCACTCGCTAATACTTGGATTTAGAGCCCAACCCACCCTTTCCCCAGCACTCCGTATCAGGCAACCAAACAGGGTAGACAAGTTAAGCGATTTTATAAGAACCAAGGCCCTGCTCTCAGTTGGAGGAGGCTGCCCACTCTCAGGATAACTGTGCAAGTGTTCGTGTGTGTGCTGGAGGTGTGGAAACAGACTCCACGGATCTTTATGGGGGCACAGGTGTTCCCAGGTTAGGGATGTAATATAAACACCTCCACAAACCATAGAGAGGTCATCGCAAATACTTGGTTTTTGAGCCCAAACTACACTTTCCCCCGCACTCCCGCCTAGGCTTTCCATCAGGGAAGACAAGCAAAGGAATTCAATTAGAACCCAGGCGCTGCTGTCAGTTGGAGGAACTTCCCTGCACTCAGAATTCCAGAACACATTCTTAGGTGTGGGAGAGATGTGCAGCCCCACTGCACCCAGATGAATGCAGGAAAAGGTGTTCCATTTAGGGAGAAGTCCTCTAAGTACTTCCTCAATGGATCAGGGGGCACTCACTGCTACGTGGCCTCCAAGCCCAACCCCCAGCTTTCCCTCATGGCCTGGTCTAAGAGAACACTCAGGGAACAGAAGCTAAGGGATACTAATGGAATCCAGGTGCTGCTGTCAGTTTAAGAACTTCCCCACAATCAGAATACCAGAACACATCTTCGTGTGTGTGCTGGATGTAGGGAAACAGTCAAAGCATCTTTCAGGGGGCACATTTATTCCATGGTTGTGGGTTGTAGGTTAAAAACCCACATCCCATGGATAGGCTCTCGCTTATACTTGGTTTAGAGCCCAACCCCCACTTTCCCCCACTCTCCAGCCTAGGCATGCCATCAGGGAAGACAAGCTAAGGGATTCTTTTAGAACCCAGGCGCTGCTGTCATTTGGAGGAGCCTCCCCACAATCAGGATACCTGAGCACGTCTCCGTGTGTGTGCTGGAGGTGGGGAAACAGATTCCACGCATCTTTATGGGGCACAGGTGTTCCAAGGTTGGGGAAGTAGTTTAAAACCCCCCACTACCCACAGAGATGCACTCGCTAATACTTGGCTTTAGAGCCCATCCCCCACCATCGCTTACTGCTAGGCCTAGGAAAACACTTAGGGAAGTCAAGCTAAGGGATTCTATTACAACCCAGGTGCTGCTGTCTGTTGGAGGAACCTCCCCACACTCAGAACCCCAGAACACTTCTTCCTGTGTGTGCTGGACGTGGGGAAACATAGCACACGCATTTTTCAGGGGTCACAGTAATTCCCAAGTTGTGGGTTGTAGTTTAAACATCTCCACTACCCATGGAGAGGCACACGCTAATACTTAGTTTTAGATCCCATATCCCACTTTCAACAGCACACTGGCCTAGGCAAACCATCAGGGAAGACAAGCAAAGGGATTCTATTCAAACCAAGAAGCTGATGTCAGTTGGAGGAACTACCCCACCCTCAGGATACTGGAACCCAACCTTGTGTGGTGGGGAGATTTGAAGCCCCACTCCACGCAGATGAATGGGTGCTCAGGTGTTTCCCTTTATGGAGAATTCATCTAAATACTTCCTCAGTCCATCGGGGACACTCGCTACTATTTGGCCTCAAAGCCCAACCCCCAGGTTTCTCTCAGAGTCAGTCCTAGGGAAACACTCAGGGATTACAAGCTAAGGGATTCTATTAGAACCCAGCCGCTTCTGTCACCTGAAATTGCCAGCCCACACTCAGGATAGCAGGAAACTTCTTCATGTGTGTTCTGGTGGTGGGGATACAGAGTCCACGCTTTTTTCAAGGAGCACAGGTATTCCCATGTTGTGGGCTTTTGGTTAATAACCTCCAAATCCCATGGAGAAGCACTCGCTAATACTTGGATTTAGAGCCCAACCCACCCTTTCCCCAGCACTCCGTATCAGGCAACCAAACAGGGTAGACAAGTTAAGCGATTTTATAAGAACCAAGGCCCTGCTCTCAGTTGGAGGAGGCTGCCCACTCTCAGGATAACTGTGCAAGTGTTCGTGTGTGTGCTGGAGGTGTGGAAACAGACTCCACGGATCTTTATGGGGGCACAGGTGTTCCCACGTTAGGGATGTAGTTTAAACACCTCCACAAACCATAGAGAGGTCATCGCAAATACTTGGTTTTGGAGCCCAAACCACACTTTCCCCCGCACTCCCGCCTAGGCTTTCCATCAGGGAAGACAAGCAAAGGGATTCAATTAGAACCCAGGCGCTGCTGTCAGTTGGAGGAACTTCCCTGCACTCAGAATTCCAGAACACATTCTTAGGTGTGGGAGAGATGTGCAGCCCCACTGCACCCAGATGAATGCAGGAAAAGGTGTTCCCTTTAGGGAGAAGTCCTCTAAGTACTTCCTCAATGGATCAGGGGGCACTCACTGCTACGTGGCCTCCAAGCCCAACCCCCAGCTTTCCCTCATGGCCTGGCCTAAAAGAACACTCAGGGAAGAGAAGCTAAGGGATACTAATAGAATTCAGGTGCTGCTGTCAGTTTGAGGAACTTCCCCACACTCAGAATACCAGAACACATCTTCGTGTGTGTGCTGGATGTAGGGAAACAGTCACAGCATCTTTCAGGGGGCACATTTATTCCATGGTTGTGGGTTGTAGGTTAAAAACCCACATCCCATGGATAGGCTCTCGCTTATACTTGGTTTAGAGCCCAACCCCCACTTTCCCCCACTCTCCAGCCTAGGCATGCCATCAGGGAAGACAAGCTAAGGGATTCTTTAAGAACCCAGGCGCTGCTGTCATTTGGAGGAGCCTCCCCACAATCAGGATACCTGAGCACGTCTCCGTGTGTGTGCTGGAGGTGGGGAAACAGATTCCACGCATCTTTATGGGGCACAGGTGTTCCAAGGTTGGGGAAGTAGTTTAAAACCCTCCACTACCCACAGAGATGCACTCGCTAATACTTGGCTTTAGAGCCCATCCCCCACCATCGCTTACTGCTAGGCCTAGGAAAACACTTAGGGAAGTCAAGCTAAGGGATTCTATTACAACCCAGGTGCTGCTGTCTGTTGGAGGAACCTCCCCACACTCAGAACCCCAGAACACTTCTTCCTGTGTGTGCTGGACGTGGGGAAACATAGCACACGCATTTTTCAGGGGTCACAGTAATTCCCAAGTTGTGGGTTGTAGTTTAAACATCTCCACTACCCATGGAGAGGCACACGCTAATACTTAGTTTTAGATCCCAACTCCCACTTTCAACCACACACTGGCCTAGGCAAACCATCAGGGAAGACAAGCAAAGGGATTCTATTCAAACCAAGACGCTGATGTCAGTTGGAGGAACTACCCCACCCTCAGGATACTGGAACCCAACCTTGTGTGGTGGGGAGATTTGAAGCCCCACTCCACGCAGATGAATGGGTGCTCAGGTGTTTCCCTTTATGGAGAATTCATCTAAATACTTCCTCAGTCCATCGGGGACACTCGCTACTATTTGGCCTCAAAGCCCAACCCCCAGGTTTCTCTCAGAGTCAGTCCTAGGGAAACACTCAGGGATTACAAGCTAAGGGATTCTATTAGAACCCAGCCGCTTCTGTCACCTGAAATTGCCAGCCCACACTCAGGATAGAAGAAAACTTCTTCATGTGTGTTCTGGTGCTGGGGATACAGAGTCCACGCTTTTTTCAAGGAGCACAGGTATTCCCATGTTGTGGGCTTTTGGTTAATAACCTCCAAATCCCATGGAGAAGCACTCGCTAATACTTGGATTTAGAGCCCAACCCACCCTTTCCCCAGCACTCCGTATCAGGCAACCAAACAGGGTAGACAAGTTAAGTGATTTTATAAGAACCAAGGCCCTGCTCTCAGTTGGAGGAGGCTGCCCACTTTCAGGATAACTGTGCAAGTGTTCGTGTGTGTGCTGGAGGTGTGGAAACAGACTCCACGGATCTTTATGGGGGCACAGGTGTTCCCAGGTTAGGGATGTAATATAAACACCTCCACAAACCATAGAGAGGTCATCGCAAATACTTGGTTTTTGAGCCCAAACCACACTTTCCCCCGCACTCCCGCCTAGGCTTTCCATCAGGGAAGACAAGCAAAGAAATTCAATTAGAACCCAGGCGCTGCTGTCAGTTGGAGGAACTTCCCTGCACTCAGAATTCCAGAACACATTCTTAGGTGTGGGAGAGATGTGCAGCCCCACTGCACCCAGATGAATGCAGGAAAAGGTGTTCCATTTAGGGAGAAGTCCTCTAAGTACTTCCTCAATGGATCAGGGGGCACTCACTGCTACGTGGCCTCCAAGCCCAACCCCCAGCTTTCCCTCATGGCCTGGTCTAAGAGAACACTCAGGGAACAGAAGCTAAGGGATACTAATAGAATCCAGGTGCTGCTGTCAGTTTGAGGAACTTCCCCACACTCAGAATACCAGAACACATCTTCGTGTGTGTGCTGGATGTAGGGAAACAGTCAAAGCATCTTTCAGGGGGCACATTTATTCCATGGTTGTGGGTTGTAGGTTAAAAACCCACATCCCATGGATAGGCTCTCGCTTATACTTGGTTTAGAGCCCAACCCCCACTTTCCCCCACTCTCCAGCCTAGGCATGCCATCAGGGAAGACAAGCTAAGGGATTCTTTAAGAACCCAGGCGCTGCTGTCATTTGGAGGAACCTCCCCACAATCAGGATACCTGAGCACGTCTCCGTGTGTGTGCTGGAGGTGGGGAAACAGATTCCACGCATCTTTATGGGGCACAGGTGTTCCAAGGTTGGGGAAGTAGTTTAAAACCCCCCACTACCCACAGAGATGCACTCGCTAATACTTGGCTTTAGAGCCCATCCCCCACCATCGCTTACTGCTAGGCCTAGGAAAACACTTAGGGAAGTCAAGCTAAGGGATTCTATTACAACCCAGGTGCTGCTGTCTGTTGGAGGAACCTCCCCACACTCAGAACCCCAGAACACTTCTTCCTGTGTGTGCTGGACGTGGGGAAACATAGCACACGCATTTTTCAGGGGTCACAGTAATTCCCAAGTTGTGGGTTGTAGTTTAAACATCTCCACTACCCATGGAGAGGCACACGCTAATACTTAGTTTTAGATCCCAAATCCCACTTTCAACCACACACTGGCCTAGGCAAACCATCAGGGAAGACAAGCAAACGGATTCTATTCAAACAAAGACGCTGATGTCAGTTGGAGGAACTACCCCACCCTCAGGATACTGGAACCCAACCTTGTGTGGTGGGGAGATTTGAAGCCCCACTCCACGCAGATGAATGGGTGCTCAGGTGTTTCCCTTTATGGAGAATTCATCTAAATACTTCCTCAGTCCATCGGGGACACTCGCTACTATTTGGCCTCAAAGCCCAACCCCCAGGTTTCTCTCAGAGTCAGTCCTAGGGAAACACTCAGGGATTACAAGCTAAGGGATTCTATTAGAACCCAGCCGCTTCTGTCACCTGAAATTGCCAGCCCACAATCAGGATAGCAGGAAACTTCTTCATGTGTGTTCTGGTGCTGGGGATACAGAGTCCACGCTTTTTTCAAGGAGCACAGGTATTCCCATGTTGTGGGCTTTTGGTTAATAACCTCCAAATCCCATGGAGAAGCACTCGCTAATACTTGGATTTAGAGCCCAACCCACCCTTTCCCCAGCACTCCGTATCAGGCAACCAAACAGGGTAGACAAGTTAAGCGATTTTATAAGAACCAAGGCCCTGCTCTCAGTTGGAGGAGGCTGCCCACTCTCAGGATAACTGTGCAAGTGTTCGTGTGTGTTCTGGAGGTGTGGAAACAGACTCCACGGATCTTTATGGGGGCACAGGTGTTCCCACGTTAGGGATGTAGTTTAAACACCTCCACAAACCATAGAGAGGTCATCGCAAATACTTGGTTTTGGAGCCCAAACCACACTTTCCCCCGCACTCCCGCCTAGGCTTTCCATCAGGGAAGACAAGCAAAGGGATTCAATTAGAACCCAGGCGCTGCTGGCAGTTGGAGGAACTTCCCTGCACTCAGAATTCCAGAACACATTCTTAGGTGTGGGAGAGATGTGCAGCCCCACTGCACCCAGATGAATGCAGGAAAAGGTGTTCCCTTTAGGGAGAAGTCCTCTAAGTACTTCCTCAATGGATCAGGGGGCACTCACTGCTACGTGGCCTCCAAGCCCAACCCCCAGCTTTCCCTCATGGCCTGGCCTAAAAGAACACTCAGGGAAGAGAAGCTAAGGGATACTAATAGAATTCAGGTGCTGCTGTCAGTTTGAGGAACTTCCCCACACTCAGAATACCAGAACACATCTTCGTGTGTGTGCTGGATGTAGGGAAACAGTCAAAGCATCTTTCAGGGGGCACATTTATTCCATGGTTGTGGGTTGTAGGTTAAAAACCCACATCCCATGGATAGGCTCTCGCTTATACTTGGTTTAGAGCCCAACCCCCACTTTCCCCCACTCTCCAGCCTAGGCATGCCATCAGGGAAGACAAGCTAAGGGATTCTTTTAGAACCCAGGCGCTGCTGTCATTTGGAGGAGCCTCCCCACAATCAGGATACCTGAGCACGTCTCCGTGTGTGTGCTGGAGGTGGGGAAACAGATTCCACGCATCTTTATGGGGCACAGGTGTTCCAAGGTTGGGGAAGTAGTTTAAAACCCTCCACTACCCACAGAGATGCACTCGCTAATACTTGGCTTTAGAGCCCATCCCCCACCATCGCTTACTGCTAGGCCTAGGAAAACACTTAGGGAAGTCAAGCTAAGGGATTCTATTACAACCCAGGTGCTGCTGTCTGTTGGAGGAACCTCCCCACACTCAGAACCCCAGAACACTTCTTCCTGTGTGTGCTGGACGTGGGGAAACATAGCACACGCATTTTTCAGGGGTCACAGTAATTCCCAAGTTGTGGGTTGTAGTTTAAACATCTCCACTACCCATGGAGAGGCACACGCTAATACTTAGTTTTAGATCCCAAATCCCACTTTCAACCACACACTGGCCTAGGCAAACCATCAGGGAAGACACGCAAAGGGATTCTATTCAAACCAAGACGCTGATGTCAGTTGGAGGAACTACCCCACCCTCAGGATACTGGAACCCAACCTTGTGTGGTGGGGAGATTTGAAGCCCCACTCCACGCAGATGAATGGGTGCTCAGGTGTTTCCCTTTATGGAGAATTCATCTAAATACTTCCTCAGTCCATCGGGGACACTCGCTACTATTTGGCCTCAAAGCCCAACCCCCAGGTTTCTCTCAGAGTCAGTCCTAGGGAAACACTCAGGGATTACAAGCTAAGGGATTCTATTAGAACCCAGCCGCTTCTGTCACCTGAAATTGCCAGCCCACACTCAGGATAGAAGAAAACTTCTTCATGTGTGTTCTGGTGGTGGGGATACAGAGTCCACGCTTTTTTCAAGGAGCACAGGTATTCCCATGTTGTGGGCTTTTGGTTAATAACCTCCAAATCCCATGGAGAAGCACTCGCTAATACTTGGATTTAGAGCCCAACCCACCCTTTCCCCAGCACTCCGTATCAGGCAACCAAACAGGGTAGACAAGTTAAGTGATTTTATAAGAACCAAGGCCCTGCTCTCAGTTGGAGGAGGCTGCCCACTTTCAGGATAACTGTGCAAGTGTTCGTGTGTGTGCTGGAGGTGTGGAAACAGACTCCACGGATCTTTATGGGGGCACAGGTGTTCCCAGGTTAGGGATGTAATATAAACACCTCCACAAACCATAGAGAGGTCATCGCAAATACTTGGTTTTTGAGCCCAAACTACACTTTCCCCCGCACTCCCGCCTAGGCTTTCCATCAGGGAAGACAAGCAAAGGAATTCAATTAGAACCCAGGCGCTGCTGTCAGTTGGAGGAACTTCCCTGCACTCAGAATTCCAGAACACATTCTTAGGTGTGGGAGAGATGTGCAGCCCCACTGCACCCAGATGAATGCAGGAAAAGGTGTTCCATTTAGGGAGAAGTCCTCTAAGTACTTCCTCAATGGATCAGGGGGCACTCACTGCTACGTGGCCTCCAAGCCCAACCCCCAGCTTTCCCTCATGGCCTGGTCTAAGAGAACACTCAGGGAACAGAAGCTAAGGGATACTAATGGAATCCAGGTGCTGCTGTCAGTTTAAGAACTTCCCCACAATCAGAATACCAGAACACATCTTCGTGTGTGTGCTGGATGTAGGGAAACAGTCAAAGCATCTTTCAGGGGGCACATTTATTCCATGGTTGTGGGTTGTAGGTTAAAAACCCACATCCCATGGATAGGCTCTCGCTTATACTTGGTTTAGAGCCCAACCCCCACTTTCCCCCACTCTCCAGGCTAGGCATGCCATCAGGGAAGACAAGCTAAGGGATTCTTTAAGAACCCAGGCGCTGCTGTCATTTGGAGGAACCTCCCCACAATCAGGATACCTGAGCACGTCTCCGTGTGTGTGCTGGAGGTGGGGAAACAGATTCCACGCATCTTTATGGGGCACAGGTGTCCCAAGGTTGGGGAAGTAGTTTAAAACCCTCCACTACCCACAGAGATGCACTCGCTAATACTTGGCTTTAGAGCCCATCCCCCACCATCGCTTACTGCTAGGCCTAGGAAAACACTTAGGGAAGTCAAGCTAAGGGATTCTATTACAACCCAGGTGCTGCTGTCTGTTGGAGGAACCTCCCCACACTCAGAACCCCAGAACACTTCTTCCTGTGTGTGCTGGACGTGGGGAAACATAGCACACGCATTTTTCAGGGGTCACAGTAATTCCCAAGTTGTGGGTTGTAGTTTAAACATCTCCACTACCCATGGAGAGGCACACGCTAATACTTAGTTTTAGATCCCAAATCCCACTTTCAACCACACACTGGCCTAGACAAACCATCAGGGAAGACAAGCAAAGGGATTCTATTCAAACCAAGACGCTGATGTCAGTTGGAGGAACTACCCCACCCTCAGGATACTGGAACCCAACCTTGTGTGGTGGGGAGATTTGAAGCCCCACTCCACGCAGATGAATGGGTGCTCAGGTGTTTCCCTTTATGGAGAATTCATCTAAATACTTCCTCAGTCCATCGGGGACACTCGCTACTATTTGGCCTCAAAGCCCAACCCCCAGGTTTCTCTCAGAGTCAGTCCTAGGGAAACACTCAGGGATTACAAGCTAAGGGATTCTATTAGAACCCAGCCGCTTCTGTCACCTGAAATTGCCAGCCCACACTCAGGATAGCAGAAAACTTCTTCATGTGTGTTCTGGTGGTGGGGATACAGAGTCCACGCTTTTTTCAAGGAGCACAGGTATTCCCATGTTGTGGGCTTTTGGTTAATAACCTCCAAATCCCATGGAGAAGCACTCGCTAATACTTGGATTTAGAGCCCAACCCACCCTTTCCCCAGCACTCCGTATCAGGCAACCAAACAGGGTAGACAAGTTAAGCGATTTTATAAGAACCAAGGCCCTGCTCTCAGTTGGAGGAGGCTGCCCACTCTCAGGATAACTGTGCAAGTGTTCGTGTGTGTGCTGGAGGTGTGGAAACAGACTCCACGGATCTTTATGGGGGCACAGGTGTTCCCAGGTTAGGGATGTAATATAAACACCTCCACAAACCATAGAGAGGTCATCGCAAATACTTGGTTTGGAGCCCAAACCACACTTTCCCCCGCACTCCCGCCTAGGCTTTCCATCAGGGAATACAAGCAAAGGAATTCAATTAGAACCCAGGCGCTGCTGTCAGTTGGAGGAACTTCCCTGCACTCAGAATTCCAGAACACATTCTTAGGTGTGGGAGAGATGTGCAGCCCCACTGCACCCAGATGAATGCAGGAAAAGGTGTTCCATTTAGGGAGAAGTCCTCTAAGTACTTCCTCAATGGATCAGGGGGCACACACTGCTACGTGGCCTCCAAGTCCAACCCCCAGCTTTCCCTCATGGCCTGGTCTAAGAGAACACTCAGGGAACAGAAGCTAAGGGATACTAATAGAATCCAGGTGCTGCTGTCAGTTTGAGGAACTTCCCCACACTCAGAATACAAGAACACATCTTCGTGTGTGTGCTGGATGTAGGGAAACAGTCAAAGCATCTTTCAGGGGGCACATTTATTCCATGGTTGTGGGTTGTAGGTTAAAAACCCACATCCCATGGATAGGCTCTCGCTTATACTTGGTTTAGAGCCCAACCCCCACTTTCCCCCACTCTCCAGCCTAGGCATGCCATCAGGGAAGACAAGCTAAGGGATTCTTTTAGAACCCAGGCGCTGCTGTCATTTGGAGGAGCCTCCCCACAATCAGGATACCTGAGCACGTCTCCGTGTGTGTGCTGGAGGTGGGGAAACAGATTCCACGCATCTTTATGGGGCACAGGTGTTCCAAGGTTGGGGAAGTAGTTTAAAACCCTCCACTACCCACAGAGATGCACTCGCTAATACTTGGCTTTAGAGCCCATCCCCCACCATCGCTTACTGCTAGGCCTAGGAAAACACTTAGGGAAGTCAAGCTAAGGGATTCTATTACAACCCACGTGCTGCTGTCTGTTGGTGGAACCTCCCCACACTCAGAACTCCAGAACACTTCTTCCTGTGTGTGCTGGACGTGGGGAAACATAGCACACGCATTTTTCAGGGGTCACAGTAATTCCCAAGTTGTGGGTTGTAGTTTAAACATCTCCACTACCCATGGAGAGGCACACGCTAATACTTAGTTTTAGATCCCAAATCCCACTTTCAACCACACACTGGCCTAGGCAAACCATCAGGGAAGACAAGCAAAGGGATTCTATTCAAACCAAGACGCTGATGTCAGTTGGAGGAACTACCCCACCCTCAGGATACTGGAACCCAACCTTGTGTGGTGGGGAGATTTGAAGCCCCACTCCACGCAGATGAATGGGTGCTCAGGTGTTTCCCTTTATGGAGAATTCATCTAAATACTTCCTCAGTCCATCGGGGACACTCGCTACTATTTGGCCTCAAAGCCCAACCCCCAGGTTTCTCTCAGAGTCAGTCCTAGGGAAACACTCAGGGATTACAAGCTAAGGGATTCTATTAGAACCCAGCCGCTTCTGTCACCTGAAATTGCCAGCCCACACTCAGGATAGCAGAAAATTTCTTCATGTGTGTTCTGGTGGTGGGGATACAGAGTCCACGCTTTTTTCAAGGAGCACAGGTATTCCCATGTTGTGGGCTTTTGGTTAATAACCTCCAAATCCCATGGAGAAGCACTCGCTAATACTTGGATTTAGAGCCCAACCCACCCTTTCCCCAGCACTCCGTATCAGGCAACCAAACAGGGTAGACAAGTTAAGCGATTTTATAAGAACCAAGGCCCTGCTCTCAGTTGGAGGAGGCTGCCCACTCTCAGGATAACTGTGCAAGTGTTCGTGTGTGTGCTGGAGGTGTGGAAACAGACTCCACGGATCTTTATGGGGGCACAGGTGTTCCCAGGTTAGGGATGTAGTTTAAACACCTCCACAAACCATAGAGAGGTCATCGAAAATACTTGGTTTTGGAGCCCAAACCACACTTTCCCCCGCACTCCCGCCTAGGCTTTCCATCAGGGAAGACAAGCAAAGGGATTCAATTAGAACCCAGGCGCTGCTGTCAGTTGGAGGAACTTCCCTGCACTCAGAATTCCAGAACACATTCTTAGGTGTGGGAGAGATGTGCAGCCCCACTGCACCCAGATGAATGGAGGAAAAGGTGTTCCCTTTAGGGAGAAGTCCTCTAAGTACTTCCTCAATGGATCAGGGGGCACTCACTGCTACGTGGCCTCCAAGCCCAACCCCCAGCTTTCCCTCATGGCCTGGCCTAAAAGAACACTCAGGGAAGAGAAGCTAAGGGATACTAATAGAATCCAGGTGCTGCTGTCAGTTTGAGGAACTTCCCCACACTCAGAATACCAGAACACATCTTCGTGTGTGTGCTGGATGTAGGGAAACAGTCAAAGCATCTTTCAGGGGGCACATTTATTCCATGGTTGTGGGTTGTAGGTTAAAAACCCACATCCCATGGATAGGCTCTCGCTTATACTTGGTTTAGAGCCCAACCCCCACTTTCCCCCACTCTCCAGCCTAGGCATGCCATCAGGGAAGACAAGCTAAGGGATTCTTTTAGAACCCAGGCGCTGCTGTCATTTGGAGGAGCCTCCCCACAATCAGGATACCTGAGCACGTCTCCGTGTGTGTGCTGGAGGTGGGGAAACAGATTCCACGCATCTTTATGGGGCACAGGTGTTCCAAGGTTGGGGAAGTAGTTTAAAACCCCCCACTACCCACAGAGATGCACTCGCTAATACTTGGCTTTAGAGCCCATCCCCCACCATCGCTTACTGCTAGGCCTAGGAAAACACTTAGGGAAGTCAAGCTAAGGGATTCTATTACAACCCAGGTGCTGCTGTCTGTTGGAGGAACCTCCCCACACTCAGAACCCCAGAACACTTCTTCCTGTGTGTGCTGGACGTGGGGAAACATAGCACACGCATTTTTCAGGGGTCACAGTAATTCCCAAGTTGTGGGTTGTAGTTTAAACATCTCCACTACCCATGGAGAGGCACACGCTAATACTTAGTTTTAGATCCCAAATCCCACTTTCAACAGCACACTGGCCTAGGCAAACCATCAGGGAAGACAAGCAAAGGGATTCTATTCAAACCAAGAAGCTGATGTCAGTTGGAGGAACTACCCCACCCTCAGGATACTGGAACCCAACCTTGTGTGGTGGGGAGATTTGAAGCCCCACTCCACGCAGATGAATGGGTGCTCAGGTGTTTCCCTTTATGGAGAATTCATCTAAATACTTCCTCAGTCCATCGGGGACACTCGCTACTATTTGGCCTCAAAGCCCAACCCCCAGGTTTCTCTCAGAGTCAGTCCTAGGGAAACACTCAGGGATTACAAGCTAAGGGATTCTATTAGAACCCAGCCGCTTCTGTCACCTGAAATTGCCAGCCCACACTCAGGATAGCAGGAAACTTCTTCATGTGTGTTCTGGTGGTGGGGATACAGAGTCCACGCTTTTTTCAAGGAGCACAGGTATTCCCATGTTGTGGGCTTTTGGTTAATAACCTCCAAATCCCATGGAGAAGCACTCGCTAATACTTGGATTTAGAGCCCAACCCACCCTTTCCCCAGCACTCCGTATCAGGCAACCAAACAGGGTAGACAAGTTAAGCGATTTTATAAGAACCAAGGCCCTGCTCTCAGTTGGAGGAGGCTGCCCACTCTCAGGATAACTGTGCAAGTGTTCGTGTGTGTGCTGGAGGTGTGGAAACAGACTCCACGGATCTTTATGGGGGCACAGGTGTTCCCACGTTAGGGATGTAGTTTAAACACCTCCACAAACCATAGAGAGGTCATCGCAAATACTTGGTTTTGGAGCCCAAACCACACTTTCCCCCGCACTCCCGCCTAGGCTTTCCATCAGGGAAGACAAGCAAAGGGATTCAATTAGAACCCAGGCGCTGCTGTCAGTTGGAGGAACTTCCCTGCACTCAGAATTCCAGAACACATTCTTAGGTGTGGGAGAGATGTGCAGCCCCACTGCACCCAGATGAATGCAGGAAAAGGTGTTCCCTTTAGGGAGAAGTCCTCTAAGTACTTCCTCAATGGATCAGGGGGCACTCACTGCTACGTGGCCTCCAAGCCCAACCCCCAGCTTTCCCTCATGGCCTGGCCTAAAAGAACACTCAGGGAAGAGAAGCTAAGGGATACTAATAGAATTCAGGTGCTGCTGTCAGTTTGAGGAACTTCCCCACACTCAGAATACCAGAACACATCTTCGTGTGTGTGCTGGATGTAGGGAAACAGTCACAGCATCTTTCAGGGGGCACATTTATTCCATGGTTGTGGGTTGTAGGTTAAAAACCCACATCCCATGGATAGGCTCTCGCTTATACTTGGTTTAGAGCCCAACCCCCACTTTCCCCCACTCTCCAGCCTAGGCATGCCATCAGGGAAGACAAGCTAAGGGATTCTTTAAGAACCCAGGCGCTGCTGTCATTTGGAGGAGCCTCCCCACAATCAGGATACCTGAGCACGTCTCCGTGTGTGTGCTGGAGGTGGGGAAACAGATTCCACGCATCTTTATGGGGCACAGGTGTTCCAAGGTTGGGGAAGTAGTTTAAAACCCTCCACTACCCACAGAGATGCACTCGCTAATACTTGGCTTTAGAGCCCATCCCCCACCATCGCTTACTGCTAGGCCTAGGAAAACACTTAGGGAAGTCAAGCTAAGGGATTCTATTACAACCCAGGTGCTGCTGTCTGTTGGAGGAACCTCCCCACACTCAGAACCCCAGAACACTTCTTCCTGTGTGTGCTGGACGTGGGGAAACATAGCACACGCATTTTTCAGGGGTCACAGTAATTCCCAAGTTGTGGGTTGTAGTTTAAACATCTCCACTACCCATGGAGAGGCACACGCTAATACTTAGTTTTAGATCCCAACTCCCACTTTCAACCACACACTGGCCTAGGCAAACCATCAGGGAAGACAAGCAAAGGGATTCTATTCAAACCAAGACGCTGATGTCAGTTGGAGGAACTACCCCACCCTCAGGATACTGGAACCCAACCTTGTGTGGTGGGGAGATTTGAAGCCCCACTCCACGCAGATGAATGGGTGCTCAGGTGTTTCCCTTTATGGAGAATTCATCTAAATACTTCCTCAGTCCATCGGGGACACTCGCTACTATTTGGCCTCAAAGCCCAACCCCCAGGTTTCTCTCAGAGTCAGTCCTAGGGAAACACTCAGGGATTACAAGCTAAGGGATTCTATTAGAACCCAGCCGCTTCTGTCACCTGAAATTGCCAGCCCACACTCAGGATAGAAGAAAACTTCTTCATGTGTGTTCTGGTGGTGGGGATACAGAGTCCACGCTTTTTTCAAGGAGCACAGGTATTCCCATGTTGTGGGCTTTTGGTTAATAACCTCCAAATCCCATGGAGAAGCACTCGCTAATACTTGGATTTAGAGCCCAACCCACCCTTTCCCCAGCACTCCGTATCAGGCAACCAAACAGGGTAGACAAGTTAAGCGATTTTATAAGAACCAAGGCCCTGCTCTCAGTTGGAGGAGGCTGCCCACTCTCAGGATAACTGTGCAAGTGTTCGTGTGTGTGCTGGAGGTGTGGAAACAGACTCCACGGATCTTTATGGGGGCACAGGTGTTCCCAGGTTAGGGATGTAATATAAACACCTCCACAAACCATAGAGAGGTCATCGCAAATACTTGGTTTTTGAGCCCAAACTACACTTTCCCCCGCACTCCCGCCTAGGCTTTCCATCAGGGAAGACAAGCAAAGGAATTCAATTAGAACCCAGGCGCTGCTGTCAGTTGGAGGAACTTCCCTGCACTCAGAATTCCAGAACACATTCTTAGGTGTGGGAGAGATGTGCAGCCCCACTGCACCCAGATGAATGCAGGAAAAGGTGTTCCATTTAGGGAGAAGTCCTCTAAGTACTTCCTCAATGGATCAGGGGGCACTCACTGCTACGTGGCCTCCAAGCCCAACCCCCAGCTTTCCCTCATGGCCTGGTCTAAGAGAACACTCAGGGAACAGAAGCTAAGGGATACTAATGGAATCCAGGTGCTGCTGTCAGTTTAAGAACTTCCCCACAATCAGAATACCAGAACACATCTTCGTGTGTGTGCTGGATGTAGGGAAACAGTCAAAGCATCTTTCAGGGGGCACATTTATTCCATGGTTGTGGGTTGTAGGTTAAAAACCCACATCCCATGGATAGGCTCTCGCTTATACTTGGTTTAGAGCCCAACCCCCACTTTCCCCCACTCTCCAGGCTAGGCATGCCATCAGGGAAGACAAGCTAAGGGATTCTTTAAGAACCCAGGCGCTGCTGTCATTTGGAGGAACCTCCCCACAATCAGGATACCTGAGCACGTCTCCGTGTGTGTGCTGGAGGTGGGGAAACAGATTCCACGCATCTTTATGGGGCACAGGTGTCCCAAGGTTGGGGAAGTAGTTTAAAACCCTCCACTACCCACAGAGATGCACTCGCTAATACTTGGCTTTAGAGCCCATCCCCCACCATCGCTTACTGCTAGGCCTAGGAAAACACTTAGGGAAGTCAAGCTAAGGGATTCTATTACAACCCAGGTGCTGCTGTCTGTTGGAGGAACCTCCCCACACTCAGAACCCCAGAACACTTCTTCCTGTGTGTGCTGGACGTGGGGAAACATAGCACACGCATTTTTCAGGGGTCACAGTAATTCCCAAGTTGTGGGTTGTAGTTTAAACATCTCCACTACCCATGGAGAGGCACACGCTAATACTTAGTTTTAGATCCCAAATCCCACTTTCAACCACACACTGGCCTAGGCAAACCATCAGGGAAGACAAGCAAAGGGATTCTATTCAAACCAAGACGCTGATGTCAGTTGGAGGAACTACCCCACCCTCAGGATACTGGAACCCAACCTTGTGTGGTGGGGAGATTTGAAGCCCCACTCCACGCAGATGAATGGGTGCTCAGGTGTTTCCCTTTATGGAGAATTCATCTAAATACTTCCTCAGTCCATCGGGGACACTCGCTACTATTTGGCCTCAAAGCCCAACCCCCAGGTTTCTCTCAGAGTCAGTCCTAGGGAAACACTCAGGGATTACAAGCTAAGGGATTCTATTAGAACCCAGCCGCTTCTGTCACCTGAAATTGCCAGCCCACACTCAGGATAGCAGAAAACTTCTTCATGTGTGTTCTGGTGGTGGGGATACAGAGTCCACGCTTTTTTCAAGGAGCACAGGTATTCCCATGTTGTGGGCTTTTGGTTAATAACCTCCAAATCCCATGGAGAAGCACTCGCTAATACTTGGATTTAGAGCCCAACCCACCCTTTCCCCAGCACTCCGTATCAGGCAACCAAACAGGGTAGACAAGTTAAGCGATTTTATAAGAACCAAGGCCCTGCTCTCAGTTGGAGGAGGCTGCCCACTCTCAGGATAACTGTGCAAGTGTTCGTGTGTGTGCTGGAGGTGTGGAAACAGACTCCACGGATCTTTATGGGGGCACAGGTGTTCCCAGGTTAGGGATGTAATATAAACACCTCCACAAACCATAGAGAGGTCATCGCAAATACTTGGTTTGGAGCCCAAACCACACTTTCCCCCGCACTCCCGCCTAGGCTTTCCATCAGGGAATACAAGCAAAGGAATTCAATTAGAACCCAGGCGCTGCTGTCAGTTGGAGGAACTTCCCTGCACTCAGAATTCCAGAACACATTCTTAGGTGTGGGAGAGATGTGCAGCCCCACTGCACCCAGATGAATGCAGGAAAAGGTGTTCCATTTAGGGAGAAGTCCTCTAAGTACTTCCTCAATGGATCAGGGGGCACACACTGCTACGTGGCCTCCAAGTCCAACCCCCAGCTTTCCCTCATGGCCTGGTCTAAGAGAACACTCAGGGAACAGAAGCTAAGGGATACTAATAGAATCCAGGTGCTGCTGTCAGTTTGAGGAACTTCCCCACACTCAGAATACAAGAACACATCTTCGTGTGTGTGCTGGATGTAGGGAAACAGTCAAAGCATCTTTCAGGGGGCACATTTATTCCATGGTTGTGGGTTGTAGGTTAAAAACCCACATCCCATGGATAGGCTCTCGCTTATACTTGGTTTAGAGCCCAACCCCCACTTTCCCCCACTCTCCAGCCTAGGCATGCCATCAGGGAAGACAAGCTAAGGGATTCTTTTAGAACCCAGGCGCTGCTGTCATTTGGAGGAGCCTCCCCACAATCAGGATACCTGAGCACGTCTCCGTGTGTGTGCTGGAGGTGGGGAAACAGATTCCACGCATCTTTATGGGGCACAGGTGTTCCAAGGTTGGGGAAGTAGTTTAAAACCCTCCACTACCCACAGAGATGCACTCGCTAATACTTGGCTTTAGAGCCCACCTCCACCATCGCTTACTGCTAGGCCTAGGAAAACACTTAGGGAAGTCAAGCTAAGGGATTCTATTACAACCCACGTGCTGCTGTCTGTTGGTGGAACCTCCCCACACTCAGAACTCCAGAACACTTCTTCCTGTGTGTGCTGGACGTGGGGAAACATAGCACACGCATTTTTCAGGGGTCACAGTAATTCCCAAGTTGTGGGTTGTAGTTTAAACATCTCCACTACCCATGGAGAGGCACACGCTAATACTTAGTTTTAGATCCCAAATCCCACTTTCAACCACACACTGGCCTAGGCAAACCATCAGGGAAGACAAGCAAAGGGATTCTATTCAAACCAAGACGCTGATGTCAGTTGGAGGAACTACCCCACCCTCAGGATACTGGAACCCAACCTTGTGTGGTGGGGAGATTTGAAGCCCCACTCCACGCAGATGAATGGGTGCTCAGGTGTTTCCCTTTATGGAGAATTCATCTAAATACTTCCTCAGTCCATCGGGGACACTCGCTACTATTTGGCCTCAAAGCCCAACCCCCAGGTTTCTCTCAGAGTCAGTCCTAGGGAAACACTCAGGGATTACAAGCTAAGGGATTCTATTAGAACCCAGCCGCTTCTGTCACCTGAAATTGCCAGCCCACACTCAGGATAGCAGAAAATTTCTTCATGTGTGTTCTGGTGGTGGGGATACAGAGTCCACGCTTTTTTCAAGGAGCACAGGTATTCCCATGTTGTGGGCTTTTGGTTAATAACCTCCAAATCCCTTGGAGAAGCACTCGCTAATACTTGGATTTAGAGCCCAACCCACCCTTTCCCCAGCACTCCGTATCAGGCAACCAAACAGGGTAGACAAGTTAAGCGATTTTATAAGAACCAAGGCCCTGCTCTCAGTTGGAGGAGGCTGCCCACTCTCAGGATAACTGTGCAAGTGTTCGTGTGTGTGCTGGAGGTGTGGAAACAGACTCCACGGATCTTTATGGGGGCACAGGTGTTCCCAGGTTAGGGATGTAGTTTAAACACCTCCACAAACCATAGAGAGGTCATCGAAAATACTTGGTTTTGGAGCCCAAACCACACTTTCCCCCGCACTCCCGCCTAGGCTTTCCATCAGGGAAGACAAGCAAAGGGATTCAATTAGAACCCAGGCGCTGCTGTCAGTTGGAGGAACTTCCCTGCACTCAGAATTCCAGAACACATTCTTAGGTGTGGGAGAGATGTGCAGCCCCACTGCACCCAGATGAATGGAGGAAAAGGTGTTCCCTTTAGGGAGAAGTCCTCTAAGTACTTCCTCAATGGATCAGGGGGCACTCACTGCTACGTGGCCTCCAAGCCCAACCCCCAGCTTTCCCTCATGGCCTGGCCTAAAAGAACACTCAGGGAAGAGAAGCTAAGGGATACTAATAGAATCCAGGTGCTGCTGTCAGTTTGAGGAACTTCCCCACACTCAGAATACCAGAACACATCTTCGTGTGTGTGCTGGATGTAGGGAAACAGTCAAAGCATCTTTCAGGGGGCACATTTATTCCATGGTTGTGGGTTGTAGGTTAAAAACCCACATCCCATGGATAGGCTCTCGCTTATACTTGGTTTAGAGCCCAACCCCCACTTTCCCCCACTCTCCAGCCTAGGCATGCCATCAGGGAAGACAAGCTAAGGGATTCTTTTAGAACCCAGGCGCTGCTGTCATTTGGAGGAGCCTCCCCACAATCAGGATACCTGAGCACGTCTCCGTGTGTGTGCTGGAGGTGGGGAAACAGATTCCACGCATCTTTATGGGGCACAGGTGTTCCAAGGTTGGGGAAGTAGTTTAAAACCCCCCACTACCCACAGAGATGCACTCGCTAATACTTGGCTTTAGAGCCCATCCCCCACCATCGCTTACTGCTAGGCCTAGGAAAACACTTAGGGAAGTCAAGCTAAGGGATTCTATTACAACCCAGGTGCTGCTGTCTGTTGGAGGAACCTCCCCACACTCAGAACCCCAGAACACTTCTTCCTGTGTGTGCTGGACGTGGGGAAACATAGCACACGCATTTTTCAGGGGTCACAGTAATTCCCAAGTTGTGGGTTGTAGTTTAAACATCTCCACTACCCATGGAGAGGCACACGCTAATACTTAGTTTTAGATCCCATATCCCACTTTCAACAGCACACTGGCCTAGGCAAACCATCAGGGAAGACAAGCAAAGGGATTCTATTCAAACCAAGAAGCTGATGTCAGTTGGAGGAACTACCCCACCCTCAGGATACTGGAACCCAACCTTGTGTGGTGGGGAGATTTGAAGCCCCACTCCACGCAGATGAATGGGTGCTCAGGTGTTTCCCTTTATGGAGAATTCATCTAAATACTTCCTCAGTCCATCGGGGACACTCGCTACTATTTGGCCTCAAAGCCCAACCCCCAGGTTTCTCTCAGAGTCAGTCCTAGGGAAACACTCAGGGATTACAAGCTAAGGGATTCTATTAGAACCCAGCCGCTTCTGTCACCTGAAATTGCCAGCCCACACTCAGGATAGCAGGAAACTTCTTCATGTGTGTTCTGGTGGTGGGGATACAGAGTCCACGCTTTTTTCAAGGAGCACAGGTATTCCCATGTTGTGGGCTTTTGGTTAATAACCTCCAAATCCCATGGAGAAGCACTCGCTAATACTTGGATTTAGAGCCCAACCCACCCTTTCCCCAGCACTCCGTATCAGGCAACCAAACAGGGTAGACAAGTTAAGCGATTTTATAAGAACCAAGGCCCTGCTCTCAGTTGGAGGAGGCTGCCCACTCTCAGGATAACTGTGCAAGTGTTCGTGTGTGTGCTGGAGGTGTGGAAACAGACTCCACGGATCTTTATGGGGGCACAGGTGTTCCCACGTTAGGGATGTAGTTTAAACACCTCCACAAACCATAGAGAGGTCATCGCAAATACTTGGTTTTGGAGCCCAAACCACACTTTCCCCCGCACTCCCGCCTAGGCTTTCCATCAGGGAAGACAAGCAAAGGGATTCAATTAGAACCCAGGCGCTGCTGTCAGTTGGAGGAACTTCCCTGCACTCAGAATTCCAGAACACATTCTTAGGTGTGGGAGAGATGTGCAGCCCCACTGCACCCAGATGAATGCAGGAAAAGGTGTTCCCTTTAGGGAGAAGTCCTCTAAGTACTTCCTCAATGGATCAGGGGGCACTCACTGCTACGTGGCCTCCAAGCCCAACCCCCAGCTTTCCCTCATGGCCTGGCCTAAAAGAACACTCAGGGAAGAGAAGCTAAGGGATACTAATAGAATTCAGGTGCTGCTGTCAGTTTGAGGAACTTCCCCACACTCAGAATACCAGAACACATCTTCGTGTGTGTGCTGGATGTAGGGAAACAGTCACAGCATCTTTCAGGGGGCACATTTATTCCATGGTTGTGGGTTGTAGGTTAAAAACCCACATCCCATGGATAGGCTCTCGCTTATACTTGGTTTAGAGCCCAACCCCCACTTTCCCCCACTCTCCAGCCTAGGCATGCCATCAGGGAAGACAAGCTAAGGGATTCTTTAAGAACCCAGGCGCTGCTGTCATTTGGAGGAGCCTCCCCACAATCAGGATACCTGAGCACGTCTCCGTGTGTGTGCTGGAGGTGGGGAAACAGATTCCACGCATCTTTATGGGGCACAGGTGTTCCAAGGTTGGGGAAGTAGTTTAAAACCCTCCACTACCCACAGAGATGCACTCGCTAATACTTGGCTTTAGAGCCCATCCCCCACCATCGCTTACTGCTAGGCCTAGGAAAACACTTAGGGAAGTCAAGCTAAGGGATTCTATTACAACCCAGGTGCTGCTGTCTGTTGGAGGAACCTCCCCACACTCAGAACCCCAGAACACTTCTTCCTGTGTGTGCTGGACGTGGGGAAACATAGCACACGCATTTTTCAGGGGTCACAGTAATTCCCAAGTTGTGGGTTGTAGTTTAAACATCTCCACTACCCATGGAGAGGCACACGCTAATACTTAGTTTTAGATCCCAACTCCCACTTTCAACCACACACTGGCCTAGGCAAACCATCAGGGAAGACAAGCAAAGGGATTCTATTCAAACCAAGACGCTGATGTCAGTTGGAGGAACTACCCCACCCTCAGGATACTGGAACCCAACCTTGTGTGGTGGGGAGATTTGAAGCCTCACTCCACGCAGATGAATGGGTGCTCAGGTGTTTCCCTTTATGGAGAATTCATCTAAATACTTCCTCAGTCCATCGGGGACACTCGCTACTATTTGGCCTCAAAGCCCAACCCCCAGGTTTCTCTCAGAGTCAGTCCTAGGGAAACACTCAGGGATTACAAGCTAAGGGATTCTATTAGAACCCAGCCGCTTCTGTCACCTGAAATTGCCAGCCCACACTCAGGATAGAAGAAAACTTCTTCATGTGTGTTCTGGTGCTGGGGATACAGAGTCCACGCTTTTTTCAAGGAGCACAGGTATTCCCATGTTGTGGGCTTTTGGTTAATAACCTCCAAATCCCATGGAGAAGCACTCGCTAATACTTGGATTTAGAGCCCAACCCACCCTTTCCCCAGCACTCCGTATCAGGCAACCAAACAGGGTAGACAAGTTAAGCGATTTTATAAGAACCAAGGCCCTGCTCTCAGTTGGAGGAGGCTGCCCACTCTCAGGATAACTGTGCAAGTGTTCGTGTGTGTGCTGGAGGTGTGGAAACAGACTCCACGGATCTTTATGGGGGCACAGGTGTTCCCACGTTAGGGATGTAGTTTAAACACCTCCACAAACCATAGAGAGGTCATCGCAAATACTTGGTTTTGGAGCCCAAACCACACTTTCCCCCGCACTCCCGCCTAGGCTTTCCATCAGGGAAGACAAGCAAAGGGATTCAATTAGAACCCAGGCGCTGCTGGCAGTTGGAGGAACTTCCCTGCACTCAGAATTCCAGAACACATTCTTAGGTGTGGGAGAGATGTGCAGCCCCACTGCACCCAGATGAATGCAGGAAAAGGTGTTCCCTTTAGGGAGAAGTCCTCTAAGTACTTCCTCAATGGATCAGGGGGCACTCACTGCTACGTGGCCTCCAAGCCCAACCCCCAGCTTTCCCTCATGGCCTGGCCTAAAAGAACACTCAGGGAAGAGAAGCTAAGGGATACTAATAGAATTCAGGTGCTGCTGTCAGTTTGAGGAACTTCCCCACACTCAGAATACAAGAACACATCTTCGTGTGTGTGCTGGATGTAGGGAAACAGTCAAAGCATCTTTCAGGGGGCACATTTATTCCATGGTTGTGGGTTGTAGGTTAAAACCCCACATCCCATGGATAGGCTCTCGCTTATACTTGGTTTAGAGCCCAACCCCCACTTTCCCCCACTCTCCAGCCTAGGCATGCCATCAGGGAAGACAAGCTAAGGGATTCTTTTAGAACCCAGGCGCTGCTGTCATTTGGAGGACCCTCCCCACAATCAGGATACCTGAGCACGTCTCCGTGTGTGTGCTGGAGGTGGGGAAACAGATTCCACGCATCTTTATGGGGCACAGGTGTTCCAAGGTTGGGGAAGTAGTTTAAAACCCTCCACTACCCACAGAGATGCACTCGCTAATACTTGGCTTTAGAGCCCATCCCCCACCATCGCTTACTGCTAGGCCTAGGAAAACACTTAGGGAAGTCAAGCTAAGGGATTCTATTACAACCCACGTGCTGCTGTCTGTTGGTGGAACCTCCCCACACTCAGAACTCCAGAACACTTCTTCCTGTGTGTGCTGGACGTGGGGAAACATAGCACACGCATTTTTCAGGGGTCACAGTAATTCCCAAGTTGTGGGTTGTAGTTTAAACATCTCCACTACCCATGGAGAGGCACACGCTAATACTTAGTTTTAGATCCCAAATCCCACTTTCAACCACACACTGGCCTAGGCAAACCATCAGGGAAGACAAGCAAAGGGATTCTATTCAAACCAAGACGCTGATGTCAGTTGGAGGAACTACCCCACCCTCAGGATACTGGAACCCAACCTTGTGTGGTGGGGAGATTTGAAGCCCCACTCCACGCAGATGAATGGGTGCTCAGGTGTTTCCCTTTATGGAGAATTCATCTAAATACTTCCTCAGTCCATCGGGGACACTCGCTACTATTTGGCCTCAAAGCCCAACCCCCAGGTTTCTCTCAGAGTCAGTCCTAGGGAAACACTCAGGGATTACAAGCTAAGGGATTCTATTAGAACCCAGCCGCTTCTGTCACCTGAAATTGCCAGCCCACACTCAGGATAGCAGGAAACTCCTTCATGTGTGTTCTGGTGGTGGGGATACAGAGTCCACGCTTTTTTCAAGGAGCACAGGTATTCCCATGTTGTGGGCTTTTGGTTAATAACCTCCAAATCCCATGGAGAAGCACTCGCTAATACTTGGATTTAGAGCCCAACCCACCCTTTCCCCAGCACTCCGTATCAGGCAACCAAACAGGGTAGACAAGTTAAGCGATTATATAAGAACCAAGGCCCTGCTTTCAGTTGGAGGAGGCTGCCCACTTTCAGGATAACTGTGCAAGTGTTCGTGTGTGTGCTGGAGGTGTGGAAACAGACTCCACGGATCTTTATGGGGGCACAGGTGTTCCCAGGTTAGGGATGTAGTTTAAACACCTCCACAAACCATAGAGATGTCATCGCAAATACTTGGTTTGGAGCCCAAACCACACTTTCCCCCGCACTCCCACCTAGGCTTTCCATCAGGGAAAACAAGCAAAGGAATTCAATTAGAACCCAGGCGCTGCTGTCAGTTGGAGGAACTTCCCTGCACTCAGAATTCCAGAACACATTCTTAGGTGTGGGAGAGATGTGCAGCCCCACTGCACCCAGATGAATGCAGGAAAAGGTGTTCCATTTAGGGAGAAGTCCTCTAAGTACTTCCTCAATGGATCAGGGGGCACTCACTGCTACGTGGCCTCCAAGCCCAACCCTCAGCTTTCCCTCATGGCCTGGCCTAAAAGAACACTCAGGGAAGAGAAGCTAAGGGATACTAATAGAATCCAGGTGCTGCTGTCAGTTTGAGGAACTTCCCCACACTCAGAATACCAGAACAATTCTTCGTGTGTGTGCTGGATGTAGGGAAACAGTCAAAGCATCTTTCAGGGGGCACATTTATTCCATGGTTGTGGGTTGTAGGTTAAAAACCCACATCCCATGGATAGGCTCTCGCTTATACTTGGTTTAGAGCCCAACCCCCTCTTTCCCCCATTCTCCAGCCAAGGCATGCCATCAGGGAAGACAAGCTAAGGGATTCTTTTAGAACCCAGGCGCTGCTGTCATTTGGAGGAGCCTCCCCACAATCAGGATACCTGAGCACGTCTCCGTGTGTGTGCTGGAGGTGGGGAAACAGATTCCACGCATCTTTATGGGGCACAGGTGTTCCAAGGTTGGGGAAGTAGTTTAAAACCCTCCACTACCCACAGAGATGCACTCGCTAATACTTGGCTTTAGAGCCCATCCCCCACCATCGCTTACTGCTAGGCCTAGGAAAACACTTAGGGAAGTCAAGCTAAGGGATTCTATTACAACCCAGGTGCTGCTGTCTGTTGGAGGAACCTCCCCACACTCAGAACCCCAGAACACTTCTTCCTGTGTGTGCTGGACGTGGGGAAACATAGCACACGCATTTTTCAGGGGTCACAGTAATTCCCAAGTTGTGGGTTGTAGTTTAAACATCTCCACTACCCATGGAGAGGCACACGCTAATACTTAGTTTTAGATCCCAACTCCCACTTTCAACCACACACTGGCCTAGGCAAACCATCAGGGAAGACAAGCAAAGGGATTCTATTCAAACCAAGACGCTGATGTCAGTTGGAGGAACTACCCCACCCTCAGGATACTGGAACCCAACCTTGTGTGGTGGGGAGATTTGAAGCCCCACTCCACGCAGATGAATGGGTGCTCAGGTGTTTCCCTTTATGGAGAATTCATCTAAATACTTCCTCAGTCCATCGGGGACACTCGCTACTATTTGGCCTCAAAGCCCAACCCCCAGGTTTCTCTCAGAGTCAGTCCTAGGGAAACACTCAGGGATTACAAGCTAAGGGATTCTATTAGAACCCAGCCACTTCTGTCACCTGAAATTGCCAGCCCACACTCAGGATAGCAGAAAACTTCTTCATGTGTGTTCTGGTGGTGGGGATACAGAGTCCACGCTTTTTTCAAGGAGCACAGGTATTCCCATGTTGTGGGCTTTTGGTTAATAACCTCCAAATCCCATGGAGAAGCACTCGCTAATACTTGGATTTAGAGCCCAACCCACCCTTTCCCCAGCACTCCGTATCAGGCAACCAAACAGGGTAGACAAGTTAAGCGATTTTATAAGAACCAAGGCCCTGCTCTCAGTTGGAGGAGGCTGCCCACTCTCAGGATAACTGTGCAAGTGTTCGTGTGTGTGCTGGAGGTGTGGAAACAGACTCCACGGATCTTTATGGGGGCACAGGTGTTCCCAGGTTAGGGATGTAATATAAACACCTCCACAAACCATAGAGAGGTCATCGCAAATACTTGGTTTGGAGCCCAAACCACACTTTCCCCCGCACTCCCGCCTAGGCTTTCCATCAGGGAAAACAAGCAAAGGAATTCAATTAGAACCCAGGCGCTGCTGTCAGTTGCAGGAACTTCCCTGCACTCAGAATTCCAGAACACATTCTTAGGTGTGGGAGAGATGTGCAGCCCCACTGCACCCAGATGAATGCAGGAAAAGGTGTTCCATTTAGGGAGAAGTCCTCTAAGTACTTCCTCAATGGATCAGGGGGCACTCACTGCTACGTGGCCTCCAAGTCCAACCCCCAGCTTTCCCTCATGGCCTGGTCTAAGAGAACACTCAGGGAACAGAAGCTAAGGGATACTAATAGAATCCAGGTGCTGCTGTCAGTTTGAGGAACTTCCCCACACTCAGAATACAAGAACACATCTTCGTGTGTGTGCTGGATGTAGGGAAACAGTCAAAGCATCTTTCAGGGGGCACATTTATTCCATGGTTGTGGGTTGTAGGTTAAAAACCCACATCCCATGGATAGGCTCTCGCTTATACTTGGTTTAGAGCCCAACCCCCACTTTCCCCCACTCTCCAGCCTAGGCATGCCATCAGGGAAGACAAGCTAAGGGATTCTTTTAGAACCCAGGCGCTGCTGTCATTTGGAGGAGCCTCCCCACAATCAGGATACCTGAGCACGTCTCCGTGTGTGTGCTGGAGGTGGGGAAACAGATTCCACGCATCTTTATGGGGCACAGGTGTTCCAAGGTTGGGGAAGTAGTTTAAAACCCTCCACTACCCACAGAGATGCACTCGCTAATACTTGGCTTTAGAGCCCATCCCCCACCATCGCTTACTGCTAGGCCTAGGAAAACACTTAGGGAAGTCAAGCTAAGGGATTCTATTACAACCCAGGTGCTGCTGTCTGTTGGAGGAACCTCCCCACACTCAGAACCCCAGAACACTTCTTCCTGTGTGTGCTGGACGTGGGGAAACAAAGCACACGCATTTTTCAGGGGTCACAGTAATTCCCAAGTTGTGGGTTGTAGTTTAAACATCTCCACTACCCATGGAGAGGCACACGCTAATACTTAGTTTTAGATCCCAACTCCCACTTTCAACCACACACTGGCCTAGGCAAACCATCAGGGAAGACAAGCAAAGGGATTCTATTCAAACCAAGACGCTGATGTCAGTTGGAGGAACTACCCCACCCTCAGGATACTGGAACCCAACCTTGTGTGGTGGGGAGATTTGAAGCCCCACTCCACGCAGATGAATGGGTGCTCAGGTGTTTCCCTTTATGGAGAATTCATCTAAATACTTCCTCAGTCCATCGGGGACACTCGCTACTATTTGGCCTCAAAGCCCAACCCCCAGGTTTCTCTCAGAGTCAGTCCTAGGGAAACACTCAGGGATTACAAGCTAAGGGATTCTATTAGAACCCAGCCACTTCTGTCACCTGAAATTGCCAGCCCACACTCAGGATAGCAGAAAACTTCTTCATGTGTGTTCTGGTGGTGGGGATACAGAGTCCACGCTTTTTTCAAGGAGCACAGGTATTCCCATGTTGTGGGCTTTTGGTTAATAACCTCCAAATCCCATGGAGAAGCACTCGCTAATACTTGGATTTAGAGCCCAACCCACCCTTACCCCAGCACTCCGTATCAGGCAACCAAACAGGGTAGACAAGTTAAGCGATTTTATAAGAACCAAGGCCCTGCTCTCAGTTGGAGGAGGCTGCCCACTCTCAGGATAACTGTGCAAGTGTTCGTGTGTGTGCTGGAGGTGTGGAAACAGACTCCACGGATCTTTATGGGGGCACAGGTGTTCCCAGGTTAGGGATGTAATATAAACACCTCCACAAACCATAGAGAGGTCATCGCAAATACTTGGTTTGGAGCCCAAACCACACTTTCCCCCGCACTCCCGCCTAGGCTTTCCATCAGGGAAAACAAGCAAAGGAATTCAATTAGAACCCAGGCGCTGCTGTCAGTTGGAGGAACTTCCCTGCACTCAGAATTCCAGAACACATTCTTAGGTGTGGGAGAGATGTGCAGCCCCACTGCACCCAGATGAATGCAGGAAAAGGTGTTCCATTTAGGGAGAAGTCCTCTAAGTACTTCCTCAATGGATCAGGGGGCACTCACTGCTACGTGGCCTCCAAGCCCAACCCTCAGCTTTCCCTCATGGCCTGGCCTAAAAGAACACTCAGGGAACAGAAGCTAAGGGATACTAATAGAATCCAGGTGCTGCTGTCAGTTTGAGGAACTTCCCCACACTCAGAATACCAGAACACATCTTCGTGTGTGTGCTGGATGTAGGGAAACAGTCAAAGCATCTTTCAGGGGGCACATTTATTCCATGGTTGTGGGTTGTAGGTTAAAAACCCACATCCCATGGATAGGCTCTCGCTTATACTTGGTTTAGAGCCCAACCCCCACTTTCCCCCATTCTCCAGCCTAGGCATGCCATCAGGGAAGACAAGCTAAGGGATTCTTTTAGAACCCAGGCGCTGCTGTCATTTGGAGGAGCCTCCCCACAATCAGGATACCTGAGCACGTCTCCGTGTGTGTGCTGGAGGTGGGGAAACAGATTCCACGCATCTTTATGGGGCACAGGTGTTCCAAGGTTGGGGAAGTAGTTTAAAACCCTCCACTACCCACAGAGATGCACTCGCTAATACTTGGCTTTAGAGCCCATCCCCCACCATCCCTTACTGCTAGGCCTAGGAAAACACTTAGGGAAGTCAAGCTAAGGGATTCTATTACAACCCAGGTGCTGCTGTCTGTTGGAGGAACCTCCCCACACTCAGAACCCCAGAACACTTCTTCCTGTGTGTGCTGGACGTGGGGAAACAAAGCACACGCATTTTTCAGGGGTCACAGTAATTCCCAAGTTGTGGGTTGTAGTTTAAACATCTCCACTACCCATGGAGAGGCACACGCTAATACTTAGTTTTAGATCCCAACTCCCACTTTCAACCACACACTGGCCTAGGCAAACCATCAGGGAAGACAAGCAAAGGGATTCTATTCAAACCAAGACGCTGATGTCAGTTGGAGGAACTACCCCACCCTCAGGATACTGGAACCCAACCTTGTGTGGTGGGGAGATTTGAAGCCCCACTCCACGCAGATGAATGGGTGCTCAGGTGTTTCCCTTTATGGAGAATTCATCTAAATACTTCCTCAGTCCATCGGGGACACTCGCTACTATTTGGCCTCAAAGCCCAACCCCCAGGTTTCTCTCAGAGTCAGTCCTAGGGAAACACTCAGGGATTACAAGCTAAGGGATTCTATTAGAACCCAGCCACTTCTGTCACCTGAAATTGCCAGCCCACACTCAGGATAGCAGAAAACTTCTTCATGTGTGTTCTGGTGGTGGGGATACAGAGTCCACGCTTTTTTCAAGGAGCACAGGTATTCCCATGTTGTGGGCTTTTGGTTAATAACCTCCAAATCCCATGGAGAAGCACTCGCTAATACTTGGATTTAGAGCCCAACCCACCCTTTCCCCAGCACTCCGTATCAGGCAACCAAACAGGGTAGACAAGTTAAGCGATTTTATAAGAACCAAGGCCCTGCTCTCAGTTGGAGGAGGCTGCCCACTCTCAGGATAACTGTGCAAGTGTTCGTGTGTGTGCTGGAGGTGTGGAAACAGACTCCACGGATCTTTATGGGGGCACAGGTGTTCCCAGGTTAGGGATGTAGTTTAAACACCTCCACAAACCATAGAGAGGTCATCGCAAATACTTGGTTTTGGAGCCCAAACCACACTTTCCCCCGCACTCCCGCCTAGGCTTTCCATCAGGGAAGACAAGCAAAGGGATTCAATTAGAACCCAGGCGCTGCTGGCAGTTGGAGGAACTTCCCTGCACTCAGAATTCCAGAACACATTCTTAGGTGTGGGAGAGATGTGCAGCCCCACTGCACCCAGATGAATGCAGGAAAAAGTGTTCCGTTTAGGGAGAAGTCCTCTAAGTACTTCCTCAATGGATCAGGGGGCACTCACTGCTACGTGGCCTCCAAGCCCAACCCTCAGCTTTCCCTCATGGCCTGGCCTAAAAGAACACTCAGGGAACAGAAGCTAAGGGATACTAATAGAATCCAGGTGCTGCTGTCAGTTTGAGGAACTTCCCCACACTCAGAATACCAGAACACATCTTCGTGTGTGTGCTGGATGTAGGGAAACAGTCAAAGCATCTTTCAGGGGGCACATTTATTCCATGGTTGTGGGTTGTAGGTTAAAAACCCACATCCCATGGATAGGCTCTCGCTTATACTTGGTTTAGAGCCCAACCCCCACTTTCCCCCACTCTCCAGCCTAGGCATGCCATCAGGGAAGGCAAGCTAAGGGATTCTTTTAGAACCCAGGCGCTGCTGTCATTTGGAGGAGCCTCCCCACAATCAGGATACCTGAGCACGTCTCCGTGTGTGTGCTGGAGGTGGGGAAACAGATTCCACGCATCTTTATGGGGCACAGGTGTTCCAAGGTTGGGGAAGTAGTTTAAAACCCTCCACTACCCACAGAGATGCACTCGCTAATACTTGGCTTTAGAGCCCATCCCCCACCATCGCTTACTGCTAGGCCTAGGAAAACACTTAGGGAAGTCAAGCTAAGGGATTCTATTACAACCCAGGTGCTGCTGTCTGTTGGAGGAACCTCCCCACACTCAGAACCCCAGAACACTTCTTCCTGTGTGTGCTGGACGTGGGGAAACAAAGCACACGCATTTTTCAGGGGTCACAGTAATTCCCAAGTTGTGGGTTGTAGTTTAAACATCTCCACTACCCATGGAGAGGCACACGCTAATACTTAGTTTTAGATCCCAAATCCCACTTTCAACCACACACTGGCCTAGGCAAACCATCAGGGAAGACAAGCAAAGGGATTCTATTCAAACCAAGACGCTGATGTCAGTTGGAGGAACTACCCCACCCTCAGGATACTGGAACCCAACCTTGTGTGGTGGGGAGATTTGAAGCCCCACTCCACGCAGATGAATGGGTGCTCAGGTGTTTCCCTTTATGGAGAATTCATCTAAATACTTCCTCAGTCCATCGGGGACACTCGCTACTATTTGGCCTCAAAGCCCAACCCCCAGGTTTCTCTCAGAGTCAGTCCTAGGGAAACACTCAGGGATTACAAGCTAAGGGATTCTATTAGAACCCAGCCACTTCTGTCACCTGAAATTGCCAGCCCACACTCAGGATAGCAGAAAACTTCTTCATGTGTGTTCTGGTGGTGGGGATACAGAGTCCACGCTTTTTTCAAGGAGCACAGGTATTCCCATGTTGTGGGCTTTTGGTTAATAACCTCCAAATCCCATGGAGAAGCACTCGCTAATACTTGGATTTAGAGCCCAACCCACCCTTTCCCCAGCACTCCGTATCAGGCAACCAAACAGGGTAGACAAGTTAAGCGATTTTATAAGAACCAAGGCCCTGCTCTCAGTTGGAGGAGGCTGCCCACTCTCAGGATAACTGTGCAAGTGTTCGTGTGTGTGCTGGAGGTGTGGAAACAGACTCCACGGATCTTTATGGGGGCACAGGTGTTCCCAGGTTAGGGATGTAATATAAACACCTCCACAAACCATAGAGAGGTCATCGCAAATACTTGGTTTGGAGCCCAAACCACACTTTCCCCCGCACTCCCGCCTAGGCTTTCCATCAGGGAAAACAAGCAAAGGAATTCAATTAGAACCCAGGCGCTGCTGTCAGTTGGAGGAACTTCCCTGCACTCAGAATTCCAGAACACATTCTTAGGTGTGGGAGAGATGTGCAGCCCCACTGCACCCAGATGAATGCAGGAAAAGGTGTTCCATTTAGGGAGAAGTCCTCTAAGTACTTCCTCAATGGATCAGGGGGCACTCACTGCTACGTGGCCTCCAAGCCCAACCCTCAGCTTTCCCTCATGGCCTGGCCTAAAAGAACACTCAGGGAACAGAAGCTAAGGGATACTAATAGAATCCAGGTGCTGCTGTCAGTTTGAGGAACTTCCCCACACTCAGAATACCAGAACACATCTTCGTGTGTGTGCTGGATGTAGGGAAACAGTCAAAGCATCTTTCAGGGGGCACATTTATTCCATGGTTGTGGGTTGTAGGTTAAAAACCCACATCCCATGGATAGGCTCTCGCTTATACTTGGTTTAGAGCCCAACCCCCACTTTCCCCCATTCTCCAGCCTAGGCATGCCATCAGGGAAGACAAGCTAAGGGATTCTTTTAGAACCCAGGCGCTGCTGTCATTTGGAGGAGCCTCCCCACAATCAGGATACCTGAGCACGTCTCCGTGTGTGTGCTGGAGGTGGGGAAACAGATTCCACGCATCTTTATGGGGCACAGGTGTTCCAAGGTTGGGGAAGTAGTTTAAAACCCTCCACTACCCACAGAGATGCACTCGCTAATACTTGGCTTTAGAGCCCATCCCCCACCATCCCTTACTGCTAGGCCTAGGAAAACACTTAGGGAAGTCAAGCTAAGGGATTCTATTACAACCCAGGTGCTGCTGTCTGTTGGAGGAACCTCCCCACACTCAGAACCCCAGAACACTTCTTCCTGTGTGTGCTGGACGTGGGGAAACAAAGCACACGCATTTTTCAGGGGTCACAGTAATTCCCAAGTTGTGGGTTGTAGTTTAAACATCTCCACTACCCATGGAGAGGCACACGCTAATACTTAGTTTTAGATCCCAACTCCCACTTTCAACCACACACTGGCCTAGGCAAACCATCAGGGAAGACAAGCAAAGGGATTCTATTCAAACCAAGACGCTGATGTCAGTTGGAGGAACTACCCCACCCTCAGGATACTGGAACCCAACCTTGTGTGGTGGGGAGATTTGAAGCCCCACTCCACGCAGATGAATGGGTGCTCAGGTGTTTCCCTTTATGGAGAATTCATCTAAATACTTCCTCAGTCCATCGGGGACACTCGCTACTATTTGGCCTCAAAGCCCAACCCCCAGGTTTCTCTCAGAGTCAGTCCTAGGGAAACACTCAGGGATTACAAGCTAAGGGATTCTATTAGAACCCAGCCACTTCTGTCACCTGAAATTGCCAGCCCACACTCAGGATAGCAGAAAACTTCTTCATGTGTGTTCTGGTGGTGGGGATACAGAGTCCACGCTTTTTTCAAGGAGCACAGGTATTCCCATGTTGTGGGCTTTTGGTTAATAACCTCCAAATCCCATGGAGAAGCACTCGCTAATACTTGGATTTAGAGCCCAACCCACCCTTTCCCCAGCACTCCGTATCAGGCAACCAAACAGGGTAGACAAGTTAAGCGATTTTATAAGAACCAAGGCCCTGCTCTCAGTTGGAGGAGGCTGCCCACTCTCAGGATAACTGTGCAAGTGTTCGTGTGTGTGCTGGAGGTGTGGAAACAGACTCCACGGATCTTTATGGGGGCACAGGTGTTCCCAGGTTAGGGATGTAGTTTAAACACCTCCACAAACCATAGAGAGGTCATCGCAAATATTTGGTTTTGGAGCCCAAACCACACTTTCCCCCGCACTCCCGCCTAGGCTTTCCATCAGGGAAGACAAGCAAAGGGATTCAATTAGAACCCAGGCGCTGCTGTCAGTTGGAGGAACTTCCCTGCACTCAGAATTCCAGAACACATTCTTAGGTTTGGGAGAGATGTGCAGCCACACTGCACCCAGATGAATGCAGGAAAAGGTGTTCCGTTTAGGGAGAAGTCCTCTAAGTACTTCCTCAATGGAATAGGGGGCACTCACTGCTACGTGGCCTCCACGCCCAACCCCCAGCTTTCCCTCATGGCCTGGCCTAAAAGAACACTCAGGGAACAGAAGCTAAGGGATACTAATAGAATCCAGGTGCTACTGTCAGTTTGAGGAACTTCCCCACACTCAGAATACCAGAACACATCTTCGTGTGTGTGCTGGATGTAGGGAAACAGTCAAAGAATCTTTCAGGGGGCACATTTATTCCATGGTTGTGGGTTGTAGGTTAAAAACCCACATCCCATGGATAGGCTCTCGCTTATACTTGGTTTAGAGCCCAACCCCCACTTTCCCCCACTCTCCAGCCTAGGCATGCCATCAGGGAAGACAAGCTAAGGGATTCTTTTAGAACCCAGGCGCTGCTGTCATTTGGAGGAGCCTCCCCACAATCAGGATACCTGAGCACGTCTCCGTGTGTGTGCTGGAGGTGGGGAAACAGATTCCACGCATCTTTATGGGGCACAGGTGTTCCAAGGTTGGGGAAGTAGTTTAAAACCCTCCACTACCCACAGAGATGCACTCGCTAATACTTGGCTTTAGAGCCCATCCCCCACCATCGCTTACTGCTAGGCCTAGGAAAACACTTAGGGAAGTCAAGCTAAGGGATTCTATTACAACCCACGTGCTGCTGTCTGTTGGTGGAACCTCCCCACACTCAGAACCCCAGAACACTTCTTCCTGTGTGTGCTGGACGTGGGGAAACATAGCACACGCATTTTTCAGGGGTCACAGTAATTCCCAAGTTGTGGGTTGTAGTTTAAACATCTCCACTACCCATGGAGAGGCACACGCTAATACTTAGTTTTAGATCCCAAATCCCACTTTCAACCACACACTGGCCTAGGCAAACCATCAGGGAAGACAAGCAAAGGGATTCTATTCAAACCAAGACGCTGATGTCAGTTGGAGGAACTACCCCACCCTCAGGATACTGGAACCCAACCTTGTGTGGTGGGGAGATTTGAAGCCCCACTCCACGCAGATGAATGGGTGCTCAGGTGTTTCCCTTTATGGAGAATTCATCTAAATACTTCCTCAGTCCATCGGGGACACTCGCTACTATTTGGCCTCAAAGCCCAACCCCCAGGTTTCTCTCAGAGTCAGTCCTAGGGAAACACTCAGGGATTACAAGCTAAGGGATTCTATTAGAACCCAGCCGCTTCTGTCACCTGAAATTGCCAGCCCACACTCAGGATAGCAGAAAACTTCTTCATGTGTGTTCTGGTGGTGGGGATACAGAGTCCACGCTTTTTTCAAGGAGCACAGGTATTCCCATGTTGTGGGCTTTTGGTTAATAACCTCCAAATCCCATGGAGAAGCACTCGCTAATACTTGGATTTAGAGCCCAACCCACCCTTTCCCCAGCACTCCGTATCAGGCAACTAAACAGGGTAGACAAGTTAAGCGATTTTATAAGAACCAAGGCCCTGCTCTCAGTTGGAGGAGGCTGCCCACTCTCAGGATAACTGTGCAAGTGTTCGTGTGTGTGCTGGAGGTGTGGAAACAGACTCCACGGATCTTTATGGGGGCACAGGTGTTCCCAGGTTAGGGATGTAGTTTAAACAACTCCACAAACCATAGAGAGGTCATCGCAAATATTTGGTTATGGAGCCCAAACCACACTTTCCCCCGCACTCCCGCCTAGGCTTTCCATCAGGGAAGACAAGCAAAGGGATTCAATTAGAACCCAGGCGCTGCTGTCAGTTGGAGGAACTTCCCTGCACTCAGAATTCCAGAACACATTCTTAGGTGTGGGAGAGATGTGCAGCCCCACTGCACCCAGATGAATGCAGGAAAAGGTGTTCCATTTAGGGAGAAGTCCTCTAAGTACTTCCTCAATGGAATAGGGGGCACTCACTGCTACGTGGCCTCCACGCCCAACCCCCAGCTTTCCCTCATGGCCTGGCCTAAAAGAACACTCAGGGAACAGAAGCTAAGGGATACTAATAGAATCCAGGTGCTACTGTCAGTTTGAGGAACTTCCCCACACTCAGAATACCAGAACACATCTTCGTGTGTGTGCTGGATGTAGGGAAACAGTCAAAGAATCTTTCAGGGGGCACATTTATTCCATGGTTGTGGGTTGTAGGTTAAAAACCCACATCCCATGGATAGGCTCTCGCTTATACTTGGTTTAGAGCCCAACCCCCACTTTCCCCCACTCTCCAGCCTAGGCATGCCATCAGGGAAGACAAGCTAAGGGATTCTTTTAAAACCCAGGCGCTGCTGTCATTTGGAGGAGCCTCCCCACAATCAGGATACCTGAGCACGTCTCCGTGTGTGTGCTGGAGGTGGGGAAACAGATTCCACGCATCTTTATGGGGCACAGGTGTTCCAAGGTTGGGGAAGTAGTTTAAAACCCTCCACTACCCACAGAGATGCACTCGCTAATACTTGGCTTTAGAGCCCATCCCCCACCATCGCTTACTGCTAGGCCTAGGAAAACACTTAGGGAAGTCAAGCTAAGGGATTCTATTACAACCCACGTGCTGCTGTCTGTTGGAGGAACCTCCCCACACTCAGAACCCCAGAACACTTCTTCCTGTGTGTGCTGGACGTGGGGAAACATAGCACACGCATTTTTCAGGGGTCACAGTAATTCCCAAGTTGTGGGTTGTAGTTTAAACATCTCCACTACCCATGGAGAGGCACACGCTAATACTTAGTTTTAGATCCCAAATCCCACTTTCAACCACACACTGGCCTAGGCAAACCATCAGGGAAGACACGCAAAGGGATTCTATTCAAACCAAGACGCTGATGTCAGTTGGAGGAACTACCCCACCCTCAGGATACTGGAACCCAACCTTGTGTGGTGGGGAGATTTGAAGCCCCACTCCACGCAGATGAATGGGTGCTCAGGTGTTTCCCTTTATGGAGAATTCATCTAAATACTTCCTCAGTCCATCGGGGACACTCGCTACTATTTGGCCTCAAAGCCCAACCCCCAGGTTTCTCTCAGAGTCAGTCCTAGGGAAACACTCAGGGATTACAAGCTAAGGGATTCTATTAGAACCCAGCCGCTTCTGTCACCTGAAATTGCCAGCCCACACTCAGGATAGCAGAAAACTTCTTCATGTGTGTTCTGGTGGTGGGGATACAGAGTCCACGCTTTTTTCAAGGAGCACAGGTATTCCCATGTTGTGGGCTTTTGGTTAATAACCTCCAAATCCCATGGAGAAGCACTCGCTAATACTTGGATTTAGAGCCCAACCCACCCTTTCCCCAGCACTCCGTATCAGGCAACCAAACAGGGTAGACAAGTTAAGCGATTTTATAAGAACCAAGGCCCTGCTCTCAGTTGGAGGAGGCTGCCCACTCTCAGGATAACTGTGCAAGTGTTCGTGTGTGTGCTGGAGGTGTGGAAACAGACTCCACGGATCTTTATGGGGGCACAGGTGTTCCCAGGTTAGGGATGTAATATAAACACCTCCAGAAACCATAGAGATGTCATCGCAAATACTTGGTTTGGAGCCCAAACCACACTTTCCCCCGCACTCCCGCCTAGGCTTTCCATCAGGGAAAACAAGCAAAGGAATTCAATTAGAACCCAGGCGCTGCTGTCAGTTGGAGGAACTTCCCTGCACTCAGAATTCCAGAACACATTCTTAGGTGTGGGAGAGATGTGCAGCCCCACTGCACCCAGATGAATGCAGGAAAAGGTGTTCCATTTAGGGAGAAGTCCTCTAAGTACTTCCTCAATGGATCAGGGGGCACTCACTGCTACGTGGCCTCCAAGCCCAACCCTCAGCTTTCCCTCATGGCCTGGCCTAAAAGAACACTCAGGGAACAGAAGCTAAGGGATACTAATAGAATCCAGGTGCTGCTGTCAGTTTGAGGAACTTCCCCACACTCAGAATACCAGAACAATTCTTCGTGTGTGTGCTGGATGTAGGGAAACAGTCAAAGCATCTTTCAGGGGGCACATTTATTCCATGGTTGTGGGTTGTAGGTTAAAAACCCACATCCCATGGATAGGCTCTCGCTTATACTTGGTTTAGAGCCCAACCCCCTCTTTCCCCCATTCTCCAGCCTAGGCATGCCATCAGGGAAGACAAGCTAAGGGATTCTTTTAGAACCCAGGCGCTGCTGTCATTTGGAGGAGCCTCCCCACAATCAGGATACCTGAGCACGTCTCCGTGTGTGTGCTGGAGGTGGGGAAACAGATTCCACGCATCTTTATGGGGCACAGGTGTTCCAAGGTTGGGGAAGTAGTTTAAAACCCTCCACTACCCACAGAGATGCACTCGCTAATACTTGGCTTTAGAGCCCATCCCCCACCATCGCTTACTGCTAGGCCTAGGAAAACACTTAGGGAAGTCAAGCTAAGGGATTCTATTACAACCCAGGTGCTGCTGTCTGTTGGAGGAACCTCCCCACACTCAGAACCCCAGAACACTTCTTCCTGTGTGTGCTGGACGTGGGGAAACAAAGCACACGCATTTTTCAGGGGTCACAGTAATTCCCAAGTTGTGGGTTGTAGTTTAAACATCTCCACTACCCATGGAGAGGCACACGCTAATACTTAGTTTTAGATCCCAACTCCCACTTTCAACCACACACTGGCCTAGGCAAACCATCAGGGAAGACAAGCAAAGGGATTCTATTCAAACCAAGACGCTGATGTCAGTTGGAGGAACTACCCCACCCTCAGGATACTGGAACCCAACCTTGTGTGGTGGGGAGATTTGAAGCCCCACTCCACGCAGATGAATGGGTGCTCAGGTGTTTCCCTTTATGGAGAATTCATCTAAATACTTCCTCAGTCCATCGGGGACACTCGCTACTATTTGGCCTCAAAGCCCAACCCCCAGGTTTCTCTCAGAGTCAGTCCTAGGGAAACACTCAGGGATTACAAGCTAAGGGATTCTATTAGAACCCAGCCACTTCTGTCACCTGAAATTGCCAGCCCACACTCAGGATAGCAGAAAACTTCTTCATGTGTGTTCTGGTGGTGGGGATACAGAGTCCACGCTTTTTTCAAGGAGCACAGGTATTCCCATGTTGTGGGCTTTTGGTTAATAACCTCCAAATCCCATGGAGAAGCACTCGCTAATACTTGGATTTAGAGCCCAACCCACCCTTTCCCCAGCACTCCGTATCAGGCAACCAAACAGGGTAGACAAGTTAAGCGATTTTATAAGAACCAAGGCCCTGCTCTCAGTTGGAGGAGGCTGCCCACTCTCAGGATAACTGTGCAAGTGTTCGTGTGTGTGCTGGAGGTGTGGAAACAGACTCCACGGATCTTTATGGGGGCACAGGTGTTCCCAGGTTAGGGATGTAATATAAACACCTCCACAAACCATAGAGAGGTCATCGCAAATACTTGGTTTGGAGCCCAAACCACACTTTCCCCCGCACTCCCGCCTAGGCTTTCCATCAGGGAAAACAAGCAAAGGAATTCAATTAGAACCCAGGCGCTGCTGTCAGTTGGAGGAACTTCCCTGCACTCAGAATTCCAGAACACATTCTTAGGTGTGGGAGAGATGTGCAGCCCCACTGCACCCAGATGAATGCAGGAAAAGGTGTTCCATTTAGGGAGAAGTCCTCTAAGTACTTCCTCAATGGATCCGGGGGCACTCACTGCTACGTGGCCTCCAAGTCCAACCCCCAGCTTTCCCTCATGGCCTGGTCTAAGAGAACACTCAGGGAACAGAAGCTAAGGGATACTAATAGAATCCAGGTGCTGCTGTCAGTTTGAGGAACTTCCCCACACTCAGAATACAAGAACACATCTTCGTGTGTGTGCTGGATGTAGGGAAACAGTCAAAGCATCTTTCAGGGGGCACATTTATTCCATGGTTGTGGGTTGTAGGTTAAAAACCCACATCCCATGGATAGGCTCTCGCTTATACTTGGTTTAGAGCCCAACCCCCACTTTCCCCCACTCTCCAGCCTAGGCATGCCATCAGGGAAGACAAGCTAAGGGATTCTTTTAGAACCCAGGCGCTGCTGTCATTTGGAGGAGCCTCCCCACAATCAGGATACCTGAGCACGTCTCCGTGTGTGTGCTGGAGGTGGGGAAACAGATTCCACGCATCTTTATGGGGCACAGGTGTTCCAAGGTTGGGGAAGTAGTTTAAAACCCTCCACTACCCACAGAGATGCACTCGCTAATACTTGGCTTTAGAGCCCATCCCCCACCATCGCTTACTGCTAGGCCTAGGAAAACACTTAGGGAAGTCAAGCTAAGGGATTCTATTACAACCCAGGTGCTGCTGTCTGTTGGAGGAACCTCCCCACACTCAGAACCCCAGAACACTTCTTCCTGTGTGTGCTGGACGTGGGGAAACAAAGCACACGCATTTTTCAGGGGTCACAGTAATTCCCAAGTTGTGGGTTGTAGTTTAAACATCTCCACTACCCATGGAGAGGCACACGCTAATACTTAGTTTTAGATCCCAAATCCCACATTCAACCACACACTGGCCTAGGCAAACCATCAGGGAAGACAAGCAAAGGGATTCTATTCAAACCAAGACGCTGATGTCAGTTGGAGGAACTACCCCACCCTCAGGATACTGGAACCCAACCTTGTGTGGTGGGGAGATTTGAAGCCCCACTCCACGCAGATGAATGGGTGCTCAGGTGTTTCCCTTTATGGAGAATTCATCTAAATACTTCCTCAGTCCATCGGGGACACTCGCTACTATTTGGCCTCAAAGCCCAACCCCCAGGTTTCTCTCAGAGTCAGTCCTAGGGAAACACTCAGGGATTACAAGCTAAGGGATTCTATTAGAACCCAGCCACTTCTGTCACCTGAAATTGCCAGCCCACACTCAGGATAGCAGAAAACTTCTTCATGTGTGTTCTGGTGGTGGGGATACAGAGTCCACGCTTTTTTCAAGGAGCACAGGTATTCCCATGTTGTGGGCTTTTGGTTAATAACCTCCAAATCCCATGGAGAAGCACTCGCTAATACTTGGATTTAGAGCCCAACCCACCCTTTCCCCAGCACTCCGTATCAGGCAACCAAACAGGGTAGACAAGTTAAGCGATTTTATAAGAACCAAGGCCCTGCTCTCAGTTGGAGGAGGCTGCCCACTCTCAGGATAACTGTGCAAGTGTTCGTGTGTGTGCTGGAGGTGTGGAAACAGACTCCACGGATATTTATGGGGGCACAGGTGTTCCCAGGTTAGGGATGTAGTTTAAACACCTCCACAAACCATAGAGAGGTCATCGCAAATACTTGGTTTTGGAGCCCAAACCACACTTTCCCCCGCACTCCCGCCTAGGCTTTCCATCAGGGAAGACAAGCAAAGGGATTCAATTAGAACCCAGGCGCTGCTGGCAGTTGGAGGAACTTCCCTGCACTCAGAATTCCAGAACACATTCTTAGGTGTGGGAGAGATGTGCAGCCCCACTGCACCCAGATGAATGCAGGAAAAGGTGTTCCGTTTAGGGAGAAGTCCTCTAAGTACTTCCTCAATGGATCAGGGGGCACTCACTGCTACGTGGCCTCCAAGCCCAACCCTCAGCTTTCCCTCATGGCCTGGCCTAAAAGAACACTCAGGGAACAGAAGCTAAGGGATACTAATAGAATCCAGGTGCTGCTGTCAGTTTGAGGAACTTCCCCACACTCAGAATACCAGAACACATCTTCGTGTGTGTGCTGGATGTAGGGAAACAGTCAAAGCATCTTTCAGGGGGCACATTTATTCCATGGTTGTGGGTTGTAGGTTAAAAACCCACATCCCATGGATAGGCTCTCGCTTATACTTGGTTTAGAGCCCAACCCCCACTTTCCCCCATTCTCCAGCCTAGGCATGCCTTCAGGGAAGACAAGCTAAGGGATTCTTTTAGAACCCAGGCGCTGCTGTCATTTGGAGGAGCCTCCCCACAATCAGGATACCTGAGCACGTCTCCGTGTGTGTGCTGGAGGTGGGGAAACAGATTCCACGCATCTTTATGGGGCACAGGTGTTCCAAGGTTGGGGAAGTAGTTTAAAACCCTCCACTACCCACAGAGATGCACTCGCTAATACTTGGCTTTAGAGCCCATCCCCCACCATCGCTTACTGCTAGGCCTAGGAAAACACTTAGGGAAGTCAAGCTAAGGGATTCTATTACAACCCACGTGCTGCTGTCTGTTGGTGGAACCTCCCCACACTCAGAACCCCAGAACACTTCTTCCTGTGTGTGCTGGACGTGGGGAAACATAGCACACGCATTTTTCAGGGGTCACAGTAATTCCCAAGTTGTGGGTTGTAGTTTAAACATCTCCACTACCCATGGAGAGGCACACGCTAATACTTAGTTTTAGATCCCAAATCCCACTTTCAACCACACACTGGCCTAGGCAAACCATCAGGGAAGACAAGCAAAGGGATTCTATTCAAACCAAGACGCTGATGTCAGTTGGAGGAACTACCCCACCCTCAGGATACTGGAACCCAACCTTGTGTGGTGGGGAGATTTGAAGCCCCACTCCACGCAGATGAATGGGTGCTCAGGTGTTTCCCTTTATGGAGAATTCATCTAAATACTTCCTCAGTCCATCGGGGACACTCGCTACTATTTGGCCTCAAAGCCCAACCCCCAGGTTTCTCTCAGAGTCAGTCCTAGGGAAACACTCAGGGATTACAAGCTAAGGGATTCTATTAGAACCCAGCCGCTTCTGTCACCTGAAATTGCCAGCCCACACTCAGGATAGCAGAAAACTTCTTCATGTGTGTTCTGGTGGTGGGGATACAGAGTCCACGCTTTTTTCAAGGAGCACAGGTATTCCCATGTTGTGGGCTTTTGGTTAATAACCTCCAAATCCCATGGAGAAGCACTCGCTAATACTTGGATTTAGAGCCCAACCCACCCTTTCCCCAGCACTCCGTATCAGGCAACTAAACAGGGTAGACAAGTTAAGCGATTTTATAAGAACCAAGGCCCTGCTCTCAGTTGGAGGAGGCTGCCCACTCTCAGGATAACTGTGCAAGTGTTCGTGTGTGTGCTGGAGGTGTGGAAACAGACTCCACGGATCTTTATGGGGGCACAGGTGTTCCCAGGTTAGGGATGTAGTTTAAACAACTCCACAAACCATAGAGAGGTCATCGCAAATATTTGGTTTTGGAGCCCAAACCACACTTTCCCCCGCACTCCCGCCTAGGCTTTCCATCAGGGAAGACAAGCAAAGGGATTCAATTAGAACCCAGGCGCTGCTGTCAGTTGGAGGAACTTCCCTGCACTCAGAATTCCAGAACACATTCTTAGGTGTGGGAGAGATGTGCAGCCCCACTGCACCCAGATGAATGCAGGAAAAGGTGTTCCATTTAGGGAGAAGTCCTCTAAGTACTTCCTCAATGGAATAGGGGGCACTCACTGCTACGTGGCCTCCACGCCCAACCCCCAGCTTTCCCTCATGGCCTGGCCTAAAAGAACACTCAGGGAACAGAAGCTAAGGGATACTAATAGAATCCAGGTGCTACTGTCAGTTTGAGGAACTTCCCCACACTCAGAATACCAGAACACATCTTCGTGTGTGTGCTGGATGTAGGGAAACAGTCAAAGAATCTTTCAGGGGGCACATTTATTCCATGGTTGTGGGTTGTAGGTTAAAAACCCACATCCCATGGATAGGCTCTCGCTTATACTTGGTTTAGAGCCCAACCCCCACTTTCCCCCACTCTCCAGCCTAGGCATGCCATCAGGGAAGACAAGCTAAGGGATTCTTTTAAAACCCAGGCGCTGCTGTCATTTGGAGGAGCCTCCCCACAATCAGGATACCTGAGCACGTCTCCGTGTGTGTGCTGGAGGTGGGGAAACAGATTCCACGCATCTTTATGGGGCACAGGTGTTCCAAGGTTGGGGAAGTAGTTTAAAACCCTCCACTACCCACAGAGATGCACTCGCTAATACTTGGCTTTAGAGCCCATACCCCACCATCGCTTACTGCTAGGCCTAGGAAAACACTTAGGGAAGTCAAGCTAAGGGATTCTATTACAACCCACGTGCTGCTGTCTGTTGGAGGAACCTCCCCACACTCAGAACCCCAGAACACTTCTTCCTGTGTGTGCTGGACGTGGGGAAACATAGCACACGCATTTTTCAGGGGTCACAGTAATTCCCAAGTTGTGGGTTGTAGTTTAAACATCTCCACTACCCATGGAGAGGCACACGCTAATACTTAGTTTTAGATCCCAAATCCCACTTTCAACCACACACTGGCCTAGGCAAACCATCAGGGAAGACACGCAAAGGGATTCTATTCAAACCAAGACGCTGATGTCAGTTGGAGGAACTACCCCACCCTCAGGATACTGGAACCCAACCTTGTGTGGTGGGGAGATTTGAAGCCCCACTCCACGCAGATGAATGGGTGCTCAGGTGTTTCCCTTTATGGAGAATTCATCTAAATACTTCCTCAGTCCATCGGGGACACTCGCTACTATTTGGCCTCAAAGCCCAACCCCCAGGTTTCTCTCAGAGTCAGTCCTAGGGAAACACTCAGGGATTACAAGCTAAGGGATTCTATTAGAACCCAGCCGCTTCTGTCACCTGAAATTGCCAGCCCACACTCAGGATAGCAGAAAACTTCTTCATGTGTGTTCTGGTGGTGGGGATACAGAGTCCACGCTTTTTTCAAGGAGCACAGGTATTCCCATGTTGTGGGCTTTTGGTTAATAACCTCCAAATCCCATGGAGAAGCACTCGCTAATACTTGGATTTAGAGCCCAACCCACCCTTTCCCCAGCACTCCGTATCAGGCAACCAAACAGGGTAGACAAGTTAAGCGATTTTATAAGAACCAAGGCCCTGCTCTCAGTTGGAGGAGGCTGCCCACTCTCAGGATAACTGTGCAAGTGTTCGTGTGTGTGCTGGAGGTGTGGAAACAGACTCCACGGATCTTTATGGGGGCACAGGTGTTCCCAGGTTAGGGATGTAGTTTAAACACCTCCACAAACCATAGAGAGGTCATGGCAAATACTTGGTTTTGGAGCCCAAACCACACGTTCCCCCGCACTCCCGCCTAGGCTTTCCATCAGGGAAGACAAGCAAAGGGATTCAATTAGAACCCAGGCGCTGCTGTCAGTTGGAGGAACTTCCCTGCACTCAGAATTCCAGAACACATTCTTAGGTGTGGGAGAGATGTGCAGCCCCACTGCACCCAGATGAATGCAGGAAAAGGTGTTCCCTTTAGGGAGAACTCCTCTAAGTACTTCCTCAATGGATCAGGGGGCACTCACTGCTACGTGGCCTCCAAGCCCAACCCCCAGCTTTCCCTCATGGCCTGGCCTAAAAGAACACTCAGGGAACAGAAGCTAAGGGATACTAATAGAATCCAGGTGCTGCTGTCAGTTTGAGGAACTTCCCCACACTCAGAATACCAGAACACATCTTCGTGTGTGTGCTGGATGTAGGGAAACAGTCAAAGCATCTTTCAGGGGGCACATTTATTCCATGGTTGTGGGTTGTAGGTTAAAAACCCACATCCCATGGATAGGCTCTCGCTTATACATGGTTTAGAGCCCAAATCCCACTTTCCCCCACTCTCCAGCCTAGGCATGCCATCAGGGAAGACAAGCTAAGGGATTCTTTTAGAACCCAGGCACTGCTGTCATTTGGAGGAGCCTCCCCACAATCAGGATACCTGAGCACGTCTCCGTGTGTGTGCTGTAGGTGGGGAAACAGATTCCACGCATCTTTATGGGGCACAGGTGTTCCAAGGTTGGGGAAGTAGTTTAAAACCCCCCACTACCCACAGAGATGCACTCGCTAATACTTGGCTTTAGAGCCCATCCCCCACCATCGCTTACTGCTAGGCCTAGGAAAACACTTAGGGAAGTCAAGCTAAGGGATTCTATTACAACCCACGTGCTGCTGTCTGTTGGAGGAACCTCCCCACACTCAGAACCCCAGAACACTTCTTCCTGTGTGTGCTGGACGTGGGGAAACATAGCACACGCATTTTTCAGGGGTCACAGTAATTCCCAAGTTGTGGGTTGTAGTTTAAACATCTCCACTACCCATGGAGAGGCACACGCTAATACTTAGTTTTAGATCCCAAATCCCACTTTCAACCACACACTGGCCTAGGCAAACCATCAGGGAAGACACGCAAAGGGATTCTATTCAAACCAAGACGCTGATGTCAGTTGGAGGAACTACCCCACCCTCAGGATACTGGAACCCAACCTTGTGTGGTGGGGAGATTTGAAGCCCCACTCCACGCAGATGAATGGGTACTCAGGTGTTTCCCTTTATGGAGAATTCATCTAAATACTTCCTCAGTCCATCGGGGACACTCGTTACTATTTGGCCTCAAAGCCCAACCCCCAGGTTTCTCTCAGAGTCAGTCCTAGGGAAACACTCAGGGATTACAAGCTAAGGGATTCTATTAGAACCCAGCCGCTTCTGTCACCTGAAATTGCCAGCCCACACTCAGGATAGCAGAAAACTTCTTCATGTGTGTTCTGGTGGTGGGGATACAGAGTCCACGCTTTTTTCAAGGAGCACAGGTATTCCCATGTTGTGGGCTTTTGGTTAATAACCTCCAAATCCCATGGAGAAGCACTCGCTAATACTTGGATTTAGAGCCCAACCCACCCTTTCCCCAGCACTCCGTATCAGGCAACCAAACAGGGTAGACAAGTTAAGCGATTTTATAAGAACCAAGGCCCTGCTCTCAGTTGGAGGAGGCTGCCCACTCTCAGGATAACTGTGCAAGTGTTCGTGTGTGTGCTGGAGGTGTGGAAACAGACTCCACGGATCTTTATGGGGGCACAGGTGTTCCCAGGTTAGGGATGTAGTTTCAACACCTCCACAAACCATAGAGAGGTCATCGCAAATACTTCGTTTTGGAGCCCAAACCACACTTTCCCCCGCACTCCCGCCTAGGCTTTCCATCAGGGAAGACAAGCAAAGGGATTCAATTAGAACCCAGGCGCTGCTGGCAGTTGGAGGAACTTCCCTGCACTCAGAATTCCAGAACACATTCTTAGGTGTGGGAGAGGTGTGCAGCCCCACTGCACCCAGATGAATGCAGGAAAAGGTGTTCTGTTTAGGGAGAAGTCCTCTAAGTACTTCCTCAATGGATCAGGGGGCACTCACTGCTACGTGGCCTCCAAGCCCAACCCCCAGCTTTCCCTCATGGCCTGGCCTAAAAGAACACTCAGGGAACAGAAGCTAAGGGATACTAATAGAATTCAGGTGCTGCTGTCAGTTTGAGGAACTTCCCCACACTCAGAATACAAGAACACATCTTCGTGTGTGTGCTGGATGTAGGGAAACAGTCAAAGCATCTTTCAGGGGGCACATTTATTCCATGGTTGTGGGTTGTAGGTTAAAAACCCACATCCCATGGATAGGCTCTCGCTTATACTTGGTTTAGAGCCCAACCCCCACTTTCCCCCACTCTCCAGCCTAGGCATGCCATCAGGGAAGACAAGCTAAGGGATTCTTTTAGAACCCAGGCGCTGCTGTCATTTGGAGGAGCCTCCCCACAATCAGGATACCTGAGCACGTCTCCGTGTGTGTGCTGGAGGTGGGGAAACAGATTCCACGCATCTTTATGGGGCACAGGTGTTCCAAGGTTGGGGAAGTAGTTTAAAACCCTCCACTACCCACAGAGATGCACTCGCTAATACTTGGCTTTAGAGCCCATCCCCCACCATCGCTTACTGCTAGGCCTAGGAAAACACTTAGGGAAGTCAAGCTAAGGGATTCTATTACAACCCAGGTGCTGCTGTCTGTTGGAGGAACCTCCCCACACTCAGAACCCCAGAACACTTCTTCCTGTGTGTGCTGGACGTGGGGAAACATAGCACACGCATTTTTCAGGGGTCACAGTAATTCCCAAGTTGTGGGTTGTAGTTTAAACATCTCCACTACCCATGGAGAGGCACACGCTAATACTTAGTTTTAGATCCCAAATCCCACTTTCAACCACACACTGGCCTAGGCAAACCATCAGGGAAGACAAGCAAAGGGATTCTATTCAAACCAAGACGCTGATGTCAGTTGGAGGAACTACCCCACCCTCAGGATACTGGAACCCAACCTTGTGTGGTGGGGAGATTTGAAGCCCCACTCCACGCAGATGAATGGGTGCTCAGGTGTTTCCCTTTATGGAGAATTCATCTAAATACTTCCTCAGTCCATCGGGGACACTCGCTACTATTTGGCCTCAAAGCCCAACCCCCAGGTTTCTCTCAGAGTCAGTCCTAGGGAAACACTCAGGGATTACAAGCTAAGGGATTCTATTAGAACCCAGCCGCTTCTGTCACCTGAAATTGCCAGCCCACACTCAGGATAGCAGAAAACTTCTTCATGTGTGTTCTGGTGGTGGGGACACAGAGTCCACGCTTTTTTCAAGGAGCACAGGTATTCCCATGTTGTGGGCTTTTGGTTAATAACCTCCAAATCCCATGGAGAAGCACTCGCTAATACTTGGATTTAGAGCCCAACCCACCCTTTCCCCAGCACTCCGTATCAGGCAACCAAACAGGTTAGACAAGTTAAGCGATTTTATAAGAACCAAGGCCCTGCTCTCAGTTGGAGGAGGCTGCCCACTCTCAGGATAACTGTGCAAGTGTTCGTGTGTGTGCTGGAGGTGTGGAAACAGACTCCACGGATCTTTATGGGGGCACAGGTGTTCCCAGGTTAGGGATGTAGTTTCAACACCTCCACAAACCATAGAGAGGTCATCGCAATTACTTGGTTTTGGAGCCCAAACCACACTTTCCCCCGCACTCCCGCCTAGGCTTTCCATCAGGGAAGACAAGCAAAGGGATTCAATTAGAACCCAGGCGCTGCTGTCAGTTGCAGGAACTTCCCTGCACTCAGAATTCCAGAACACATTCTTAGGTGTGGGAGAGGTGTGCAGCCCCACTGCACCCAGATGAATGCAGGAAAAGGTGTTCTGTTTAGGGAGAAGTCCTCTAAGTACTTCCTCAATGGATCAGGGGGCACTCACTGCTACGTGGCCTCCAAGCCCAACCCCCAGCTTTCCCTCATGGCCTGGCCTAAAAGAACACTCAGGGAACAGAAGCTAAGGGATACTAATAGAATTCAGGTGCTGCTGTCAGTTTGAGGAACTTCCCCACACTCAGAATACAAGAACACATCTTCGTGTGTGTGCTGGATGTAGGGAAACAGTCAAAGCATCTTTCAGGGGGCACATTTATTCCATGGTTGTGGGTTGTAGGTTAAAAACCCACATCCCATGGATAGGCTCTCGCTTATACTTGGTTTAGAGCCCAACCCCCACTTTCCCCCACTCTCCAGCCTAGGCATGCCATCAGGGAAGACAAGCTAAGGGATTCTTTTAGAACCCAGGCGCTGCTGTCATTTGGAGGAGCCTCCCCACAATCAGGATACCTGAGCACGTCTCCGTGTGTGTGCTGGAGGTGGGGAAACAGATTCCACGCATCTTTATGGGGCACAGGTGTTCCAAGGTTGGGGAAGTAGTTTAAAACCCTCCACTACCCACAGAGATGCACTCGCTAATACTTGGCTTTAGAGCCCATCCCCCACCATCGCTTACTGCTAGGCCTAGGAAAACACTTAGGGAAGTCAAGCTAAGGGATTCTATTACAACCCAGGTGCTGCTGTCTGTTGGAGGAACCTCCCCACACTCAGAACCCCAGAACACTTCTTCCTGTGTGTGCTGGACGTGGGGAAACATAGCACACGCATTTTTCAGGGGTCACAGTAATTCCCAAGTTGTGGGTTGTAGTTTAAACATCTCCACTACCCATGGAGAGGCACACGCTAATACTTAGTTTTAGATCCCAAATCCCACTTTCAACCACACACTGGCCTAGGCAAACCATCAGGGAAGACAAGCAAAGGGATTCTATTCAAACCAAGACGCTGATGTCAGTTGGAGGAACTACCCCACCCTCAGGATACTGGAACCCAACCTTGTGTGGTGGGGAGATTTGAAGCCCCACTCCACGCAGATGAATGGGTGCTCAGGTGTTTCCCTTTATGGAGAATTCATCTAAATACTTCCTCAGTCCATCGGGGACACTCGCTACTATTTGGCCTCAAAGCCCAACCCCCAGGTTTCTCTCAGAGTCAGTCCTAGGGAAACACTCAGGGATTACAAGCTAAGGGATTCTATTAGAACCCAGCCGCTTCTGTCACCTGAAATTGCCAGCCCACACTCAGGATAGCAGAAAACTTCTTCATGTGTGTTCTGGTGGTGGGGACACAGAGTCCACGCTTTTTTCAAGGAGCACAGGTATTCCCATGTTGTGGGCTTTTGGTTAATAACCTCCAAATCCCATGGAGAAGCACTCGCTAATACTTGGATTTAGAGCCCAACCCACCCTTTCCCCAGCACTCCGTATCAGGCAACCAAACAGGTTAGACAAGTTAAGCGATTTTATAAGAACCAAGGCCCTGCTCTCAGTTGGAGGAGGCTGCCCACTCTCAGGATAACTGTGCAAGTGTTCGTGTGTGTGCTGGAGGTGTGGAAACAGACTCCACGGATCTTTATGGGGGCACAGGTGTTCCCAGGTTAGGGATGTAGTTTCAACACCTCCACAAACCATAGAGAGGTCATCGCAATTACTTGGTTTTGGAGCCCAAACCACACTTTCCCCCGCACTCCCGCCTAGGCTTTCCATCAGGGAAGACAAGCAAAGGGATTCAATTAGAACCCAGGCGCTGCTGTCAGTTGCAGGAACTTCCCTGCACTCAGAATTCCAGAACACATTCTTAGGTGTGGGAGAGATGTGCAGCCCCACTGCACCCAGATGAATGCAGGAAAAGGTGTTCCCTTTAGGGAGAAGTCCTCTAAGTACTTCCTCAATGGATCAGGGGGCACTCACTGCTACGTGGCCTCCAAGCCCAACCCCCAGCTTTCCCTCATGGCCTGGCCTAAAAGAACACTCAGGGAACAGAAGCTAAGGGATACTAATAGAATCCAGGTGCTGCTGTCAGTTTGAGGAACTTCCCCGCACTCAGAATACAAGAACACATCTTCGTGTGTGTGCTGGATGTAGGGAAAGAGTCAAAGCATCTTTCAGGGGGCACATTTATTCCATGGTTGTGGGTTGTAGGTTAAAATCCCACATCCCATGGATAGGCTCTCGCTTATACTTGGTTTAGAGCCCAACCCCCACTTTCCCCCACTCTCCAGCCTAGGCATGCCTTCAGGGAAGACAAGCTAAGGGATTCTTTTAGAACCCCGGCGCTGCTGTCATTTGAAGGAGCCTCCCCACAATCAGGATACCTGAGCACGTCTCCGTGTGTGTGCTGGCGGTGGGGAAACAGATTCCACGCACCTTTATGGGGCACAGGGGTTCCAAGGTTGGGGAAGTAATTTAAAACCCTCCACTACCCACAGAGATGCACTCGCTAATACTTGGCTTTAGAGCCCATCCCCCACCATCGCTTACTGCTAGGCCTAGGAAAACACTTAGGGAAGTCAAGCTAAGGGATTCTATTACAACCCAGGTGCTGCTGTCTGTTGGTGGAACCTCCCCACACTCAGAACCCCAGAACACTTCTTCCTGTGTGTGCTGGACGTGGGGAAACTTAGCACACGCATTTTTCAGGGGTCACAGTAATTCCCAAGTTGTGGGTTGTAGTTTAAACATCTCCACTACCCATGGAGAGGCACACGCTAATACTTAGTTTTAGATCCCAAATCCCACTTTCAACCACACACTGGCCTAGGCAAACCATCAGGGAAGACAAGCAAAGGGATTCTATTCAAACCAAGACGCTGATGTCAGTTGGAGGAACTACCCCACCCTCAGGATACTGGAACCCAACCTTGTGTGGTGGGGAGATTTGAAGCCCCACTCCACGCAGATGAATGGGTGCTCAGGTGTTTCCCTTTATGGAGAATTCATCTAAATACTTCCTCAGTCCATCGGGGACACTCGCTACTATTTGGCCTCAAAGCCCAACCCCCAGGTTTCTCTCAGAGTCAGTCCTAGGGAAACACTCAGGGATTACAAGCTAAGGGATTCTATTAGAACCCAGCCGCTTCTGTCACCTGAAATTGCCAGCCCACACTCAGGATAGCAGAAAACTTCTTCATGTGTGTTCTGGTGGTGGGGATACAGAGTCCACGCTTTTTTCAAGGAGCACAGGTATTCCCATGTTGTGGGCTTTTGGTTAATAACCTCCAAATCCCATGGAGAAGCACTCGCTAATACTTGGATTTAGAGCCCAACCCACCCTTTCCCCAGCACTCCGTATCAGGCAACCAAACAGGGTAGACAAGTTAAGCGATTTTATAAGAACCAAGGCCCTGCTCTCAGTTGGAGGAGGCTGCCCACTCTCAGGATAACTGTGCAAGTGTTCGTGTGTGTGCTGGAGGTGTGGAAACAGACTCCACGGATCTTTATGGGGGCACAGGTGTTCCCAGGTTAGGGATGTAGTTTCAACACCTCCACAAACCATAGAGAGGTCATCGCAAATACTTGGTTTTGGAGCCCAAACCACACTTTCCCCCGCACTCCCGCCTAGGCTTTCCATCAGGGAAGACAAGCAAAGGGATTCAATTAGAACCCAGGCGCTGCTGTCAGTTGGAGGAACTTCCCTGCACTCAGAATTCCAGAACACATTCTTAGGTGTGGGAGAGATGTGCAGCCCCACTGCACCCAGATGAATGCAGGAAAAGGTGTTCCCTTTAGGGAGAAGTCCTCTAAGTACTTCCTCAATGGATCAGGGGGCACTCACTGCTACGTGGCCTCCAAGCCCAACCCCCAGCTTTACCTCATGGCCTGGCCTAAAAGAACACACAGGGAACAGAAGCTAAGGGATACTAATAGAATCCAGGTGCTGCTGTCAGTTTGAGGAACTTCCCCACACTCAGAATACAGGAATATATCTTCGTGTGTGTGCTGGATGTAGGGAAACAGTCAAAGCATCTTTCAGGGGGCACATTTATTCCATGGTTGTGGGTTGTAGGTTAAAAACCCACATCCCATGGATAGGCTCTCGCTTATACTTGGTTTAGAGCCCAAACCCCACTTTCCCCCACTCTCCAGCCTAGCCATGCCATCAGGGAAGACAAGCTAAGGGATTCTTTTAGAACCCAGGCGCTGCTGTCATTTGGAGGAGCCTGCCCACAATCAGGATACCTGAGCACGTCTCCGTGTGTGTGCTGGAGGTGGGGAAACAGATTCCACGCATCTTTATGGGGCACAGGTGTTCCAAGGTTGGGGAAGTAGTTTAAAACCCTCCACTACCCACAGAGATGCACTCGCTAATACTTGGCTTTAGAGCCCATCCCCCACCATCGCTTACTGCTAGGCCTAGGAAAACACTTAGGGAAGTCAAGCTAAGGGATTCTATTACAACCCAGGTGCTGCTGTCTGTTGGAGGAACCTCCCCACACTCAGAACCCCAGAACACTTCTTCCTGTGTGTGCTGGACGTGGGGAAACATAGCACACGCATTTTTCAGGGGTCACAGTAATTCCCAAGTTGTGGGTTGTAGTTTAAACATCTCCACTACCCATGGAGAGGCACACGCTAATACTTAGCTTTAGATCCCAAATCCCACTTTCAACCACACACTGGCCTAGGCAAACCATCAGGGAAGACACGCAAAGGGATTCTATTCAAACCAAGACGCTGATGTCAGTTGGAGGAACTACCCCACCCTCAGGATACTGGAACCCAATCTTGTGTGGTCGGGAGATTTGAAGCCCCACTCCACGCAGATGAATGGGTGCTCAGGTGTTTCCCTTTATGGAGAATTCATCTAAATACTTCCTCACTCCATCTGGGACACTCGCTACTATTTGGCCTCAAAGCCCAACCCACAGGTTTCTCTCAGAGTCAGTCCTAGGGAAACACTCAGGGATTACAAGCTAAGGGATTCTATTAGAACCCAGCCGCTTCTGTCACCTGAAATTGCCAGCCCACACTCAGGATAGCAGAAAACTTCTTCATGTGTGTTCTGGTGGTGGGGATACAGGGTCCACGCTTTTTTCAAGGAGCACAGGTATTCCCATGTTGTGGGCTTTTGGTTAATAACCTCCAAATCCCATGGAGAAGCACTCGCTAATACTTGGATTTAGAGCCCAACCCACCCTTTCCCCAGCACTCCGTATCAGGCAACCAAACAGGGTAGACAAGTTAAGCGATTTTATAAGAACCAAGGCCCTGCTCTCAGTTGGAGGAGGCTGCCCACTCTCAGGATAACTGTGCAAGTGTTCGTGTGTGTGCTGGAGGTGTGGAAACAGACTCCACGGATCTTTATAGGTGCACAGGTGTTCCCAGGTTAGGGATGTAGTTTAAACACCTCCACAAACCATAGAGAGGTCATGGCAAATGCTTGGTTTTGGAGCCCAAACCACACTTTCCCCCGCACTCCCGCCTAGGCTTTCCATCAGGGAAGACAAGCAAAGGGATTCAATTAGAACCCAGGCGCTGCTGTCAGTTGGAGGAACTTCCCTGCACTCAGAATTCCAGAACACATTCTTAGGTGTGGGAGAGATGTGCAGCCCCACTGCACCCAGATGAATGCAGGAAAAGGTGTTCCCTTTAGGGAGAAGTCCTCTAAGTACTTCCTCAATGGATCAGGGGGCACTCACTGCTACGTGGCCTCCAAGCCCAACACCCAGCTTTCCCTCATGGCCTGGCCTAAAAGAACACTCAGGGAACAGAAGCTAAGGGATACTAATAGAATCCAGGTGCTGCTGTCAGTTTGAGGAACTTCCCCACACTCAGAATACCATAACACATCTTCGTGTGTGTGCTGGATGTAAGGAAACAGTAAAAGAATCTTTCAGGGGGCACATTTATTCCATGGTTGTGGGTTGTAGGTTAAAAACCCACATCCCATGGATAGGCTCTCGCTTATACTTGGTTTAGAGCCCAACCCCCACTTTCCCCCACTCTCCAGCCTAGGCATGCCATCAGGGAAGACAAGCTAAGGGATTCTTTTAGAACCCAGGCGCTGCTGTCATTTGGAGGAGCCTCCCCACAATCAGGATACCTGAGCACGTCTCCGTGTGTGTGCTGGAGGTGGGGAAACAGATTCCACGCATCTTTATGGGGCACAGGTGTTCCAAGGTTGGGGAAGTAGTTTAAAACCCTCCACTACCCACAGAGATGCACTCGCTAATACTTGGCTTTAGAGCCCATCCCCCACCATCGCTTACTGCTAGGCCTAGGAAACACTTAGGGAAGTCAAGCTAAGGGATTCTATTACAACCCAGGTTCTGCTGTCTGTTGGAGGAACCTCCCCACACTCAGAACCCCAGAACACTTCTTCCTGTGTGTGCTGGACGTGGGGAAACATAGCACACGCATTTTTCAGTGGTCACAGTAATTCCCAAGTTGTGGGTTGTAGTTTAAACATCTCCACTACCCATGGAGAGGCACACGCTAATACTTAGTTTTAGATCCCAAATCCCACTTTCAACCACACACTGGCCTAGGCAAACCATCAGGGAAGACAAGCAAAGGGATTCTATTCAAACCAAGACGCTGATGTCAGTTGGAGGAACTACCCCACCCTCAGGATACTGGAACCCAACCTTGTGTGGTGGGGAGATTTGAAGCCCCACTCCACGCAGATGAATGGGTGCTCAGGTGTTTCCCTTTATGGAGAATTCATCTAAATACTTCCTCAGTCCATCGGGGACACTCGCTACTATTTGGCCTCAAAGCCCAACCCCCAGGTTTCTCTCAGAGTCAGTCCTAGGGAAACACTCAGGGATTACAAGCTAAGGGATTCTATTAGAACCCAGCCGCTTCTGTCACCTGAAATTGCCAGCCCACACTCAGGATAGCAGAAAACTTCTTCATGTGTGTTCTGGTGGTGGGGATACAGAGTCCACGCTTTTTTCAAGGAGCACAGGTATTCCCATGTTGTGGGCTTTTGGTTAATAACCTCCAAATCCCATGGAGAAGCACTCGCTAATACTTGGATTTAGAGCCCAACCCACCCTTTCCCCAGCACTCCGTATTAGGCAACCAAACAGGGTAGACAAGTTAAGCGATTTTATAAGAACCAAGGCCCTGCTCTCAGTTGGAGGAGGCTGCCCACTCTCAGGATAACTGTGCAAGTGTTCGTGTGTGTGCTGGAGGTGTGGAAACAGACTCCACGGATCTTTATGGGGGCACAGGTGTTCCCAGGTTAGGGATGTAGTTTAAACACCTCCACAAACCATAGAGAGGTCATCGCAAATACTTGGTTTTGGAGCCCAAACCACACTTTCCCCCGCACTCCCGCCTAGGCTTTCCATCAGGGAAGACAAGCAAAGGGATTCAATTAGAACCCAGGCGCTGCTGTCAGTTGGAGGAACTTCCCTGCACTCAGAATTCCAGAACACATTCTTAGGTGTGGGAGAGATGTGCAGCCCCACTGCACCCAGATGAATGCAGGAAAAGGTGTTCCCTTTAGGGAGAAGTCCTCTAAGTACTTCCTCAATGGATCAGGGGGCACTCAATGCTACGTGGCCTCCAAGCCCAACCCCCAGCTTTACCTCATGGCCTGGCCTAAAAGAACACTCAGGGAACAGAAGCTAAGGGATACTAATAGAATCCAGGTGCTGCTGTCAGTTTGAGGAACATCAGCACACTCAGAATACCAGAACACATCTTCGTGTGTGTGCTGGATGTAGGGAAACAGTCAAAGCATCTTTCAGGGGGCACATTTATTCCATGGTTGTGGGTTGTAGGTTAAAAACCCACATCCCATGGATAGGCTCTCGCTTATACTTGGTTTAGAGCCCAACCCCCACTTTCCCCCACTCTCCAGCCTAGGCATGCCATCAGGGAAGACAAGCTAAGGGATTCTTTAAGAACCCAGGCGCTGCTGTCATTTGGAGGAGCCTCCCCACAATCAGGATACCTGAGCACGTCTCCGTGTGTGTGCTGGAGGTGGGGAAACAGATTCCACGCATCTTTATGGGGCACAGGTGTTCCAAGTTTGGGGAAGTAGTTTAAAACCCTCCACTACCCACAGAGATGCACTCGCTAATACTTGGCTTTAGAGCCCATCCCCCACCATCGCTTACTGCTAGGCCTAGGAAAACACTTAGGGAAGACAAGCTAAGGGATTCTATTACAACCCAGGTGCTGCTGTCTGTTGGAGGAACCTCCCCACACTCAGAACCCCAGAACACTTCTTCCTGTGTGTGCTGGACGTGGGGAAACATAGCACACGCATTTTTCAGGGGTCACAGTAATTCCCAAGTTGTGGGTTGTAGTTTAAACATCTCCACTACCCATGGAGAGGCACACGCTAATACTTAGTTTTAGATCCCAAATCCCACTTTTAACCACACACTGGCCTAGGCAAACCATCAGGGAAGACAAGCAAAGGGATTCTATTCAAACCAAGACGCTGATGTCAGTTGGAGGAACTACCCCACCCTCAGGATACTGGAATCCAACCTTGTGTGGTGGGGAGATTTGAAGCTCCACTCCACGCAGATGAATTGGTGCTCAGGTGTTTCCCTTTATGGAGAATTCATCTAAATACTTCCTCAGTCCATCGGGGACACTCGCTACTATTTGGCCTCAAAGCCCAACCCCCAGGTTTCTCTCAGAGTCAGTCCTAGGGAAACACTCAGGGATTACAAGCTAAGGGATTCTATTAGAACCCAGCCGCTTCTGTCACCTGAAATTGCCAGCCCACACTCAGGAGAACAGAAAACTTCTTCATGTGTGTTCTGGTGGTGGGGATACAGAGTCCACGCTTTTTTCAAGGAGCACAGGTATTCCCATGTTGTGGGCTTTTGGTTAATAACCTCCAAATCCCATGGAGAAGCACTCGCTAATACTTGGATTTAGAGCCCAACCCACCCTTTCCCCAGCACTCCGTATCAGGCAACCAAACAGGGTAGACAAGTTAAGCGATTTTATAAGAACCAAGGCCCTGCTCTCAGTTGGAGGAGGCTGCCCACTCTCAGGATAACTGTGCAAGTGTTCGTGTGTGTGCTGGAGGTGTGGAAACAGACTCCACGGATCTTTATGGGGGCACAGGTGTTCCCAGGTTAGGGATGTAGTTTAAACACCTCCACAAACCATAGAGAGGTCATCGCAAATACTTGGTTTTGGAGCCCAAACCACACTTTCCCCCGCACTCCCGCCTAGGCTTTCCATCAGGGAAGACAAGCAAAGGGATTCAATTAGAACCCAGGCGCTGCTGTCAGTTGGAGGAACTTCCCTGCACTCAGAATTCCAGAACACATTCTTAGGTGTGGGAGAGATGTGCAGCCCCACTGCACCCAGATGAATGCAGGAAAAGGTGTTCCCTTTAGGGAGAAGTCCTCTAAGTACTTCCTCAATGGATCAGGGGGCACTCACTGCTACGTGGCCTCCAAGCCCAACCCCCAGCTTTACCTCATGGCCTGGCCTAAAAGAACACACAGGGAACAGAAGCTAAGGGATACTAATAGAATCCAGGTGCTGCTGTCAGTTTGAGGAACTTCCCCACACTCAGAATACAGGAACATATCTTCGTGTGTGTGCTGGATGTAGGGAAACAGTCAAAGCATCTTTCAGGGGGCACATTTATTCCATGGTTGTGGGTTGTAGGTTAAAAACCCACATCCCATGGATAGGCTCTCGCTTATACTTGGTTTAGAGCCCAAACCCCACTTTCCCCCACTCTCCAGCCTAGCCATGCCATCAGGGAAGACAAGCTAAGGGATTCTTTTAGAACCCAGGCGCTGCTGTCATTTGGAGGAGCCTGCCAACAATCAGGATACCTGAGCACGTCTCCGTGTGTGTGCTGGAGGTGGGGAAACAGATTCCACGCATCTTTATGGGGCACAGGTGTTCCAAGGTTGGGGAAGTAGTTTAAAACCCTCCACTACCCACAGAGATGCACTCGCTAATACTTGGCTTTAGAGCCCATCCCCCACCATCGCTTACTGCTAGGCCTAGGAAAACACTTAGGGAAGTCAAGCTAAGGGATTCTAATACAACCCAGGTGCTGCTGTCTGTTGGAGGAACCTCCCCACACTCAGAACCCCAGAACACTTCTTCCTGTGTGTGCTGGATGTGGGGAAACATAGCACACGCATTTTTCAGGGGTCACAGTAATTCCCAAGTTGTGGGTTGTAGTTTAAACATCTCCACTACCCATGGAGAGGCACACGCTAATACTTAGCTTTAGATCCCAAATCCCACTTTCAACCACACACTGGCCTAGGCAAACCATCAGGGAAGACACGCAAAGGGATTCTATTCAAACCAAGACGCTGATGTCAGTTGGAGGAACTACCCCACCCTCAGGATACTGGAACCCAACCTTGTGTGGTCGGGAGATTTGAAGCCCCACTCCACGCAGATGAATGGGTGCTCAGGTGTTTCCCTTTATGGAGAATTCATCTAAATACTTCCTCACTCCATCTGGGACACTCGCTACTATTAGGCCTCAAAGCCCAACCCACAGGTTTCTCTCAGAGTCAGTAATAGGGAAACACTCAGGGATTACAAGCTAAGGGATTCTATTAGAACCCAGCTGCTTCTGTCACCTGAAATTGCCAGCCCACACTCAGGATAGCAGAAAACTTCTTCATGTGTGTTCTGGTGGTGGGGATACAGAGTCCACGCTTTTTCCAAGGAGCACAGGTATTCCCATGTTGTGGGCTTTTGGTTAATAACCTCCAAATCCCATGGAGAAGCACTCGCTAATACTTGGATTTAGAGCCCAACCCACCCTTTCCCCAGCACTCCGTATCAGGCAACCAAACAGGGTAGACAAGTTAAGCGATTTTATAAGAACCAAGGCCCTGCTCTCAGTTGGAGGAGGCTGCCCACTCTCAGGATAACTGTGCAAGTGTTCGTGTGTGTGCTGGAGGTGTGGAAACAGACTCCACGGATCTTTATGGGGGCACAGGTGTTCCCACGTTAGGGATGTAGTTTAAACACCTCCACAAACCATAGAGAGGTCATCGCAAATACTTGGTTTTGGAGCCCAAACCACACTTTCCCCCGCACTCCCGCCTAGGCTTTCCATCAGGGAAGACAAGCAAAGGGATTCAATTAGAACCCAGGCGCTGCTGTCAGTTGGAGGAACTTCCCTGCACTCAGAATTCCAGAACACATTCTTAGGTGTGGGAGAGATGTGCAGCCCCACTGCACCCAGATGAATGCAGGAAAAGGTGTTCCCTTTAGGGAGTAGTCCTCTAAGTACTTCCTCAATGGATCAGGGGGCACTCACTGCTACGTGGCCTCCAAGCCCAACCCCCAGCTTTACCTCATGGCCTGGCCTAAAAGAACACTCAGGGAACAGAAGCTAAGGGATACTAATAGAATCCAGGTGCTGCTGTCAGTTTGAGGAACTTCCCCGCACTCAGAATACAAGAACACATCTTCGTGTGTGTGCTGGATGTAGGGAAAGAGTCAAAGCATCTTTCAGGTGGCACATTTATTCCATGGTTGTGGGTTGTAGGTTAAAAACCCACATCCCATGGATAGGCTCTCGCTTATAATTGGTTTAGAGCCCAACCCCCACTTTCCCCCACTCTCCAGAATAGGCATGCCTTCAGGGAAGACAAGCTAAGGGATTCTTTTAGAACCCAGGCGCTGCTGTCATTTGGAGGAGCCTCCCCACAATCAGGATACCTGAGCACGTCTCCGTGTGTGTGCTGGAGGTGGGGAAACAGATTCCACGCATCTTTATGGGGCACAGGTGTTCCAAGGTTGGGGAAGTAGTTTAAAACCCTCCACTACCCACAGAGATGCACTCGCTAATACTTGGCTTTAGAGCCCATCCCCGACCATCGCTTACTGCTAGGCCTAGGAAAACACTTAGGGAAGTCAAGCTAAGGGATTCTATTACAACCCAGGTGCTGCTGTCTGTTGGAGGAACCTCCCCACACTCAGAACCCCAGAACACTTCTTCCTGTGTGTGCTGGACGTGGGGAAACATACCACACGCATTTTTCAGGGGTCACAGTAATTCCCAAGTTGTGGGTTGTAGTTTAAACATCTCCACTACCCATGGAGAGGCACACGCTAATACTTAGTTTTAGATCCCAAATCCCACTTTCAACCACACACTGGCCTAGGCAAACCATCAGGGAAGACAAGCAAAGGGATTCTATTCAAACCAAGACGCTGATGTCAGTTGGAGGAACTACCCCACCCTCAGGATACTGGAACCCAACCTTGTGTGGTGGGGAGATTTGAAGCCCCACTCCACGCAGATGAATGGGTGCTCAGGTGTTTCCCTTTATGGAGAATTCATCTAAATACTTCCTCAGTCCATCGGGGACACTCGCTACTATTTGGCCTCAAAGCCCAACCCCCAGGTTTCTCTCAGAGTCAGTCCTAGGGAAACACTCAGGGATTACAAGCTAAGGGATTCTATAAGAACCCAGCCGCTTCTGTCACCTGAAATTGCCAGCCCACACTCAGGATAGCAGAAAACTTCTTCATGTGTGTTCTGGTGGTGGGGATACAGAGTCCACGCTTTTTTCAAGGAGCACAGGTATTCCCATGTTGTGGGCTTTTGGTTAATAACCTCCAAATCCCATGGAGAAGCACTCGCTAATACTTGGATTTAGAGCCCAACCCACCCTTTCCCCAGCACTCCGTATCAGGCAACCAAACAGGGTAGACAAGTTAAGCGATTTTATAAGAACCAAGGCCCTGCTCTCAGTTGGAGGAGGCTGCCCACTCTCAGGATAACTGTGCAAGTGTTCGTGTGTGTGCTGGAGGTGTGGAAACAGACTCCACGGATCTTTATGGGGGCACAGGTGTTCCCAGGTTAGGGATGTAGTTTAAACATCTCCACAAACCATAGAGAGGTCATCGCAAATACTTGGTTTTGGAGCCCAAACCACACTTTCCCCCGCACTCCCGCCTAGGCTTTCCATCAGGGAAGACAAGCAAAGGGATTCAATTAGAACCCAGGCGCTGCTGTCAGTTGGAGGAACTTCCCTGCACTCAGAATTCCAGAACACATTCTTAGGTGTGGGAGAGATGTGCAGCCCCACTGCACCCAGATGAATGCAGGAAAAGGTGTTCCCTTTAGGGAGAAGTCCTCTAAGTACTTCCTCAATGGATCAGGGGGCACTCACTGCTACGTGGCCTCCAAGCCCAACCCCCAGCTTTCCCTCATGGTCTGGCCTAAAATAACACTCAGGGAACAGAAGCTAAGGGATACAAATAGAATCCAGGTGCTGCTCTCAGTTTGAGGAACTTCCCCACACTCAGAATACCATAACACATCTTCGTGTGTGTGCTGGATGTAGGGAAACAGTCAAAGCATCTTTCAGGGGGCACATTTATTCCATGGTTGTGGGTTGTAGTTTAAAAACCCACATCCCATGGACAGGCTCTCGCTTATACTTGGTTTAGAGCCCAACCCCCACTTTCCCCCACTCTCGAGCCTAGGCATGCCATCAGGGAAGACAAGCTAAGGGATTCTTTTAGAACCCAGGCGCTGCTGTCATTTGGAGGAGCCTCCCCACAATCAGGATACCTGAGCACGTCTCCGTGTGTGTGCTGGAGGTGGGGAAACAGATTCCACGCATCTTTATGGGGCACAGGTGTTCCAAGGTTGGGGAAGTAGTTTAAAACCCTCCACTACCCACAGAGATGCACTCGCTAATACTTGGCTTTAGAGCCCATCCCCCACCATCGCTTACTGCTAGGCCTAGGAAAACACTTAGGGAAGTCAAGCTAAGGGATTCTATTACAACCCAGGTGCTGCTGTCTGTTGGAGGAACCTCCCCACACTCAGAACCCCAGAACACTTCTTCCTGTGTGTGCTGGACGTGGGGAAACATAGCACACGCATTTTTCAGGGGTCACAGTAATTCCCAAGTTGTGGGTTGTAGTTTAAACATCTCCACTACCCATGGAGAGGCACACGCTAATACTTAGTTTTAGATCCCAAATCCCACTTTCAACCACACACTGGCCTAGGCAAACCATCAGGGAAGACACGCAAAGGGATTCTATTCAAACCAAGACGCTGATGTCAGTTGGAGGAACTACCCCACCCTCAGGATACTGGAACCCAACCTTGTGTGGTGGGGAGATTTGAAGCCCCACTCCACGCAGATGAATGGGTGCTCAGGTGTTTCCCTTTATGGAGAATTCATCTAAATACTTCCTCAGTCCATCGGGGACACTCGCTACTATTTGGCCTCAAAGCCCAACCCCCAGGTTTCTCTCAGAGTCAGTCCTAGGGAAACACTCAGGGATTACAAGCTAAGGGATTCTATTAGAACCCAGCCGCTTCTGTCACCTGAAATTGCCAGCCCACACTCAGGATAGCAGAAAACTTCTTCATGTGTGTTCTGGTGGTGGGGATACAGAGTCCACGCTTTTTTCAAGGAGCACAGGTATTCCCATGTTGTGGGCTTTTGGTTAATAACCTCCAAATCCCATGGAGAAGCACTCGCTAATACTTGGATTTAGAGCCCAACCCACCCTTTCCCCAGCACTCCGTATCAGGCAACCAAACAGGGTAGACAAGTTAAGCGATTTTATAAGAACCAAGGCCCTGCTCTCAGTTGGAGGAGGCTGCCCACTCTCAGGATAACTGTGCAAGTGTTCGTGTGTGTGCTGGAGGTGTGGAAACAGACTCCACGGATCTTTATGGGGGCACAGGTGTTCCCAGGTTAGGGATGTAGTTTAAACACCTCCACAAACCATAGAGAGGTCATCGCAAATACTTGGTTTTGGAGCCCAAACCACACTTTCCCCCGCACTCCCGCCTAGGCTTTCCATCAGGGAAGACAAGCAAAGGGATTCAATTAGAACCCAGGCGCTGCTGTCAGTTGGAGGAACTTCCCTGCACTCAGAATTCCAGAACACATTCTTAGGTGTGGGAGAGATGTGCAGCCCCACTGCACCCAGATGAATGCAGGAAAAGGTGTTCCCTTTAGGGAGAAGTCCTCTAAGTACTTCCTCAATGGATCAGGGGGCACTCACTGCTACGTGGCCTCCAAGCCCAACCCCCAGCTTTCCCTCATGGTCTGGCCTAAAAGAACACTCAGGGAACAGAAGCTAAGGGATACAAATAGAATCCAGGTGCTGCTGTCAGTTTGAGGAACTTCCCCACACTCAGAATACAAGAACACATCTTCGTGTGTGTGCTGGATGTAGGGAAACAGTCAAAGCATCTTTCAGGGGGCACATTTATTCCATGGTTGTGGGTTGTAGGTTAAAAACCCACATCCCATGGATAGGCTCTCGCTTATACTTGGTTTAGAGCCCAACCCCCACTTTCCCCCACTCTCCAGCCTAGGCATGCCATCAGGGAAGACAAGCTAAGGGATTCTTTTAGAACCCAGGCGCTGCTGTCATTTGGAGGAGCCTCCCCACAATCAGGATACCTGAGCACGTCTCCGTGTGTGTGCTGGAGGTGGGGAAACAGATTCCACGCATCTTTATGGGGCACAGGTGTTCCAAGGTTGGGGAAGTAGTTTAAAACCCTCCACTACCCACAGAGATGCACTCGCTAATACTTGGCTTTAGAGCCCATCCCCCACCATCGCTTACTGCTAGGCCTAGGAAAACACTTAGGGAAGTCAAGCTAAGGGATTCTATTACAACCCAGGTGCTGCTGTCTGTTGGAGGAACCTCCCCACACTCAGAACCCCAGAACACTTCTTCCTGTGTGTGCTGGACGTGGGGAAACATAGCACACGCATTTTTCAGGGGTCACAGTAATTCCCAAGTTGTGGGTTGTAGTTTAAACATCTCCACTACCCATGGAGAGGCACACGCTAATACTTAGTTTTAGATCCCAAATCCCACTTTCAACCACACACTGGCCTAGGCAAACCATCAGGGAAGACACGCAAAGGGATTCTATTCAAACCAAGACGCTGATGTCAGTTGGAGGAACTACCCCACCCTCAGGATACTGGAACCCAACCTTGTGTGGTGGGGAGATTTGAAGCCCCACTCCACGCAGATGAATGGGTGCTCAGGTGTTTCCCTTTATGGAGAATTCATCTAAATACTTCCTCAGTCCATCGGGGACACTCGCTACTATTTGGCCTCAAAGCCCAACCCCCAGGTTTCTCTCAGAGTCAGTCCTAGGGAAACACTCAGGGATTACAAGCTAAGGGATTCTATTAGAACCCAGCCGCTTCTGTCACCTGAAATTGCCAGCCCACACTCAGGATAGCAGAAAACTTCTTCATGTGTGTTCTGGTGGTGGGGATACAGAGTCCACGCTTTTTTCAAGGAGCACAGGTATTCCCATGTTGTGGGCTTTTGTTTAATAACCTCCAAATCCCATGGAGAAGCACTCGCTAATACTTGGATTTAGAGCCCAACCCACCCTTTCCCCAGCACTCCGTATCAGGCAACCAAACAGGGTAGACAAGTAAAGCGATTTTATAAGAACCAAGGCCCTGCTCTCAGTTGGAGGAGGCTGCCCACTCTCAGGATAACTGTGCAAGTGTTCGTGTGTGTGCTGGAGGTGTGGAAACAGACTCCACGGATCTTTATGGGGGCACAGGTGTTCCCAGGTTAGGGATGTAGTTTAAACACCTCCACAAACCATAGAGAGGTCATCGCAAATACTTGGTTTAGGAGCCCAAACCACACTTTCCCCCGCACTCCCGCCTAGGCTTTCCATCAGGGAAGACAAGCAAAGGGATTCAATTAGAACCCAGGCGCTGCTGTCAGTTGGAGGAACTTCCCTGCACTCAGAATTCCAGAACACATTCTTAGGTGTGGGAGAGATGTGCAGCCCCACTGCACCCAGATGAATGCAGGAAAAGCTGTTCCCTTTAGGGAGAAGTCCTCTAAGTACTTCCTCAATGGATCAGGGGGCACTCACTTCTACGTGGCCTCCAAGCCCAACCCTCAGCTTTCCCTCATGGCCTGGCCTAAAAGAACACTCAGGGAACAGAAGCTAAGGGATACTAATAGAATCCAGGTGCTGCTGTCAGTTTGAGTAACTTCCCCACACTCAGAATACCAGAACACTTCTTCGTGTGTGTGCTGGATGTAGGGAAACAGTCAAAGCATCTTTCAGGGGGCACATTTATTCCATGGTTGTGGGTTGTAGGTTAAAAACCCACATCCCATGGATAGGCTCTCGCTTATACTTGGTTTAGAGCCCAACCCCCACTTTCCCCCACTCTCCAGCCTAGGCATGCCATCAGGGAAGACAAGCTAAGGGATTCTTTTAAAACCCAGGCACTGCTGTCATTTGGAGGAGCCTCCCCACAATCAGGATACCTGAGCACGTCTCCGTGTGTGTGCTGGAGGTGGGGAAACAGATTCCACGCATCTTTATGGGGCACAGGTGTTCCAAGGTTGGGGAAGTAGTTTAAAACCCCACACTACCCACAGAGATGCACTCGCTAATACTTGGCTTTAGAGCCCATCCCCCACCATCGCTTACTGCTAGGCCTAGGAAAACACTTAGGGAAGTCAAGCTAAGGGATTCTATTACAACCCAGGTGCTGCTGTCTGTTGGAGGAACCTCCCCACACTCAGAACCCCAGAACACTTCTTCCTGTGTGTGCTGGACGTGGGGAAACATAGCACACGCATTTTTCAGGGGTCACAGTAATTCCCAAGTTGTGGGTTGTAGTTTAAACATCTCCACTACCCATGGAGAGGCACACGCTAATACTTAGTTTTAGATCCCAAATCCCACTTTCAACCACACACTGGCCTAGGCAAACCATCAGGGAAGACACGCAAAGGGATTCTATTCAAACCAAGACGCTGATGTCAGTTGGAGGAACTACCCCACCCTCAGGATACTGGAACCCAACCTTGTGTGGTGGGGAGATTTGAAGCCCCACTCCACGCAGATGAATGGGTGCTCAGGTGTTTCCCTTTATGGAGAATTCATCTAAATACTTCCTCAGTCCATCGGGGACACTCGCTACTATTTGGCCTCAAAGCCCAACCCCCAGGTTTCTCTCAGAGTCAGTCCTAGGGAAACACTCAGGGATTACAAGCTAAGGGATTCTATTAGAACCCAGCCGCTTCTGTCACCTGAAATTGCCAGCCCACACTCAGGAGAGCAGAAAACTTCTTCATGTGTGTTCTGGTGGTGGGGATACAGAGTCCACGCTTTTTTCAAGGAGCACAGGTATTCCCATGTTGTGGGCTTTTGGTTAATAACCTCCAAATCCCATGGAGAAGCACTCGCTAATACTTGGATTTAGAGCCCAACCCACCCTTTCCCCAGCACTCCGTATCAGGCAACCAAACAGGGTAGACAAGTTAAGCGATTTTATAAGAACCAAGGCCCTGCTCTCAGTTGGAGGAGGCTGCCCACTCTCAGGATAACTGTGCAAGTGTTCGTGTGTGTGCTGGAGGTGTGGAAACAGACTCCACGGATCTTTATGGGGGCACAGGTGTTCCCAGGTTAGGGATGTAGTTTAAACACCTCCACAAACCATAGAGAGGTCATCGCAAATACTTGGTTTTGGAGCCCAAACCACACTTTCCCCCGCACTCCCGCCTAGGCTTTCCATCAGGGAAGACAAGCAAAGGGATTCAATTAGAACCCAGGCGCTGCTGTCAGTTGGAGGAACTTCCCTGCACTCAGAATTCCAGAACACATTCTTAGGTGTGGGAGAGATGTGCAGCCCCACTGCACCCAGATGAATGCAGGAAAAGGTCTTCCCTTTAGGGAGAAGTCCTCTAAGTACTTCCTCAATGGATCAGGGGGCACTCACTGCTACGTGGCCTCCAAGCCCAACCCCCAGCTTTCCCTCATGGTCTGGCCTAAAAGAACACTCAGGGAACAGAAGCTAAGGGATACAAATAGAATCCAGGTGCTGCTGTCAGTTTGAGGAACTTCCCCACACTCAGAATACAAGAACACATCTTCGTGTGTGTGCTGGATGTAGGGAAACAGTCAAAGCATCTTTCAGGGGGCACATTTATTCCATGGTTGTGGGTTGTAGGTTAAAAACCCACATCCCATGGATAGGCTCTCGCTTATACTTGGTTTAGAGCCCAACCCCCACTTTCCCCCACTCTCCAGCCTAGGCATGCCATCAGGGAAGACAAGCTAAGGGATTCTTTTAGAACCCAGGCGCTGCTGTCATTTGGAGGAGCCTCCCCACAATCAGGATACCTGAGCACGTCTCCGTGTGTGTGCTGGAGGTGGGGAAACAGATTCCACGCATCTTTATGGGGCACAGGTGTTCCAAGGTTGGGGAAGTAGTTTAAAACCCTCCACTACCCACAGAGATGCACTCGCTAATACTTGGCTTTAGAGCCCATCCCCCACCATCGCTTACTGCTAGGCCTAGGAAAACACTTAGGGAAGTCAAGCTAAGGGATTCTATTACAACCCAGGTGCTGCTGTCTGTTGGAGGAACCTCCCCACACTCAGAACCCCAGAACACTTCTTCCTGTGTGTGCTGGACGTGGGGAAACATAGCACACGCATTTTTCAGGGGTCACAGTAATTCCCAAGTTGTGGGTTGTAGTTTAAACATCTCCACTACCCATGGAGAGGCACACGCTAATACTTAGTTTTAGATCCCAAATCCCACTTTCAACCACACACTGGCCTAGGCAAACCATCAGGGAAGACACGCAAAGGGATTCTATTCAAACCAAGACGCTGATGTCAGTTGGAGGAACTACCCCACCCTCAGGATACTGGAACCCAACCTTGTGTGGTGGGGAGATTTGAAGCCCCACTCCACGCAGATGAATGGGTGCTCAGGTGTTTCCCTTTATGGAGAATTCATCTAAATACTTCCTCAGTCCATCGGGGACACTCGCTACTATTTGGCCTCAAAGCCCAACCCCCAGGTTTCTCTCAGAGTCAGTCCTAGGGAAACACTCAGGGATTACAAGCTAAGGGATTCTATTAGAACCCAGCCGCTTCTGTCACCTGAAATTGCCAGCCCACACTCAGGATAGCAGAAAACTTCTTCATGTGTGTTCTGGTGGTGGGGATACAGAGTCCACGCTTTTTTCAAGGAGCACAGGTATTCCCATGTTGTGGGCTTTTGGTTAATAACCTCCAAATCCCATGGAGAAGCACTCGCTAATACTTGGATTTAGAGCCCAACCCACCCTTTCCCCAGCACTCCGTATCAGGCAACCAAACAGGGTAGACAAGTTAAGCGATTTTATAAGAACCAAGGCCCTGCTCTCAGTTGGAGGAGGCTGCCCACTCTCAGGATAACTGTGCAAGTGTTCGTGTGTGTGCTGGAGGTGTGGAAACAGACTCCACGGATCTTTATGGGGGCACAGGTGTTCCCAGGTTAGGGATGTAGTTTAAACACCTCCACAAACCATAGAGAGGTCATCGCAAATACTTGGTTTTGGAGCCCAAACCACACTTTCCCCCGCACTCCCGCCTAGGCTTTCCATCAGGGAAGACAAGCAAAGGGATTCAATTAGAACCCAGGCGCTGCTGTCAGTTGGAGGAACTTCCCTGCACTCAGAATTCCAGAACACATTCTTAGGTGTGGGAGAGATGTGCAGCCCCACTGCACCCAGATGAATGCAGGAAAAGCTGTTCCTTTTAGGGAGAAGTCCTCTAAGTACTTCCTCAATGGATCAGGGGGCACTCACTTCTACGTGGCCTCCAAGCCCAACCCTCAGCTTTCCCTCATGGCCTGGCCTAAAAGAACACTCAGGGAACAGAAGCTAAGGGATACTAATAGAATCCAGGTGCTGCTGTCAGTTTGAGTAACTTCCCCACACTCAGAATACCAGAACACTTCTTCGTGTGTGTGCTGGATGTAGGGAAACAGTCAAAGCATCTTTCAGGGGGCACATTTATTCCATGGTTGTGGGTTGTAGGTTAAAAACCCACATCCCATGGATAGGCTCTCGCTTATACTTGGTTTAGAGCCCAACCCCCACTTTCCCCCACTCTCCAGCCTAGGCATGCCATCAGGGAAGACAAGCTAAGGGATTCTTTTAAAACCCAGGCGCTGCTGTCATTTGGAGGAGCCTCCCCACAATCAGGATACCTGAGCACGTCTCCGTGTGTGTGCTGGAGGTGGGGAAACAGATTCCACGCATCTTTATGGGGCACAGGTGTTCCAAGGTTGGGGAAGTAGTTTAAAACCCCACACTACCCACAGAGATGCACTCGCTAATACTTGGCTTTAGAGCCCATCCCCCACCATCGCTTACTGCTAGGCCTAGGAAAACACTTAGGGAAGTCAAGCTAAGGGATTCTATTACAACCCAGGTGCTGCTGTCTGTTGGAGGAACCTCCCCACACTCAGAACCCCAGAACACTTCTTCCTGTGTGTGCTGGACGTGGGGAAACATAGCACACGCATTTTTCAGGGGTCACAGTAATTCCCAAGTTGTGGGTTGTAGTTTAAACATCTCCACTACCCATGGAGAGGCACACGCTAATACTTAGTTTTAGATCCCAAATCCCACTTTCAACCACACACTGGCCTAGGCAAACCATCAGGGAAGACACGCAAAGGGATTCTATTCAAACCAAGACGCTGATGTCAGTTGGAGGAACTACCCCACCCTCAGGATACTGGAACCCAACCTTGTGTGGTGGGGAGATTTGAAGCCCCACTCCACGCAGATGAATGGGTGCTCAGGTGTTTCCCTTTATGGAGAATTCATCTAAATACTTCCTCAGTCCATCGGGGACACTCGCTACTATTTGGCCTCAAAGCCCAACCCCCAGGTTTCTCTCAGAGTCAGTCCTAGGGAAACACTCAGGGATTACAAGCTAAGGGATTCTATTAGAACCCAGCCGCTTCTGTCACCTGAAATTGCCAGCCCACACTCAGGATAGCAGAAAACTTCTTCATGTGTGTTCTGGTGGTGGGGATACAGAGTCCACGCTTTTTTCAAGGAGCACAGGTATTCCCATGTTGTGGGCTTTTGGTTAATAACCTCCAAATCCCATGGAGAAGCACTCGCTAATACTTGGATTTAGAGCCCAACCCACCCTTTCCCCAGCACTCCGTATCAGGCAACCAAACAGGGTAGACAAGTTAAGCGATTTTATAAGAACCAAGGCCCTGCTCTCAGTTGGAGGAGGCTGCCCACTCTCAGGATAACTGTGCAAGTGTTCGTGTGTGTGCTGGAGGTGTGGAAACAGACTCCACGGATCTTTATGGGGGCACAGGTGTTCCCAGGTTAGGGATGTAGTTTAAACACCTCCACAAACCATAGAGAGGTCATCGCAAATACTTGGTTTTGGAGCCCAAACCACACTTTCCCCCGCACTCCCGCCTAGGCTTTCCATCAGGGAAGACAAGCAAAGGGATTCAATTAGAACCCAGGCGCTGCTGGCAGTTGGAGGAACTTCCCTGCACTCAGAATTCCAGAACACATTCTTAGGTGTGGGAGAGATGTGCAGCCCCACTGCACCCAGATGAATGCAGGAAAAGGTGTTCCCTTTAGGGAGAAGTCCTCTAAGTACTTCCTCAATGAATCAGGGGGCACTCACTACTGCGTGGCCTCCAAGCCCAACCCTCAGCTTTCCCTCATGGCCTGGCTTAAAAGAACACTCAGGGAACAGAAGCTAAGGGATACTAATAGAATCCAGGTGCTGCTGTCAGTTTGAGGAAATTCCCCACACTCAGAATACCAGAAAACATCTTCGTGTGTGTGCTGGATGTAGGGAAACAGTCAAAGCATCTTTCAGGGGGCACATTTATTCCATGGTTGTGGGTTGTAGGTTAAAAACCCACATCCCATGGATAGGCTCTCGCTTATACTTGGTTTAGAGCCCAACCCCCTCTTTCCTCCACTCTCCAGCCTAGGCATGCCTTCAGGGAAGGCAAGCTAAGGGATTCTTTTAGAACCCAGGCGCTGCTGTCATTTGGAGGAGCCTCCCCACAATCAGGATACCTGAGCACGTCTCCGTGTGTGTGCTGGAGGTGGGGAAACAGATTCCACGCATATTTATGGGGCACAGGTGTTCCAAGGTTGGGGAAGTAGTTTAAAACCCTCCACTACCCACAGAGATGCACTCGCTAATACTTGGCTTTAGAACCCATCCCCCACCATCGCTTACTGCTAGGCCTAGGAAAACACTTAGGGAAGTCAAGCTAAGGGATTCTATTACAACCCAGGTGCTGCTGTCTGTTGGAGGAACCTCCCCACACTCAGAACCCCAGAACACTTCTTCCTGTGTGTGCTGGACGTGGGGAAACATAGCACACGCATTTTTCAGGGGTCACAGTAATTCCCAAGTTGTGGGTTGTAGTTTAAACATCTCCACTACCCATGGAGAGGCACACGCTAATACTTAGTTTTAGATCCCAAATCCCACTTTCAACCACACACTGGCCTAGGCAAACCATCAGGGAAGACAAGCAAAGGGATTCTATTCAAACCAAGACGCTGATATCAGTTGGAGGAACTACCCCACCCTCAGGATACTGGAACCCAACCTTGTGTGGTGGGGAGATTTGAAGCCCCACTCCACGCAGATGAATGGGTGCTCAGGTGTTTCCGTTTATGGAGAATTCATCTAAACACTTCCTCAGTCCATCGGGGACACTCGCTACTATTTGGCCTCAAAGCCCAACCCCCAGGTTTCTCTCAGAGTCAGTCCTAGGGAAACACTCAGGGATTACAAGCTAAGGGATTCTATTAGAACCCAGCCGCTTCTGTCACCTGAAATTGCCAGCCCACACTCAGGATAGCAGAAAACTTCTTCATGTGTGTTCTGGTGGTGGGGATACAGAGTCCACGCTTTTTTCAAGGAGCACAGGTATTCCCATGTTGTGGGCTTTTGTTTAATAACCTCCAAATCCCATGGAGAAGCACTCGCTAATACTTGGATTTAGAGCCCAACCCACCCTTTCCCCAGCACTCCGTATCAGGCAACCAAACAGGGTAGACAAGTTAAGCGATTTTATAAGAACCAAGGCCCTGCTCTCAGTTGGAGGAGGCTGCCCATTCTCAGGATAACTGTGCAAGTGTTCGTGTGTGTGCTGGAGGTGTGGAAACAGACTCCACGGATCTTTATGGGGGCACAGGTGTTCCCACGTTAGGGATGTAGTTTAAACACCTCCACAAACCATAGAGAGGTCATCGCAAATACTTGGTTTTGGAGCCCAAACCACACTTTCCCCCGCACTCCCGCCTAGGCTTTCCATCAGGGAAGACAAGCAAAGGGATTCAATTAGAACCCAGGCGCTGCTGGCAGTTGGAGGAACTTCCCTGCACTCAGAATTCCAGAACACATTCTTAGGTGTGGGAGAGATGTGCAGCCCCACTGCACCCAGATGAATGCAGGAAAAAGTGTTCCGTTTAGGGAGAAGTCCTCTAAGTACTTCCTCAATGGATCAGGGGGCACTCACTGCTACGTGGCCTCCAAGCCCAACCCTCAGCTTTCCCTCATGGCCTGGCCTAAAAGAACACTCAGGGAACAGAAGCTAAGGGATACTAATAGAATCCAGGTGCTGCTGTCAGTTTGAGGAACTTCCCCACACTCAGAATACAAGAAAACTTCTTCGTGTGTGTGCTGTATGTAGGGAAACAGTCAAAGCATCTTTCAGGGGGCACATTTATTCCATGGTTGTGGGTTGTAGGTTAAAAACCCACATCCCATGGATAGGCTCTCGCTTATACTTGGTTTAGAGCCCAACCCCCACTTTCCCCCACTCTCCAGCCTAGGCATGCCATCAGGGAAGACAAGCTAAGGGATTCTTTTAGAACCCAGGCGCTGCTGTCATTTGGAGGAGCCTCCCCACAATCAGGATACCTGAGCACGTCTCCGTGTGTGTGCTGGAGGTGGGGAAACAGATTCCACGCATCTTTATGGGGCACAGGTGTTCCAAGGTTGGGGAAGTAGTTTAAAACCCTCCACTACCCACAGAGATGCACTCGCTAATACTTGGCTTTAGAGCCCATCCCCCACCATCGCTTACTGCTAGGCCTAGGAAAACACTTAGGGAAGTCAAGCTAAGGGATTCTATTACAACCCAGGTGCTGCTGTCTGTTGGTGGAACCTCCCCACACTCAGAACCCCAGAACACTTCTTCCTGTGTGTGCTGGACGTGGGGAAACATAGCACACGCATTTTTCAGGGGTCACAGTAATTCCCAAGTTGTGGGTTGTAGTTTAAACATCTCTAATACCCATGGAGAGGCACACGCTAATACTTAGTTTTAGATCCCAAATCCCACTTTCAACCACACACTGGCCTAGGCAAACCATCAGGGAAGACAAGCAAATGGATTCTATTCAAACCAAGATGCTGATGTCATTTGGAGGAACTACCCCACCCTCAGGATACTGGAACCCAACCTTGTGTGGTGGGGAGATTTGAAGCCCCACTCCACGCAGATGAATGGGTGCTCAGGTGTTTCCCTTTATGGAGAATTCATCTAAATACTTCCTCAGTCCATCGGGGACACTCGCTACTATTTGGCCTCAAAGCCCAACCCCCAGGTTTCTCTCAGAGTCAGTCCTAGGGAAACACTCAGGGATTACAAGCTAAGGGATTCTATTAGAACCCAGCCGCTTCTGTCACCTGAAATTGCCAGCCCACACTCAGGATAGCAGAAAACTTCTTCATGTGTGTTCTGGTGGTGGGGATACAGAGTCCACGCTTTTTTCAAGGAGCACAGGTATTCCCATGTTGTGGGCTTTTGGTTAATAACCTCCAAATCCCATGGAGAAGCACTCGCTAATACTTGGATTTAGAGCCCAACCCACCCTTTCCCCAGCACTCCGTATCAGGCAACCAAACAGGGTAGACAAGTTAAGCGATTTTATAAGAACCAAGGCCCTGCTCTCAGTTGGAGGAGGCTGCCCACTCTCAGGATAACTGTGCAAGTGTTCGTGTGTGTGCTGGAGGTGTGGAAACAGACTCCACGGATCTTTATGGGGGCACAGGTGTTCCCACGTTAGGGATGTAGTTTAAACACCTCCACAAACCATAGAGAGGTCATCGCAAATACTTGGTTTTGGAGCCCAAACCACACTTTCCCCCGCACTCCCGCCTAGGCTTTCCATCAGGGAAGACAAGCAAAGGGATTCAATTAGAACCCAGGCGCTGCTGGCAGTTGGAGGAACTTCCCTGCACTCAGAATTCCAGAACACATTCTTAGGTGTGGGAGAGATGTGCAGCCCCACTGCACCCAGATGAATGCAGGAAAAAGTGTTCCGTTTAGGGAGAAGTCCTCTAAGTACTTCCTCAATGGATCAGGGGGCACTCACTGCTACGTGGCCTCCAAGCCCAACCCTCAGCTTTCCCTCATGGCCTGGCCTAAAAGAACACTCAGGGAACAGAAGCTAAGGGATACTAATAGAATCCAGGTGCTGCTGTCAGTTTGAGGAACTTCCCCACACTCAGAATACAAGAAAACTTCTTCGTGTGTGTGCTGTATGTAGGGAAACAGTCAAAGCATCTTTCAGGGGGCACATTTATTCCATGGTTGTGGGTTGTAGGTTAAAAACCCACATCCCATGGATAGGCTCTCGCTTATACTTGGTTTAGAGCCCAACCCCCACTTTCCCCCACTCTCCAGCCTAGGCATGCCATCAGGGAAGACAAGCTAAGGGATTCTTTTAGAACCCAGGCGCTGCTGTCATTTGGAGGAGCCTCCCCACAATCAGGATACCTGAGCACGTCTCCGTGTGTGTGCTGGCGGCGGGGAAACAGATTCCACGCATCTTTATGGGGCACAGGTGTTCCAAGGTTGGGGAAGTAGTTTAAAACCCTCCACTACCCACAGAGATGCACTCGCTAATACTTGGCTTTAGAGCCCATCCCCCACCATCGCTTACTGCTAGGCCTAGGAAAACACTTAGGGAAGTCAAGCTAAGGGATTCTATTACAACCCAGGTGCTGCTGTCTGTTGGAGGAACCTCCCCACACTCAGAACCCCAGAACACTTCTTCCTGTGTGTGCTGGACGTGGGGAAACATAGCACACGCATTTTTCAGGGGTCACAGTAATTCCCAAGTTGTGGGTTGTAGTTTAAACATCTCCACTACCCATGGAGAGGCACACGCTAATACTTAGTTTTAGATCCCAAATCCCACTTTCAACCACACACTGGCCTAGGCAAACCATCAGGGAAAACACGCAAAGGGATTCTATTCAAACCAAGACGCTGATGTCAGTTGGAGGAACTACCCCACCCTCAGGATACTGGAACCCAACCTTGTGTGGTGGGGAGATTTGAAGCCCCACTCCACGCAGATGAATGGGTGCTCAGGTGTTTCCCTTTATGGAGAATTCATCTAAATACTTCCTCAGTCCATCGGGGACACTCGCTACTATTTGGCCTCAAAGCCCAACCCCCAGGTTTCTCTCAGAGTCAGTCCTAGGGAAACACTCAGGGATTACAAGCTAAGGGATTCTATTAGAACCCAGCCGCTTCTGTCACCTGAAATTGCCAGCCCACACTCAGGAGAGCAGAAAACTTCTTCATGTGTGTTCTGGTGGTGGGGATACAGAGTCCACGCTTTTTTCAAGGAGCACAGGTATTCCCATGTTGTGGGCTTTTGGTTAATAACCTCCAAATCCCATGGAGAAGCACTCGCTAATACTTGGATTTAGAGCCCAACCCACCCTTTCCCCAGCACTCCGTATCAGGCAACCAAACAGGGTAGACAAGTTAAGCGATTTTATAAGAACCAAGGCCCTGCTCTCAGTTGGAGGAGGCTGCCCACTCTCAGGATAACTGTGCAAGTGTTCGTGTGTGTGCTGGAGGTGTGGAAACAGACTCCACGGATCTTTATGGGGGCACAGGTGTTCCCAGGTTAGGGATGTAGTTTAAACACCTCCACAAACCATAGAGAGGTCATCGCAAATACTTGGTTTTGGAGCCCAAACCACACTTTCCCCCGCACTCCCGCCTAGGCTTTCCATCAGGGAAGACAAGCAAAGGGATTCAATTAGAACCCAGGCGCTGCTGGCAGTTGGAGGAACTTCCTTGCACTCAGAATTCCAGAACACATTCTTAGGTGTGGGAGAGATGTGCAGCCCCACTGCACCCAGATGAATGCAGGAAAAGGTGTTCCATTTAGGGAGAAGTCCTCTAAGTACTTCCTCAATGGATCAGGGGGCACTCACTGCTACGTGGCCTCCAAGCCCAACCCTCAGCTTTCCCTCATGGCCTGGCCTAAAAGAACACTCAGGGAACAGAAGCTAAGGGATACTAATAGAATCCAGGTGCTGCTGTCAGTTTGAGGAACTTCCCCACACTCAGAATACCAGAACACATCTTCGTGTGTTTGCTGGATGTAGGGAAACAGTCAAAGCATCTTTCAGGGGGCACATTTATTCCATGGTTGTGGGTTGTAGGTTAAAATCCCACATCCCATGGATAGGCTCTCGCTTATACTTGGTTTAGAGCCCAACCCCCACTTTCCCCCACTCTCCAGCCTAGGCATGCCATCAGGGAAGACAAGCTAAGGGATTCTTTTAGAACCCAGGCGCTGCTGTCATTTGGAGGAGCCTCCCCACAATCAGGATACCTGAGCACGTCTCCGTGTGTGTGCTGGAGGTGGGGAAACAGATTCCACGCATCTTTATGGGGCACAGGTGTTCCAAGGTTGGGGAAGTAGTTTAAAACCCTCCACTACCCACAGAGATGCACTCGCTAATACTTGGCTTTAGAGCCCATCCCCCACCATCGCTTACTGCTAGGCCTAGGAAAACACTTATTGAAGTCAAACTAAGGGATTCTATTACAACCCAGGTGCTGCTGTCTGTTGGAGGAACCTCCCCACACTCAGAACCCCAGAACACTTCTTCCTGTGTGTGCTGGATGTGGGGAAACATAGCACACGCATTTTTCAGGGGTCACAGTAATTCCCAAGTTGTGAGTTGTAGTTTAAACATCTCCACTACCCATGGAGAGGCACACGCTAATACTTAGTTTTAGATCCCAAATCCCACATTCAACCACACACTGGCCTAGGCAAACCATCAGGGAAGACAAGCAAAGGGATTCTATTCAAACCAAGACGCTGATGTCAGTTGGAGGAACTACCCCACCCTCAGGATACTGGAACCCAACCTTGTGTGGTGGGGAGATTTGAAGCCCCACTCCACGCAGATGAATGGGTGCTCAGGTGTTTCCCTTTATGGAGAATTCATCTAAATACTTCCTCAGTCCATCGGGGACACTCGCTACTATTTGGCCTCAAAGCCCAACCCCCAGGTTTCTCTCAGAGTCAGTCCTAGGGAAACACTCAGGGATTACAAGCTAAGGGATTCTATTAGAACCCAGCCGCTTCTGTCACCTGAAATTGCCAGCCCACACTCAGGATAGCAGAAAACTTCTTCATGTGTGTTCTGGTGGTGGGGATACAGAGTCCACGCTTTTTTCAAGGAGCACAGGTATTCCCATGTTGTGGGCTTTTGGTTAATAACCTCCAAATCCCATGGAGAAGCACTCGCTAATACTTGGATTTAGAGCCCAACCCACCCTTTCCCCAGCACTCCGTATCAGGCAACCAAACAGGGTAGACAAGTTAAGCGATTTTATAAGAACCAAGGCCCTGCTCTCAGTTGGAGGAGGCTGCCCACCCTCAGGATAACTGTGCAAGTGTTCGTGTGTGTGCTGGAGGTGTGGAAACAGACTCCACGGATCTTTATGGGGGCACAGGTGTTCCCAGGTTAGGGATGTAGTTTAAACACCTCCACAAACCATAGAGAGGTCATCGCAAATACTTGGATTTGGAGCCCAAACCACACTTTCCCCCGCACTCCCGCCTAGGCTTTCCATCAGGGAAGACAAGCAAAGGGATTCAATTAGAACCCAGGCGCTGCTGTCAGTTGGAGGAACTTCCCTGCACTCAGAATTCCAGAACACATTCGTAGGTGTGGGAGAGATGTGCAGCCCCACTGCACCCAGATGAATGGAGGAAAAGGTGTTCCGTTTTGGGCGAAGTCCTCTAAGTACTTCCTCAATGGATCAGGGGCCACTCACTGCTACGTGGCCTCCAAGCCCAACCCTCAGCTTTCCCTCATGGCCTGGCCTAAAAGAACACTCAGGGAACAGATGCTAAGGGATACTAATAGAATCCAGGTGCTGCTGTCAGTTTGAGGAACTTCCCCACACTCAGAATACCAGAACACATCTTCGTGTGTGTGCTGGATGTAGGGAAAGAGTCAAAGCATCTTTCAGGTGGCACATTTATTCCATGGTTGTGGGTTGTAGGTTAAAAACCCACATCCCATGGATAGGCTCTCGCTTATACTTGGTTTAGAGCCCAACCCCCACTTTCCCCCACTCTCCAGCCTAGCCATGCCATCAGGGAAGACAAGCTAAGGGATTCTTTTAGAACCCAGGCGCTGCTGTCATTTGGAGGAGCCTCCCCACAATCAGGATACCTGAGCACGTCTCCGTGTGTGTGCTGGCGGTGGGGAAACAGATTCCACGCATCTTTATGGGGCACAGGTGTTCCAAGGTTGGGGAAGTAGTTTAAAACCCTCCACTACCCACAGAGATGCACTCGCTAATACTTGGCTTTAGAGCCCATCCCCCACCATCGCTTACTGCTAGGCCTAGGAAAACACTTAGGGAAGTCAAGCTAAGGGATTCTATTACAACCCAGGTGCTGCTGTCTGTTGGAGGAACCTCCCCACACTCAGAACCCCAGAACACTTCTTCCTGTGTGTGCTGGACGTGGGGAAACATAGCACACGCATTTTTCAGGGGTCACAGTAATTCCCAAGTTGTGGGTTGTAGTTTAAACATCTCCACTACCCATGGAGAGGCACACGCTAATACTTAGTTTTAGATCCCAAATCCCACTTTCAACCACACACTGGCCTAGGCAAACCATCAGGGAAGACAAGCAAAGGGATTCTATTCAAACCAAGACGCTGATGTCAGTTGGAGGAACTACCCCACCCTCAGGATACTGGAACCCAACCTTGTGTGGTGGGGAGATTTGAAGCCCCACTCCACGCAGATGAATGGGTGCTCAGGTGTTTCCCTTTATGGAGAATTCATCTAAATACTTCCTCAGTCCATCGGGGACACTCGCTACTATTTGGCCTCAAAGCCCAACCCCCAGGTTTCTCTCAGAGTCAGTCCTAGGAAAACACTCAGGGATTACAAGCTAAGGGATTCTATTAGAACCCAGCCGCTTCTGTCACCTGAAATTGCCAGCCCACACTCAGGATAGCAGAAAACTTCTTCATGTGTGTTCTGGTGGTGGGGATACAGAGTCCACGCTTTTTTCAAGGAGCACAGGTATTCCCATGTTGTGGGCTTTTGGTTAATAACCTCCAAATCCCATGGAGAAGCACTCGCTAATACTTGGATTTAGAGCCCAACCCACCCTTTCCCCAGCACTCCGTATCAGGCAACCAAACAGGGTAGACAAGTTAAGCGATTTTATAAGAACCAAGGCCCTGCTCTCAGTTGGAGGAGGCTGCCCACTCTCAGGATAACTGTGCAAGTGTTCGTGTGTGTGCTGGAGGTGTGGAAACAGACTCCACGGATCTTTATGGGGGCACAGGTGTTCCCAGGTTAGGGATGTAGTTTCAACACCTCCACAAACCATAGAGAGGTCATCGCAAATACTTGGTTTTGGAGCCCAAACCACACTTTCCCCCGCACTCGCGCCTAGGCTTTCCATCAGGGAAGACAAGCAAAGGGATTCAATTAGAACCCAGGCGCTGCTGTCAGTTGGAGGAACTTCCCTGCACTCAGAATTCCAGAACACATTCGTAGGTGTGGGAGAGATGTGCAGCCCCACTGCACCCAGATGAATGGAGGAAAAGGTGTTCCGTTTTGGGAGAAGTCCTCTAAGTACTTCCTCAATTGATCAGGATGCACTCACTGCTACGTGGCCTCCAAGTCCAACCCTCAGCTTTCCCTCATGGCCTGGCCTAAAAGAACACTCAGGGAACAGAAGCTAAGGGATACTAATAGAATCCAGGTGCTGCTGTCAGTTTGAGGAACTTCCCCACACTCAGAATACCAGAACACATCTTCGTGTGTGTGCTGGATGTAGGGAAACAGTCAAAGCATCTTTCAGGGGGCACATTTATTCCATGGTTGTGGGTTGTAGGTTAAAAACCCACATCCCATGGATAGGCTCTCGCTTATACTTGATTTAGAGCCCAACCCCCACTTTCCCCCACTCTCCAGCCTAGGCATGCCATCAGGGAAGACAAGCTAAGGGATTCTTTTAGAACCCAGGCGCTGCTGTCATTTGGAGGAGCCTCCCCACAATCAGGATACCTGAGCACGTCTCCGTGTGTGTGCTGGAGGTGGGGAAACAGATTCCACGCATCTTTATGGGGCACAGGTGTTCCAAGGTTGGGGAAGTAGTTTAAAACCCTCCACTACCCACAGAGATGCACTCGCTAATACTTGGCTTTAGAGCCCATCCCCCACCATCGCTTACTGCTAGGCCTAGGAAAACACTTAGGGAAGTCAAGCTAAGGGATTCTATTACAACCCAGGTGCTGCTGTCTGTTGGAGGAACCTCCCCACACTCAGAACCCCAGAACACTTCTTCCTGTGTGTGCTGGACGTGGGGAAACATAGCACACGCATTTTTCAGGGGTCACAGTAATTCCCAAGTTGTGGGTTGTAGTTTAAACATCTCCACTACCCATGGAGAGGCACACGCTAATACTTAGTTTTAGATCCCAAATCCCACTTTCAACCACACACTGGCCTAGGCAAACCATCAGGGAAGACACGCAAAGGGATTCTATTCAAACCAAGACGCTGATGTCAGTTGGAGGAACTACCCCACCCTCAGGATACTGGAACCCAACCTTGTGTGGTGGGGAGATTTGAAGCCCCACTCCACGCAGATGAATGGGTGCTCAGGTGTTTCCCTTTATGGAGAATTCATCTAAATACTTCCTCAGTCCATCGGGGACACTCGCTACTATTTGGCCTCAAAGCCCAACCCCCAGGTTTCTCTCAGAGTCAGTCCTAGGGAAACACTCAGGGATTACAAGCTAAGGGATTCTATTAGAACCCAGCCGCTTCTGTCACCTGAAATTGCCAGCCCACACTCAGGATAGCAGAAAACTTCTTCATGTGTGTTCTGGTGGTGGGGATACAGAGTCCACGCTTTTTTCAAGGAGCACAGGTATTCCCATGTTGTGGGCTTTTGGTTAATAACCTCCAAATCCCATGGAGAAGCACTCGCTAATACTTGGATTTAGAGCCCAACCCACCCTTTCCCCAGCACTCCGTATCAGGCAACCAAACAGGGTAGACAAGTTAAGCGATTTTATAAGAACCAAGGCCCTGCTCTCAGTTGGAGGAGGCTGCCCACTCTCAGGATAACTGTGCAAGTGTTCGTGTGTGTGCTGGAGGTGTGGAAACAGACTCCACGGATCTTTATGGGGGCACAGGTGTTCCCAGGTTAGGGATGTAGTTTCAACACCTCCACAAACCATAGAGAGGTCATCGCAAATACTTGGTTTTGGAGCCCAAACCACACTTTCCCCCGCACTCGCGCCTAGGCTTTCCATCAGGGAAGACAAGCAAAGGGATTCAATTAGAACCCAGGCGCTGCTGTCAGTTGGAGGAACTTCCCTGCACTCAGAATTCCAGAACACATTCTTTGGTGTGGGAGAGATGTGCAGCCCCACTGCACCCAGATGAATGGAGGAAAAGGTGTTCCGTTTTGGGAGAAGTCCTCTAAGTACTTCCTCAATGGATCAGGATGCACTCACTGCTACGTGGCCTCCAAGTCCAACCCTCAGCTTTCCCTCATGGCCTGGCCTAAAAGAACACTCAGGGAACAGAAGCTAAGGGATACTAATAGAATCCAGGTGCTGCTGTCAGTTTGAGGAACTTCCCCACACTCAGAATACCAGAACACATCTTCGTGTGTGTGCTGGATGTAGGGAAACAGTCAAAGCATCTTTCAGGGGGCACATTTATTCCATGGTTGTGGGTTGTAGGTTAAAAACCCACATCCCATGGATAGGCTCTCGCTTATACTTGATTTAGAGCCCAACCCCCACTTTCCCCCACTCTCCAGCCTAGGCATGCCATCAGGGAAGACAAGCTAAGGGATTCTTTTAGAACCCAGGCGCTGCTGTCATTTGGAGGAGCCTCCCCACAATCAGGATACCTGAGCACGTCTCCGTGTGTGTGCTGGAGGTGGGGAAACAGATTCCACGCATCTTTATGGGGCACAGGTGTTCCAAGGTTGGGGAAGTAGTTTAAAACCCTCCACTACCCACAGAGATGCACTCGCTAATACTTGGCTTTAGAGCCCATCCCCCACCATCGCTTACTGCTAGGCCTAGGAAAACACTTAGGGAAGTCAAGCTAAGGGATTCTATTACAACCCAGGTGCTGCTGTCTGTTGGAGGAACCTCCCCACACTCAGAACCCCAGAACACTTCTTCCTGTGTGTGCTGGACGTGGGGAAACATAGCACACGCATTTTTCAGGGGTCACAGTAATTCCCAAGTTGTGGGTTGTAGTTTAAACATCTCCACTACCCATGGAGAGGCACACGCTAATACTTAGTTTTAGATCCCAAATCCCACTTTCAACCACACACTGGCCTAGGCAAACCATCAGGGAAGACACGCAAAGGGATTCTATTCAAACCAAGACGCTGATGTCAGTTGGAGGAACTACCCCACCCTCAGGATACTGGAACCCAACCTTGTGTGGTGGGGAGATTTGAAGCCCCACTCCACGCAGATGAATGGGTGCTCAGGTGTTTCCCTTTATGGAGAATTCATCTAAATACTTCCTCAGTCCATCGGGGACACTCGCTACTATTTGGCCTCAAAGCCCAACCCCCAGGTTTCTCTCAGAGTCAGTCCTAGGGAAACACTCAGGGATTACAAGCTAAGGGATTCTATTAGAACCCAGCCGCTTCTGTCACCTGAAATTGCCAGCCCACACTCAGGATAGCAGAAAACTTCTTCATGTGTGTTCTGGTGGTGGGGATACAGAGTCCACGCTTTTTTCAAGGAGCACAGGTATTCCCATGTTGTGGGCTTTTGGTTAATAACCTCCAAATCCCATGGAGAAGCACTCGCTAATACTTGGATTTAGAGCCCAACCCACCCTTTCCCCAGCACTCCGTATCAGGCAACCAAACAGGGTAGACAAGTTAAGCGATTTTATAAGAACCAAGGCCCTGCTCTCAGTTGGAGGAGGCTGCCCACTCTCAGGATAACTGTGCAAGTGTTCGTGTGTGTGCTGGAGGTGTGGAAACAGACTCCACGGATCTTTATGGGGGCACAGGTGTTCCCAGGTTAGGGATGTAGTTTAAACACCTCCACAAACCATAGAGAGGTCATCGCAAATACTTGGTTTTGGAGCCCAAACCACACTTTCCCCCGCACTCCCGCCTAGGCTTTCCATCAGGGAAGACAAGCAAAGGGATTCAATTAGAACCCAGGCGCTGCTGGCAGTTGGAGGAACTTCCTTGCACTCAGAATTCCAGAACACATTCTTAGGTGTGGGAGAGATGTGCAGCCCCACTGCACCCAGATGAATGCAGGAAAAGGTGTTCCCTTTAGGGAGAAGTCCTCTAAGTACTTCCTCAATGGATCAGGGGGCACTCACTGCTACGTGGCCTCCAAGCCCAACCCTCAGCTTTCCCTCATGGCCTGGCCTAAAAGAACACTCAGGGAACAGAAGCTAAGGGATACTAATAGAATCCAGGTGCTGCTGTCAGTTTGAGGAACTTCCCCACACTCAGAATACCAGAACACATCTTCGTGTGTTTGCTGGATGTAGGGAAACAGTCAAAGCATCTTTCAGGGGGCACATTTATTCCATGGTTGTGGGTTGTAGGTTAAAATCCCACATCCCATGGATAGGCTCTCGCTTATACTTGGTTTAGAGCCCAACCCCCACTTTCCCCCACTCTCCAGCCTAGGCATGCCATCAGGGAAGACAAGCTAAGGGATTCTTTTAGAACCCAGGCGCTGCTGTCATTTGGAGGAGCCTCCCCACAATCAGGATACCTGAGCACGTCTCCGTGTGTGTGCTGGAGGTGGGGAAACAGATTCCACGCATCTTTATGGGGCACAGGTGTTCCAAGGTTGGGGAAGTAGTTTAAAACCCTCCACTACCCACAGAGATGCACTCGCTAATACTTGGCTTTAGAGCCCATCCCCCACCATCGCTTACTGCTAGGCCTAGGAAAACACTTAGGGAAGTCAAGCTAAGGGATTCTATTACAACCCAGGTGCTGCTGTCTGTTGGAGGAACCTCCCCACACTCAGAACCCCAGAACACTTCTTCCTGTGTGTGCTGGACGTGGGGAAACATAGCACACGCATTTTTCAGGGGTCACAGTAATTCCCAAGTTGTGGGTTGTAGTTTAAACATCTCCACTACCCATGGAGAGGCACACGCTAATACTTAGTTTTAGATCCCAAATCCCACTTTCAACCACACACTGGCCTAGGCAAACCATCAGGGAAGACAAGCAAAGGGATTCTATTCAAACCAAGACGCTGATGTCAGTTGGAGGAACTACCCCACCCTCAGGATACTGGAACCCAACCTTGTGTGGTGGGGAGATTTGAAGCCCCACTCCACGCAGATGAATGGGTGCTCAGGTGTTTCCCTTTATGGAGAATTCATCTAAATACTTCCTCAGTCCATCGGGGACACTCGCTACTATTTGGCCTCAAAGCCCAACCCCCAGGTTTCTCTCAGAGTCAGTCCTAGGGAAACACTCAGGGATTACAAGCTAAGGGATTCTATTAGAACCCAGCCGCTTCTGTCACCTGAAATTGCCAGCCCACACTCAGGATAGCAGAAAACTTCTTCATGTGTGTTCTGGTGGTGGGGATACAGAGTCCACGCTTTTTTCAAGGAGCACAGGTACTCAAATGTTGTGGGCTTTTGGTTAATAACCTCCAAATCCCATGGAGAAGCACTCGCTAATACTTGGATTTAGAGCCCAACCCACCCTTTCCCCAGCACTCCGTATCAGGCAACCAAACAGGGTAGACAAGTTAAGCGATTTTATAAGAACCAAGGCCCTGCTCTCAGTTGGAGGAGGCTGCCCACTCTCAGGATAACTGTGCAAGTGTTCGTGTGTGTGCTGGAGGTGTGGAAACAGACTCCACGGATCTTTATGGGGGCACAGGTGTTCCCAGGTTAGGGATGTAGTTTAAACACCTCCACAAACCATAGAGAGGTCATCGCAAATACTTGGTTTTGGAGCCCAAACCACACTTTCCCCCGCACTCCCGCCTAGGCTTTCCATCAGGGAAGACAAGCAAAGGGATTCAATTAGAACCCAGGCGCTGCTGGCAGTTGGAGGAACTTCCTTGCACTCAGAATTCCAGAACACATTCTTAGGTGTGGGAGAGATGTGCAGCCCCACTGCACCCAGATGAATGCAGGAAAAGGTGTTCCCTTTAGGGAGAAGTCCTCTAAGTACTTCCTCAATGGATCAGGGGGCACTCACTGCTACGTGGCCTCCAAGCCCAACCCTCAGCTTTCCCTCATGGCCTGGCCTAAAAGAACACTCAGGGAACAGAAGCTAAGGGATACTAATAGAATCCAGGTGCTGCTGTCAGTTTGAGGAACTTCCCCACACTCAGAATACCAGAACACATCTTCGTGTGTGTGCTGGATGTAGGGAAACAGTCAAAGCATCTTTCAGGGGGCACATTTATTCCATGGTTGTGGGTTGTAGGTTAAAAACCCACATCCCATGGATAGGCTCTCGCTTATACTTGGTTTAGAGCCCAACCCCCACTTTCCCCCACTCTCCAGCCTAGGCATGCCATCAGGGAAGACAAGCTAAGGGATTCTTTTAGAACCCAGGCGCTGCTGTCATTTGGAGGAGCCTCCCCACAATCAGGATACCTGAGCACGTCTCCGTGTGTGTGCTGACGGTGGGGAAACAGATTCCACGCATCTTTATGGGGCACAGGTGTTCCAAGGTTGGGGAAGTAGTTTAAAACCCTCCACTACCCACAGAGATGCACTCGCTAATACTTGGCTTTAGAGCCCATCCCCCACCATCGCTTACTGCTAGGCCTAGGAAAACACTTATTGAAGTCAAGCTAAGGGATTCTATTACAACCCAGGTGCTGCTGTCTGTTGGAGGAACCTCCCCACACTCAGAACCCCAGAACACTTCTTCCTGTGTGTGCTGGATGTGGGGAAACATAGCACACGCATTTTTCAGGGGTCACAGTAATTCCCAAGTTGTGAGTTGTAGTTTAAACATCTCCACTACCCATGGAGAGGCACATGCTAATACTTAGTTTTAGATCCCAAATCCCACTTTCAACCACACACTGGCCTAGGCAAACCATCAGGGAAGACAAGCAAAGGGATTCTATTCAAACCAAGACGCTGATGTCAGTTGGAGGAACTACCCCACCCTCAGGATACTGGAACCCAACCTTGTGTGGTGGGGAGATTTGAAGCCCCACTCCACGCAGATGAATGGGTGCTCAGGTGTTTCCCTTTATGGAGAATTCATCTAAATACTTCCTCAGTCCATCGGGGACACTCGCTACTATTTGGCCTCAAAGCCCAACCCCCAGGTTTCTCTCAGAGTCAGTCCTAGGGAAACACTCAGGGATTACAAGCTAAGGGATTCTATTAGAACCCAGCCGCTTCTGTCACCTGAAATTGCCAGCCCACACTCAGGATAGCAGAAAACTTCTTCATGTGTGTTCTGGTGGTGGGGATACAGAGTCCACGCTTTTTTCAAGGAGCACAGGTATTCCCATGTTGTGGGCTTTTGGTTAATAACCTCCAAATCCCATGGAGAAGCACTCGCTAATACTTGGATTTAGAGCCCAACCCACCCTTTCCCCAGCACTCCGTATCAGGCAACCAAACAGGGTAGACAAGTTAAGCGATTTTATAAGAACCAAGGCCCTGCTCTCAGTTGGAGGAGGCTGCCCACTCTCAGGATAACTGTGCAAGTGTTCGTGTGTGTGCTGGAGGTGTGGAAACAGACTCCACGGATCTTTATGGGGGCACAGGTGTTCCCAGGTTAGGGATGTAGTTTCAACACCTCCACAAACCATAGAGAGGTCATCGCAAATACTTGGTTTTGGAGCCCAAACCACACTTTCCCCCGCACTCGCGCCTAGGCTTTCCATCAGGGAAGACAAGCAAAGGGATTCAATTAGAACCCAGGCGCTGCTGTCAGTTGGAGGAACTTCCCTGCACTCAGAATTCCAGAACACATTCTTTGGTGTGGGAGAGATGTGCAGCCCCACTGCACCCAGATGAATGGAGGAAAAGGTGTTCCGTTTTGGGAGAAGTCCTCTAAGTACTTCCTCAATGGATCAGGATGCACTCACTGCTACGTGGCCTCCAAGTCCAACCCTCAGCTTTCCCTCATGGCCTGGCCTAAAAGAACACTCAGGGAACAGAAGCTAAGGGATACTAATAGAATCCAGGTGCTGCTGTCAGTTTGAGGAACTTCCCCACACTCAGAATACCAGAACACATCTTCGTGTGTGTGCTGGATGTAGGGAAACAGTCAAAGCATCTTTCAGGGGGCACATTTATTCCATGGTTGTGGGTTGTAGGTTAAAAACCCACATCCCATGGATAGGCTCTCGCTTATACTTGATTTAGAGCCCAACCCCCACTTTCCCCCACTCTCCAGCCTAGGCATGCCATCAGGGAAGACAAGCTAAGGGATTCTTTTAGAACCCAGGCGCTGCTGTCATTTGGAGGAGCCTCCCCACAATCAGGATACCTGAGCACGTCTCCGTGTGTGTGCTGGAGGTGGGGAAACAGATTCCACGCATCTTTATGGGGCACAGGTGTTCCAAGGTTGGGGAAGTAGTTTAAAACCCTCCACTACCCACAGAGATGCACTCGCTAATACTTGGCTTTAGAGCCCATCCCCCACCATCGCTTACTGCTAGGCCTAGGAAAACACTTAGGGAAGTCAAGCTAAGGGATTCTATTACAACCCAGGTGCTGCTGTCTGTTGGAGGAACCTCCCCACACTCAGAACCCCAGAACACTTCTTCCTGTGTGTGCTGGACGTGGGGAAACATAGCACACGCATTTTTCAGGGGTCACAGTAATTCCCAAGTTGTGGGTTGTAGTTTAAACATCTCCACTACCCATGGAGAGGCACACGCTAATACTTAGTTTTAGATCCCAAATCCCACTTTCAACCACACACTGGCCTAGGCAAACCATCAGGGAAGACACGCAAAGGGATTCTATTCAAACCAAGACGCTGATGTCAGTTGGAGGAACTACCCCACCCTCAGGATACTGGAACCCAACCTTGTGTGGTGGGGAGATTTGAAGCCCCACTCCACGCAGATGAATGGGTGCTCAGGTGTTTCCCTTTATGGAGAATTCATCTAAATACTTCCTCAGTCCATCGGGGACACTCGCTACTATTTGGCCTCAAAGCCCAACCCCCAGGTTTCTCTCAGAGTCAGTCCTAGGGAAACACTCAGGGATTACAAGCTAAGGGATTCTATTAGAACCCAGCCGCTTCTGTCACCTGAAATTGCCAGCCCACACTCAGGATAGCAGAAAACTTCTTCATGTGTGTTCTGGTGGTGGGGATACAGAGTCCACGCTTTTTTCAAGGAGCACAGGTATTCCCATGTTGTGGGCTTTTGGTTAATAACCTCCAAATCCCATGGAGAAGCACTCGCTAATACTTGGATTTAGAGCCCAACCCACCCTTTCCCCAGCACTCCGTATCAGGCAACCAAACAGGGTAGACAAGTTAAGCGATTTTATAAGAACCAAGGCCCTGCTCTCAGTTGGAGGAGGCTGCCCACTCTCAGGATAACTGTGCAAGTGTTCGTGTGTGTGCTGGAGGTGTGGAAACAGACTCCACGGATCTTTATGGGGGCACAGGTGTTCCCAGGTTAGGGATGTAGTTTAAACACCTCCACAAACCATAGAGAGGTCATCGCAAATACTTGGTTTTGGAGCCCAAACCACACTTTCCCCCGCACTCCCGCCTAGGCTTTCCATCAGGGAAGACAAGCAAAGGGATTCAATTAGAACCCAGGCGCTGCTGGCAGTTGGAGGAACTTCCTTGCACTCAGAATTCCAGAACACATTCTTAGGTGTGGGAGAGATGTGCAGCCCCACTGCACCCAGATGAATGCAGGAAAAGGTGTTCCCTTTAGGGAGAAGTCCTCTAAGTACTTCCTCAATGGATCAGGGGGCACTCACTGCTACGTGGCCTCCAAGCCCAACCCTCAGCTTTCCCTCATGGCCTGGCCTAAAAGAACACTCAGGGAACAGAAGCTAAGGGATACTAATAGAATCCAGGTGCTGCTGTCAGTTTGAGGAACTTCCCCACACTCAGAATACCAGAACACATCTTCGTGTGTTTGCTGGATGTAGGGAAACAGTCAAAGCATCTTTCAGGGGGCACATTTATTCCATGGTTGTGGGTTGTAGGTTAAAATCCCACATCCCATGGATAGGCTCTCGCTTATACTTTGTTTAGAGCCCAACCCCCACTTTCCCCCACTCTCCAGCCTAGGCATGCCATCAGGGAAGACAAGCTAAGGGATTCTTTTAGAACCCAGGCGCTGCTGTCATTTGGAGGAGCCTCCCCACAATCAGGATACCTGAGCACGTCTCCGTGTGTGTGCTGGAGGTGGGGAAACAGATTCCACGCATCTTTATGGGGCACAGGTGTTCCAAGGTTGGGGAAGTAGTTTAAAACCCTCCACTACCCACAGAGATGCACTCGCTAATACTTGGCTTTAGAGCCCATCCCCCACCATCGCTTACTGCTAGGCCTAGGAAAACACTTATTGAAGTCAAACTAAGGGATTCTATTACAACCCAGGTGCTGCTGTCTGTTGGAGGAACCTCCCCACACTCAGAACCCCAGAACACTTCTTCCTGTGTGTGCTGGATGTGGGGAAACATAGCACACGCATTTTTCAGGGGTCACAGTAATTCCCAAGTTGTGAGTTGTAGTTTAAACATCTCCACTACCCATGGAGAGGCACACGCTAATACTTAGTTTTAGATCCCAAATCCCACATTCAACCACACACTGTCCTAGGCAAACCATCAGGGAAGACAAGCAAAGGGATTCTATTCAAACCAAGACGCTGATGTCAGTTGGAGGAACTACCCCACCCTCAGGATACTGGAACCCAACCTTGTGTGGTGGGGAGATTTGAAGCCCCACTCCACGCAGATGAATGGGTGCTCAGGTGTTTCCCTTTATGGAGAATTCATCTAAATACTTCCTCAGTCCATCGGGGACACTCGCTACTATTTGGCCTCAAAGCCCAACCCCCAGGTTTCTCTCAGAGTCAGTCCTAGGGAAACACTCAGGGATTACAAGCTAAGGGATTCTATTAGAACCCAGCCGCTTCTGTCACCTGAAATTGCCAGCCCACACTCAGGATAGCAGAAAACTTCTTCATGTGTGTTCTGGTGGTGGGGATACAGAGTCCACGCTTTTTTCAAGGAGCACAGGTATTCCCATGTTGTGGGCTTTTGGTTAATAACCTCCAAATCCCATGGAGAAGCACTCGCTAATACTTGGATTTAGAGCCCAACCCACCCTTTCCCCAGCACTCCGTATCAGGCAACCAAACAGGGTAGACAAGTTAAGCGATTTTATAAGAACCAAGGCCCTGCTCTCAGTTGGAGGAGGCTGCCCACTCTCAGGATAACTGTGCAAGTGTTCGTGTGTGTGCTGGAGGTGTGGAAACAGACTCCACGGATCTTTATGGGGGCACAGGTGTTCCCAGGTTAGGGATGTAGTTTAAACACCTCCACAAACCATAGAGAGGTCATCGCAAATACTTGGTTTTGGAGCCCAAACCACACTTTCCCCCGCACTCCCGCCTAGGCTTTCCATCAGGGAAGACAAGCAAAGGGATTCAATTAGAACCCAGGCGCTGCTGTCAGTTGGAGGAACTTCCCTGCACTCAGAATTCCAGAACACATTCGTAGGTGTGGGAGAGATGTGCAGCCCCACTGCACCCAGATGAATGGAGGAAAAGGTGTTCCGTTTTGGGCGAAGTCCTCTAAGTACTTCCTCAATGGATCAGGGGCCACTCACTGCTACGTGGCCTCCAAGCCCAACCCTCAGCTTTCCCTCATGGCCTGGCCTAAAAGAACACTCAGGGAACAGATGCTAAGGGATACTAATAGAATCCAGGTGCTGCTGTCAGTTTGAGGAACTTCCCCACACTCAGAATACCAGAACACATCTTCGTGTGTGTGCTGGATGTAGGGAAAGAGTCAAAGCATCTTTCAGGTGGCACATTTATTCCATGGTTGTGGGTTGTAGGTTAAAAACCCACATCCCATGGATAGGCTCTCGCTTATACTTGGTTTAGAGCCCAACCCCCACTTTCCTCCACTCTCCAGCCTAGCCATGCCATCAGGGAAGACAAGCTAAGGGATTCTTTTAGAACCCAGGCGCTGCTGTCATTTGGAGGAGCCTCCCCACAATCAGGATACCTGAGCACGTCTCCGTGTGTGTGCTGGAGGTGGGGAAACAGATTCCACGCATCTTTATGGGGCACAGGTGTTCCAAGGTTGGGGAAGTAGTTTAAAACCCTCCACTACCCACAGAGATGCACTCGCTAATACTTGGCTTTAGAGCCCATCCCCCACCATCGCTTACTGCTAGGCCTAGGAAAACACTTAGGGAAGTCAAGCTAAGGGATTCTATTACAACCCAGGTGCTGCTGTCTGTTGGAGGAACCTCCCCACACTCAGAACCCCAGAACACTTCTTCCTGTGTGTGCTGGACGTGGGGAAACATAGCACACGCATTTTTCAGGGGTCACAGTAATTCCCAAGTTGTGGGTTGTAGTTTAAACATCTCCACTACCCATGGAGAGGCACACGCTAATACTTAGTTTTAGATCCCAAATCCCACTTTCAACCACACACTGGCCTAGGCAAACCATCAGGGAAGACAAGCAAAGGGATTCTATTCAAACCAAGACGCTGATGTCAGTTGGAGGAACTACCCCACCCTCAGGATACTGGAACCCAACCTTGTGTGGTGGGGAGATTTGAAGCCCCACTCCACGCAGATGAATGGGTGCTCAGGTGTTTCCCTTTATGGAGAATTCATCTAAATACTTCCTCAGTCCATCGGGGACACTCGCTACTATTTGGCCTCAAAGCCCAACCCCCAGGTTTCTCTCAGAGTCAGTCCTAGGGAAACACTCAGGGATTACAAGCTAAGGGATTCTATTAGAACCCAGCCGCTTCTGTCACCTGAAATTGCCAGCCCACACTCAGGATAGCAGAAAACTTCTTCATGTGTGTTCTGGTGGTGGGGATACAGAGTCCACCCTTTTTTCAAGGAGCACAGGTACTCAAATGTTGTGGGCTTTTGGTTAATAACCTCCAAATCCCATGGAGAAGCACTCGCTAATACTTGGATTTAGAGCCCAACCCACCCTTTCCCCAGCACTCCGTATCAGGCAACCAAACAGGGTAGACAAGTTAAGCGATTTTATAAGAACCAAGGCCCTGCTCTCAGTTGGAGGAGGCTGCCCACTCTCAGGATAACTGTGCAAGTGTTCGTGTGTGTGCTGGAGGTGTGGAAACAGACTCCACGGATCTTTATGGGGGCACAGGTGTTCCCAGGTTAGGGATGTAGTTTAAACACCTCCACAAACCATAGAGAGGTCATCGCAAATACTTGGTTTTGGAGCCCAAACCACACTTTCCCCCGCACTCCCGCCTAGGCTTTCCATCAGGGAAGACAAGCAAAGGGATTCAATTAGAACCCAGGCGCTGCTGGCAGTTGGAGGAACTTCCTTGCACTCAGAATTCCAGAACACATTCTTAGGTGTGGGAGAGATGTGCAGCCCCACTGCACCCAGATGAATGCAGGAAAAGGTGTTCCCTTTAGGGAGAAGTCCTCTAAGTACTTCCTCAATGGATCAGGGGGCACTCACTGCTACGTGGCCTCCAAGCCCAACCCTCAGCTTTCCCTCATGGCCTGGCCTAAAAGAACACTCAGGGAACAGAAGCTAAGGGATACTAATAGAATCCAGGTGCTGCTGTCAGTTTGAGGAACTTCCCCACACTCAGAATACCAGAACACATCTTCGTGTGTGTGCTGGATGTAGGGAAACAGTCAAAGCATCTTTCAGGGGGCACATTTATTCCATGGTTGTGGGTTGTAGGTTAAAAACCCACATCCCATGGATAGGCTCTCGCTTATACTTGGTTTAGAGCCCAACCCCCACTTTCCCCCACTCTCCAGCCTAGGCATGCCATCAGGGAAGACAAGCTAAGGGATTCTCTTAGAACCCAGGCGCTGCTGTCATTTGGAGGAGCCTCCCCACAATCAGGATACCTGAGCACGTCTCCGTGTGTGTGCTGGCGGTGGGGAAACAGATTCCACGCATCTTTATGGGGCACAGGTGTTCCAAGGTTGGGGAAGTAGTTTAAAACCCTCCACTACCCACAGAGATGCACTCGCTAATACTTGGCTTTAGAGCCCATCCCCCACCATCGCTTACTGCTAGGCCTAGGAAAACACTTAGGGAAGTCAAGCTAAGGGATTCTATTACAACCCAGGTGCTGCTGTCTGTTGGAGGAACCTCCCCACACTCAGAACCCCAGAACACTTCTTCCTGTGTGTGCTGGATGTGGGGAAACATAGCACACGCATTTTTCAGGGGTCACAGTAATTCCCAAGTTGTGAGTTGTAGTTTAAACATCTCCACTACCCATGGAGAGGCACACGCTAATACTTAGTTTTAGATCCCAAATCCCACTTTCAACCACACACTGGCCTAGGCAAACCATCAGGGAAGACAAGCAAAGGGATTCTATTCAAACCAAGACGCTGATGTCAGTTGGAGGAACTACCCCACCCTCAGGATACTGGAACCCAACCTTGTGTGGTGGGGAGATTTGAAGCCCCACTCCACGCAGATGAATGGGTGCTCAGGTGTTTCCCTTTATGGAGAATTCATCTAAATACTTCCTCAGTCCATCGGGGACACTCGCTACTATTTGGCCTCAAAGCCCAACCCCCAGGTTTCTCTCAGAGTCAGTCCTAGGGAAACACTCAGGGATTACAAGCTAAGGGATTCTATTAGAACCCAGCCGCTTCTGTCACCTGAAATTGCCAGCCCACACTCAGGATAGCAGAAAACTTCTTCATGTGTGTTCTGGTGGTGGGGATACAGAGTCCACGCTTTTTTCAAGGAGCACAGGTATTCCCATGTTGTGGGCTTTTGGTTAATAACCTCCAAATCCCATGGAGAAGCACTCGCTAATACTTGGATTTAGAGCCCAACCCACCCTTTCCCCAGCACTCCGTATCAGGCAACCAAACAGGGTAGACAAGTTAAGCGATTTTATAAGAACCAAGGCCCTGCTCTCAGTTGGAGGAGGCTGCCCACTCTCAGGATAACTGTGCAAGTGTTCGTGTGTGTGCTGGAGGTGTGGAAACAGACTCCACGGATCTTTATGGGGGCACAGGTGTTCCCAGGTTAGGGATGTAGTTTCAACACCTCCACAAACCATAGAGAGGTCATCGCAAATACTTGGTTTTGGAGCCCAAACCACACTTTCCCCCGCACTCGCGCCTAGGCTTTCCATCAGGGAAGACAAGCAAAGGGATTCAATTAGAACCCAGGCGCTGCTGTCAGTTGGAGGAACTTCCCTGCACTCAGAATTCCAGAACACATTCTTTGGTGTGGGAGAGATGTGCAGCCCCACTGCACCCAGATGAATGGAGGAAAAGGTGTTCCGTTTTGGGAGAAGTCCTCTAAGTACTTCCTCAATGGATCAGGATGCACTCACTGCTACGTGGCCTCCAAGTCCAACCCTCAGCTTTCCCTCATGGCCTGGCCTAAAAGAACACTCAGGGAACAGAAGCTAAGGGATACTAATAGAATCCAGGTGCTGCTGTCAGTTTGAGGAACTTCCCCACACTCAGAATACCAGAACACATCTTCGTGTGTGTGCTGGATGTAGGGAAACAGTCAAAGCATCTTTCAGGGGGCACATTTATTCCATGGTTGTGGGTTGTAGGTTAAAAACCCACATCCCATGGATAGGCTCTCGCTTATACTTGATTTAGAGCCCAACCCCCACTTTCCCCCACTCTCCAGCCTAGGCATGCCATCAGGGAAGACAAGCTAAGGGATTCTTTTAGAACCCAGGCGCTGCTGTCATTTGGAGGAGCCTCCCCACAATCAGGATACCTGAGCACGTCTCCGTGTGTGTGCTGGAGGTGGGGAAACAGATTCCACGCATCTTTATGGGGCACAGGTGTTCCAAGGTTGGGGAAGTAGTTTAAAACCCTCCACTACCCACAGAGATGCACTCGCTAATACTTGGCTTTAGAGCCCATCCCCCACCATCGCTTACTGCTAGGCCTAGGAAAACACTTAGGGAAGTCAAGCTAAGGGATTCTATTACAACCCAGGTGCTGCTGTCTGTTGGAGGAACCTCCCCACACTCAGAACCCCAGAACACTTCTTCCTGTGTGTGCTGGACGTGGGGAAACATAGCACACGCATTTTTCAGGGGTCACAGTAATTCCCAAGTTGTGGGTTGTAGTTTAAACATCTCCACTACCCATGGAGAGGCACACGCTAATACTTAGTTTTAGATCCCAAATCCCACTTTCAACCACACACTGGCCTAGGCAAACCATCAGGGAAGACACGCAAAGGGATTCTATTCAAACCAAGACGCTGATGTCAGTTGGAGGAACTACCCCACCCTCAGGATACTGGAACCCAACCTTGTGTGGTGGGGAGATTTGAAGCCCCACTCCACGCAGATGAATGGGTGCTCAGGTGTTTCCCTTTATGGAGAATTCATCTAAATACTTCCTCAGTCCATCGGGGACACTCGCTACTATTTGGCCTCAAAGCCCAACCCCCAGGTTTCTCTCAGAGTCAGTCCTAGGGAAACACTCAGGGATTACAAGCTAAGGGATTCTATTAGAACCCAGCCGCTTCTGTCACCTGAAATTGCCAGCCCACACTCAGGAGAGCAGAAAACTTCTTCATGTGTGTTCTGGTGGTGGGGATACAGAGTCCACGCTTTTTTCAAGGAGCACAGGTATTCCCATGTTGTGGGCTTTTGGTTAATAACCTCCAAATCCCATGGAGAAGCACTCGCTAATACTTGGATTTAGAGCCCAACCCACCCTTTCCCCAGCACTCCGTATCAGGCAACCAAACAGGGTAGACAAGTTAAGCGATTTTATAAGAACCAAGGCCCTGCTCTCAGTTGGAGGAGGCTGCCCACTCTCAGGATAACTGTGCAAGTGTTCGTGTGTGTGCTGGAGGTGTGGAAACAGACTCCACGGATCTTTATGGGGGCACAGGTGTTCCCAGGTTAGGGATGTAGTTTAAACACCTCCACAAACCATAGAGAGGTCATCGCAAATACTTGGTTTTGGAGCCCAAACCACACTTTCCCCCGCACTCCCGCCTAGGCTTTCCATCAGGGAAGACAAGCAAAGGGATTCAATTAGAACCCAGGCGCTGCTGGCAGTTGGAGGAACTTCCCTGCACTCAGAATTCCAGAACACATTCTTAGGTGTGGGAGAGATGTGCAGCCCCACTGCACCCAGATGAATGCAGGAAAAGGTGTTCCCTTTAGGGAGAAGTCCTCTAAGTACTTCCTCAATGGATCAGGGGGCACTCACTGCTACGTGGCCTCCAAGCCCAACCCCCAGCTTTCCCTCATGGTCTGGCCTAAAAGAACACTCAGGGAACAGAAGCTAAGGGATACAAATAGAATCCAGGTGCTGCTGTCAGTTTGAGGAACTTCCCCACACTCAGAATACAAGAACACATCTTCGTGTGTGTGCTGGATGTAGGGAAACAGTCAAAGCATCTTTCAGGGGGCACATTTATTCCATGGTTGTGGGTTGTAGGTTAAAAACCCACATCCCATGGATAGGCTCTCGCTTATACTTGGTTTAGAGCCCAACCCCCACTTTCCCCCACTCTCCAGCCTAGGCATGCCATCAGGGAAGACAAGCTAAGGGATTCTTTTAGAACCCAGGCGCTGCTGTCATTTGGAGGAGCCTCCCCACAATCAGGATACCTGAGCACGTCTCCGTGTGTGTGCTGGAGGTGGGGAAACAGATTCCACGCATCTTTATGGGGCACAGGTGTTCCAAGGTTGGGGAAGTAGTTTAAAACCCTCCACTACCCACAGAGATGCACTCGCTAATACTTGGCTTTAGAGCCCATCCCCCACCATCGCTTACTGCTAGGCCTAGGAAAACACTTAGGGAAGTCAAGCTAAGGGATTCTATTACAACCCAGGTGCTGCTGTCTGTTGGAGGAACCTCCCCACACTCAGAACCCCAGAACACTTCTTCCTGTGTGTGCTGGACGTGGGGAAACATAGCACACGCATTTTTCAGGGGTCACAGTAATTCCCAAGTTGTGGGTTGTAGTTTAAACATCTCCACTACCCATGGAGAGGCACACGCTAATACTTAGTTTTAGATCCCAAATCCCACTTTCAACCACACACTGGCCTAGGCAAACCATCAGGGAAGACACGCAAAGGGATTCTATTCAAACCAAGACGCTGATGTCAGTTGGAGGAACTACCCCACCCTCAGGATACTGGAACCCAACCTTGTGTGGTGGGGAGATTTGAAGCCCCACTCCACGCAGATGAATGGGTGCTCAGGTGTTTCCCTTTATGGAGAATTCATCTAAATACTTCCTCAGTCCATCGGGGACACTCGCTACTATTTGGCCTCAAAGCCCAACCCCCAGGTTTCTCTCAGAGTCAGTCCTAGGGAAACACTCAGGGATTACAAGCTAAGGGATTCTATTAGAACCCAGCCGCTTCTGTCACCTGAAATTGCCAGCCCACACTCAGGATAGCAGAAAACTTCTTCATGTGTGTTCTGGTGGTGGGGATACAGAGTCCACCCTTTTTTCAAGGAGCACAGGTACTCAAATGTTGTGGGCTTTTGGTTAATAACCTCCAAATCCCATGGAGAAGCACTCGCTAATACTTGGATTTAGAGCCCAACCCACCCTTTCCCCAGCACTCCGTATCAGGCAACCAAACAGGGTAGACAAGTTAAGCGATTTTATAAGAACCAAGGCCCTGCTCTCAGTTGGAGGAGGCTGCCCACTCTCAGGATAACTGTGCAAGTGTTCGTGTGTGTGCTGGAGGTGTGGAAACAGACTCCACGGATCTTTATGGGGGCACAGGTGTTCCCAGGTTAGGGATGTAGTTTAAACACCTCCACAAACCATAGAGAGGTCATCGCAAATACTTGGTTTTGGAGCCCAAACCACACTTTCCCCCGCACTCCCGCCTAGGCTTTCCATCAGGGAAGACAAGCAAAGGGATTCAATTAGAACCCAGGCGCTGCTGGCAGTTGGAGGAACTTCCTTGCACTCAGAATTCCAGAACACATTCTTAGGTGTGGGAGAGATGTGCAGCCCCACTGCACCCAGATGAATGCAGGAAAAGGTGTTCCCTTTAGGGAGAAGTCCTCTAAGTACTTCCTCAATGGATCAGGGGGCACTCACTGCTACGTGGCCTCCAAGCCCAACCCTCAGCTTTCCCTCATGGCCTGGCCTAAAAGAACACTCAGGGAACAGAAGCTAAGGGATACTAATAGAATCCAGGTGCTGCTGTCAGTTTGAGGAACTTCCCCACACTCAGAATACCAGAACACATCTTCGTGTGTGTGCTGGATGTAGGGAAACAGTCAAAGCATCTTTCAGGGGGCACATTTATTCCATGGTTGTGGGTTGTAGGTTAAAAACCCACATCCCATGGATAGGCTCTCGCTTATACTTGGTTTAGAGCCCAACCCCCACTTTCCCCCACTCTCCAGCCTAGGCATGCCATCAGGGAAGACAAGCTAAGGGATTCTTTTAGAACCCAGGCGCTGCTGTCATTTGGAGGAGCCTCCCCACAATCAGGATACCTGAGCACGTCTCCGTGTGTGTGCTGGCGGTGGGGAAACAGATTCCACGCATCTTTATGGGGCACAGGTGTTCCAAGGTTGGGGAAGTAGTTTAAAACCCTCCACTACCCACAGAGATGCACTCGCTAATACTTGGCTTTAGAGCCCATCCCCCACCATCGCTTACTGCTAGGCCTAGGAAAACACTTATTGAAGTCAAGCTAAGGGATTCTATTACAACCCAGGTGCTGCTGTCTGTTGGAGGAACCTCCCCACACTCAGAACCCCAGAACACTTCTTCCTGTGTGTGCTGGATGTGGGGAAACATAGCACACGCATTTTTCAGGGGTCACAGTAATTCCCAAGTTGTGAGTTGTAGTTTAAACATCTCCACTACCCATGGAGAGGCACACGCTAATACTTAGTTTTAGATCCCAAATCCCACTTTCAACCACACACTGGCCTAGGCAAACCATCAGGGAAGACAAGCAAAGGGATTCTATTCAAACCAAGACGCTGATGTCAGTTGGAGGAACTACCCCACCCTCAGGATACTGGAACCCAACCTTGTGTGGTGGGGAGATTTGAAGCCCCACTCCACGCAGATGAATGGGTGCTCAGGTGTTTCCCTTTATGGAGAATTCATCTAAATACTTCCTCAGTCCATCGGGGACACTCGCTACTATTTGGCCTCAAAGCCCAACCCCCAGGTTTCTCTCAGAGTCAGTCCTAGGGAAACACTCAGGGATTACAAGCTAAGGGATTCTATTAGAACCCAGCCGCTTCTGTCACCTGAAATTGCCAGCCCACACTCAGGATAGCAGAAAACTTCTTCATGTGTGTTCTGGTGGTGGGGATACAGAGTCCACGCTTTTTTCAAGGAGCACAGGTATTCCCATGTTGTGGGCTTTTGGTTAATAACCTCCAAATCCCATGGAGAAGCACTCGCTAATACTTGGATTTAGAGCCCAACCCACCCTTTCCCCAGCACTCCGTATCAGGCAACCAAACAGGGTAGACAAGTTAAGCGATTTTATAAGAACCAAGGCCCTGCTCTCAGTTGGAGGAGGCTGCCCACTCTCAGGATAACTGTGCAAGTGTTCGTGTGTGTGCTGGAGGTGTGGAAACAGACTCCACGGATCTTTATGGGGGCACAGGTGTTCCCAGGTTAGGGATGTAGTTTAAACACCTCCACAAACCATAGAGAGGTCATCGCAAATACTTGGTTTTGGAGCCCAAACCACACTTTCCCCCGCACTCGCGCCTAGGCTTTCCATCAGGGAAGACAAGCAAAGGGATTCAATTAGAACCCAGGCGCTGCTGTCAGTTGGAGGAACTTCCCTGCACTCAGAATTCCAGAACACATTCTTTGGTGTGGGAGAGATGTGCAGCCCCACTGCACCCAGATGAATGGAGGAAAAGGTGTTCCGTTTTGGGAGAAGTCCTCTAAGTACTTCCTCAATGGATCAGGATGCACTCACTGCTACGTGGCCTCCAAGTCCAACCCTCAGCTTTCCCTCATGGCCTGGCCTAAAAGAACACTCAGGGAACAGAAGCTAAGGGATACTAATAGAATCCAGGTGCTGCTGTCAGTTTGAGGAACTTCCCCACACTCAGAATACCAGAACACATCTTCGTGTGTGTGCTGGATGTAGGGAAACAGTCAAAGCATCTTTCAGGGGGCACATTTATTCCATGGTTGTGGGTTGTAGGTTAAAAACCCACATCCCATGGATAGGCTCTCGCTTATACTTGATTTAGAGCCCAACCCCCACTTTCCCCCACTCTCCAGCCTAGGCATGCCATCAGGGAAGACAAGCTAAGGGATTCTTTTAGAACCCAGGCGCTGCTGTCATTTGGAGGAGCCTCCCCACAATCAGGATACCTGAGCACGTCTCCGTGTGTGTGCTGGAGGTGGGGAAACAGATTCCACGCATCTTTATGGGGCACAGGTGTTCCAAGGTTGGGGAAGTAGTTTAAAACCCTCCACTACCCACAGAGATGCACTCGCTAATACTTGGCTTTAGAGCCCATCCCCCACCATCGCTTACTGCTAGGCCTAGGAAAACACTTAGGGAAGTCAAGCTAAGGGATTCTATTACAACCCAGGTGCTGCTGTCTGTTGGAGGAACCTCCCCACACTCAGAACCCCAGAACACTTCTTCCTGTGTGTGCTGGACGTGGGGAAACATAGCACACGCATTTTTCAGGGGTCACAGTAATTCCCAAGTTGTGGGTTGTAGTTTAAACATCTCCACTACCCATGGAGAGGCACACGCTAATACTTAGTTTTAGATCCCAAATCCCACTTTCAACCACACACTGGCCTAGGCAAACCATCAGGGAAGACACGCAAAGGGATTCTATTCAAACCAAGACGCTGATGTCAGTTGGAGGAACTACCCCACCCTCAGGATACTGGAACCCAACCTTGTGTGGTGGGGAGATTTGAAGCCCCACTCCACGCAGATGAATGGGTGCTCAGGTGTTTCCCTTTATGGAGAATTCATCTAAATACTTCCTCAGTCCATCGGGGACACTCGCTACTATTTGGCCTCAAAGCCCAACCCCCAGGTTTCTCTCAGAGTCAGTCCTAGGGAAACACTCAGGGATTACAAGCTAAGGGATTCTATTAGAACCCAGCCGCTTCTGTCACCTGAAATTGCCAGCCCACACTCAGGATAGCAGAAAACTTCTTCATGTGTGTTCTGGTGGTGGGGATACAGAGTCCACGCTTTTTTCAAGGAGCACAGGTATTCCCATGTTGTGGGCTTTTGGTTAATAACCTCCAAATCCCATGGAGAAGCACTCGCTAATACTTGGATTTAGAGCCCAACCCACCCTTTCCCCAGCACTCCGTATCAGGCAACCAAACAGGGTAGACAAGTTAAGCGATTTTATAAGAACCAAGGCCCTGCTCTCAGTTGGAGGAGGCTGCCCACTCTCAGGATAACTGTGCAAGTGTTCGTGTGTGTGCTGGAGGTGTGGAAACAGACTCCACGGATCTTTATGGGGGCACAGGTGTTCCCAGGTTAGGGATGTAGTTTAAACACCTCCACAAACCATAGAGAGGTCATCGCAAATACTTGGTTTTGGAGCCCAAACCACACTTTCCCCCGCACTCCCGCCTAGGCTTTCCATCAGGGAAGACAAGCAAAGGGATTCAATTAGAACCCAGGCGCTGCTGGCAGTTGGAGGAACTTCCCTGCACTCAGAATTCCAGAACACATTCTTAGGTGTGGGAGAGATGTGCAGCCCCACTGCACCAAGATGAATGGAGGAAAAGGTGTTCCGTTTTGGGAGAAGTCCTCTAAGTACTTCCTCAATGGATCAGGATGCACTCACTGCTACGTGGCCTCCAAGTCCAACCCTCAGCTTTCCCTCATGGCCTGGCCTAAAAGAACACTCAGGGAACAGAAGCTAAGGGATACTAATAGAATCCAGGTGCTGCTGTCAGTTTGAGGAACTTCCCCACACTCAGAATACCAGAACACATCTTCGTGTGTGTGCTGGATGTAGGGAAACAGTCAAAGCATCTTTCAGGGGGCACATTTATTCCATGGTTGTGGGTTGTAGGTTAAAAACCCACATCCCATGGATAGGCTCTCGCTTATACTTGATTTAGAGCCCAACCCCCACTTTCCCCCACTCTCCAGCCTAAGCATGCCATCAGGGAAGACAAGCTAAGGGATTCTTTTAGAACCCAGGCGCTGCTGTCATTTGGAGGAGCCTCCCCACAATCAGGATACCTGAGCACGTCTCCGTGTGTGTGCTGGCGGTGGGGAAACAGATTCCACGCATCTTTATGGGGCACAGGTGTTCCAAGGTTGGGGAAGTAGTTTAAAACCCTCCACTACCCACAGAGATGCACTCGCTAATACTTGGCTTTAGAGCCCATCCCCCACCATCGCTTACTGCTAGGCCTAGGAAAACACTTAGGGAAGTCAAGCTAAGGGATTCTATTACAACCCAGGTGCTGCTGTCTGTTGGAGGAACCTCCCCACACTCAGAACCCCAGAACACTTCTTCCTGTGTGTGCTGGACGTGGGGAAACATAGCACACGCATTTTTCAGGGGTCACAGTAATTCCCAAGTTGTGGGTTGTAGTTTAAACATCTCCACTACCCATGGAGAGGCACACGCTAATACTTAGTTTTAGATCCCAAATCCCACTTTCAACCACACACTGGCCTAGGCAAACCATCAGGGAAGACAAGCAAAGGGATTCTATTCAAACCAAGACGCTGATGTCAGTTGGAGGAACTACCCCACCCTCAGGATACTGGAACCCAACCTTGTGTGGTGGGGAGATTTGAAGCCCCACTCCACGCAGATGAATGGGTGCTCAGGTGTTTCCCTTTATGGAGAATTCATCTAAATACTTCCTCAGTCCATCGGGGACACTCGCTACTATTTGGCCTCAAAGCCCAACCCCCAGGTTTCTCTCAGAGTCAGTCCTAGGGAAACACTCAGGGATTACAAGCTAAGGGATTCTATTAGAACCCAGCCGCTTCTGTCACCTGAAATTGCCAGCCCACACTCAGGATAGCAGGAAACTTCTTCATGTGTGTTCTGGTGGTGGGGATACAGAGTCCACGCTTTTTTCAAGGAGCACAGGTATTCCCATGTTGTGGGCTTTTGGTTAATAACCTCCAAATCCCATGGAGAAGCACTCGCTAATACTTGGATTTAGAGCCCAACCCACCCTTTCCCCAGCACTCCGTATCAGGCAACCAAACAGGGTAGACAAGTTAAGCGATTTTATAAGAACCAAGGCCCTGCTCTCAGTTGGAGGAGGCTGCCCACTCTCAGGATAACTGTGCAAGTGTTCGTGTGTGTGCTGGAGGTGTGGAAACAGACTCCACGGATCTTTATGGGGGCACAGGTGTTCCCAGGTTAGAGATGTAGTTTAAACACCTCCACAAACCATAGAGAGGTCATCGCAAATACTTGGTTTTGGAGCCCAGACCACACTTTCCCCCGCACTCCCGCCTAGGCTTTCCATCAGGGAAGACAAGCAAAGGGATTCAATTAGAACCCAGGCGCTGCTGGCAGTTGGAGGAACTTCCCTGCACTCAGAATTCCAGAACACATTCTTAGGTGTGGGAGAGATGTGCAGCCCCACTGCACCCAGATGAATGCAGGAAAAGGTGTTCCCTTTAGGGAGAAGTCCTCTAAGTACTTCCTCAATGGATCAGGGGGCACTCAGTGCTACGTGGCCTCCAAGCCGAAACCTCAGCTTTCCCTCATGGCCTGGCCTAAAAGAACACTCAGGGAACAGAAGCTAATGGATATTAACAGAATCCAGGTGCTGTGTCAGTTTGAGGAACTTCCCCACACTCAGAATACCAGAACACATCTTCGTGTGTGTGCTGGATGTAGGGAAACAGTCAAAGCATCTTTCAGGGGGCACATTTATTCCATGGTTGTGGGTTGTAGGTTAAAAACCCACATCCCATGGATAGGCTCTCGCTTATACTTGATTTAGAGCCCAACCCCCACTTTCCCCCATTCTCCAGCCTAGGCATGCCATCAGGGAAGACAAGCTAAGGGATTCTTTTAGAACCCAGGCGCTGCTGTCATTTGGAGGAGCCTCCCCACAATCAGGATATCTGAGCACGTCTCCGTGTGTGTGCTGGCGGTGGGGAAACAGATTCCACGCATCTTTATGGGGCACAGGTGTTCCAAGGTTGGGGAAGTAGTTTAAAACCCTCCACTACCCACAGAGATGCACTCGCTAATACTTGGCTTTAGAGCCCATCCCCCACCATCGCTTACTGCTAGGCCTAGGAAAACACTTAGGGAAGTCAAGCTAAGGGATTCTATTACAACCCAGGTGCTGCTGTCTGTTGGAGGAACCTCCCCACACTCAGAACCCCAGAACACTTCTTCCTGTGTGTGCTGGACGTGGGGAAACATAGCACACGCATTTTTCAGGGGTCACAGTAATTCCCAAGTTGTGGGTTGTAGTTTAAACATCTCCACTACCCATGGAGAGGCACACGCTAATACTTAGTTTTAGATCCCAAATCCCACTTTCAACCACACACTGGCCTAGGCAAACCATCAGGGAAGACAAGCAAAGGGATTCTATTCAAACCAAGACGCTGATGTCAGTTGGAGGAACTACCCCACCCTCAGGATACTGGAACCCAACCTTGTGTGGTGGGGAGATTTGAAGCCCCACTCCACGCAGATGAATGGGTGCTCAGGTGTTTCCCTTTATGGAGAATTCATCTAAATACTTCCTCAGTCCATCGGGGACACTCGCTACTATTTGGCCTCAAAGCCCAACCCCCAGGTTTCTCTCAGAGTCAGTCCTAGGGAAACACTCAGGGATTACAAGCTAAGGGATTCTATTAGAACCCAGCCGCTTCTGTCACCTGAAATTGCCAGCCCACACTCAGGATAGCAGGAAACTTCTTCATGTGTGTTCTGGTGGTGGGGATACAGAGTCCACGCTTTTTTCAAGGAGCACAGGTATTCCCATGTTGTGGGCTTTTGGTTAATAACCTCCAAATCCCATGGAGAAGCACTCGCTAATACTTGGATTTAGAGCCCAACCCACCCTTTCCCCAGCACTCCGTATCAGGCAACCAAACAGGGTAGACAAGTTAAGCGATTTTATAAGAACCAAGGCCCTGCTCTCAGTTGGAGGAGGCTGCCCACTCTCAGGATAACTGTGCAAGTGTTCGTGTGTGTGCTGGAGGTGTGGAAACAGACTCCACGGATCTTTATGGGGGCACAGGTGTTCCCAGGTTAGGGATGTAGTTTAAACACCTCCACAAACCATAGAGAGGTCATCGCAAATACTTGGTTTTGGAGCCCAGACCACACTTTCCCCCGCACTCCCGCCTAGGCTTTCCATCAGGGAAGACAAGCAAAGGGATTCAATTAGAACCCAGGCGCTGCTGGCAGTTGGAGGAACTTCCCTGCACTCAGAATTCCAGAACACATTCTTAGGTGTGGGAGAGATGTGCAGCCCCACTGCACCCAGATGAATGCAGGAAAAGGTGTTCCCTTTAGGGAGAAGTCCTCTAAGTACTTCCTCAATGGATCAGGGGGCACTCAGTGCTACGTGGCCTCCAAGCCCAAACCTCAGCTTTCCCTCATGGCCTGGCCTAAAAGAACACTCAGGGAACAGAAGCTAAGGGATATTAACAGAATCCAGGTGCTGTGTCAGTTTGAGGAACTTCCCCACACTCAGAATACCAGAACACATCTTCGTGTGTGTGCTGGATGTAGGGAAACAGTCAAAGCATCTTTCAGGGGGCACATTTATTCCATGGTTGTGGGTTGTATGTTAAAAACCCACATCCCATGGATAGGCTCTCGCTTATACTTGGTTTAGAGCCCAACCCCCACTTTCCCCCACTCTCCAGCCTAGCCATGCCATCAGGGAAGACAAGCTAAGGGATTCTTTTAGAACCCAGGCGCTGCTGTCATTTGGAGGAGCCTCCCCACAATCAGGATACCTGAGCACGTCTCCGTGTGTGTGCTGGCGGTGGGGAAACAGATTCCACGCATCTTTATGGGGCACAGGTGTTCCAAGGTTGGGGAAGTAGTTTAAAACCCTCCACTACCCACAGAGATGCACTCGCTAATACTTGGCTTTAGAGCCCATCCCCCACCATCGCTTACTGCTAGGCCTAGGAAAACACTTAGGGAAGTCAAGCTAAGGGATTCTATTACAACCCAGGTGCTGCTGTCTGTTGGAGGAACCTCCCCACACTCAGAACCCCAGAACACTTCTTCCTGTGTGTGCTGGACGTGGGGAAACATAGCACACGCATTTTTCAGGGGTCACAGTAATTCCCAAGTTGTGGGTTGTAGTTTAAACATCTCCACTACCCATGGAGAGGCACACGCTAATACTTAGTTTTAGATCCCAAATCCCACTTTCAACCACACACTGGCCTAGGCAAACCATCAGGGAAGACAAGCAAAGGGATTCTATTCAAACCAAGATGCTGATGTCAGTTGGAGGAACTACCCCACCCTCAGGATACTGGAACCCAACCTTGTGTGGTGGGGAGATTTGAAGCCCCACTCCACGCAGATGAATGGGTGCTCAGGTGTTTCCCTTTATGGAGAATTCATCTAAATACTTCCTCAGTCCATCGGGGACACTCGCTACTATTTGGCCTCAAAGCCCAACCCCCAGGTTTCTCTCAGAGTCAGTCCTAGGGAAACACTCAGGGATTACAAGCTAAGGGATTCTATTAGAACCCAGCCGCTTCTGTCACCTGAAATTGCCAGCCCACACTCAGGATAGCAGAAAACTTCTTCATGTGTGTTCTGGTGGTGGGGATACAGAGTCCACGCTTTTTTCAAGGAGCACAGGTATTCCCATGTTGTGGGCTTTTGGTTAATAACCTCCAAATCCCATGGAGAAGCACTCGCTAATACTTGGATTTAGAGCCCAACCCACCCTTTCCCCAGCACTCCGTATCAGGCAACCAAACAGGGTAGACAAGTTAAGCGATTTTATAAGAACCAAGGCCCTGCTCTCAGTTGGAGGAGGCTGCCCACTCTCAGGATAACTGTGCAAGTGTTCGTGTGTGTGCTGGAGGTGTGGAAACAGACTCCACGGATCTTTATGGGGGCACAGGTGTTCCCAGGTTAGGGATGTAGTTTAAACACCTCCACAAACCATAGAGAGGTCATCGCAAATACTTGGTTTTGGAGCCCAAACCACACTTTCCCCCGCACTCCCGCCTAGGCTTTCCATCAGGGAAGACAAGCAAAGGGATTCAATTAGAACCCAGGCGCTGCTGTCAGTTGGAGGAACTTCCCTGCACTCAGAATTCCAGAACACATTCGTAGGTGTGGGAGAGATGTGCAGCCCCACTGCACCCAGATGAATGGAGGAAAAGGTGTTCCGTTTTGGGCGAAGTCCTCTAAGTACTTCCTCAATGGATCAGGGGGCACTCACTGCTACGTGGCCTCCAAGCCCAACCCTCAGCTTTCCCTCATGGCCTGGCCTAAAAGAACACTCAGGGAACAGAAGCTAAGGGATACTAATAGAATCCAGGTGCTGCTGTCAGTTTGAGGAACTTCCCCACACTCAGAATACCAGAACACATCTTCGTGTGTGTGCTGGATGTAGGGAAACACTCAAAGCATCTTTCAGGGGGCACATTTATTCCATGGTTGTGGGTTGTAGGTTAAAAACCCACATCCCATGGATAGGCTCTCGCTTATACTTGGTTTAGAGCCCAACCCCCACTTTCCCCCACTCTCCAGCCTAGCCATGCCATCAGGGAAGACAAGCTAAGGGATTCTTTTAGAACCCAGGCGCTGCTGTCATTTGGAGGAGCCTCCCCACAATCAGGATACCTGAGCACGTCTCCGTGTGTGTGCTGGCGGTGGGGAAACAGATTCCACGCATCTTTATGGGGCACAGGTGTTCCAAGGTTGGGGAAGTAGTTTAAAACCCTCCACTACCCACAGAGATGCACTCGCTAATACTTGGCTTTAGAGCCCATCCCCCACCATCGCTTACTGCTAGGCCTAGGAAAACACTTAGGGAAGTCAAGCTAAGGGATTCTATTACAACCCAGGTGCTGCTGTCTGTTGGAGGAACCTCCCCACACTCAGAACCCCAGAACACTTCTTCCTGTGTGTGCTGGACGTGGGGAAACATAGCACACGCATTTTTCAGGGGTCACAGTAATTCCCAAGTTGTGGGTTGTAGTTTAAACATCTCCACTACCCATGGAGAGGCACACGCTAATACTTAGTTTTAGATCCCAAATCCCACTTTCAACCACACACTGGCCTAGGCAAACCATCAGGGAAGACAAGCAAAGGGATTCTATTCAAACCAAGACGCTGATGTCAGTTGGAGGAACTACCCCACCCTCAGGATACTGGAACCCAACCTTGTGTGGTGGGGAGATTTGAAGCCCCACTCCACGCAGATGAATGGGTGCTCAGGTGTTTCCCTTTATGGAGAATTCATCTAAATACTTCCTCAGTCCATCGGGGACACTCGCTACTATTTGGCCTCAAAGACCAACCCCCAGGTTTCTCTCAGAGTCAGTCCTAGGGAAACACTCAGGGATTACAAGCTAAGGGATTCTATTAGAACCCAGCCGCTTCTGTCACCTGAAATTGCCAGCCCACACTCAGGATAGCAGAAAACTTCTTCATGTGTGTTCTGGTGGTGGGGATACAGAGTCCACGCTTTTTTCAAGGAGCACAGGTATTCCCATGTTGTGGGCTTTTGGTTAATAACCTCCAAATCCCATTGAGAAGCACTCGCTAATACTTGGATTTAGAGCCCAACCCACCCTTTCCCCAGCACTCCGTATCAGGCAACCAAACAGGGTAGACAAGTTAAGCGATTTTATAAGAACCAAGGCCCTGCTCTCAGTTGGAGGAGGCTGCCCACTCTCAGGATAACTGTGCAAGTGTTCGTGTGTGTGCTGGAGGTGTGGAAACAGACTCCACGGATCTTTATGGGGGCACAGGTGTTCCCAGGTTAGGGATGTAGTTTAAACACCTCCACAAACCATAGAGAGGTCATCGCAAATACTTGGTTTTGGAGCCCAAACCACACTTTCCCCCGCACTCCCGCCTAGGCTTTCCATCAGGGAAGACAAGCAAAGGGATTCAATTAGAACCCAGGCGCTGCTGTCAGTTGGAGGAACTTCCCTGCACTCAGAATTCCAGAACACATTCTTAGGTGTGGGAGAGATGTGCAGCCCCACTGCACCCAGATGAATGGAGGAAAAGTTGTTCCGTTTTGGATGAAGTCCTCTAAGTACTTCCTCAATGGATCAGGGGGCACTCACTGCTACGTGGCCTCCAAGCCCAACACTCAGCTTTCCCTCATGGCCTGGCCTAAAAGAACACTCAGGGAACAGAAGCTAAGGGATACTAATAGAATCCAGGTGCTGCTGTCAGTTTGAGGAACTTCCCCACACTCAGAATACCAGAACACATCTTCCTGTGTGTGCTGGATGTAGGGAAACAGTCAAAGCATCTTTCAGGGGGCACATTTATTCCATGGTTGTGGGTTGTAGGTTAAAAACCCACATCCCATGGATAGGCTCTCGCTTATATTTGGTTTAGAGCCCAACCCCCACTTTCCCCCACTCTCCAGCCTAGGCATGCCATCAGGGAAGACAAGCTAAGGGATTCTTTTAGAACCCAGGCGCTGCTGTCATTTGGAGGAGCCTCCCCACAATCAGGATACCTGAGCACGTCTTCGTGTGTGTGCTGGAGTTGGGGAAACAGATTCCACGCATCTTTATGGGGCACAGGTGTTCCAAGGTTGGGGAAGTAGTTTAAAACCCTCCACTACCCACAGAGATGCACTCGCTAATACTTGGCTTTAGAGCCCATCCCCCACCATCGCTTACTGCTAGGCCTAGGAAAATACTTAGGGAAGTCAGGCGAAGGGATTCTATTACAACCCAGGTGCTGCTGTCTGTTGGAGGAACCTCCCCACACTCAGAACCCCAGAACACTTCTTCCTGTGTGTGCTGGACGTGGGGAAACATAGCACACGCATTTTTCAGGGGTCACAGTAATTCCCAAGTTGTGGGTTGTAGTTTAAACATCTCCACTACCCATGGAGAGGCACACGCTAATACTTAGTTTTAGATCCCAAATCCCACTTTCAACCACACACTGGCCTAGGCAAACCATCAGGGAAGACAAGCAAAGGGATTCTATTCAAACCAAGACGCTGATGTCAGTTGGAGGAACTACCCCACCCTCAGGATACTGGAACCCAACCTTGTGTGGTGGGGAGATTTGAAGCCCCACTCCACGCAGATGAATGGGTGCTCAGGTGTTTCCCTTTATGGAGAATTCATCTAAATACTTCCTCAGTCCATCGGGGACACTCGCTACTATTTGGCCTCAAAGCCCAACCCCCAGGTTTCTCTCAGAGTCAGTCCTAGGGAAACACTCAGGGATTACAAGCTAAGGGATTCTATTAGAACCCAGCCGCTTCTGTCACCTGAAATTGCCAGCCCACACTCAGGATAGCAGAAAACTTCATGTGTGTTCTGGTGGTGGGGATACAGAGTCCACGCTTTTTTCAAGGAGCACAGGTATTCCCATGTTGTGGGCTTTTGGTTAATAACCTCCAAATCCCATGGAGAAGCACTCGCTAATACTTGGATTTAGAGCCCAACCCACCCTTTCCCCAGCACTCCGTATCAGGCAACCAAACAGGGTAGACAAGTTAAGCGATTTTATAAGAACCAAGGCCCTGCTCTCAGTTGGAGGAGGCTGCCCACTCTCAGGATAACTGTGCAAGTGTTCGTGTGTGTGCTGGAGGTGTGGAAACAGACTCCACGGACCTTTATGGGGGCACAGGTGTTCCCAGGTTAGGGATGTAGTTTAAACACCTCCACAAACCATAGAGAGGTCATCGCAAATACTTGGTTTTGGAGCCCAAACCACACTTTCCCGCGCACTCCCGCCTAGGCTTTCCATCAGGGAAGACAAGCAAAGGGATTCAATTAGAACCCAGGCGCTGCTGTCAGTTGGAGGAACTTCCCTGCACTCAGAATTCCAGAACACATTCTTAGGTGTGGGAGAGATGTGCAGCCCCACTGCACCCAGATGAATGCAGGAAAAGGTGTTCCCTTTAGGGAGAAGTCCTCTAAGTACTTCCTCAATGGATCAGGGGGCACTCAGTGCTACGTGGCCTCCAAGCCCAACCCCCAGCTTTCCCTCATGGCCTGGCCTAAGAGAACACTCATGGAACAGAAGCTAAGGGATACTAATAGAATCCAGGTGCTGCTGTCAGTTTGAGGAACTTCCCCACACTCAGAATACCAGAACACATCTTCGTGTGTGTGCTGGATGTAGGGAAACAGTCAAAGCATCTTTCAGGGGGCACATTTATTCCATGGTTGTGGGTTGTAGGTTAAAAACCCACATCCCATGGATAGGCTCTCGCTTATACTTGGTTTAGAGCCCAACCCCCACTTTCCCCCACTCTCCAGCCTAGGCATGCCATCAGGGAAGACAAGCTAAGGGATTCTTTTAGAACCCAGGCGCTGCTGTCATTTGGAGGAGCCTCCCCACAATCAGGATACCTGAGCACGTCTCCGTGTGTGTGCTGGAGGTGGGGAAACAGATTCCACGCATCTTTATGTGGCACAGGTGTTCCAAGGTTGGGGAAGTAGTTTAAAACCCTCCACTACCCACAGAGATGCACTCGCTAATACTTGGCTTTAGAGCCCATCCCCCACCATCGCTTACTGCTAGGCCTAGGAAAATACTTAGGGAAGTCAGGCGAAGGGATTCTATTACAACCCAGGTGCTGCTGTCTGTTGGAGGAACCTCCCCACACTCAGAACCCCAGAACACTTCTTCCTGTGTGTGCTGGACGTGGGGAAACATAGCACACGCATTTTTCAGGGGTCACAGTAATTCCCAAGTTGTGGGTTGTAGTTTAAACATCTCCACTACCCATGGAGAGGCACACGCTAATACTTAGTTTTAGATCCCAAATCCCACTTTCAACCACACACTGGCCTAGGCTTTCCATCAGGGAAGACAAGCAAAGGGATTCAATTAGAACCCAGGCGCTGCTGTCAGTTGGAGGAACTTCCCTGCACTCAGAATTCCAGAACACATTCTTAGGTGTGGGAGAGATGTGCAGCCCCACTGCACCCAGATGAATGGAGGAAAAGTTGTTCCGTTTTGGATGAAGTCCTCTAAGTACTTCCTCAATGGATCAGGGGGCACTCACTGCTACGTGGCCTCCAAGCCCAACCCTCAGCTTTCCCTCATGGCCTGGCCTAAAAGAACACTCAGGGAACAGAAGCTAAGGGATACTAATAGAATCCAGGTGCTGCTGTCAGTTTGAGGAACTTCCCCACACTCAGAATACCAGAACACATCTTCGTGTGTGTGCTGGATGTAGGGAAACAGTCAAAGCATCTTTCAGGGGGCACATTTATTCCATGGTTGTGGGTTGTAGATTAAAAACCCACATCCGATGGATAGGCTCTCGCTTATACTTGATTTAGGGCCCAACCCCCACTTTACCTCACTCTCCAGCCTAGGCATGCCATTAGGAAAGACAAGCTAAGGGATTCTTTTAGAACCCAGGCGCTGCTGTCATTTGGAGGAGCCTCCCCACAATCAGGATACCTGAGCACGTCTCCGTGTGTGTGCTGGAGGTGGGGAAACAGATTCCACGCATCTTTATGGGGCACAGGTGTTCCAAGGTTGGGGAAGTAGTTTAAAACCCTCCACTACCCACAGAGATGCACTCGCTAATACTTGGCTTTAGAGCCCATCCCCCACCATCGCTTACTGCTAGGCCTAGGAAAACACTTAGGGAAGTCAGGCGAAGGGATTCTATTACAACCCAGGTGCTGCTGTCTGTTGGAGGAACCTCCCCACACTCAGAACCCCAGAACACTTCTTCCTGTGTGTGCTGGACGTGGGGAAACATAGCACACGCATTTTTCAGGGGTCACAGTAATTCCCAAGTTGTGGGTTGTAGTTTAAACATCTCCACTACCCATGGAGAGGCACACGCTAATACTTAGTTTTAGATCCCAAATCCCACTTTCAACCACACACTGGCCTAGGCAAACCATCAGGGAAGACAAGCAAAGGGATTCTATTCAAACCAAGACGCTGATGTCAGTTGGAGGAACTACCCCACCCTCAGGATACTGGAACCCAACCTTGTGTGGTGGGGAGATTTGAAGCCCCACTCCACGCAGATGAATGGGTGCTCAGGTGTTTCCCTTTATGGAGAATTCATCTAAATACTTCCTCAGTCCATCGGGGACACTCGCTACTATTTGGCCTCAAAGCCCAACCCCCAGGTTTCTCTCAGAGTCAGTCCTAGGGAAACACTCAGGGATTACAAGCTAAGGGATTCTATTAGAACCCAGCCGCTTCTGTCACCTGAAATTGCCAGCCCACACTCAGGATAGCAGAAAACTTCTTCATGTGTGTTCTGGTGGTGGGGATACAGAGTCCACGCTTTTTTCAAGGAGCACAGGTATTCCCATGTTGTGGGCTTTTGGTTAATAACCTCCAAATCCCATGGAGAAGCACTCGCTAATACTTGGATTTAGAGCCCAACCCACCCTTTCCCCAGCACTCCGTATCAGGCAACCAAACAGGGTAGACAAGTTAAGCGATTTTATAAGAACCAAGGCCCTGCTCTCAGTTGGAGGAGGCTGCCCACTCTCAGGATAACTGTGCAAGTGTTCGTGTGTGTGCTGGAGGTGTGGAAACAGACTCCACGGATCTTTATGGGGGCACAGGTGTTCCCAGGTTAGGGATGTAGTTTCAACACCTCCACAAACCATAGAGAGGTCATCGCAAATACTTGGTTTTGGAGCCCAAACCACACTTTCCCCCGCACTCCCGCCTAGGCTTTCCATCAGGGAAGACAAGCAAAGGGATTCAATTAGAACCCAGGCGCTGCTGGCAGTTGGAGGAACTTCCCTGCACTCAGAATTCCAGAAAACATTCTTAGGTGTGGGAGAGATGTGCAGCCCCACTGCACCCAGATGAATGCAGGAAAAGGTGTCCCCTTTAGGGAGAAGTCCTCTAAGTACATCCTCAATGGATCAGGGGGCACTCACTGCTACGTGGCCTCCAAGCCCATCCCTCAGCTTTCCCTCATGGCCTGGCCTAAAAGAACACTCAGGGAACAGAAGCTAAGGGATACTAATAGAATCCAGGTGCTGCTGTCAGTTTGAGGAACTTCCCCACACTCGGAATACAAGAACACATCTTCGTGTGTGTGCTGGATGTAGGGAAAAAGTCAAAGCATCTTTCAGGGGGCACATTTATTCCATGGTTGTGGGTTGTAGGTTAAAAACCCACATCCCATGGATAGGCTCTCGCTTATACTTGGTTTAGAGCCCAACCCCCACTTTCCCCCACTCTCCAGCCTAGCCATGCCATCAGGGAAGACAAGCTAAGGGATTCTTTTAGAACCCAGGCGCTGCTGTCATTTGGAGGAGCCTCCCCACAATCAGGATACCTGAGCACGTCTCCGTGTGTGTGCTGGAGGTGGGGAAACAGATTCCACGCATCTTTATGGGGCACAGGTGTTCCAAGGTTGGGGAAGTAGTTTAAAACCCTCCACTACCCACAGAGATGCACTCGCTAATACTTGGCTTTAGAGCCCATCCCCCACCATCGCTTACTGCTAGGCCTAGGAAAACACTTAGGGAAGTCAAGCTAAGGGATTCTATTACAACCCAGGTGCTGCTGTCTGTTGGAGGAACCTCCCCACACTCAGAACCCCAGAACACTTCTTCCTGTGTGTGCTGGACGTGGGGAAACATAGCACACGCATTTTTCAGGGGTCACAGTAATTCCCAAGTTGTGGGTTGTAGTTTAAACATCTCCACTACCCATGGAGAGGCACACGCTAATACTTAGTTTTAGATCCCAAATCCCACTTTCAACCACACACTGGCCTAGGCAAACCATCAGGGAAGACACGCAAAGGGATTCTATTCAAACCAAGACGCTGATGTCAGTTGGAGGAACTACCCCACCCTCAGGATACTGGAACCCAACCTTGTGTGGTGGGGAGATTTGAAGCCCCACTCCACGCAGATGAATGGGTGCTCAGGTGTTTCCCTTTATGGAGAATTCATCTAAATACTTCCTCAGTCCATCGGGGACACTCGCTACTATTTGGCCTCAAAGCCCAACCCCCAGGTTTCTCTCAGAGTCAGTCCTAGGGAAACACTCAGGGATTACAAGCTAAGGGATTCTATTAGAACCCAGCCGCTTCTGTCACCTGAAATTGCCAGCCCACACTCAGGATAGCAGAAAACTTCTTCATGTGTGTTCTGGTGGTGGGGATACAGAGTCCACGCTTTTTTCAAGGAGCACAGGTATTCCCATGTTGTGGGCTTTTGGTTAATAACCTCCAAATCCCATGGAGAAGCACTCGCTAATACTTGGATTTAGAGCCCAACCCACCCTTTCCCCAGCACTCCGTATCAGGCAACCAAACAGGGTAGACAAGTTAAGCGATTTTATAAGAACCAAGGCCCTGCTCTCAGTTGGAGGAGGCTGCCCACTCTCAGGATAACTGTGCAAGTGTTCGTGTGTGTGCTGGAGGTGTGGAAACAGACTCCACGGATCTTTATGGGGGCACAGGTGTTCCCAGGTTAGGGATGTAGTTTAAACACCTCCACAAACCATAGAGAGGTCATCGCAAATACTTGGTTTTGGAGCCCAAACCACACTTTCCCCCGCACTCCCGCCTAGGCTTTCCATCAGGGAAGACAAGCAAAGGGATTCAATTAGAACCCAGGCGCTGCTGGCAGTTGGAGGAACTTCCCTGCACTCAGAATTCCAGAACACATTCTTAGGTGTGGGAGAGATGTGCAGCCCCACTGCACCCAGATGAATGCAGGAAAAGGTGTCCCCTTTAGGGAGAAGTCCTCTAAGTACGTCCTCAATGGATCAGGGGGCACTCACTGCTACGTGGCCTCCAAGCCCATCCCTCAGCTTTCCCTCATGGCCTGGCCTAAAAGAACACTCAGGGAACAGAAGCTAAGGGATACTAATAGAATCCAGGTGCTGCTGTCAGTTTGAGGATCATCCCCACACTCAGAATACCAGAACACTTCTTCGTGTGTGTGCTGGATGTAGGGAAACAGTCAAAGCATCTTTAAGGGGGCACATTTATTCCATGGTTGTGGGTTGTAGGTTAAAAACCCACATCCCATGTATAGGCTCTCGCTTATACTTGGTTTAGAGCCCAACCCCCACTTTCCCCCACTCTCCAGCCTAGGCATGCCATCAGGGAAGACAAGCTAAGGGATTCTTTTAGAACCCAGGCGCTGCTGTCATTTGGAGGAGCCTCCCCACAATCAGGATACCTGAGCACATCTCCGTGTGTGTGCTGGAGGTGGGGAAGCAGATTCCACGCATCTTTATGGGGCACAGGTGTTCCAAGGATGGGGAAGTAGTTTAAAGCCCTCCAATACCCACAGAGATGCACTCGCTAATACTTGGCTTTAGAGCCCATCCCCCACCATCGCTTACTGCTAGGCCTAGGAAAACACTTAGGGAAGTCAAGCTAAGGGATTCTATTACAACCCAGGTGCTGCTGTCTGTTGGAGGAACCTCCCCACACTCAGAACCCCAGAACACTTCTTCCTGTGTGTGCTGGACGTGGGGAAACATAGCACACGCATTTTTCAGGGGTCACAGTAATTCCCAAGTTGTGGGTTGTAGTTTAAACATCTCCACTACCCATGGAGAGGCACACGCTAATACTTAGTTTTAGATCCCAAATCCCACTTTCAACCACACACTGGCCTAGGCAAACCATCAGGAAAGACAAGCAAAGGGATTCTATTCAAACCAAGACGCTGATGTCAGTTGGAGGAACTACCCCACCCTCAGGATACTGGAACCCAACCTTGTGTGGTGGGGAGATTTGAAGCCCCACTCCACGCAGATGAATGGGTGCTCAGGTGTTTCCCTTTATGGAGAATTCATCTAAATACTTCCTCAGTCCATCGGGGACACTCGCTACTATTTGGCCTCAAAGCCCAACCCCCAGGTTTCTCTCAGAGTCAGTCCTAGGGAAACACTCAGGGATTACAAGCTAAGGGATTCTATTAGAACCCAGCCGCTTCTGTAACCTGAAATTGCCAGCCCACACTCAGGATAGCAGAAAACTTCTTCATGTGTGTTCTGGTGGTGGGGATACAGAGTCCACGCTTTTTTCAAGGAGCATAGGTATTCCCATGTTGTGGGCTTTTGGTTAATAACCTCCAAATCCCATGGAGAAGCACTCGCTAATACTTGGATATAGAGCCCAACCCACCCTTTCCCCAGCACTCCGTATCAGGCAACCAAACAGGGTAGACAAGTTAAGCGATTTTATAAGAACCAAGGCCCTGCTCTCAGTTGGAGGAGGCTGCCCACTCTCAGGATAACTGTGCAAGTGTTCGTGTGTGTGCTGGAGGTGTGGAAACAGACTCCACGGATCTTTATGGGGGCACAGGTGTTCCCAGGTTAGGGATGTAGTTTAAACACCTCCACAAACCATAGAGAGGTCATCGCAAATACTTGGTTTTGGAGCCCAAACCACACTTTCCCCCGCACTCCCGCCTAGGCTTTCCATCAGGGAAGACAAGCAAAGGGATTCAATTAGAACCCAGGCGCTGCTGTCAGTTGGAGGAACTTCCCTGCACTCAGAATTCCAGAACACATTCTTAGGTGTGGGAGAGATGTGCAGCCCCACTGCACCCAGATGAATGCAGGAAAAGGTCTTCCCTTTAGGGAGAAGTCCTCTAAGTACTTCCTCAATGGATCAGGGGGCACTCACTGCTACGTGGCCTCCAAGCCCAACCCCCAGCTTTCCCTAATGGCCTGGCCTAAAAGAACACTCAGGGAACAGAAGCTAAGGGATACTAATAGAATCCAGGTGCTACTGTCAGTTTGAGGAACTTCCCCACACTCAGAATACCAGAACACATCTTCGTGTGTGTGCTGGATGTAGGGAAACAGTCAAAGCATCTTTCAGGGGGCACATTTATTCCATGGTTGTGGGTTGTAGGTTAAAAACCCACATCCCATGGATAGGCTCTCGCTTATACTTGGTTTAGAGCCCAACCCCCACTTTCCCCCACTCTCCAGCCTAGGCATGCCATCAGGGAAGACAAGCTAAGGGATTCTTTTAGAACCCAGGCGCTGCTGTCATTTGGAGGAGCCTCCCCACAATCAGGATACCTGAGCACGTCTCCGTGTGTGTGCTGGAGGTGGGGAAACAGATTCCACGCATCTTTATGGGGCACAGGTATTCCAAGGTTGGGGAAGTAGTTTAAAACCCTCCACTACCCACAGAGATGCACTCGCTAATACTTGGCTTTAGAGCCCATCCCCCACCATCGCTTACTGCTAGGCCTAGGTAAACACTTAGGGAAGTCAAGCTAAGGGATTCTATTACAACCCAGGTGCTGCTGTCTGTTGGAGGAACCTACCCACACTCAGAACCCCAGAACACTTCTTCCTGTGTGTGCTGGACGTGGGGAAACATAGCACACGCATTTTTCAGGGGTCACAGTAATTCCCAAGTTGTGGGTTGTAGTTTAAACATCTCCACTACCCATGGAGAGGCACACGCTAATACTTAGTTTTAGATCCCAAATCCCACTTTCAACCACACACTGGCCTAGGCAAACCATCAGGGAAGACAAGCAAAGGGATTCTATTCAAACCAAGACGCTGATGTCAGTTGGAGGAACTACCCCACCCTCAGGATACTGGAACCCAACCTTGTGTGGTGGGGAGATTTGAAGCCCCACTCCACGCAGATGAATGGGTGCTCAGGTGTTTCCCTTTATGGAGAATTCATCTAAATACTTCCTCAGTCCATCGGGGACACTCGCTACTATTTGGCCTCAAAGCCCAACCCCCAGGTTTCTCTCAGAGTCAGTCCTAGGGAAACACTCAGGGATTACAAGCTAAGGGATTCTATTAGAACCCAGCCGCTTCTGTCACCTGAAATTGCCAGCCCACACTCAGGATAGCAGAAAACTTCTTCATGTGTGTTCTGGTGGTGGGGATACAGAGTCCACGCTTTTTTCAAGGAGCACAGGTATTCCCATGTTGTGGGCTTTTGGTTAATAACCTCCAAATCCCATGGAGAAGCACTCGCTTATACTTGGATTTAGAGCCCAACCCACCCTTTCCCCAGCACTCCGTATCAGGCAACCAAACAGGGTAGACAAGTTAAGCGATTTTATAAGAACCAAGGCCCTGCTCTCAGTTGGAGGAGGCTGCCCACTCTCAGGATAACTGTGCAAGTGTTCGTGTGTGTGCTGGAGGTGTGGAAACAGGCTCCACGGATCTTTATGGGGGCACAGGTGTTCCCAGGTTAGGGATGTAGTTTAAACACCTCCACAAACCATAGAGAGGTCATCGCAAATACTTGGTTTTGGAGCCCAAACCACACTTTCCCCCGCACTCCCGCCTAGGCTTTCCATCAGGGAAGACAAGCAAAGGGATTCAATTAGAACCCAGGCGCTGCTGTCAGTTGGAGGAACTTCCCTGCACTCAGAATTCCAGAACACATTCTTAGGTGTGGGAGAGATGTGCAGCCCCACTGCACCCAGATGAATGCAGGAAAAGGTGTCCCCGTTAGGGAGGAGTCCTCTAAGTACGTCCTCAATGGATCAGGGGGCACTCACTGCTACGTGGCCTCCAAGCCCATCCCTCAGCTTTCCCTCATAGCCTGGCCTAAGAGAACACTCATGGAACAGAAGCTAAGGGATACTAATAGAATCCAGGTGCTGCTGTCAGTTTGAGGAACTTCCCCACACTCGGAATACAAGAACACATCTTCGTGTGTGTGCTGGATGTAGGGAAACAGTCAAAGCATCTTTCAGGGGGCACATTTATTCCATGGTTGTGGGTTGTAGGTTAAAAACCCACATCCCATGGATAGGCTCTCGCTTATACTTGGTTTAGAGCCCAACCCCCACTTTCCCCCACTCTCCAGCCTAGGCATGCCATCAGGGAAGACAAGCTAAGGGATACTTTTAGAACCCAGGCGCTGCTGTCATTTGGAGGAGCCTCCCCACAATCAGGATACCTGAGCACGTCTCGGTGTGTGTGCTGGAGGTGGGGAAACAGATTCCACGCATCTTTATGGGGCACAGGTGTTCCAAGGTTGGGGAAGTAGTTTAAAACCCTCCACTACCCACAGAGATGCACTCGCTAATACTTGGCTTTAGAGCCCATCCCCCACCATCGCTTACTGCTAGGCCTAGGAAAACACTTAGGGAAGTCAAGCTAAGGGATTCTATTACAACCCAGGTGCTGCTGTCTGTTGGAGGAACCTCCCCACACTCAGAACCCCAGAACACTTCTTCCTGTGTGTGCTGGACGTGGGGAAACATAGCACACGCATTTTTCAGGGGTCACAGTAATTCCCAAGTTGTGGGTTGTAGTTTAAACATCTCCACTACCCATGGAGAGGCACACGCTAATACTTAGTTTTAGATCCCAAATCCCACTTTCAACCACACACTGGCCTAGGCAAACCATCAGGGAAGACAAGCAAAGGGATTCTATTCAAACCAAGACGCTGATGTCAGTTGGAGGAACTACCCCACCCTCAGGATACTGGAACCCAACCTTGTGTGGTGGGGAGATTTGAAGCCCCACTCCACGCAGATGAATGGGTACTCAGGTGTTTCCCTTTATGGAGAATTCATCTAAATACTTCCTCAGTCCATCGGGGACACTCGCTACTATTTGGCCTCAAAGCCCAACCCCCAGGTTTCTCTCAGAGTCAGTCCTAGGGAAACACTCAGGGATTACAAGCTAAGGGATTCTATTAGAACCCAGCCGCTTCTGTCACCTGAAATTGCCAGCCCACACTCAGGATAGCAGAAAACTTCTTCATGTGTGTTCTGGTGGTGGGGATACAGAGTCCACGCTTTTTTCAAGGAGCACAGGTATTCCCATGTTGTGGGCTTTTGGTTAATAACCTCCAAATCCCATGGAGAAGCACTCGCTAATACTTGGATTTAGAGCCCAACCCACACTTTCCCCAGCACTCCGTATCAGGCAAAGAAACAGGGTAGACAAGTTAAGCGATTTTATAAGAACCAAGGCCCTGCTCTCAGTTGGAGGAGGCTGCCCACTCTCAGGATAACTGTGCAAGTGTTCGTGTGTGTGCTGGAGGTGTGGAAACAGACTCCACGGATCTTTATGGGGGCACAGGTGTTCCCAGGTTAGGGATGTAGTTTAAACACCTCCACAAACCATAGAGAGGTCATCGCAAATACTTGGTTTTGGAGCCCAAACCACACTTTCCCCCGCACTCCCGCCTAGGCTTTCCATCAGGGAAGACAAGCAAAGGGATTCAATTAGAACCCAGGGGCTGCTGTCAGTTGGAGGAACTTCCCTGCACTCAGAATTCCAGAACACATTCTTAGGTGTGGGAGAGATGTGCAGCCCCACTGCACACAGATGAATGCAGGAAAAGGTGTCCCCTTTAGGGAGAAGTCCTCTAAGTACGTGCTCAATGGATCAGGGGGCACTCACTGCTACGTGGCCTCCAAGCCCATCCCTCAGCTTTCCCTCATAGCCTGGCCTATGAGAACACTCAGGGAACAGAAGCTAAGGGATACTAATAGAATCCAGGTGCTGCTGTCAGTTTGAGGAACTTCCCCACACTCGGAATACAAGAACACATCTTCGTGTGTGTGCTGGATGTAGGGAAACAGTCAAAGCATCTTTCAGGGGGCACATTTATTCCATGGTTGTGGGTTGTAGGTTAAAAACCCACATCCCATGGATAGGCTCTCGCTTATACTTGGTTTAGAGCCCAACCCCCACTTTCCCCCACTCTCCAGCCTAGGCATGCCATCAGGGAAGACAAGCTAAGGGATTCTTTTAGAACCCAGGCGCTGCTGTCATTTGGAGGAGCCTCCCCACAATCAGGATACCTGAGCACGTCTCCGTGTGTGTGCTGGAGGTGGGGAAACAGATTCCACGCATCTTTATGGGGCACAGGTGTTCCAAGGTTGGGGAAGTAGTTTAAAACCCTCCACTACCCACAGAGATGCACTCGCTAATACTTGGCTTTAGAGCCCATCCCCCACCATCGCTTACTACTAGGCCTAGGAAAACACTTATTGAAGTCAAGCTAAGGGATTCTATTACAACCCAGGTGCTGCTGTCTGTTGGAGGAACCTCCCCACACTCAGAACCCCAGAACACTTCTTCCTGTGTGTGCTGGACGTGGGGAAACATAGCACACGCATTTTTCAGGGGTCACAGTAATTCCCAAGTTGTGGGTTGTAGTTTAAACATCTCCACTACCCATGGAGAGGCACACGCTAATACTTAGTTTTAGATCCCAAATCCCACTTTCAACCACACACTGGCCTAGGCAAACCATCAGGGAAGACAAGCAAAGGGATTCTATTCAAACCAAGACGCTGATGTCACTTGGAGGAACTACCCCACCCTCAGGATACTGGAACCCAACCTTGTGTGGTGGGGAGATTTGAAGCCCCACTCCACGCAGATGAATGGGTGCTCAGGTGTTTCCCTTTATGGAGAATTCATCTAAATACTTCCTCAGTCCATCGGGGACACTCGCTACTATTTGGCCTCAAAGCCCAACCCCCAGGTTTCTCTCAGAGTCAGTCCTAGGGAAACACTCAGGGATTACAAGCTAAGGGATTCTATTAGAACCCAGCCGCTTCTGTCACCTGAAATTGCCAGCCCACACTCAGGATAGCAGAAAACTTCTTCATGTGTGTTCTGGTGGTGGGGATACAGAGTCCACGCTTTTTTCAAGGAGCACAGGTATTCCCATGTTGTGGGCTTTTGGTTAATAACCTCCAAATCCCATGGAGAAGCACTCGCTAATACTTGGATTTAGAGCCCAACCCACCCTTTCCCCAGCACTCCGTATCACGCAAACAAACAGGGTAGACAAGTTAAGCGATTTTATAAGAACCAAGGACCTGCTCTCAGTTGGAGGAGGCTGCCCACTCTCAGGATAACTGTGCAAGTGTTCGTGTGTGTGCTGGAGGTGTGGAAACAGACTCCACGGATCTTTATGGGGGCACAGGTGTTCCCAGGTTAGGGATGTAGTTTCAACACCTCCACAAACCATAGAGAGGTCATCGCAAATACTTGGTTTTGGAGCCCAAACCACACTTTCCCCCGCACTCCCGCCTAGGCTTTCCATCAGGGAAGACAAGCAAAGGGATTCAATTAGAACCCAGGCGCTGCTGTCAGTTGGAGGAACTTCCCTGCACTCAGAATTCCAGAACACATTCTTAGGTGTGGGAGAGATGTGCAGCCCCACTGCACCCAGATGAATGCAGGAAAAGGTGTCCCCTTTAATGAGAAGTCCTCTAAGTACGTCCTCAATGGATCAGGGGGCACTCACTGCTACGTGGCCTCCAAGCCCATCCCTCAGCTTTCCCTCATGGCCTGGCCTAAAAGAACACTCAGGGAACAGAAGCTAAGGGATACTAATAGAATCCAGGTGCTGCTGTCAGTTTGATTAACTTCCCCACACTCGGAATACAAGAACACATCTTCGTGTGTGTGCTGGATGTAGGGAAACAGTCAAAGAATCTTTCAGGGGGCACATTTATTCCATGGTTGTGGGTTGTAGGTTAAAAACCCACATCCCATGGATAGGCTCTCGCTTATACTTGGTTTAGAGCCCAACCCCCACTTTCCCCCACTCTCCAGCCTAGGCATGCCATCAGGGAAGACAAGCTAAGGGATTCTTTTAGAACCCAGGCGCTGCTGTCATTTGGAGGAGCCTCCCCACAATCAGGATACCTGAGCACGTCTCCGTGTGTGTGCTGGAGGTGGGGAAACAGATTCCACGCATCTTTATGGGGCACAGGTGTTCCAAGGTTGGGGAAGTAGTTTAAAACCCTCCACTACCCACAGAGATGCACTCGCTAATACTTGGCTTTAGAGCCCATCCCCCACCATCGCTTACTGCTAGGCCTAGGAAAACACTTAGGGAAGTCAAGCTAAGGGATTCTATTACAACCCAGGTGCTGCTGTCTGTTGGAGGAACCTCCCCACACTCAGAACCCCAGAACACTTCTTCCTGTGTGTGCTGGACGTGGGGAAACATAGCACACACATTTTTCAGGGGTCACAGTAATTCCCAAGTTGTGGGTTGTAGTATAAACATCTCCACTACCCATGGAGAGGCACACGCTAATACTTAGTTTTAGATCCCAAATCCCACTTTCAACCACACACTGGCCTAGGCAAACCATCAGGAAAGACAAGCAAAGGGATTCTATTCAAACCAAGACGCTGATGTCAGTTGGAGGAACTACCCCACCCTCAGGATACTGGAACCCAACCTTGTGTGGTGGGGAGATTTGAAGCCCCACTCCACGCAGATGAATGGGTGCTCAGGTGTTTCCCTTTATGGAGAATTCATCTAAATACTTCCTCAGTCCATCGGGGACACTCGCTACTATTTGGCCTCAAAGCCCAACCCCCAGGTTTCTCTCAGAGTCAGTCCTAGGGAAACACTCAGGGATTACAAGCTAAGGGATTCTATTAGAACCCAGCCGCTTCTGTAACCTGAAATTGCCAGCCCACACTCAGGATTGCAGAAAACATCTTCATGTGTGTTCTGGTGGTGGGGATACAGAGTCCACGCTTTTTTCAAGGAGCACAGGTATTCCCATGTTGTGGGCTTTTGGTTAATAACCTCCAAATCCCATGGAGAAGCACTCGCTAATACTTGGATATAGAGCCCAACCCACCCTTTCCCCAGCACTCCATATCAGGCAACCAATCAGGGTAGACAAGTTAAGCGATTTTATAAGAACCAAGGCCCTGCTCTCAGTTGGAGGAGGCTGCCCACTCTCAGGATAACTGTGCAAGTGTTCGTGTGTGTGCTGGAGGTGTGGAAACAGGCTCCACGTATCTTTATGGGGGCACAGGTGTTCCCAGGTTAGGGATGTAGTTTAAACACCTCCACAAACCATAGAGAGGTCATCGCAAATACTTGGTTTTGGAGCCCAAACCACACTTTCCCCCGCACTCCCGCCTAGGCTTTCCATCAGGGAAGACAAGCAAAGGGATTCAATTAGAACCCAGGCGCTGCTGTCAGTTGGAGGAACTTCCCTGCACTCAGAATTCCAGAACACATTCTTAGGTGTGGGAGAGATGTGCAGCCCCACTGCACCCAGATGAATGCAGGAAAAGGTCTTCCCGTTATGGAGAAGTCCTCTAAGTACTTCCTCAATGGATCAGGGGGCACTCACTGCTACGTGGCCTCCAAGCCCAACCCCCAGCTTTCCCTCATGGCCTGGTCTAAGAGAACACTCAGGGAACAGAAGCTAAGGGATACTAATGGAATCCAGGTGCTGCTGTCAGTTTGAGGAACTTCCCCACACTCAGAATACCAGAACACATCTTCGTGTGTGTGCTGGATGTAGGGAAACAGTCAAAGCATCTATCAGGGGGCACATTTATGCCATGGTTGTGGGTTGTAGGTTAAAAACCCACATCCCATGGATAGGCTCTCGCTTATACTTGGTTTAGAGCCCAACCCCCACTTTCCCCCACTCTCCAGCCTAGGCATGCCATCAGGGAAGACAAGCTAAGGGATTCTTTAAGAACCCAGGCGCTGCTGTCATTTGGAGCAGCCTCCCCACAATCAGGATACCTGAGCACGTCTCCGTGTGTGTGCTGGAGGTGGGGAAACAGATTCCACGCATCTTTATGGGGCACAGGTGTTCCAAGGTTGGGGAAGTAGTTTAAAACCCTCCACTACCCACAGAGATGCACTCGCTAATACTTGGCTTTAGAGCCCATCCCCCACCATCGCTTACTGCTAGGCCTAGGAAAACACTTAGGGAAGTCAAGCTAAGGGATTCTATTACAACCCAGGTGCTGCTGTCTGTTGGAGGAACCTCCCCACACTCAGAACCCCAGAACACTTCTTCCTGTGTGTGCTGGACGTGGGGAAACATAGCACACGCATTTTTCAGGGGTCACAGTAATTCCCAAGTTGTGGGTTGTAGTTTAAACATCTCCACTACCCATGGAGAGGCACACGCTAATACTTAGTTTTAGATCCCAAATCCCACTTTCAACCACACACTGGCCTAGGCAAACCATCAGGGAAGACAAGCAAAGGGATTCTATTCAAACCAAGACGCTGATGTCAGTTGGAGGAACTACCCCACCCTCAGGATACTGGAACCCAACCTTGTGTGGTGGGGAGATTTGAAGCCCCACTCCACGCAGATGAATGGGTGCTCAGGTGTTTCCCTTTATGGAGAATTCATCTAAATACTTCCTCAGTCCATCGGGGACACTCGCTACTATTTGGCCTCAAAGCCCAACCCCCAGGTTTCTCTCAGAGTCAGTCCTAGGGAAACACTCAGGGATTACAAGCTAAGGGATTCTATTAGAACCCAGCCACTTCTGTAACCTGAAATTGCCAGCCCACACTCAGGATAGCAGAAAACTTCTTCATGTGTGTTCTGGTGGTGGGGATACAGAGCCCACGCTTTTTTCAAGGAGCACAGGTATTCCCATGTTGTGGGCTTTTGGTTAATAACCTCCAAATCCCATGGAGAACCACTCGCTAATACTTGGATATAGAGCCCAACCCACCCTTTCCCCAGCACTCCGTATCAGGCAACCAAACAGGGTAGACAAGTTAAGCGATTTTATAAGAACCAAGGCCCTGCTCTCAGTTGGAGGAGGCTGCCCACTCTCAGGATAACTGTGCAAGTGTTCGTGTGTGTGCTGGAGGTGTGGAAACAGGCTCCACGTATCTTTATGGGGGCACAGGTGTTCCCAGGTTAGGGATGTAGTTTAAACACCTCCACAAACCATAGAGAGGTCATCGCAAATACTTGGTTTTGGAGCCCAAACCACACTTTCCCCCGCACTCCCGCCTAGGCTTTCCATCAGGGAAGACAAGCAAAGGGATTCAATTAGAACCCAGGCGCTGCTGTCAGTTGGAGGAACTTCCCTGCACTCAGAATTCCAGAACACATTCTTAGGTGTGGGAGAGATGTGCAGCCCCACTGCACCCAGATGAATGCAGGAAAAGGTGTCCCCTTTAATGAGAAGTCCTCTAAGTACGTCCTCAATGGATCAGGGGGCACTCACTGCTACGTGGCCTCCAAGCCCATCCCTCAGCTTTCCCTCATGGCCTGGCCTAAAAGAACACTCAGGGAACAGAAGCTAAGGGATACTAATAGAATCCAGGTGCTGCTGTCAGTTTGAGGAACTTCCCCACACTCGGAATACAAGAACACATCTTCGTGTGTGTGCTGGATGTAGGGAAACAGTCAAAGCATCTTTCAGGGGGCACATTTATTCCATGGTTGTGGGTTGTAGGTTAAAAACCCACATCCCATGGATAGGCTCTCGCTTATACTTGGTTTAGAGCCCAACCCCCACTTTCCCCCACTCTCCAGCCTAGGCATGCCATCAGGGAAGACAAGCTAAGGGATTCTTTTAGAACCCAGGCGCTGCTGTCATTTGGAGGAGCCTCCCCACAATCAGGATACCTGAGCACGTCTCCGTGTGTGTGCTGGAGGTGGGGAAACAGATTCCACGCATCTTTATGGGGCACAGGTGTTCCAAGGTTGGGGAAGTAGTTTAAAACCCTCCACTACCCACAGAGATGCACTCGCTAATACTTGGCTTTAGAGCCCATCCCCCACCATCGCTTACTGCTAGGCCTAGGAAAACACTTAGGGAAGTCAAGCTAAGGGATTCTATTACAACCCAGGTGCTGCTGTCTGTTGGAGGAACCTCCCCACACTCAGAACCCCAGAACACTTCTTCCTGTGTGTGCTGGACGTGGGGAAACATAGCACACACATTTTTCAGGGGTCACAGTAATTCCCAAGTTGTGGGTTGTAGTATAAACATCTCCACTACCCATGGAGAGGCACACGCTAATACTTAGTTTTAGATCCCAAATCCCACTTTCAACCACACACTGGCCTAGGCAAACCATCAGGAAAGACAAGCAAAGGGATTCTATTCAAACCAAGACGCTGATGTCAGTTGGAGGAACTACCCCACCCTCAGGATACTGGAACCCAACCTTGTGTGGTGGGGAGATTTGAAGCCCCACTCCACGCAGATGAATGGGTGCTCAGGTGTTTCCCTTTATGGAGAATTCATCTAAATACTTCCTCAGTCCATCGGGGACACTCGCTACTATTTGGCCTCAAAGCCCAACCCCCAGGTTTCTCTCAGAGTCAGTCCTAGGGAAACACTCAGGGATTACAAGCTAAGGGATTCTATTAGAACCCAGCCGCTTCTGTAACCTGAAATTGCCAGCCCACACTCAGGATTGCAGAAAACATCTTCATGTGTGTTCTGGTGGTGGGGATACAGAGTCCACGCTTTTTTCAAGGAGCACAGGTATTCCCATGTTGTGGGCTTTTGGTTAATAACCTCCAAATCCCATGGAGAAGCACTCGCTAATACTTGGATATAGAGCCCAACCCACCCTTTCCCCAGCACTCCATATCAGGCAACCAATCAGGGTAGACAAGTTAAGCGATTTTATAAGAACCAAGGCCCTGCTCTCAGTTGGAGGAGGCTGCCCACTCTCAGGATAACTGTGCAAGTGTTCGTGTGTGTGCTGGAGGTGTGGAAACAGGCTCCACGTATCTTTATGGGGGCACAGGTGTTCCCAGGTTAGGGATGTAGTTTAAACACCTCCACAAACCATAGAGAGGTCATCGCAAATACTTGGTTTTGGAGCCCAAACCACACATTCCCCCGCACTCCCGCCTAGGCTTTCCATCAGGGAAGACAAGCAAAGGGATTCAATTAGAACCCAGGCGCTGCTGTCAGTTGGAGGAACTTCCCTGCACTCAGAATTCCAGAACACATTCTTAGGTGTGGGAGAGATGTGCAGCCCCACTGCACCCAGATGAATGCAGGAAAAGGTGTCCCCTTTAATGAGAAGTCCTCTAAGTACGTCCTCAATGGATCAGGGGGCACTCACTGCTACGTGGCCTCCAAGCCCATCCCTCAGCTTTCCCTCATGGCCTGGCCTAAAAGAACACTCAGGGAACAGAAGCTAAGGGATACTAATAGAATCCAGGTGCTACTGTCAGTTTGAGGAACTTCCCCACACTCGGAATACAAGAACACATCTTCGTGTGTGTGCTGGATGTAGGGAAACAGTCAAAGCATCTTTCAGGGGGCACATTTATTCCATGGTTGTGGGTTGTAGGTTAAAAACCCACATCCCATGGATAGGCTCTCGCTTATACTTGGTTTAGAGCCCAACCCCCACTTTCCCCCACTCTCCAGCCTAGGCATGCCATCAGGGAAGACAAGCTAAGGGATTCTTTTAGAACCCAGGCGCTGCTGTCATTTGGAGGAGCCTCCCCACAATCAGGATACCTGAGCACGTCTCCGTGTGTGTGCTGGAGGTGGGGAAACAGATTCCACGCATCTTTATGGGGCACAGGTGTTCCAAGGTTGGGGAAGTAGTTTAAAACCCTCCACTACCCACAGAGATGCACTCGCTAATACTTGGCTTTAGAGCCCATCCCCCACCATCGCTTACTGCTAGGCCTAGGAAAACACTTAGGGAAGTCAAGCTAAGGGATTCTATTACAACCCAGGTGCTGCTGTCTGTTGGAGGAACCTCCCCACACTCAGAACCCCAGAACACTTCTTCCTGTGTGTGCTGGACGTGGGGAAACATAGCACACACATTTTTCAGGGGTCACAGTAATTCCCAAGTTGTGGGTTGTAGTATAAACATCTCCACTACCCATGGAGAGGCACACGCTAATACTTAGTTTTAGATCCCAAATCCCACTTTCAACCACACACTGGCCTAGGCAAACCATCAGGAAAGACAAGCAAAGGGATTCTATTCAAACCAAGACGCTGATGTCAGTTGGAGGAACTACCCCACCCTCAGGATACTGGAACCCAACCTTGTGTGGTGGGGAGATTTGAAGCCCCACTCCACGCAGATGAATGGGTGCTCAGGTGTTTCCCTTTATGGAGAATTCATCTAAATACTTCCTCAGTCCATCGGGGACACTCGCTACTATTTGGCCTCAAAGCCCAACCCCCAGGTTTCTCTCAGAGTCAGTCCTAGGGAAACACTCAGGGATTACAAGCTAAGGGATTCTATTAGAACCCAGCCGCTTCTGTAACCTGAAATTGCCAGCCCACACTCAGGATTGCAGAAAACATCTTCATGTGTGTTCTGGTGGTGGGGATACAGAGTCCACGCTTTTTTCAAGGAGCACAGGTATTCCCATGTTGTGGGCTTTTGGTTAATAACCTCCAAATCCCATGGAGAAGCACTCGCTAATACTTGGATATAGAGCCCAACCCAACCTTTCCCCAGCACTCCATATCAGGCAACCAATCAGGGTAGACAAGTTAAGCGATTTTATAAGAACCAAGGCCCTGCTCTCAGTTGGAGGAGGCTGCCCACTCTCAGGATAACTGTGCAAGTGTTCGTGTGTGTGCTGGAGGTGTGGAAACAGGCTCCACGTATCTTTATGGGGGCACAGGTGTTCCCAGGTTAGGGATGTAGTTTAAACACCTCCACAAACCATAGAGAGGTCATCGCAAATACTTGGTTTTGGAGCCCAAACCACACTTTCCCCCGCACTCCCGCCTAGGCTTTCCATCAGGGAAGACAAGCAAAGGGATTCAATTAGAACCCAGGCGCTGCTGTCAGTTGGAGGAACTTCCCTGCACTCAGAATTCCAGAACACATTCTTAGGTGTGGGAGAGATGTGCAGCCCCACTGCACCCAGATGAATGCAGGAAAAGGTCTTCCCTTTAGGGAGAAGTCCTCTAAGTACTTCCTCAATGGATCAGGGGGCACTCACTGCTACGTGGCCTCCAAGCCCAACCCCCAGCTTTCCCTCATGGCCTGGTCTAAGAGAACACTCAGGGAACAGAAGCTAAGGGATACAAATGGAATCCAGGTGCTGCTGTCAGTTTGAGGAACTTCCCCACACTCAGAATACCAGAACACATCTTCGTGTGTGTGCTGGATGTAGGGAAACAGTCAAAGCATCTATCAGGGGGCACATTTATGCCATGGTTGTGGGTTGTAGGTTAAAAACCCACATCCCATGGATAGGCTCTCGCTTATACTTGGTTTAGAGCCCAACCCCCACATTCCCCCACTCTCCAGCCTAGGCATGCCATCAGGGAAGACAAGCTAAGGGATTCTTTAAGAACCCAGGCGCTGCTGTCATTTGGAGCAGCCTCCCCACAATCAGGATACCTGAGCACGTCTCCGTGTGTGTGCTGGAGGTGGGGAAACAGATTCCACGCATCTTTATGGGGCACAGGTGTTCCAAGGTTGGGGAAGTAGTTTAAAACCCTCCACTACCCACAGAGATGCACTCGCTAATACTTGGCTTTAGAGCCCATCCCCCACCATCGCTTACTGCTAGGCCTAGGAAAACACTTAGGGAACTCAAGCTAAGGGATTCTATTACAACCCAGGTGCTGCTGTCTGTTGGAGGAACCTCCCCACACTCAGAACCCCAGAACACTTCTTCCTGTGTGTGCTGGACGTGGGGAAACATAGCACACGCATTTTTCAGGGGTCACAGTAATTCCCAAGTTGTGGGTTGTAGTTTAAACATCTCCACTACCCATGGAGAGGCACACGCTAATACTTAGTTTTAGATCCCAAATCCCACTTTCAACCACACACTGGCCTAGGCAAACCATCAGGGAAGACAAGCAAAGGGATTCTATTCAAACCAAGACGCTGATGTCAGTTGGAGGAACTACCCCACCCTCAGGATACTGGAACCCAACCTTGTGTGGTGGGGAGATTTGAAGCCCCACTCCACGCAGATGAATGGGTGCTCAGGTGTTTCCCTTTATGGAGAATTCATCTAAATACTTCCTCAGTCCATCGGGGACACTCGCTACTATTTGGCCTCAAAGCCCAACCCCCAGGTTTCTGTCAGAGTCAGTCCTAGGGAAACACTCAGGGATTACAAGCTAAGGGATTCTATTAGAACCCAGCCACTTCTGTAACCTGAAATTGCCAGCCCACACTCAGGATAGCAGAAAACTTCTTCATGTGTGTTCTGGTGGTGGGGATACAGAGTCCACGCTTTTTTCAAGGAGCACAGGTATTCCCATGTTGTGGGCTTTTGGTTAATAACCTCCAAATCCCATGGAGAACCACTCGCTAATACTTGGATATAGAGCCCAACCCACCCTTTCCCCAGCACTCCGTATCAGGCAACCAAACAGGGTAGACAAGTTAAGCGATTTTATAAGAACCAAGGCCCTGCTCTCAGTTGGAGGAGGCTGCCCACTCTCAAGATAACTGTGCAAGTGTTCGTGTGTGTGCTGGAGGTGTGGAAACAGGCTCCACGTATCTTTATGGGGGCACAGGTGTTCCCAGGTTAGGGATGTAGTTTAAACACCTCCACAAACCATAGAGAGGTCATCGCAAATACTTGGTTTTGGAGCCCAAACCACACTTTCCCCCGCACTCCCGCCTAGGCTTTCCATCAGGGAAGACAAGCAAAGGGATTCAATTAGAACCCAGGCGCTGCTGTCAGTTGGAGGAACTTCCCTGCACTCAGAATTCCAGAACACATTCTTAGGTGTGGGAGAGATGTGCAGCCCCACTGCACCCAGATGAATGCAGGAAAAGGTGTTCCCTTTAGGGAGAAGTCCTCTAAGTACTTCCTCAATGGATCAGGGGGCACTCAATGCTACGTGGCCTCCAAGCCCAACCCCCAGCTTTCCCTCATGGCCTGGTCTACGAGAACACTCAGGGAACAGAAGCTAAGGGATACTAATAGAATCCAGGTGCTGCTGTCAGTTTGAGGAACTTCCCCACACTCGGAATACAAGAACACATCTTCGTGTGTGTGCTGGATGTAGGGAAACAGTCAAAGCATCTTTCAGGGGGCACATTTATTCCATGGTTGTGGGTTGTAGGTTAAAAACCCACATCCCATGGATAGGCTCTCGCTTATACTTGGTTTAGAGCCCAACCCCCACTTTCCCCCACTCTCCAGCCTAGGCATGCCATCAGGGAAGACAAGCTAAGGGATTCTTTTAGAACCCAGGCGCTGCTGTCATTTGGAGGAGCCTCCCCACAATCAGGATACCTGAGCACGTCTCCGTGTGTGTGCTGGAGGTGGGGAAACAGATTCCACGCATCTTTATGGGGCACAGGTGTTCCAAGGTTGGGGAAGTAGTTTAAAACCCTCCACTACCCACAGAGATGCACTCGCTAATACTTGGCTTTAGAGCCCATCCCCCACCATCGCTTACTGCTAGGCCTAGGAAAACACTTAGGGAAGTCAAGCTAAGGGATTCTATTACAACCCAGGTGCTGCTGTCTGTTGGAGGAACCTCCCCACACTCAGAACCCCAGAACACTTCTTCCTGTGTGTGCTGGACGTGGGGAAACATAGCACACGCATTTTTCAGGGGTCACAGTAATTCCCAAGTTGTGGGTTGTAGTTTAAACATCTCCACTACCCATGGAGAGGCACACGCTAATACTTAGTTTTAGATCCCAAATCCCACTTTCAACCACACACTGGCCTAGGCAAACCATCAGGGAAGACAAGCAAAGGGATTCTATGCAAACCAAGACGCTGATGTCAGTTGGAGGAACTACCCCACCCTCAGGATACTGGAACCCAACCTTGTGTGGTGGGGAGATTTGAAGCCCCACTCCACGCAGATGAATGGGTGCTCAGGTGTTTCCCTTTATGGAGAATTCATCTAAATACTTCCTCAGTCCATCGGGGACACTCGCTACTATTTGGCCTCAAAGCCCAACCCCCAGGTTTCTCTCAGAGTCAGTCCTAGGGAAACACTCAGGGATTACAAGCTAAGGGATTCTATTAGAACCCAGCCGCTTCTGTCACCTGAAATTGCCAGCCCACACTCAGGATAGCAGAAAACTTCTTCATGTGTGTTCTGGTGGTGGGGATACAGAGTCCACGCTTTTTTCAAGGAGCACAGGTATTCCCATGTTGTGGGCTTTTGGTTAATAACCTCCAAATCCCATGGAGAAGCACTCGCTAATACTTGGATTTAGAGCCCAACCCACCCTTTCCCCAGCACTCCGTATCAGGCAACCAAAGAGGGTAGACAAGTTAAGCGATTTTATAAGAACCAAGGCCCTGCTCTCAGTTGGAGGAGGCTGCCCACTCTCAGGATAACTGTGCAAGTGTTCGTGTGTGTGCTGGAGGTGTGGAAACAGGCTCCACGGATCTTTATGGGGGCACAGGTGTTCCCAGGTTAGGGATGTAGTTTAAACACCTCCACAAACCATAGAGAGGTCATCGCAAATACTTGGTTTTGGAGCCCAAACCACACTTTCCCCCGCACTCCCGCCTAGGCTTTCCATCAGGGAAGACAAGCAAAGGGATTCAATTAGAACCCAGGCGCTGCTGTCAGTTGGAGGAACTTCCCTGCACTCAGAATTCCAGAACACATTCTTAGGTGTGGGAGAGATGTGCAGCCCCACTGCACCCAGATGAATGCAGGAAAAGGTGTCCCCTTTAGGGAGAAGTCCTCTAAGTACGTCCTCAATGGATCAGGGGGCACTCACTGCTACGTGGCCTCCAAGCCCATCCCTCAGCTTTCCCTCATAGCCTGGCCTAAGAGAACACTCAGGGAACAGAAGCTAAGGGATACTAATAGAATCCAGGTGCTGCTGTCAGTTTGAGGAACTTCCCCACACTCGGAATACAAGAACACATCTTCGTGTGTGTGCTGGATGTAGGGAAACAGTCAAAGCATCTTTCAGGGGGCACATTTATTCCATGGTTGTGGGTTGTAGGTTAAAAACCCACATCCCATGGATAGGCTCTCGCTTATACTTGGTTTAGAGCCCAACCCCCACTTTCCCCCACTCTCCAGCCTAGGCATGCCATCAGGGAAGACAAGCTAAGGGATTCTTTTAGAACCCAGGCGCTGCTGTCATTTGGAGGAGCCTCCCCACAATCAGGATACCTGAGCACGTCTCCGTGTGTGTGCTGGAGGTGGGGAAACAGATTCCACGCATCTTTATGGGGCACAGGTGTTCCAAGGTTGGGGAAGTAGTTTAAAACCCTCCACTACCCACAGAGATGCACTCGCTAATACTTGGCTTTAGAGCCCATCCCCCACCATCGCTTACTGCTAGGCCTAGGAAAACACTTAGGGAAGTCAAGCTAAGGGATTCTATTACAACCCAGGTGCTGCTGTCTGTTGGAGGAACCTCCCCACACTCAGAACCCCAGAACACTTCTTCCTGTGTGTGCTGGACGTGGGGAAACATAGCACACGCATTTTTCAGGGGTCACAGTAATTCCCAAGTTGTGGGTTGTAGTTTAAACATCTCCAATACCCATGGAGAGGCACACGCTAATACTTAGTTTTAGATCCCAAATCCCACTTTCAACCACACACTGGCCTAGGCAAACCATCAGGGAAGACAAGCAAAGGGATTCTATTCAAACCAAGACGCTGATGTCAGTTGGAGGAACTACCCCACCCTCAGGATACTGGAACCCAACCTTGTGTGGTGGGGAGATTTGAAGCCCCACTCCACGCAGATGAATGGGTGCTCAGGTGTTTCCCTTTATGGAGAATTCATCTAAATACTTCCTCAGTCCATCGGGGACACTCGCTACTATTTGGCCTCAAAGCCCAACCCCCAGGTTTCTCTCAGAGTCAGTCCTAGGGAAACACTCAGGGATTACAAGCTAAGGGATTCTATTAGAACCCAGCCGCTTCTGTCACCTGAAATTGCCAGCCCACACTCAGGATAGCAGAAAACTTCTTCATGTGTGTTCTGGTGGTGGGGATACAGAGTCCACGCTTTTTTCAAGGAGCACAGGTATTCCCATGTTGTGGGCTTTTGGTTAATAACCTCCAAATCCCATGGAGAAGCACTCGCTAATACTTGGATTTAGAGCCCAACCCACCCTTTCCCCAGCACTCCGTATCAGGCAACCAAACAGGGTAGACAAGTTAAGCGATTTTATAAGAACCAAGGCCCTGCTCTCAGTTGGAGGAGGCTGCCCACTCTCAGGATAACTGTGCAAGTGTTCGTGTGTGTGCTGGAGGTGTGGAAACAGACTCCACGGATCTTTATGGGGGCACAGGTGTTCCCAGGTTAGGGATGTAGTTTAAACACCTCCACAAACCATAGAGAGGTCATCGCAAATACTTGGTTTTGGAGCCCAAACCACACTTTCCCCCGCACTCCCGCCTAGGCTTTCCATCAGGGAAGACAAGCAAAGGGATTCAATTAGAACCCAGGCGCTGCTGTCAGTTGGAGGAACTTCCCTGCACTCAGAATTCCAGAACACATTCTTAGGTTTGGGAGAGATGTGCAGCCCCACTGCACCCAGATGAATGCAGGAAAAGGTGTCCCCTTTAGGGAGAAGTCCTCTAAGTACGTCCTCAATGGATCAGGGGGCACTCACTGCTACGTGGGCTCCAAGCCCATCCCACAGCATTCCCTCATGGCCTGGCCTAAAAGAACACTCAGGGAACAGAAGCTAAGGGATACTAATAGAATCCAGGTGCTGCTGTCAGTTTGAGGAACTTCCCCACACTCGGAATACAAGAACACATCTTCGTGTGTGTGCTGGATGTAGGGAAACAGTCAAAGCATCTTTCAGGGGGCACATTTATTCCATGGTTGTGGGTTGTAGGTTAAAAACCCACATCCCATGGATAGGCTCTCGCTTATACTTGGTTTAGAGCCCAACCCCCACTTTCCCCCACTCTCCAGCCTAGGCATGCCATCAGGTAAGACAAGCTAAGGGATTCTTTTAGAACCCAGGCGCTGCTGTCATTTGGAGGAGCCTCCCCACAATCAGGATACCTGAGCACGTCTCCGTGTGTGTGCTGGAGGTGGGGAAACAGATTCCACGCATCTTTATGGGGCACAGGTGTTCCAAGGTTGGGGAAGTAGTTTAAAACCCTCCACTACCCACAGAGATGCACTCGCTAATACTTGGCTTTAGAGCCCATCCCCCACCATCGCTTACTGCTAGGCCTAGGAAAACACTTAGGGAAGTCAAGCTAAGGGATTCTATTACAACCCAGGTGCTGCTGTCTGTTGCAGGAACCTCCCCACACTCAGAACCCCAGAACACTTCTTCCTGTGTGTGCTGGACGTGGGGAAACATAGCACACGCATTTTTCAGGGGTCACAGTAATTCCCAAGTTGTGGGTTGTAGTTTAAACATCTCCACTACCCATGGAGAGGCACACGCTAATACTTAGTTTTAGATCCCAAATCCCACTTTCAACCACACACTGGCCTAGGCAAACCATCAGGGAAGACAAGCAAAGGGATTCTATTCAAACCAAGACGCTGATGTCAGTTGGAGGAACTACCCCACCCTCAGGATACTGGAACCCAACCTTGTGTGGTGGGGAGATGTGAAGCCCCACTCCACGCAGATGAATGGGTGCTCAGGTGTTTCCCTTTATGGAGAATTCATCTAAATACTTCCTCAGTCCATCGGGGACACTCGCTACTATTTGGCCTCAAAGCCCAACCCCCAGGTTTCTCTCAGAGTCAGTCCTAGGGAAACACTCAGGGATTACAAGCTAAGGGATTCTATTAGAACCCAGCCGCTTCTGTCACCTGAAATTGCCAGCCCACACTCAGGATAGCAGAAAACTTCTTCATGTGTGTTCTGGTGGTGGGGATACAGAGTCCACGCTTTTTTCAAGGAGCACAGGTATTCCCATGTTGTGGGCTTTTGGTTAATAACCTCCAAATCCCATGGAGAAGCACTCGCTAATACTTGGATTTAGAGCCCAACCCACCCTTTCCCCAGCACTCCGTATCAGGCAACCAAACAGGGTAGACAAGTTAAGCGATTTTATAAGAACCAAGGCCCTGCTCTCAGTTGGAGGAGGCTGCCCACTCTCAGGATAACTGTGCAAGTGTTCGTGTGTGTGCTGGAGGTGTGGAAACAGACTCCACGGATCTTTATGGGGGCACAGGTGATCCCAGGTTAGGGATGTAGTTTAAACACCTCCACAAACCATAGAGAGGTCATCGCAAATACTTGGTTTTGGAGCCCAAACCACACTTTCCCCCGCACTCCCGCCTAGGCTTTCCATCAGGGAAGACAAGCAAAGGGATTCAATTAGAACCCAGGCGCTGCTGTCAGTTGGAGGAACTTCCCTGCACTCAGAATTCCAGAACACATTCTTAGGTGTTGGAGAGATGTGCAGCCCCACTGCACCCAGATGAATGCAGGAAAAGGTCTTCCCTTTAGGGAGAAGTCCTCTAAGTACTTCCTCAATGGATCAGGGGGCACTCACTGCTACGTGACCTCCAAGCCCAACCCCCAGCTTTCCCTCATGGCCTGGCCTAAAAGAACACTCAGGGAACAGAAGCTAAAGGATACTAATAGAATCCAGGTGCTACTGTCAGTTTGAGGAACTTCCCCACACTCAGAATACCAGAACAAATCTTCGTGTGTGTGCTGGATGTAGGGAAACAGTCAAAGCATCTTTCAGGGGGCACATTTATTCCATGGTTGTGGGTTGTAGGTTAAAAACCCACATCCCATGGATAGGCTCTCGCTTATACTTATTTTAGAGCCCAACCCCCACTTTCCCCCACTCTCCAGCCTAGGCATGCCATCAGGGAAGGCAAGCTAAGGGATTCTTTTAGAACCCAGGCGCTGCTGTCATTTGGAGGAGCCTCCCCACAATCAGGATACCTGAGCACGTCTCCGTGTGTGTGCTGGAGGTGGGGAAACAGATTCCACGCATCTTTATGGGGCACAGGTGTTCCAAGGTTGGGGAAGTAGTTTAAAACCCTCCACTACCCACAGAGATGCACTCGCTAATACTTGGCTTTAGAGCCCATCCCCCACCATCGCTTACTGCTAGGCCTAGGTAAACACTTAGGGAAGTCAAGCTAAGGGATTCTATTACAACCCAGGTGCTGCTGTCTGTTGGAGGAACCTCCCCACACTCAGAACCCCAGAACACTTCTTCCTGTGTGTGCTGGACGTGGGGAAACATAGCACACGCATTTTTCAGGGGTCACAGTAATTCCCAAGTTGTGGGTTGTAGTTTAAACATCTCCACTACCCATGGAGAGGCACACGCTAATACTTAGTTTTAGATCCCAAATCCCACTTTCAACCACACACTGGCCTAGGCAAACCATCAGGGAAGACAAGCAAAGGGATTCTATGCAAACCAAGACGCTGATGTCAGTTGGAGGAACTACCCCACCCTCAGGATACTGGAACCCAACCTTGTGTGGTGGGGAGATTTGAAGCCCCACTCCACGCAGATGAATGGGTGCTCAGGTGTTTCCCTTTATGGAGAATTCATCTAAATACTTCCTCAGTCCATCGGGGACACTCGCTACTATTTGGCCTCAAAGCCCAACCCCCAGGTTTCTCTCAGAGTCAGTCCTAGGGAAACACTCAGGGATTACAAGCTAAGGGATTCTATTAGAACCCAGCCGCTTCTGTCACCTGAAATTGCCAGCCCACACTCAGGATAGCAGAAAACTTCTTCATGTGTGTTCTGGTGGTGGGGATACAGAGTCCACGCTTTTTTCAAGGAGCACAGGTATTCCCATGTTGTGGGCTTTTGGTTAATAACCTCCAAATCCCATGGAGAAGCACTCGCTAATACTTGGATTTAGAGCCCAACCCACCCTTTCCCCAGCACTCCGTATCAGGCAACCAAAGAGGGTAGACAAGTTAAGCGATTTTATAAGAACCAAGGCCCTGCTCTCAGTTGGAGGAGGCTGCCCACTCTCAGGATAACTGTGCAAGTGTTCGTGTGTGTGCTGGAGGTGTGGAAACAGGCTCCACGGATCTTTATGGGGGCACAGGTGTTCCCAGGTTAGGGATGTAGTTTAAACACCTCCACAAACCATAGAGAGGTCATCGCAAATACTTGGTTTTGGAGCCCAAACCACACTTTCCCCCGCACTCCCGCCTAGGCTTTCCATCAGGGAAGACAAGCAAAGGGATTCAATTAGAACCCAGGCGCTGCTGTCAGTTGGAGGAACTTCCCTGCACTCAGAATTCCAGAACACATTCTTAGGTGTGGGAGAGATGTGCAGCCCCACTGCACCCAGATGAATGCAGGAAAAGGTGTCCCCTTTAGGGAGAAGTCCTCTAAGTACGTCCTCAATGGATCAGGGGGCACTCACTGCTACGTGGCCTCCAAGCCCATCCCTCAGCTTTCCCTCATAGCCTGGCCTAAGAGAACACTCAGGGAACAGAAGCTAAGGGATACTAATAGAATCCAGGTGCTGCTGTCAGTTTGAGGAACTTCCCCACACTCGGAATACAAGAACACATCTTCGTGTGTGTGCTGGATGTAGGGAAACAGTCAAAGCATCTTTCAGGGGGCACATTTATTCCATGGTTGTGGGTTGTAGGTTAAAAACCCACATCCCATGGATAGGCTCTCGCTTATACTTGGTTTAGAGCCCAACCCCCACTTTCCCCCACTCTCCAGCCTAGGCATGCCATCAGGGAAGACAAGCTAAGGGATTCTTTTAGAACCCAGGCGCTGCTGTCATTTGGAGGAGCCTCCCCACAATCAGGATACCTGAGCACGTCTCCGTGTGTGTGCTGGAGGTGGGGAAACAGATTCCACGCATCTTTATGGGGCACAGGTGTTCCAAGGTTGGGGAAGTAGTTTAAAACCCTCCACTACCCACAGAGATGCACTCGCTAATACTTGGCTTTAGAGCCCATCCCCCACCATCGCTTACTGCTAGGCCTAGGAAAACACTTAGGGAAGTCAAGCTAAGGGATTCTATTACAACCCAGGTGCTGCTGTCTGTTGGAGGAACCTCCCCACACTCAGAACCCCAGAACACTTCTTCCTGTGTGTGCTGGACGTGGGGAAACATAGCACACGCATTTTTCAGGGGTCACAGTAATTCCCAAGTTGTGGGTTGTAGTTTAAACATCTCCAATACCCATGGAGAGGCACACGCTAATACTTAGTTTTAGATCCCAAATCCCACTTTCAACCACACACTGGCCTAGGCAAACCATCAGGGAAGACAAGCAAAGGGATTCTATTCAAACCAAGACGCTGATGTCAGTTGGAGGAACTACCCCACCCTCAGGATACTGGAACCCAACCTTGTGTGGTGGGGAGATTTGAAGCCCCACTCCACGCAGATGAATGGGTGCTCAGGTGTTTCCCTTTATGGAGAATTCATCTAAATACTTCCTCAGTCCATCGGGGACACTCGCTACTATTTGGCCTCAAAGCCCAACCCCCAGGTTTCTCTCAGAGTCAGTCCTAGGGAAACACTCAGGGATTACAAGCTAAGGGATTCTATTAGAACCCAGCCGCTTCTGTCACCTGAAATTGCCAGCCCACACTCAGGATAGCAGAAAACTTCTTCATGTGTGTTCTGGTGGTGGGGATACAGAGTCCACGCTTTTTTCAAGGAGCACAGGTATTCCCATGTTGTGGGCTTTTGGTTAATAACCTCCAAATCCCATGGAGAAGCACTCGCTAATACTTGGATTTAGAGCCCAACCCACCCTTTCCCCAGCACTCCGTATCAGGCAAACAAACAGGGTAGACAAGTTAAGCGATTTTATAAGAACCAAGGCCCTGCTCTCAGTTGGAGGAGGCTGCCCACTCTCAGGATAACTGTGCAAGTGTTCGTGTGTGTGCTGGAGGTGTGGAAACAGACTCCACGGATCTTTATGGGGGCACAGGTGTTCCCAGGTTAGGGATGTAGTTTAAACACCTCCACAAACCATAGAGAGGTCATCGCAAATACTTGGTTTTGGAGCCCAAACCACACTTTCCCCCGCACTCCCGCCTAGGCTTTCCATCAGGGAAGACAAGCAAAGGGATTCAATTAGAACCCAGGCGCTGCTGTCAGTTGGAGGAACTTCCCTGCACTCAGAATTCCAGAACACATTCTTAGGTTTGGGAGAGATGTGCAGCCCCACTGCACCCAGATGAATGCAGGAAAAGGTGTCCCCTTTAGGGAGAAGTCCTCTAAGTACGTCCTCAATGGATCAGGGGGCACTCACTGCTACGTGGGCTCCAAGCCCATCCCACAGCATTCCCTCATGGCCTGGCCTAAAAGAACACTCAGGGAACAGAAGCTAAGGGATACTAATAGAATCCAGGTGCTGCTGTCAGTTTGAGGAACTTCCCCACACTCGGAATACAAGAACACATCTTCGTGTGTGTGCTGGATGTAGGGAAACAGTCAAAGCATCTTTCAGGGGGCACATTTATTCCATGGTTGTGGGTTGTAGGTTAAAAACCCACATCCCATGGATAGGCTCTCGCTTATACTTGGTTTAGAGCCCAACCCCCACTTTCCCCCACTCTCCAGCCTAGGCATGCCATCAGGTAAGACAAGCTAAGGGATTCTTTTAGAACCCAGGCGCTGCTGTCATTTGGAGGAGCCTCCCCACAATCAGGATACCTGAGCACGTCTCCGTGTGTGTGCTGGAGGTGGGGAAACAGATTCCACGCATCTTTATGGGGCACAGGTGTTCCAAGGTTGGGGAAGTAGTTTAAAACCCTCCACTACCCACAGAGATGCACTCGCTAATACTTGGCTTTAGAGCCCATCCCCCACCATCGCTTACTGCTAGGCCTAGGAAAACACTTAGGGAAGTCAAGCTAAGGGATTCTATTACAACCCAGGTGCTGCTGTCTGTTGCAGGAACCTCCCCACACTCAGAACCCCAGAACACTTCTTCCTGTGTGTGCTGGACGTGGGGAAACATAGCACACGCATTTTTCAGGGGTCACAGTAATTCCCAAGTTGTGGGTTGTAGTTTAAACATCTCCACTACCCATGGAGAGGCACACGCTAATACTTAGTTTTAGATCCCAAATCCCACTTTCAACCACACACTGGCCTAGGCAAACCATCAGGGAAGACAAGCAAAGGGATTCTATTCAAACCAAGACGCTGATGTCAGTTGGAGGAACTACCCCACCCTCAGGATACTGGAACCCAACCTTGTGTGGTGGGGAGATGTGAAGCCCCACTCCACGCAGATGAATGGGTGCTCAGGTGTTTCCCTTTATGGAGAATTCATCTAAATACTTCCTCAGTCCATCGGGGACACTCGCTACTATTTGGCCTCAAAGCCCAACCCCCAGGTTTCTCTCAGAGTCAGTCCTAGGGAAACACTCAGGGATTACAAGCTAAGGGATTCTATTAGAACCCAGCCGCTTCTGTCACCTGAAATTGCCAGCCCACACTCAGGATAGCAGAAAACTTCTTCATGTGTGTTCTGGTGGTGGGGATACAGAGTCCACGCTTTTTTCAAGGAGCACAGGTATTCCCATGTTGTGGGCTTTTGGTTAATAACCTCCAAATCCCATGGAGAAGCACTCGCTAATACTTGGATTTAGAGCCCAACCCACCCTTTCCCCAGCACTCCGTATCAGGCAACCAAACAGGGTAGACAAGTTAAGCGATTTTATAAGAACCAAGGCCCTGCTCTCAGTTGGAGGAGGCTGCCCACTCTCAGGATAACTGTGCAAGTGTTCGTGTGTGTGCTGGAGGTGTGGAAACAGACTCCACGGATCTTTATGGGGGCACAGGTGATCCCAGGTTAGGGATGTAGTTTAAACACCTCCACAAACCATAGAGAGGTCATCGCAAATACTTGGTTTTGGAGCCCAAACCACACTTTCCCCCGCACTCCCGCCTAGGCTTTCCATCAGGGAAGACAAGAAAAGGGATTCAATTAGAACCCAGGCGCTGCTGTCAGTTGGAGGAACTTCCCTGCACTCAGAATTCCAGAACACATTCTTAGGTGTTGGAGAGATGTGCAGCCCCACTGCACCCAGATGAATGCAGGAAAAGGTCTTCCCTTTAGGGAGAAGTCCTCTAAGTACTTCCTCAATGGATCAGGGGGCACTCACTGCTACGTGACCTCCAAGCCCAACCCCCAGCTTTCCCTCATGGCCTGGCCTAAAAGAACACTCAGGGAACAGAAGCTAAAGGATACTAATAGAATCCAGGTGCTACTGTCAGTTTGAGGAACTTCCCCACACTCAGAATACCAGAACAAATCTTCGTGTGTGTGCTGGATGTAGGGAAACAGTCAAAGCATCTTTCAGGGGGCACATTTATTCCATGGTTGTGGGTTGTAGGTTAAAAACCCACATCCCATGGATAGGCTCTCGCTTATACTTATTTTAGAGCCCAACCCCCACTTTCCCCCACTCTCCAGCCTAGGCATGCCATCAGGGAAGGCAAGCTAAGGGATTCTTTTAGAACCCAGGCGCTGCTGTCATTTGGAGGAGCCTCCCCACAATCAGGATACCTGAGCACGTCTCCGTGTGTGTGCTGGAGGTGGGGAAACAGATTCCACGCATCTTTATGGGGCACAGGTGTTCCAAGGTTGGGGAAGTAGTTTAAAACCCTCCACTACCCACAGAGATGCACTCGCTAATACTTGGCTTTAGAGCCCATCCCCCACCATCGCTTACTGCTAGGCCTAGGTAAACACTTAGGGAAGTCAAGCTAAGGGATTCTATTACAACCCAGGTGCTGCTGTCTGTTGGAGGAACCTCCCCCCACTCAGAACCCCAGAACACTTCTTCCTGTGTGTGCTGGACGTGGGGAAACATAGCACACGCATTTTTCAGGGGTCACAGTAATTCCCAAGTTGTGGGTTGTAGTTTAAACATCTCCACTACCCATGGAGAGGCACACGCTAATACTTAGTTTTAGATCCCAAATCCCACTTTCAACCACACACTGGCCTAGGCGAACCATCAGGGAAGACAAGCAAAGGGATTCTATTCAAACCAAGACGCTGATGTCAGTTGGAGGAACTACCCCACCCTCAGGATACTGGAACCCAACCTTGTGTGGTGGGGAGATTTGAAGCCCCACTCCACGCAGATGAATGGGTGCTCAGGTGTTTCCCTTTATGGAGAATTCATCTAAATACTTCCTCAGTCCATCGGGGACACTCGCTACTATTTGGCCTCAAAGCCCAACCCCCAGGTTTCTCTCAGACTCAGTCCTAGGGAAACACTCAGGGATTACAAGCTAAGGGATTCTATTAGAACCCAGCCGCTTCTGTCACCTGAAATTGCCAGCCCACACTCAGGATAGCAGAAAACTTCTTCATGTGTGTTCTGGTGGTGGGGATACAGAGTCCACGCTTTTTTCAAGGAGCACAGGTATTCCCATGTTGTGGGCTTTTGGTTAATAACCTCCAAATCCCATGGAGAAGCACTCGCTAATACTTGGATTTAGAGCCCAACCCACCCTTTCCCCAGCACTCCGTATCAGGCAACCAAACAGGGTAGACAAGTTAAGCGATTTTATAAGAACCAAGGCCCTGCTCTCAGTTGGAGGAGGCTGCCCACTCTCAGGATAACTGTGCAAGTGTTCGTGTGTGTGCTGGAGGTGTGGAAACAGACTCCACGGATCTTTATGGGGGCACAGGTGTTCCCAGGTTAGGGATGTAGTTTAAACACCTCCACAAACCATAGAGAGGTCATCGCAAATACTTGGTTTTGGAGCCCAAACCACACTTTCCCCCGCACTCCCGCCTAGGCTTTCCATCAGGGAAGACAAGCAAAGGGATTCAGTTAGAACCCAGGCGCTGCTGTCAGTTGGAGGAACTTCCCTGCACTCAGAATTCCAGAACACATTCTTAGGTGTGGGAGAGATGTGCAGCCCCACTGCACCCAGATGAATGCAGGAAAAGGTGTTCCCTTTAGGGAGAAGTCCTCTAAGTACTTCCTCAATGGATCAGGGGGCACTCACTGCTACGTGGCCTCCAAGCCCAACCCCCAGCTTTCCCTCATGGCCTGGCCTAAAAGAACACTCAGGGAACAGAAGCTAAGGGATACTAATAGAATTCAGGTGCTGCTGTCAGTTTGAGGAACTTCCCCACACTCAGAATACAAGAACATATCTTCGTGTGTGTGCTGGATGTAGGGAAACAGTCAAAGCATCTTTCAGGGGGCACATTTATGCCATGGTTGTGGGTTGTAGGTTAAAAACCCACATCCCATGGATAGGCTCTCGCTTATACTTGGTTTAGAGCCCAACCCCCAGTTTCCCCCACACTCCAGCCTAGGCATGCCATCAGGGAAGACAAGCTAAGGGATTCTTTTAGAACCCAGGCGCTGCTGTCATTTGGAGGAGCCTCCCCACAATCAGCATACCTGAGCACGTCTCCGTGTGTGTGCTGTAGGTGGGGAAACAGATTCCACGCATCTTTATGGGGCACAGGTGTTCCAAGGTTGGGGAAGTAGTTTAAAACCCTCCACTACCCACAGAGATGCACTCGCTAATACTTGGCTTTAGAGCCCATCCCCCACCATCGCTTACTGCTAGGCCTAGGAAAACACATAGGGAAGTCAAGCTAAGGGATTCTATTACAACCCAGGTGCTGCTGTCTGTTGCAGGAACCTCCACACACTCAGAACCCCAGAACACTTCTTCCTGTGTGTGCTGGACGTGGGGAAACAAAGCACACGCATTTTTCAGGGGTCACAGTAATTCCCAAGTTGTGGGTTGTAGTTTAAACATCTCCACTACCCATGGAGAGGCACACGCTAATACTTAGTTTTAGATCCCAAATCCCACTTTCAACCACACACTGGCCTAGGCAAACCATCAGGGAAGACAAGCAAAGGGATTCTATTCAAACCAAGACGCTGATGTCAGTTGGAGGAACTACCCCACCCTCAGGATACTGGAACCCAACCTTGTGTGGTGGGGAGATTTGAAGCCCCACTCCACGCAGATGAATGGGTGCTCAGGTGTTTCCCTTTATGGAGAATTCATCTAAATACTTCCTCAGTCCATCGGGGACACTCGCTACTATTTGGCCTCAAAGCCCAACCCCCAGGTTTCTCTCAGAGTCAGTCCTAGGGAAACACTCAGGGATTACAAGCTAAGGGATTCTATTAGAACCCAGCCGCTTCTGTCACCTGAAATTGCCAGCCCACACTCAGGATAGCAGAAAACTTCTTCATGTGTGTTCTGGTGGTGGGGATACAGAGTCCACGCTTTTTTCAAGGAGCACAGGTATTCCCATGTTGTGGGCTTTTGGTTAATAACCTCCAAATCCCATGGAGAAGCACTCGCTAATACTTGGATTTAGAGCCCAACCCACCCTTTCCCCAGCACTCCGTATCAGGCAACCAAACAGGGTAGACAAGTTAAGCGATTTTATAAGAACCAAGGCCCTGCTCTCAGTTGGAGGAGGCTGCCCACTCTCAGGATAACTGTGCAAGTGTTCGTGTGTGTGCTGGAGGTGTGGAAACAGACTCCACGGATCTTTATGGGGGCACAGGTGTTCCCAGGTTAGGGATGTAGTTTAAACACCTCCACAAACCATAGAGAGGTCATCGAAAATACTTGGTTTTGGAGCCCAAACCACACTTTCCCCCGCACTCCCGCCTAGGCTTTCCATCAGGGAAGACAAGCAAAGGGATTCAATTAGAACCCAGGCGCTGCTGTCAGTTGGAGGAACTTCCCTGCACTCAGAATTCCAGAACACATTCTTAGGTGTGGGAGAGATGTGCAGCCCCACTGCACCCAGATGAATGCAGGAAAAGGTGTTCCCTTTAGGGACAAGTCCTCTAAGTACTTCCTCAATGGATCAGGGGGCACTCACTGCTACGTGGCCTCCAAGCCCAACCCCCAGCTTTCCCTCATGGCCTGGCCTAAAAGAACACTCAGGGAACAGAAGCTAAGGGATACTAATAGAATTCAGGTGCTGCTGTCAGTTTGAGGAACTTCCCCACACTCTGAATACAAGAACATATCTTCGTGTGTGTGCTGGATGTAGGGAAACAGTCAAAGCATCTTTCAGGGGGCACATTTATGCCATGGTTGTGGGTTGTAGGTTAAAAACCCACATCCCATGGATAGGCTCTCGCTTATACTTGGTTTAGAGCCCAACCCCCACTTTCCCCCACTCTCCAGCCTAGGCATGCCATCAGGGAAGACAAGCTAAGGGATTCTTTTAGATCCCAGGCGCTGCTGTCATTTGGAGGAGCCTCCCCACAATCAGGATACCTGAGCACGTCTCCGTGTGTGTGCTGGAGGTGAGGAAACAGATTCCACGCATCTTTATGGGGCACAGGTGTTCCAAGGTTGGGGAAGTAGTTTAAAACCCTCCACTACCCACAGAGATGCACTCGCTAATACTTGGCTTTAGAGCCCATCCCCCACCATCGCTTACTGCTAGGCCTAGGAAAACACATAGGGAAGTCAAGCTAAGGGATTCTATTACAACCCAGGTGCTGCTGTCTGTTGCAGGAACCTCCACACACTCAGAACCCCAGAACACTTCTTCCTGTGTGTGCTGGACGTGGGGAAACATAGCACACGCATTTTTCAGGGGTCACAGTAATTCCCAAGTTGTGGGTTGTAGTTTAAACATCTCCACTACCCATGGAGAGGCACACGCTAATACTTAGTTTTAGATCCCAAATCCCACTTTCAACCACACACTGGCCTAGGCAAACCATCAGGGAAGACAAGCAAAGGGATTCTATTCAAACCAAGACGCTGATGTCAGTTGGAGGAACTACCCCACCCTCAGGATACTGGAACCCAACCTTGTGTGGTGGGGAGATTTGAAGCCCCACTCCACGCAGATGAATGGGTGCTCAGGTGTTTCCCTTTATGGAGAATTCATCTAAATACTTCCTCAGTCCATCGGGGACACTCGCTACTATTTGGCCTCAAAGCCCAACCCCCAGGTTTCTCTCAGAGTCAGTCCTAGGGAAACACTCAGGGATTACAAGCTAAGGGATTCTATTAGAACCCAGCCGCTTCTGTCACCTGAAATTGCCAGCCCACACTCAGGATAGCAGAAAACTTCTTCATGTGTGTTCTGGTGGTGGGGATACAGAGTCCACGCTTTTTTCAAGGAGCACAGGTATTCCCATGTTGTGGGCTTTTGGTTAATAACCTCCAAATCCCATGGAGAAGCACTCGCTAATACTTGGATTTAGAGCCCAACCCACCCTTTCCCCAGCACTCCGTATCAGGCAACCAAACAGCGTAGACAAGTTAAGCAATTTTATAAGAACCAAGGCCCTGCTCTCAGTTGGAGGAGGCTGCCCACTCTCAGGATAACTGTGCAAGTGTTCGTGTGTGTGCTGGAGGTGTGGAAACAGACTCCACGGATCTTTATGGGGGCACAGGTGTTCCCAGGTTAGGGATGTAGTTTAAACACCTCCACAAACCATAGAGAGGTCATCGCAAATACTTGGTTTTGGAGCCCAAACCACACTTTCCCCCGCACTCCCGCCTAGGCTTTCCATCAGGGAAGACAAGCAAAGGGATTCAATTAGAACCCAGGCGCTGCTGTCAGTTGGAGGAACTTCCCTGCACTCAGAATTCCAGAACACATTCTTAGGTGTGGGAGAGATGTGCAGCCCCACTGCACCCAGATGAATGCAGGAAAAGGTGTTCCCTTTAGGGAGAAGTCCTCTAAGAACTTCCTCAATGGATCAGGGGGCACTCACTGCTACGTGGGCTCCAAGCCCAACCCCAGCTTTCCCTCATGGCCTGGCCTAAAAGAACACTCAGGGAACAGAAGCTAAGGGATACTAATAGAATCCAGGTGCTGCTGTCAGTTTGAGGAACTTCCCCACACTCAGAATACAAGAACACATCTTCGTGTGTGTGCTGGATGTAGGGAAAGAGTCAAAGCATCTTTCAGGGGGCACATTTATTCCATGGTTGTGGGTTGTAGGTTAAAAACCCACATCCCATGGATAGGCTCTCGCTTATACTTGGTTTAGAGCCCAACCCCCACTTTCCCCCACTCTCCAGCCTAGGCATGCCATCAGGGAAGACAAGCTAAGGGATTCTTTTAGAACCCAGGGGCTGCTGTCATTTGGAGGAGCCTCCCCACAATCAGGATACCTGAGCACGTCTCCGTGTGTGTGCTGGAGGTGGGGAAACAGATTCCACGCATCTTTATGGGGCACAGGTGTTCCAAGGTTGGGGAAGTAGTTTAAAACCCTCCACTACCCACAGAGATGCACTCGCTAATACTTGGCTTTAGAGCCCATCCCCCACCATCGCTTACTGCTAGGCCTAGGAAAACACTTAGGGAAGTCAAGCTAAGGGATTCTATTACAACCCAGTTGCTGCTGTCTGTTGGTGGAACCTCCCCACACTCAGAACCCCAGAACACTTCTTCCTGTGTGTGCTGGACGTGGGGAAACATAGCACACACATTTTTCAGGGGTCACAGTAATTCCCAAGTTGTGGGTTGTAGTTTAAACATCTCCACTACCCATGGAGAGGCACACGCTAATACTTACTTTTAGATCCCAAATCCCACTTTCAACCACACACTGGCCTAGGCGAACCATCAGGGAAGACAAGCAAAGGGATTCTATTCAAACCAAGACGCTGATGTCAGTTGGAGGAACTACCCCACCCTCAGGATACTGGAACCCAACCTTGTGTGGTGGGGAGATTTGAAGCCCCACTCCATGCAGATGAATGGGTGCTCAGGTGTTTCCCTTTATGGAGAATTCATCTAAATACTTCCTCAGTCCATCGGGGACACTCGCTACTATTTGGCCTCAAAGCCCAACCCCCAGGTTTCTCTCAGAGTCAGTCCTAGGGAAACACTCAGGGATTACAAGCTAAGGGATTCTATTAGAACCCAGCCGCTTCTGTCACCTGAAATTGCCAGCCCACACTCAGGATAGCAGAAAACTTCTTCATGTGTGTTCTGGTGGTGGGGATACAGAGTCCACGCTTTTTTCAAGGAGCACAGGTATTCCCATGTTGTGGGCTTTTGGTTAATAACCTCCAAATCCCATGGAGAAGCACTCGCTAATACTTGGATTTAGAGCCCAACCCACCCTTTCCCCAGCACTCCGTATCAGGCAACCAAACAGGGTAGACAAGTTAAGCGATTTTATAAGAACCAAGGCCCTGCTCTCAGTTGGAGGAGGCTGCCCACTCTCAGGATAACTGTGCAAGTGTTCGTGTGTGTGCTGGAGGTGTGGAAACAGACTCCACGGATCTTTATGGGGGCACAGGTGTTCCCAGGTTAGGGATGTAGTTTAAACACCTCCACAAACCATAGAGAGGTCATCGCAAATACTTGGTTTTGGAGCCCAAACCACACTTTCCCCCGCACTCCCGCCTAGGCTTTCCATCAGGGAAGACAAGCAAAGGGATTCAATTAGAACCCAGGCGCTGCTGTCAGTTGGAGGAACTTCCCTGCACTCAGAATTCCAGAACACATTCTTAGGTGTGGGAGAGATGTGCAGCCCCACTGCACCCAGATGAATGCAGGAAAAGGTGTTCCCTTTAGGGAGAAGTCCTCTAAGAACTTCCTCAATGGATCAGGGGGCACTCACTGCTACGTGGCCTCCAAGCCTAACCCCCAGCTTTCCCTCATGGCCTGGCGTAAAAGAACACTCAGGGAACAGAAGCTAAATGATACAAATAGAATCCAGGTGCTGCTGTCTGTTTGAGGAACTTCCCCACACTCAGAATACAAGAACACATCTTCGTGTGTGTGCTGGATGTAGGGAAACAGTCAATGCATCTTTCAGGGGGCACATTTATTCCATGGTTGTGGGTTGTAGGTTAAAAACCCACATCCCATGGATAGGCTCTCGCTTATACTTGGTTTAGAGCCCAACCCCCACTTTCCCCCACTCTCCAGCCTAGGCATGCCATCAGGGAAGACAAGCTAAGGGATTCTTTTAGAACCCAGGCGCTGCTGTCATTTGGAGGAGCCTCCCCACAATCAGGATACCTGAGCACGTCTCCGTGTGTGTGCTGGCTGTGGGGAAACAGATTATACGCATCTTTATGGGGCACAGGTGTTCCAAGGTTGGGGAAGTAGTTTAAAACCCTCCACTACCCACAGAGATGCACTCGCTAATACTTGGCTTTAGAGCCCATCCCCCACCATCGCTTACTGCTAGGCCTAGGAGAACACTTAGGGAAGTCAAGCTAAGGGATTCTATTACAACCCAGGTGCTGCTGTCTGTTGGAGGAACCTCCCCACACTCAGAACCCCAGAACACTTCTTCCTGTGTGTGCTGGACGTGGGGAAACATAGCACACGCATTTTTCAGGGGTCACAGTAATTCCCAAGTTGTGGGTTGTAGTTTAAACATCTCCACTACCCATGGAGAGGCACACGCTAATACTTAGTTTTAGATCCCAAATCCCACTTTCAACCACACACTGGCCTAGGCAAACCATCAGGGAAGACAAGCAAAGGGATTCTATTCAAACCAAGACGCTGATGTCAGTTGGAGGAACTACCCCACCCTCAGGATACTGGAACCCAACCTTGTGTGGTGGGGAGATTTGAAGCCCCACTCCACGCAGATGAATGGGTGCTCAGGTGTTTCCCTTTATGGAGAATTCATCTAAATACTTCCTCAGTCCATCGGGGACACTCGCTATTATTTGGGCTCAAAGCCCAACCCCCAGGTTTCTCTCAGAGTCAGTCCTAGGGAAACACTCAGGGATTACAAGCTAAGGGATTCTATTAGAACCCAGCCGCTTCTGTCACCTGAAATTGCCAGCCCACACTCAGGATAGCAGAAAACTTCTTCATGTGTGTTCTGGTGGTGGGGATACAGAGTCCACGCTTTTTTCAAGGAGCACAGGTATTCCCATGTTGTGCGCTTTCGGTTAATAACCTCCAAATCCCATGGAGAAGCACTCGCTAATACTTGGATTTAGAGCCCTACCCACCCTATCCCCAGCACTCCGTGTCAGGCAACCAAAGAGGGTAGAGAAGTTAAGCGATTTTATAAGAACCAAGGCCCAGCTTTCAGTTGGAGGAGGCTGCCCACTCTCAGGATAACTGTGCAAGAGTCCGTGTGTGTGCTGGAGGTGTGGAAACAGACTCCACGGATCTTAATGGGGGCACAGGTGTTCCCAGGTTAGGGATGTAGTTTAAACACCTCCACAAACCATAGAGAGGTCATCGCAAATACTTGGTTTTGGAGCCCAAACCACACTTTCCCCCGCACTCCCGCCTAGGCTTTCCATCAGGGAAGACAAGCAAAGGGATTCAATTAGAACCCAGGCGCTGCTGTCAGTTGGAGGAACTTCCCTGCACTCAGAATTCCAGAACACATTCTTAGGTGTGGGAGAGATGTGCAGCCCCACTGCACCCAGATGAATGCAGGAAAAGGTGTTCCGTTTAGGGAGAAGTCCTCTAAGTACTTCCTCAATGGATCAGGGGGCACTCACTGCTATGTGGACTCCAAGCCCAACCCCCAGCTTTCCCTCATGGCCTGGTCTAAGAAAGCACTCAGTGAACAGAAGCTAAGGGATACTAATAGAAACCAGGTGCTGCTGTCAGTTTGAGGAACTTCCCCAAACTCAGAATACCAGAACACCTCTCGTGTGTGTGCTGGATGTAGGGAAACAGTCAAAGCATCTTTCAGGGGGCACATTTATTCCATGGTTGAGGGTTGTAGGTTAAAAACCCACATCCCATGGATAGGCTTTCGCTAATACTTGGTTAAGAGCCCAACCCCCACTTTCCCCCACTCTCCAGCCTAGGCATGCCATCAGGGAAGACAAGCTAAGGGATTCTTTAAGAACACAGGCGCTGCTGTCATTTGGAGGAGCCTCCCCACAATCAGGATATCTGAGCACGTCTCCGTGTGTGTGCTGGAGGTGGGGAAACAGATTCCACGCATCTTTATGGGGCACAGGTGTTCCAAGGTTGGGGAAGTAGTTTAAAACCCTCCACTACCCACAGAGATGCACTGGCTAATACTTGGCTTTAGAGCCCATCCCCCACCATCGCTTACTGCTAGGCCTAGGAAAACACTTAGGGACGTCAAGCTAAGGGATTCTATTACAACCCAGGTGCTGCTGTCTGTTGGAGGAACCTCCCCACTCTCAGAACCCCAGAACACTTCTTCCTGTGTGTGCTGGACGTGGGGAAACATAGCACACGCATTTTTCAGGGGTCACAGTAATTCCCAAGTTGTGGGTTGTAGTTTAAACATCTCCACTACCCATGGAGAGGCACACGCTAATACTTAGTTTTAGATCCCAAATCCCACTTTCAACCACACACTGGCCTAGGCAAACCATCAGGGAAGACAAGCAAAGGGATTCTATTCAAACCAAGACGCTGATGTCAGTTGGAGGAACTACCCCACCCTCAGGATACTGGAACCCAACCTTGTGTGGTGGGGAGATTTGAAGCCCCACTCCACGCAGATGAATGGGTGCTCAGGTGTTTCCCTTTATGGAGAATTCATCTAAATACTTCCTCAGTCCATCGGGGACACTCGCTACTATTTGGCCTCAAATCCCAACCCCCAGGTTTCTCTCAGAGTCAGTCCTAGGGAAACACTCACGGATTACAAGCTAAGGGATTCTATTAGAACCCAGCCGCTTCTGTCACCTGAAATTGCCAGCCCACACTCAGGATAGCAGAAAACTTCTTCATGTGTGTTCTGGTGGTGGGGATACAGAGTCCACGCTTTTTTCAAGGAGCACAGGTATTCCCATGTTGTGGGCTTTTGGTTAATAGCCTCCAAATCCCATGGAGAAGCACTCGCTAATACTTGGATTTAGAGCCCAACCCACCCTTTCCCCAGCACTCCGTATCAGGCAACCAAACAGGGTAGACAAGTTAAGCGATTTTATAAGAACCAAGGCCCTGCTCTCAGTTGGAGGAGGCTGCCCACTCTCAGGATAACTGTGCAAGTGTTCGTGTGTGTGCTGGAGGTGTGGAAACAGACTCCACGGATCTTTATGGGGGCACAGGTGTTCCCAGGTTAGGGATGTAGTTTAAAAACCTCCACAAACCATAGAGAGGTCATCGCAAATACTTGGTTTCGGAGCCCTAACCACACTTTCCCCCGCACTCCCGCCTAGGCTTTCCATCAGGGAAGACAAGCAAAGGGATTCAATTAGAACCCAGGCGCTGCTGTCAGTTGGAGGAACTTCCCTGCACTCAGAATTCCAGAACACATTCTTAGGTGTGGGAGAGATGTGCAGACCCACTGCACCCAGATGAATGCAGGAAAAGGTCTTCCCTTTAGGGAGAAGTCCTCTAAGTACTTCCTCAATGGATCAGGGGGCACTCACTGCTACGTGGCCTCCAAGCCCAACCCCCAGCTTTTCCTCATGGCCTGGGCTAAAAGAACACTCAGGGAACAGAAGCTAAGGGATACTAATAGAATCCAGGTGCTGCTGTCAGTTTGAGGACTTCCCCACACTCAGAATACCAGAACACATCTTCGTGTGTGTGCTGGATATAGGGAAACAGTCAAAGCATCTTTCAGGGGGCACATTTATTCCATGGTTGTGGGTTGTAGGTTAAAAACCCACATCCCATGGATAGGCTCTCGCTTATACTTGGTTTAGAGCCCAACACCCACTTTCCCCCACCCTCCAGCCTAGGCATGCCATCAGGGAAGTCAAGCTAAGGGATTCTTTTAGAACCCAGGCGCTGCTGTCATTTGGAGGAGCCTCCCCACAATCAGGATACCTGAGCACGTCTGCATGTTTGTGCTGGAGGTGGGGAAACAGATTCCACGCATCTTTATGGCGCACAGGTGTTCCAAGGTTGGGGAAGTAGTTTAAAACCCTCCACTACCCACAGAGATGCACTCGCTAATACTTGGCTTTAGAGCCCATCCCCCACCATCGCTTACTGCTAGGCCTAGGAAAACACTTAGGGAAGTCAAGCTAAGGGATTCTATTACAACCCAGGTGCTGCTGTCTGTTGGAGGAACTTCCCCACTCTCAGAACCCCAGAACACTTCTTCCTGTGTGTGCTGGACGTGGGGAAACATAGCACACGCATTTTTCAGGGGTCACAGTAATTCCCAAGTTGTGGGTTGTAGTTTAAACATCTCCACTACCCATGGAGAGGCACACGCTAATACTTAGTTTTAGATCCCAAATCCCACTTTCAACCACACACTGGCCTAGGCAAACCATCAGGGAAGACAAGCAAAGGGATTCTATTCAAACCAAGACGCTGATGTCAGTTGGAGGAACTACCCCACCCTCAGGATACTGGAACCCAACCTTGTGTGGTGGGGAGATTTGAAGCCCCACTCCACGCAGATGAATGGGTGCTCAGGTGTTTCCCTTTATGGAGAATTCATCTAAATACTTCCTCAGTCCATCGGGGACACTCGCTACTATTTGGCCTCAAAGCCCAACCCCCAGGTTTCTCTCAGAGTCAGTCCTAGGGAAACACTCAGGGATTACAAGCTAAGGGATTCTATTAGAACCCAGCCGCTTCTGTCACCTGAAATTGCCAGCCCACACTCAGGATAGCAGAAAACTTCTTCATGTGTGTTCTGGTGGTGGGGATACAGAGTCCACGCTTTTTTCAAGGAGCACAGGTATTCCCATGTTGTGGGCTTTTGGTTAATAACCTCCAAATCCCATGGAGAAGCACTCGCTAATACTTGGATTTAGAGCCCAACCCACCCTTTCCCCAGCACTCCGTATCAGGCAACCAAACAGGGTAGACAAGTTAAGCGATTTTATAAGAACCAAGGCCCTGCTCTCAGTTGGAGGAGGCTGCCCAATCTCAGGAAAACTGTGCAAGTGTTCGTGTGTGTGCTGGAGGTGTGGAAACAGACTCCACGGATCTTTATGGGGGCACAGGTGTTCCCAGGTTAGGGATGTAGTTTAAACACCTCCACAAACCATAGAGAGGTCATCGCAAATACTTGGTTTTGGAGCCCAAACCACACTTTCCCCCGCACTCCCGCCTAGGCTTTCCATCAGGGAAGACAAGCAAAGGGATTCAATTAGAACCCAGGCGCTGCTGTCAGTTGGAGGAACTTCCCTGCACTCAGAATTCCAGAACACATTCTTAGGTGTGGGAGAGATGTGCAGCCCCACTGCACCCAGATGAATGCAGGAAAAGGTGTTCCGTTTAGGGAGAAGTCCTCTAAGTACTTCCTCATTGGATCAGGGGGCACTCACTGCTATGTGGACTCCAAGCCCAACCCCCAGCTTTCCCTCATGGCCTGGTCTAAGAAAGCACTCAGTGAACAGAAGCTAAGGGATACTAATAGAAACCAGGTGCTGCTGTCAGTTTGAGGAACTTCCCCAAACTCAGAATACCAGAACACATCTCGTGTGTGTGCTGGATGTAGGGAAACAGTCAAAGCATCTTTCAGGGGGCACATTTATTCCATGGTTGAGGGTTGTAGGTTAAAAACCCACATCCCATGGATAGGCTTTCGCTAATACTTGGTTAAGAGCCCAACCCCCACTATCCCCCACTCTCCAGCCTAGGCATGCCATCAGGGAAGACAAGCTAAGGGATTCTTTTAGAACCCAGGCGCTGCTGTCATTTGGAGGAGCCTCCCCACAATCAGGATACCTGAGCACGTCTCCGTGTGTGTGCTGGAGGTGGGGAAACAGATTCCACGCATCTTTATGGGGCACAGGTGTTCCAAGGTTGGGGAAGTAGTTTAAAACCCTCCACTACCCACAGAGATGCACTGGATAATACTTGGCTTTAGAGCCCATCCCCCACCATCGCTTACTGCTAGGCCTAGGAAAACACTTAGGGAAGTCAAGCTAAGGGATTCTATTACAACCCAGGTGCTGCTGTCTGTTGGAGGAACCTCCCCACTCTCAGGACCCCAGAAAACTTCTTCCTGTGTGTGCTGGACGTGGGGAAACATAGCACACGCATTTTTCAGGGGTCACAGTAATTCCCAAGTTGTGGGTTGTAGTTTAAACATCTCCACTACCCATGGAGAGGCACACGCTAATACTTAGTTTTAGATCCCAAATCCCACTTTCAACCACACACTGGCCTAGGCAAACCATCAGGGAAGACAAGCAAAGGGATTCTATTCAAACCAAGACGCTGATGTCAGTTGGAGGAACTACCCCACCCTCAGGATACTGGAACCCAACCTTGTGTGGTGGGGAGATTTGAAGCCCCACTCCACGCAGATGAATGGGTGCTCAGGTGTTTCCCTTTATGGAGAATTCATCTAAATACTTCCTCAGTCCATCGGGGACACTCGCTACTATTTGGCCTCAAAGCCCAACCCCCAGGTTTCTCTCAGAGTCAGTCCTAGGGAAACACTCAGGGATTACAAGCTAAGGGATTCTATTAGAACCCAGCCGCTTCTGTCACCTGAAATTGCCAGCCCACACTCAGGATAGCAGAAAACTTCTTCATGTGTGTTCTGGTGGTGGGGATACAGAGTCCACGCTTTTTTCAAGGAGCACAGGTATTCCCATGTTGTGGGCTTTTGGTTAATAACCTCCAAATCCCATGGAGAAGCACTCGCTAATACTTGGATTTAGAGCCCAACCCACCCTTTCCCCAGCACTCCGTATCAGGCAACCAAACAGGGTAGACAAGTTAAGCGATTTTATAAGAACCAAGGCCCTGCTCTCAGTTGGAGGAGGCTGCCCACTCTCAGGATAACTGTGCAAGTGTTCGTGTGTGTGCTGGAGGTGTGGAAACAGACTCCACGGATCTTTATGGGGGCACAGGTGTTCCCAGGTTAGGGATGTAGTTTAAACACCTCCACAAACCATAGAGAGGTCATCGCAAATACTTGGTTTTGGAGCCCAAACCACACTTTCCCCCGCACTCCCGCCTAGGCTTTCCATCAGGGAAGACAAGCAAAGGGATTCAATTAGAACCCAGGCGCTGCTGTCAGTTGGAGGAACTTCCCTGCACTCAGAATTCCAGAACACATTCTTAGGTGTGGGAGAGATGTGCAGCCCCACTGCACCCAGATGAATGCAGGAAAAGGTGTTCCGTTTAGGGAGAAGTCCTCTAAGTACTTCCTCAATAGATCAGGGGGCACTCACTGCTACGTGGCCTCCAAGCCCAACCCCCAGCTTTCCCTCATGGCCTGGTCTAAGAAAACACTCAGTGAACAGAAGCTAAGGGATACTAATAGAAACCAGTTGCTGCTGTCAGTTTGAGGAACTTCCCCAAATTCAGAATACCAGAACACATCTCGTGTGTGTGCTGGATGTAGGGAAACAGTCAAAGCATCTTTCAGGGGGCACATTTATTCCATGGTTGAGGGTTGTAGGTTAAAAACCCACATCCCATGGATAGGCTCTCGCTTATACTTGGTTTAGAGCCCAACACCCACTTTCCCCCACCCTCCAGCCTAGGCATGCCATCAGGGAAGTCAAGCTAAGGGATTCTTTTAGAACCCAGGCGCTGCTGTCATTTGGAGGAGCCTCCCCACAATCAGGATACCTGAGCACGTCTGCATGTTTGTGCTGGAGGTGGGGAAACAGATTCCACGCATCTTTATGGCGCACAGGTGTTCCAAGGTTGGGGAAGTAGTTTAAAACCCTCCACTACCCACAGAGATGCACTCGCTAATACTTGGCTTTAGAGCCCATCCCACACCATCGCTTACTGCTAGGCCTAGGAAAACACTTAGGGAAGTCAAGCTAAGGGATTCTATTACAACCCAGGTGCTGCTGTCTGTTGGAGGAACCTCCCCACTCTCAGAACCCCAGAAAACTTCTTCCTGTGTGTGCTGGACGTGGGGAAACATAGCACACGCATTTTTCAGGGGTCACAGTAATTCCCAAGTTGTGGGTTGTAGTTTAAACATCTCCACTACCCATGGAGAGGCACACGCTAATACTTAGTTTTAGATCCCAAATCCCACTTTCAACCACACACTGGCCTAGGCAAACCATCAGGGAAGACAAGCAAAGGGATTCTATTCAAACCAAGACGCTGATGTCAGTTGGAGGAACTACCCCACCCTCAGGATACTGGAACCCAACCTTGTGTGGTGGGGAGATTTGAAGCCCCACTCCACGCAGATGAATGGGTGCTCAGGTGTTTCCCTTTATGGAGAATTCATCTAAATACTTCCTCAGTCCATCGGGGACACTCGCTACTATTTGGCCTCAAAGCCCAACCCCCAGGTTTCTCTCAGAGTCAGTCCTAGGGAAACACTCAGGGATTACAAGCTAAGGGATTCTATTAGAACCCAGCCGCTTCTGTCACCTGAAATTGCCAGCCCACACTCAGGATAGCAGAAAACTTCTTCATGTGTGTTCTGGTGGTGGGGATACAGAGTCCACGCTTTTTTCAAGGAGCACAGGTATTCCCATGTTGTGGGCTTTTGGTTAATAACCTCCAAATCCCATGGAGAAGCACTCGCTAATACTTGGATTTAGAGCCCAACCCACCCTTTCCCCAGCACTCCGTATCAGGCAACCAAACAGGGTAGACAAGTTAAGCGATTTTATAAGAACCAAGGCCCTGCTCTCAGTTGGAGGAGGCTGCCCAATCTCAGGAAAACTGTGCAAGTGTTCCTGTGTGTGCTGGAGGTGTGGAAACAGACTCCACGGATCTTTATGGGGGCACAGGTGTTCCCAGGTTAGGGATGTAGTTTAAACACCTCCACAAACCATAGAGAGGTCATCGCAAATACTTGGTTTTGGAGCCCAAACCACACTTTCCCCCGCACTCCCGCCTAGGCTTTCCATCAGGGAAGACAAGCAAAGGGATTCAATTAGAACCCAGGCGCTGCTGTCAGTTGGAGGAACTTCCCTGCACTCAGAATTCCAGAACACATTCTTAGGTGTGGGAGAGATGTGCAGCCCCACTGCACCCAGATGAATGCAGGAAAAGGTGTTCCGTTTAGGGAGAAGTCCTCTAAGTACTTCCTCAATGGATCAGGGGGCACTCACTGCTATGTGGACTCCAAGCCCAACCCCCAGCTTTCCCTCATGGCCTGGTCTAAGAAAGCACTCAGTGAACAGAAGCTAAGGGATACTAATAGAAACCAGGTGCTGCTGTCAGTTTGAGGAACTTCCCCAAACTCAGAATACCAGAACACCTCTCGTGTGTGTGCTGGATGTAGGGAAACAGTCAAAGCATCTTTCAGGGGGCACATTTATTCCATGGTTGAGGGTTGTAGGTTAAAAACCCACATCCCATGGATAGGCTTTCGCTAATACTTGGTTAAGAGCCCAACCCCCACTTTCCCCCACTCTCCAGCCTAGGCATGCCATCAGGGAAGACAAGCTAAGGGATTCTTTAAGAACCCAGGCGCTGCTGTCATTTGGAGGAGCCTCCCCACAATCAGGATATCTGAGCACGTCTCCGTGTGTGTGCTGGAGGTGGGGAAACAGATTCCACGCATCTTTATGGGGCACAGGTGTTCCAAGGTTGGGGAAGTAGTTTAAAACCCTCCACTACCCACAGAGATGCACTCGCTAATACTTGGCTTTAGAGCCCATCCCCCACCATCGCTTACTGCTAGGCCTAGGAAAACACTTAGGGAAGTCAAGCTAAGGGATTCTATTACAACCCAGGTGCTGCTGTCTGTTGGAGGAACCTCCCCACTCTCAGAACCCCAGAACACTTCTTCCTGTGTGTGCTGGACGTGGGGAAACATAGCACACGCATTTTTCAGGGGTCACAGTAATTCCCAAGTTGTGGGTTGTAGTTTAAACATCTCCACTACCCATGGAGAGGCACACGCTAATACTTAGTTTTAGATCCCAAATCCCACTTTCAACCACACACTGGCCTAGGCAAACCATCAGGGAAGACAAGCAAAGGGATTCTATTCAAACCAAGACGCTGATGTCAGTTGGAGGAACTACCCCACCCTCAGGATACTGGAACCCAACCTTGTGTGGTGGGGAGATTTGAAGCCCCACTCCACGCAGATGAATGGGTGCTCAGGTGTTTCCCTTTATGGAGAATTCATCTAAATACTTCCTCAGTCCATCGGGGACACTCGCTACTATTTGGCCTCAAATCCCAACCCCCAGGTTTCTCTCAGAGTCAGTCCTAGGGAAACACTCACGGATTACAAGCTAAGGGATTCTATTAGAACCCAGCCGCTTCTGTCACCTGAAATTGCCAGCCCACACTCAGGATAGCAGAAAACTTCTTCATGTGTGTTCTGGTGGTGGGGATACAGAGTCCACGCTTTTTTCAAGGAGCACAGGTATTCCCATGTTGTGGGCTTTTGGTTAATAACCTCCAAATCCCATGGAGAAGCACTCGCTAATACTTGGATTTAGAGCCCAACCCACCCTTTCCCCAGCACTCCGTATCAGGCAACCATACAGGGTAGACAAGTTAAGCGATTTTATAAGAACCAAGGCCCTGCTCTCAGTTGGAGGAGGCTGCCCACTCTCAGGATAACTGTGCAAGTGTTCGTGTGTGTGCTGGAGGTGTGGAAACAGACTCCACGGATCTTTATGGGGGCACAGGTGTTCCCAGGTTAGGGATGTAGTTTAAACACCTCCACAAACCATAGAGAGGTCATCGCAAATACTTGGTTTCGGAGCCCTAACCACACTTTCCCCCGCACTCCCGCCTAGGCTTTCCATCAGGGAAGACAAGCAAAGGGATTCAATTAGAACCCAGGCGCTGCTGTCAGTTGGAGGAACTTCCCTGCACTCAGAATTCCAGAACACATTCTTAGGTGTGGGAGAGATGTGCAGCCCCACTGCACCCAGGTGAATGCAGGAAAAGGTGTTCCCTTTAGGGAGAAGTCCTCTAAGTACTTCCTCAATGGATCAGGGGGCACTCACTGCTACGTGGCCTCCAAGCCCAACCCCCAGCTTTTCCTCATGGCCTGGGCTAAAAGAACACTCAGGGAACAGAAGCTAAGGGATACTAATAGAATCCAGGTGCTGCTGTCAGTTTGAGGACTTCCCCACACTCAGAATACCAGAACACATCTTCGTGTGTGTGCTGGATGTAGGGAAACAGTCAAAGCATCTTTCCGGAGGCACATTTATTCCATGGTTGTGGGTTGTAGGTTAAAAACCCACATCCCATGGATAGGCTCTCGCTTATACTTGGTTTAGAGCCCAACACCCACTTTCCCCCACCCTCCAGCCTAGGCATGCCATCAGGGAAGTCAAGCTAAGGGATTCTTTTAGAACCCAGGCGCTGCTGTCATTTGGAGGAGCCTCCCCACAATCAGGATACCTGAGCACGTCTGCATGTTTGTGCTAGAGGTGGGGAAACAGATTCCACGCATCTTTATGGCGCACAGGTGTTCCAAGGTTGGGGAAGTAGTTTAAAACCCTCCACTACCCACAGAGATGCACTCGCTAATACTTGGCTTTAGAGCCCATCCCACACCATCGCTTACTGCTAGGCCTAGGAAAACACTTAGGGAAGTCAAGCTAAGGGATTCTATTAGAACCCAGCCGCTTCTGTCACCTGAAATTGCCAGCCCACACTCAGGATAGCAGAAAACTTCTTCATGTGTGTTCTGGTGGTGGGGATACAGAGTCCACGCTTTTTTCAAGGAGCACAGGTATTCCCATGTTGTGGGCTTTTGGTTAAAAACCTCCAAATCCCATGGAGAAGCACTCGCTAATACTTGGATTTAGAGCCCAAACCACACTTTCCCCCGCACTCCCGCCTTGGCTTTCCATCAGGGAAGACAAGCAAAGGAATTCAATTAGATCCCAGGCGCTGCTGTCAGTTGGAGGAACTTCCCTGCACTCAGAATTCCAGAACACATTCTTAGGTGTGGGAGAGATGTGCAGCCCCACTGCACCCAGATGAATGCAGGAAAAGGTGTTCCGTTTAGGGAGAAGTCCTCTAAGTACTTCCTCAATGGATCAGGGGGCACTCACTGCTACGTGGCCTCCAAGCCCAACCCCCAGCTTTCCCTCATGGCCTGGCCTAAAAGAACACTCAGGGAACAGAAGCTAAGGGATACTAATAGAATCCAGGTGCTGCTGTCAGTTTGAGGAACTTCCCCAAACTCAGAATACCAGAACACATCTTCGTGTGTGTGCTGGATGTAGGGAAACAGTCAAAGCATCTTTCAGGGGGCACATTTATTCCATGGTTGAGGGTTGTATGTTAAAAACCCACATCCCATGGATAGGCTTTCGCTAATACTTGGTTAAGAGCCCAACTCCCACTTTCCCCCACTCTCCAGCCTAGGCATGCCATCAGGGAAGACAAGCTAAGGGATTCTTTTAGAACCCAGGCGCTGCTGTCATTTGGAGGAGCCTCCCGACAATCAGGATACGTGAGCACGTCTCCGTGTGTGTGCTGGAGGTGGGGAAACAGATTCCACGCATCTTTATGGGGCACAGGTGTTCCAAGGTTGGGGAAGTTGTTTAAAACCCTCCACTACCCACAGAGATGCACTGGCTAATACTTGGCTTTAGAGCCCATCCCCCACCATCGCTTACTGCTAGGCCTAGGAAAACACTTAGGGAAGTCAAGCTAAGGGATTCTATTACAACCCAGGTGCTGCTGTATGTTTTAGGAACCTCCGCACACTCACAACGGCAGAACACTTCTTCCTGTGTGTGCTGGACGTGGGGAAACATAGCACACGCATTTTTCAGGGGTCACAGTAATTCCCATGTTGTGGGTTGTAGTTTAAACATCTCCACTACCCATGGAGAGGCACACGCTAATACTTAGTTTTAGATCCCAAATCCCACTTTCAACCACACACTGGCCTAGGCAAACCATCAGGGAAGACAAGCAAAGGGATTCTATTAAAACCAAGACGCTGATGTCAGTTGGAGGAACTACCCCACCCTCAGGATACTGGAACCCAACCTTGTGTGGTGGGGAGATTTGAAGCCCCACTCCACGCAGATGAATGGGTGCTCAGGTGTTTCCCTTTATGGAGAATTCATCTAAATACTTCCTCAGTCCATCGGGGACACTCGCTACTATTTGGCCTCAAAGCCCAACCCCCAGGTTTCTCTCAGAGTCAGTCCTAGGGAAACACTCAGGGATTAAAAGCTAAGGGATTCTATTAGAACCCAGCCGCTTCTGTCACCTGAAATTGCCATCCCACACTCAGGATAGCAGAAAACTTCTTCATGTGTGTTCTGGTGGTGGGGATACAGAGTCCACACTTTTTTCAAGGAGCACAGGTATTCCCATGTTGTGGGCTTTTGGTTAATAACCTCCAAATCCCATGGAGAAGCACTCGCTAATACTTGGATTTAGAGCCCAACCCACCCTTTCCCCAGCACTCCGTATCAGGCAACCAAACAGGGTAGACAAGTTACGCGATTTTATAAGAACCAAGGCCCTGCTCTCAGTTGGAGGAGGCTGCCCACTCTCAGGATAACTGTGCAAGTGTTCGTGTGTGTGCTGGAGGTGTGGAAACAGACTCCACGGATCTTTATGGGGGCACAGGTGTTCCCAGGTTAGGGATGTAGTTTAAACACCTCCACAAACCATAGAGAGGTCATCGCAAATACTTGGTTTTGGAGCCCAAACCACACTTTCCCCCGCACTCCCGCCTAGGCTTTCCATCAGGGAAAACAAGCAAAGGAATTCAATTAGATCCCAGGCGCTGCTGTCAGTTGGAGGAACTTCCCTGCACTCAGAATTCCAGAACACATTCTTAGGTGTGGGAGAGATGTGCAGCCCCACTGCACCCAGATGAATGCAGGAAAAGGTGTTCCGTTTAGGGAGAAGTCCTCTAAGTACTTCCTCATTGGATCAGGGGGCACTCACTGCTACGTGGCCTCCAAGCCCAACCCCCAGCTTTCCCTCATGGCCTGGCCTAAAAAACACTAAGGGAACAGAAGCTAAGGGATACTAATAGAATCCAGGTGCTGCTGTCAGTTTGAGGAACTTCCCCACACTCAGAATACAAGAACACATCTTCGTGTGTGTGCTGGATGTAGGGAAACAGTCAAAGCATCTTTCAGGGGGCACATTTATTCCATGGTTGTGGGTTGTAGGTTAAAAACCCACATCCCATGGATAGGCTCTCGCTTATACTTGGTTTAGAGCCCAACCCCCACTTTCCCCCACTCTCCAGCCTAGGCATGCCATCAGGGAAGACAAGCTAAGGGATTCTTTTAGAACCCAGGCGCTGCTGTCATTTGGAGGAGCCTCCCCACAATCAGGATACGTGAGCAGGTCTCCGTGTGTGTGCTGCAGATGGGGAAACAGATTCCAAGCATCTTTATGGGGCACAGGTGTTCCAAGGTTGGGGAAGTAGTTTAAAACACTCCACTACCCACAGAGATGCACTCGCTAATACTTGGCTTTAGAGCCCATCCCCCACCATTGCTTACTGCTAGGCCTAGGAAAACACTTAGGGAAGTCAAGCTAAGGGATTCTATTACAACCCAGGTGCTGCTGTCTGTTGGAGGAACCTCCCCACTCTCAGAATCCCAGAACACTTCTTCCTGTGTGTGACGGACGTGGGGAAACATAGCACACGCATTTTTCAGGGGTCACAGTTATTCCCAAGTTGTGGGTTGTAGTTTAAACATCTCCACTACCCATGGAGAGGCACACGCTAATACTTAGTTTTAGATCCCAAATCCCACTTTCAACCACACACTGGCCTAGGCAAACCATCAGGGAAGACAAGCAAAGGGATTCTATTCAAACCAAGACGCTGATGTCAGTTGGAGGAACTACCCCACCCTCAGGATACTGGAACCCAACCTTGTGTGCTGGGGAGATTTGAAGCCCCACTCCACGCAGATGAATGGGTGCTCAGGTGTTTCCCTTTATGGAGAATTCATCTAAATACTTCCTCAGTCCATCGGGGACACTCGCTACTATTTGGCCTCAAAGCCCAACCCCCAGGTTTCTCTCAGAGTCAGTCCTAGGGAAACACTCAGGGATTACAAGCTAAGGGATTCTATTAGAACCCAGCCGCTTCTGTCACCTGAAATTGCCAGCCCACACTCAGGATAGCAGAAAACTTCTTCATGTGTGTTCTGGTTGTGGGGATACAGAGTCCACGCTTTTTTCAAGGAGCACAGGTATTCCCATGTTGTGGGCTTTTGGTTAATAACCTCCAAATCCCATGGAGAAGCACTCGCTAATACTTGGATTTAGAGCCCAACCCACCCTTTCCCCAGCACTCCGTATCAGGCAACCAAACAGGGTAGACAAGTTAAGCGATTTTATAAGAACCAAGGCCCTGCTCTCAGTTGGAGGAGGCTGCCCACTCTCAGGATAACTGTGCAAGTGTTCGTGTGTGTGCTGGAGGTGTGGAAACAGACTCCACGGATCTTTATGGGGGCACAGGTGTTCCCAGGTTAGGGATGTAGTTTAAACACCTCCACAAACCATAGAGAGGTCATCGCAAATACTTGGTTTTGGAGCCCAAACCACACTTTCCCCCGCACTCCCGCCTAGGCTTTCCATCAGGGAAGACAAGCAAAGGGATTCAATTAGAACCCAGGCGCTGCTGTCAGTTGGAGGAACTTCCCTGCACTCAGAATTCCAGAAAACATTCTTAGGTGTGGGAGAGATGTGCAGCCCCACTGCACCCAGATGAATGCAGGAAAAGGTGTTCCGTTTAGGGAGAAGTCCTCTAAGTACTTCCTCAATGGATCAGGGGGCACTCACTGCTACGTGGCCTCCAAGCCCAACCCCCAGCTTTCCCTCATGTCTTGGCCTAAAAGAACACTCAGGGAACAGAAGCTAAGGGATACTAATGGATTCCAGGTGCTGCTGACACTTTGAGGAACTTCCCCAAACTCAGAATACCAGAACACATCTTCGTGTGTGTGCTGCATGTAGGGAAACAGTCAAAGCATCTTTCAGGGGGCACATTTATTCCATGGTTGTGGGTTGTAGGTTAAAAACCCACATCCCATGGATAGGCTCTCGCTTATACTTGGTTTAGAGCCCAACCCCCACTTTCCCCCACACTCCAGCCTAGGCATGCCATCAGGGAAGGCAAGCTAAGGGATTCTTTTAGAACCCAGGCGCTGCTGTCATTTGGAGGAGCCTCCCCACAATCAGGATACCTGAGCACGTGTCCGTGTGTGTGCTGGAGGTGGGGAAACAGATTCCACGGATATTTATGGGGGCACAGGTGTTCCCAGGTTAGGGATGTAGTTTAAACTCCTCCACAAACCATAGAGAGGTCATCGCAAATACTTGGTTTTGGAGCCCAAACCACACTTTCCCCCGCACTCCCGCCTAGGCTTTCCATCAGGGAAGACAAGCAAAGGGATTCAATTAGAACCCAGGCGCTGCTGTCAGTTGGAGGAACTTCCCTGAACTCAGAATTCCAGAACACATTCTTAGGTGTGGGAGAGATGTGCAGCCCCACTGCACCCAGATGAATGCAGGAAAAGGTGTTCCCTTTAGGGAGAATTCCTCTAAGTATTTCCTCAAAGGATCAGGGGGCACTCACTGCTACGTGGACTCCAAGCCCAACCCCCAGCTTTCCCTCATGGCCTGGCCTAAAAGAACACTCTGGGAACAGAAGCTAAGGGATACTAATAGAATCCAGGTGCTGCTGTCAGTTTGAGGAACTTCCCCACACTCAGAATACAAGAAAACTTCTTCGCGTGTGTGCTGGATGTAGGGAAACAGTCAAAGCATCTTTCAGGGGGCACATTTATTCCATGGTTGTGGGTTGTAGGTTAAAAACCCACATCCCATGGATAGGCTCTCGCTTATACTTGGTTTAGAGCCTAACCCCCACTTTCCCCCACTCTCCAGCCTAGGCATGCCATCAGGGAAGACAAGCTAAGGGATTCTTTTAGAACCCAGGCGCTGCTGTCATTTGGAGGAGCCTCCCCACAATCAGGATACCTGAGCACGTCTCCGTGTGTGTGCTGGAGGTGGGGAAACAGATTCCACGCATCTTTATGGGGCACAGGTGTTCCAAGGTTGGGGAAGTAGTTTAAAACCCTCCACTACCCACAGAGATGCACTCGCTAATACTTGGCTTTAGAGCCCATCCCCCACCATCGCTTACTGCTAGGCCTAGGAAAACACTTAGGGAAGTCAAGCTAAGGGATTCTATTACAACCCAGGTGCTGCTGTCTGTTGGAGGAACCTCCCCACTCTCAGAACCCCAGAACACTTCTTCCTGTGTGTGCTGGACGTGGGGATACATATCACATGCATTTTTCAGGGGTCACAGTAATTCCCAAGTTGTGGGTTGTAGTTTAAACATCTCCACTACCCATGGAGAGGCACACGCTAATACTTAGTTTTAGATCCCAAATCCCACTTTCAACCACACACTGGCCTAGGCAAACCATCAGGGAAGACAAGCAAAGGGATTCTATTCAAACCAAGACGCTGATGTCAGTTGGAGGAACTACCCCACCCTCAGGATACTGGAACCCAACCTTGTGTGGTGGGGAGATTTGAAGCCCCACTCCACGCAGATGAATGGGTGCTCAGGTGTTTCCCTTTATGGAGAATTCATCTAAATACTTCCTCAGTCCATCGGGGACACTCGTTACTATTTGGCCTCAAAGCCCAACCCCCAGGTTTCTCTCAGAGTCAGTCCTAGGGAAACACTCAGGGATTACAAGCTAAGGGATTCTATTAGAACCCAGCTGCTTCTGTCACCTGAAATTGCCAGCCCACACTCAGGATAGCAGAAAACTCCTTCATGTGTGTTCTGGTGGTGGGGATACAGAGTCCACACTTTTTTCAAGGAGCACAGGTATTCCCATGTTGTGGGCATTTGGTTAATAACCTCCAAATCCCATGGAGAAGCACTCGCTAATACTTGGATTTAGAGCCCAACCCACCCTTTCCCCAGCACTCCGTATCAGGCAACCAAACAGGGTAGACAAGTTAAGCGATTTTATAAGAACCAAGGCCCTGCTCTCAGTTGGAGGAGGCTGCCCACTCTCAGGATAACTGTGTAAGTGTTCGTGTGTGTGCTGGAGGTGTGCAAACAGACTCCACGGATCTTTATGGGGGCACAGGTGTTCCCAGGTTAGGGATGTAGTTTAAACACCTCCACAAACCATAGAGAGGTCATCGCAAATACTTGGTTTTGGAGCCCAAACCACACTTTCCCCCGCACTCCCGCCTAGGCTTTCCATCAGGGAAGACAAGCAAAGGGATTCAATTAGAACCCAGGCGCTGCTGTCAGTTGGAGGAACTTCCCTGCACTCAGAATTCCAGAAAACATTCTTAGGTGTGGGAGAGATGTGCAGCCCCACTGCACCCAGATGAATGCAGGAACAGGTGTTCCGTTTAGGGAGAAATCCTCTAAGTACTTCCTCAATGGATCAGGGGGCACTCACTGCTACGTGGCCTCCAAGCCCAACCCCCAGCTTTCCCTCATGTCTTGGCCTAAAAGAACACTCAGGGAACAGAAGCTAAGGGATACTAATGGATTCCAGGTGCTGCTGACACTTTGAGGAACTTCCCCAAACTCAGAATACCAGAACACATCTTCGTGTGTGTGCTGCATGTAGGGAAACAGTCAAAGCATCTTTCAGGGGGCACATTTATTCCATGGTTGTGGGTTGTAGGTTAAAAACCCACATCCCATGGATAGGCTCTCGCTTATACTTGGTTTAGAGCCCAACCCCCACTTTCCCCCACACTCCAGCCTAGGCATGCCATCAGGGAAGGCAAGCTAAGGGATTCTTTTAGAACCCAGGCGCTGCTGTCATTTGGAGGAGCCTCCCCACAATCAGGATACCTGAGCACGTGTCCGTGTGTGTGCTGGAGGTGGGGAAACAGATTCCACGGATATTTATGGGGGCACAGGTGTTCCCAGGTTAGGGATGTAGTTTAAACTCCTCCACAAACCATAGAGAGGTCATCGCAAATACTTGGTTTTGGAGCCCAAACCACACTTTCCCCCGCACTCCCGCCTAGGCTTTCCATCAGGGAAGACAAGCAAAGGGATTCAATTAGAACCCAGGCGCTGCTGTCAGTTGGAGGAACTTCCCTGAACTCAGAATTCCAGAACACATTCTTAGGTGTGGGAGAGATGTGCAGCCCCACTGCACCCAGATGAATGCAGGAAAAGGTGTTCCCTTTAGGGAGAATTCCTCTAAGTATTTCCTCAAAGGATCAGGGGGCACTCACTGCTACGTGGACTCCAAGCCCAACCCCCAGCTTTCCCTCATGGCCTGGCCTAAAAGAACACTCTGGGAACAGAAGCTAAGGGATACTAATAGAATCCAGGTGCTGCTGTCAGTTTGAGGAACTTCCCCACACTCAGAATACAAGAAAACTTCTTCGCGTGTGTGCTGGATGTAGGGAAACAGTCAAAGCATCTTTCAGGGGGCACATTTATTCCATGGTTGTGGGTTGTAGGTTAAAAACCCACATCCCATGGATAGGCTCTCGCTTATACTTGGTTTAGAGCCTAACCCCCACTTTCCCCCACTCTCCAGCCTAGGCATGCCATCAGGGAAGACAAGCTAAGGGATTCTTTTAGAACCCAGGCGCTGCTGTCATTTGGAGGAGCCTCCCCACAATCAGGATACCTGAGCACGTCTCCGTGTGTGTGCTGGAGGTGGGGAAACAGATTCCACGCATCTTTATGGGGCACAGGTGTTCCAAGGTTGGGGAAGTAGTTTAAAACCCTCCACTACCCACAGAGATGCACTCGCTAATACTTGGCTTTAGAGCCCATCCCCCACCATCGCTTACTGCTAGGCCTAGGAAAACACTTAGGGAAGTCAAGCTAAGGGATTCTATTACAACCCAGGTGCTGCTGTCTGTTGGAGGAACCTCCCCACTCTCAGAACCCCAGAACACTTCTTCCTGTGTGTGCTGGACGTGGGGATACATATCACATGCATTTTTCAGGGGTCACAGTAATTCCCAAGTTGTGGGTTGTAGTTTAAACATCTCCACTACCCATGGAGAGGCACACGCTAATACTTAGTTTTAGATCCCAAATCCCACTTTCAACCACACACTGGCCTAGGCAAACCATCAGGGAAGACAAGCAAAGGGATTCTATTCAAACCAAGACGCTGATGTCAGTTGGAGGAACTACCCCACCCTCAGGATACTGGAACCCAACCTTGTGTGGTGGGGAGATTTGAAGCCCCACTCCACGCAGATGAATGGGTGCTCAGGTGTTTCCCTTTATGGAGAATTCATCTAAATACTTCCTCAGTCCATCGGGGACACTCGTTACTATTTGGCCTCAAAGCCCAACCCCCAGGTTTCTCTCAGAGTCAGTCCTAGGGAAACACTCAGGGATTACAAGCTAAGGGATTCTATTAGAACCCAGCCGCTTCTGTCACCTGAAATTGCCAGCCCACACTCAGGATAGCAGAAAACTCCTTCATGTGTGTTCTGGTGGTGGGGATACAGAGTCCACACTTTTTTCAAGGAGCACAGGTATTCCCATGTTGTGGGCATTTGGTTAATAACCTCCAAATCCCATGGAGAAGCACTCGCTAATACTTGGATTTAGAGCCCAACCCACCCTTTCCCCAGCACTCCGTATCAGGCAACCAAACAGGGTAGACAAGTTAAGCGATTTTATAAGAACCAAGGCCCTGCTCTCAGTTGGAGGAGGCTGCCCACTCTCAGGATAACTGTGTAAGTGTTCGTGTGTGTGCTGGAGGTGTGGAAACAGACTCCACGGATCTTTATGGGGGCACAGGTGTTCCCAGGTTAGGGATGTTGTTTAAACACCTCCACAAACCATAGCGAGGTCATCGCAAATACTTGGTTTTGGAGCCCAAACCACACTTTCCCCCGCACTCCCGCCTAGGCTTTCCATCAGGGAAGACAAGCAAAGGGATTCAATTAGAACCCAGGCGCTGCTGTCAGTTGGAGGAACTTCCCTGCACTCAGAATTCCAGAACACATTCTTAGGTGTGGGAGAGATGTGCAGCCCCAATGCACCCAGATGAATGCAGGAAAAGGTGTTCCCTTTAGGGAGAATTCCTCTAAGTACTTCCTCAATGGATCAGGGGGCACTCACTGCTACGTGGCCTCCAAGCCCAACCCCCAGCTTTCCCTAATGGCCTGGCCTAAAAGAACACTCAGGGAACAGAAGCTAAGGGATACTAATAGAATCCAGGTGCTGCTGTCAGTTTGAGGAACTTCCCCACACTCAGAATACAAGAACACTTCTTTGAGTGTGTGCTGGATGTAGGGAAACAGTCAAAGCATCTTTCAGGGGGCACATTTATTCCATGATTGTGGGTTGTAGGTTAAAAACCCACATCCCATGGATAGGCTCTCGCTTATACTTGGTTTAGAGCCCAACCCCCACTTTCCCCCACTCTCCAGCCTAGGCATGCCATCAGGGAAGACAAGCTAAGGGATTCTTTTAGAACCCAGGCGCTGCTGTCATTTGGAGGAGCCTCCCCACAATCAGGATACCGGAGCACGTCTCCGTGTGTGTGCTGGAGGTGGGGAAACAGATTCCACGCATCTTTATGGGGCACAGGTGTTCCAAGGTTGGGGAAGTAGTTTAAAACCCTTCACTACCCACAGAGATGCACTCGCTAATACTTGGCTTTAGAGCCCATCCCCCACCATCGCTTACTGCTAGGCCTAGGAAAACACTTAGGGAAGTCAAGCTAAGGGATTCTATTACAACCCAGGTGCTGCTGTCTTTTGGAGGAACCTCCCCACACTCAGAACCCCAGAACACTTCTTCCTGTGTGTGCTGGATGTGGGGAAACATAGCACACGCATTTTTCAGGGGTCACAGTAATTCCCAAGTTGTGGGTTGTAGTTTAAACATCTCCACTACCCATGGAGAGGCACACGCTAATACTTAGTTTTAGATCCCAAATCCCACTTTCAACCACACACTGGCCTAGGCAAACCATCAGGGAAGACAACAAAGGGATTCTATTCAAACCAAGACGCTGATGTCAGTTGGAGGAACTACCCCACCCTCAGGATACTGGAACCCAACCTTGTGTGGTGGGGAGATTTGAAGCCCCACTCCACGCAGATGAATGGGTGCTCAGGTGTTTCCCTTTATGGAGAATTCATCTAAATTCTTCCTCAGTCCATCGGGGACACTCGCTAATATTTGGCCTCAAAGCCCAACCCCCAGGTTTCTCTCAGAGTCAGTCCTAGGGAAACACTCAGGGATTACAAGCTAAGGGATTCTATTAGAACCCAGCCGCTTCTGTCACCTGAAATTGCCAGCCCACACTCAGGATAGCAGAAAACTCCTTCATGTGTGTTTTGGTGGTGGGGATACAGAGTCCACACTTTTTTCAAGGAGCACAGGTATTCCCATGTTGTGGGCATTTGGTTAATAACCTCCAAATCCCATGGAGAAGCACTCGCTAATACTTGGATTTAGAGCCCAACCCACCCTTTCCCCAGCACTCCGTATCAGGCAACCAAACAGGGTAGACAAGTTAAGCGATTTTATAAGAACCAAGGCCCTGCTCTCAGTTGGAGGAGGCTGCCCACTCTCAGGATAACTGTGTAAGTGTTCGTGTGTGTGCTGGAGGTGTGGAAACAGACTCCACGGATCTTTATGGGGGCACAGGTGTTCCCAGGTTAGGGATGTTGTTTAAACACCTCCACAAACCATAGCGAGGTCATCGCAAATACTTGGTTTTGGAGCCCAAACCACACTTTCCCCCGCACTCCCGCCTAGGCTTTCCATCAGGGAAGACAAGCAAAGGGATTCAATTAGAACCCAGGCGCTGCTGTCAGTTGGAGGAACTTCCCTGCACTCAGAATTCCAGAACACATTCTTAGGTGTGGGAGAGATGTGCAGCCCCAATGCACCCAGATGAATGCAGGAAAAGGTGTTCCCTTTAGGGAGAATTCCTCTAAGTACTTCCTCAATGGATCAGGGGGCACTCACTGCTACGTGGCCTCCAAGCCCAACCCCCAGCTTTCCCTAATGGCCTGGCCTAAAAGAACACTCAGGGAACAGAAGCTAAGGGATACTAATAGAATCCAGGTGCTGCTGTCAGTTTGAGGAACTTCCCCACACTCAGAATACAAGAACACTTCTTTGAGTGTGTGCTGGATGTAGGGAAACAGTCAAAGCATCTTTCAGGGGGCACATTTATTCCATGATTGTGGGTTGTAGGTTAAAAACCCACATCCCATGGATAGGCTCTCGCTTATACTTGGTTTAGAGCCCAACCCCCACTTTCCCCCACTCTCCAGCCTAGGCATGCCATCAGGGAAGACAAGCTAAGGGATTCTTTTAGAACCCAGGCGCTGCTGTCATTTGGAGGAGCCTCCCCACAATCAGGATACCGGAGCACGTCTCCGTGTGTGTGCTGGAGGTGGGGAAACAGATTCCACGCATCTTTATGGGGCACAGGTGTTCCAAGGTTGGGGAAGTAGTTTAAAACCCTTCACTACCCACAGAGATGCACTCGCTAATACTTGGCTTTAGAGCCCATCCCCCACCATCGCTTACTGCTAGGCCTAGGAAAACACTTAGGGAAGTCAAGCTAAGGGATTCTATTACAACCCAGGTGCTGCTGTCTTTTGGAGGAACCTCCCCACACTCAGAACCCCAGAACACTTCTTCCTGTGTGTGCTGGATGTGGGGAAACATAGCACACGCATTTTTCAGGGGTCACAGTAATTCCCAAGTTGTGGGTTGTAGTTTAAACATCTCCACTACCCATGGAGAGGCACACGCTAATACTTAGTTTTAGATCCCAAATCCCACTTTCAACCACACACTGGCCTAGGCAAACCATCAGGGAAGACAACAAAGGGATTCTATTCAAACCAAGACGCTGATGTCAGTTGGAGGAACTACCCCACCCTCAGGATACTGGAACCCAACCTTGTGTGGTGGGGAGATTTGAAGCCCCACTCCACGCAGATGAATGGGTGCTCAGGTGTTTCCCTTTATGGAGAATTCATCAAAATACTTCCTCAGTCCATCGGGGACACTCGCTAATATTTGGCCTCAAAGCCCAACCCCCAGGTTTCTCTCAGAGTCAGTCCTAGGGAAACACTCAGGGATTACAAGCTAAGGGATTCTATTAGAACCCAGCCGCTTCTGTCACCTGAAATTGCCAGCCCACACTCAGGATAGCAGAAAACTCCTTCATGTGTGTTTTGGTGGTGGGGATACAGAGTCCACACTTTTTTCAAGGAGCACAGGTATTCCCATGTTGTGGGCATTTGGTTAATAACCTCCAAATCCCATGGAGAAGCACTCGCTAATACTTGGATTTAGAGCCCAACCCACCCTTTCCCCAGCACTCCGTATCAGGCAACCAAACAGGGTAGACAAGTTAAGCGATTTTATAAGAACCAAGGCCCTGCTCTCAGTTGGAGGAGGCTGCCCACTCTCAGGATAACTGTGTAAGTGTTCGTGTGTGTGCTGGAGGTGTGGAAACAGACTCCACGGATCTTTATGGGGGCACAGGTGTTCCCAGGTTAGGGATGTTGTTTAAACACCTCCACAAACCATAGCGAGGTCATCGCAAATACTTGGTTTTGGAGCCCAAACCACACTTTCCCCCGCACTCCCGCCTAGGCTTTCCATCAGGGAAGACAAGCAAAGGGATTCAATTAGAACCCAGGCGCTGCTGTCAGTTGGAGGAACTTCCCTGCACTCAGAATTCCAGAACACATTCTTAGGTGTGGGAGAGATGTGCAGCCCCAATGCACCCAGATGAATGCAGGAAAAGGTGTTCCCTTTAGGGAGAATTCCTCTAAGTACTTCCTCAATGGATCAGGGGGCACTCACTGCTACGTGGCCTCCAAGCCCAACCCCCAGCTTTCCCTAATGGCCTGGCCTAAAAGAACACTCAGGGAACAGAAGCTAAGGGATACTAATAGAATCCAGGTGCTGCTGTCAGTTTGAGGAACTTCCCCACACTCAGAATACAAGAACACTTCTTTGAGTGTGTGCTGGATGTAGGGAAAAAGTCAAAGCATCTTTCAGGGGGCACATTTATTCCATGATTGTGGGTTGTAGGTTAAAAACCCACATCCCATGGATAGGCTCTCGCTTATACTTGGTTTAGAGCCCAACCCCCACTTTCCCCCACTCTCCAGCCTAGGCATGCCATCAGGGAAGACAAGCTAAGGGATTCTTTTAGAACCCAGGCGCTGCTGTCATTTGGAGGAGCCTCCCCACAATCAGGATACCGGAGCACGTCTCCGTGTGTGTGCTGGAGGTGGGGAAACAGATTCCACGCATCTTTATGGGGCACAGGTGTTCCAAGGTTGGGGAAGTAGTTTAAAACCCTTCACTACCCACAGAGATGCACTCGCTAATACTTGGCTTTAGAGCCCATCCCCCACCATCGCTTACTGCTAGGCCTAGGAAAACACTTAGGGAAGTCAAGCTAAGGGATTCTATTACAACCCAGGTGCTGCTGTCTTTTGGAGGAACCTCCCCACACTCAGAACCCCAGAACACTTCTTCCTGTGTGTGCTGGATGTGGGGAAACATAGCACACGCATTTTTCAGGGGTCACAGTAATTCCCAAGTTGTGGGTTGTAGTTTAAACATCTCCACTACCCATGGAGAGGCACACGCTAATACTTAGTTTTAGATCCCAAATCCCACTTTCAACCACACACTGGCCTAGGCAAACCATCAGGGAAGACAACAAAGGGATTCTATTCAAACCAAGACGCTGATGTCAGTTGGAGGAACTACCCCACCCTCAGGATACTGGAACCCAACCTTGTGTGGTGGGGAGATTTGAAGCCCCACTCCACGCAGATGAATGGGTGCTCAGGTGTTTCCCTTTATGGAGAATTCATCTAAATACTTCCTCAGTCCATCGGGGACACTCGCTAATATTTGGCCTCAAAGCCCAAACCCCAGGTTTCTCTCAGACTCAGTCCTAGGGAAACACTCAGGGATTACAAGCTAAGGGATTCTATTAGAACCCAGCCGCTTCTGTCACCTGAAATTGCCAGCCCACACTCAGGATAGCAGAAAACTTCTTCATGTGTGTTCTGGTGGTGGGGATACAGAGTCCACGCTTTTTTCAAGGAGCACAGGTATTCCCATGTTGTGGGCTTTTGGTTAATAACCTCCAAATCCCATGGAGAAGCACTCGCTAATACTTGGATTTAGAGCCCAACCCACCCTTTCCCCAGCACTCCGTATCAGGCAACCAAACAGGGTAGACAAGTTAAGCGAATTTATAAGAACCAAGGCCCTGCTCTCAGTTGGAGGAGGCTGCCCACTCTCAGGATAACTGTGTAAGTGTTCGTGCGTGTGCTGGAGGTGTGGAAACAGACTCCACGGATCTTTATGGGGGCACAGGTGTTCCCAGGTTAGGGATGTAGTTTAAACACCTCCACAAACCATAGCGAGGTCATCGCAAATATTTGGTTTTGGAGCCCAAACCACACTTTCCCCCGCACTCCCGCCTAGGCTTTCCATCAGGGAAGACAAGCAAAGGGATTCAATTAGAACCCAGGTGCTGCTGTCAGTTGGAGGAACTTCCCTGCACTCAGAATTCCAGAACACATTCTTAGGTGTGGGAGAGATGTGCAGCCCCACTGCACCCAGATGAATGCAGGAAAATGTGTTCCGTTTAGGGAGAAGTCCTCTAAGTACTTCCTCAATGGATCAGGGAGCACTCACTGCTACGTGGCCTCCAAGCCCAACCCCCAGCTTTCCCTAATGGCCTGGCCTAAAAGAACACTCAGGGAACAGAAGCTAAGGGATACTAATAGAATCCAGGTGCTGCTGTCAGTTTGAGGAACTTCCCCACACTCAGAATACAAGAACACTTCTTTGAGTGGGTGCTGGATGTAGGGAAACAGTCAAAGCATCTTTCAGGGGGCACATTTATTCCATGATTGTGGGTTGTAGGTTAAAAACCCACATCCCATGGATAGGCTCTCGCTTATACTTGGTTTAGAGCCCAACCCCCACTTTCCCCCACTCTCCAGCCTAGGCATGCCATCAGGGAAGACAAGCTAAGGGATTCTTTTAGAACCCAGGCGCTGCTGTCATTTGGAGGAGCCTCCCCACAATCAGGATACCTGAGCACGTCTCCGTGTGTGTGCTGGAGGTGGGGAAACAGATTCCACGCATCTTTATGGGGCACAGGTGTTCCAAGGTTGGGGAAGTAGTTTAAAACCCTCCACTACCCACAGAGATGCACTCGCTAATACTTGGCTTTAGAGCCCATCCCCCACCATCGCTTACTGCTAGGCCTAGGAAAACACTTAGGGAAGTCAAGCTAAGGGATTCTATTACAACCCAGGTGCTGCTGTCTGTTGGAGGAACCTCCCCACACTCAGAACCCCAGAACACTTCTTCCTGTGTGTGCTGGACGTGGGGAAACATAGCACACGCATTTTTCAGGGGTCACATTAATTACCAAGTTGTGGGTTGTAGTTTAAACATCTCCACTACCCATGGAGAGGCACACGCTAATACTTAGTTTTAGATCCCAAATCCCACTTTCAACCACACACTGGCCTAGGCAAACCATCAGGGAAGACAAGCAAAGGGATTCTATTAAAACCAAGACGCTGATGTCAGTTGGAGGAACTACCCCACCCTCAGGATACTGGAACCCAACCTTGTGTGGTGGGGAGATTTGAAGCCCCACTCCACGCAGATGAATGGGTGCTCAGGTGTTTCCATTTATGGAGAATTCATCTAAATACTTCCTCAGTCCATCGGGGACACTCGCTACTATTTGGCCTCAAAGCCCAACCCCCAGGTTTCTCTCAGACTCAGTCCTAGGGAAACACTCAGGGATTACAAGCTAAGGGATTCTATTAGAACCCAGCCACTTCTGTCACCGGAAATTGCCAGCCCACACTCAGGATAGCAGAAAACTTCTTCATGTGTGTTCTGGTGGTGGGGATACAGAGTCCACGCTTTTTTCAAGGAGCACAGGTATTCCCATGTTGTGGGCTTTTGGTTAATAACCTCCAAATCCCATGGAGAAGCACTCGCTAATACTTGGATTTAGAGCCCAACCCACCCTTTCCCCAGCACTCCGTATCAGGCAACCAAACAGGGTAGACAAGTTACGCGATTTTATAAGAACCAAGGCCCTGCTCTCAGTTGGAGGAGGCTGCCCACTCTCAGGATAACTGTGCAAGTGTTCGTGTGTGTGCTGGAGGTGTGGAAACAGACTCCACGGATCTTTATGGGGGCACAGGTGTTCCCAGGTTAGAGATGTAGTTTAAACACCTCCACAAACCATAGAGAGGTCATCGCAAATACTTGGTTTTGGAGCCCAAACCACACTTTCCCCCGCACTCGTGCCTAGGCTTTCCATCAGGGAAGACAAGCAAAGGGATTCAATTAGAACCCAGGCGCTGCTGTCAGTTGGAGGAACTTCCCTGCACTCAGAATTCCAGAACACATTCTTAGGTGTGGGAGAGTTGTGCAGCCCCACTGCACCCAGATGAATGGAGGAAAAGGTGTTCCGTTTAGGGAGAAGTCCTCTAAGTACTTCCTCAATGGATCAGGGGGCACTCACTGCTACGTGGCCTCCAAGCCCAACCCCCAGCTTTCCCTCATGGCCTGGCCTAAGAGAACACTCAGGGAACAGAAGCTAAGGGATACTAATAGAATCCAGGTGCTGCTGTCAGTTTGAGGAACTTCCCCAAACTCAGAATACCAGAACACATCTTCGTGTGTGTGCTGGATGTAGGGAAACAGTCAAAGCATCTTTAAGGGGGCACATTTATTCCATGGTTGTGGGTTATAGGTTAAAAACCCAGATCCCATGGATAGGCTTTCGCTAATACTTGGTTAAGAGCCCAACCCCCACTTTCCCCCACTCTCCAGCCTAGGCATGCCATCAGGGATGACAAGCTAAGGGATTCTTTTAGAACCCAGGCGCTGCTGTCATTTGGAGGAGCCTCCCCACAATCAGGATACCTGAGCACGTCTCCGTGTGTGTGCTGGAGGTGGGGAAACAGATTCCACGCATCTTTATGGGGCACAGGTGTTCCAAGGTTGGGGAAGTTGTTTAAAACCCTCCACTACCCACAGAGTTGCACTCGCTAATACTTGGCTTTAGAGCCCATCCCCCACCATCGCTTACTGCTAGGCCTAGGAAAACACTTAGGGAAGTCAAGCTAAGGGATTCTATTACAACCCAGGTGCTGCTGTCTGTTGGAGGAACCTCCCCACACTCAGAACCCCAGAACACTTCTTCCTGTGTGTGCTGGACGTGGGGAAACATAGCACACGCATTTTTCAGGGGTCACAGTAATTCCCAAGTTGTGGGTTGTAGTTTAAACATCTCCACTACCCATGGAGAGGCACACGCTAATACTTAGTTTTAGATCCCAAATCCCACTTTCAACCACACACTGGCCTAGGCAAACCATCAGGGAAGACAAGCAAAGGGATTCTATTAAAACCAAGACGCTGATATCAGTTGGAGGAACTACCCCACCCTCAGGATACTGGAACCCAACCTTGTGTGGTGGGGAGAATTGAAGCCCCACTCCACGCAGATGAATGGGTGCTCAGGTGTTTCCCTTTATGGAGAATTCATCTAAATACTTCCTCAGTCCATCGGGGACACTCGCTACTATTTGGCCTCAAAGCCCAACCCCCAGGTTTCTTTCAGACTCAGTCCTAGGGAAACACTCAGGGATTACAAGCTAAGGGATTCTATTAGAACCCAGCCGCTTCTGTCACCTGAAATTGCCAGCCCACACTCAGGATAGCAGAGAACTTCTTCATGTGTGTTCTGGTGGTGGGGATACAGAGTCCACGCTTTTTTCAAGGAGCACAGGTATTCCCATGTTGTGGGCTTTTGGATAATAACCTCCAAATCCCATGGAGAAGCACTCGCTAATACTTGGATTTAGAGCCCAAACCACACTTTCCCCCGCACTCCCGCCTAGGCTTTCCATCAGGGAAGACAAGCAAGGGAATTCAATTAGATCCCAGGCGCTGCTGTCAGTTGGAGGAACTTCCCTGCACTCAGAATTCCAGAACACATTCTTAGGTGTGGGAGAGATGTGCAGCCCCACTGCACCCAGATGAATGCAGGAAAAGGTGTTCCGTTTAGGGAGAAGTCCTCTAAGTACTTCCTCAATGGATCAGGGGGCACTCACTGCTACGTGGCCTCCAAGCCCAACCCCCAGCTTTCCCTCATGGCCTGGCCTAAAAGAACACTCAGGGAACAGAAGCTAAGGGATACTAATAGAATCCAGGTGCTGCTGTCAGTTTGAGGAACTTCCCCAAACTCAGAATACCAGAACACATCTTCGTGTGTGTGCTGGATGTAGGGAAACAGTCAAAGCATCTTTCAGGGGGCACATTTATTCCATGGTTGAGGGTTGTATGTTAAAAACCCACATCCCATGGATAGGCTTTCGCTAATACTTGGTTAAGAGCCCAACCCCCACTTTCCCCCACTCTCCAGCCTAGGCATGCAATCAGGGAAGACAAGCTAAGGGATTCTTTTAGAACCCAGGCGCTGCTGTCATTTGGAGGAGCCTCCCGACAATCAGGATACGTGAGCACGTCTCCGTGTGTGTGCTGGAGGTGGGGAAACAGATTCCACGCATCTTTATGGGGCACAGGTGTTCCAAGGTTGGGGAAGTTGTTTAAAACCCTCCACTACCCACAGAGATGCACTGGCTAATACTTGGCTTTAGAGCCCATCCCCCACCATCGCTTACTGCTAGGCCTAGGAAAACACTTAGGGAAGTCAAGCTAAGGGATTCTATTACAACCCAGGTGCTGCTGTATGTTTTAGGAACCTCCGCACACTCACAACGGCAGAACACTTCTTCCTGTGTGTGCTGGACGTGGGGAAACATAGCACACGCATTTTTCAGGGGTCACAGTAATTCCCATGTTGTGGGTTGTAGTTTAAACATCTCCACTACCCATGGAGAGGCACACGCTAATACTTAGTTTTAGATCCCAAATCCCACTTTCAACCACACACTGGCCTAGGCAAACCATCAGGGAAGACAAGCAAAGGGATTCTATTAAAACCAAGACGCTGATGTCAGTTGGAGGAACTACCCCACCCTCAGGATACTGGAACCCAACCTTGTGTGGTGGGGAGATTTGAAGCCCCACTCCACGCAGATGAATGGGTGCTCAGGTGTTTCCCTTTATGGAGAATTCATCTAAATACTTCCTCAGTCCATCGGGGACACTCGCTACTATTTGGCCTCAAAGCCCAACCCCCAGGTTTCTCTCAGAGTCAGTCCTAGGGAAACACTCAGGGATTAAAAGCTAAGGGATTCTATTAGAACCCAGCCGCTTCTGTCACCTGAAATTGCCATCCCACACTCAGGATAGCAGAAAACTTCTTCATGTGTGTTCTGGTGGTGGGGATACAGAGTCCACACTTTTTTCAAGGAGCACAGGTATTCCCATGTTGTGGGCTTTTGGTTAATAACCTCCAAATCCCATGGAGAAGCACTCGCTAATACTTGGATTTAGAGCCCAACCCACCCTTTCCCCAGCACTCCGTATCAGGCAACCAAACAGGGTAGACAAGTTACGCGATTTTATAAGAACCAAGGCCCTGCTCTCAGTTGGAGGAGGCTGCCCACTCTCAGGATAACTGTGCAAGTGTTCGTGTGTGTGCTGGAGGTGTGGAAACAGACTCCACGGATCTTTATGGGGGCACAGGTGTTCCCAGGTTAGGGATGTAGTTTAAACACCTCCACAAACCATAGAGAGTTCATCGCCAATACTTGGTTTTGGAGCCCAGACCACACTTTCCCCCGCACTCCCGCCTAGGCTTTCCATCAGGGAAAACAAGCAAAGGAATTCAATTAGATCCCAGGCACTGCTGTCAGTTGGAGGAACTTCCCTGCACTCAGAATTCCAGAACACATTCTTAGGTGTGGGAGAGATGTGCAGCCCCACTGCACCCAGATGAATGCAGGAAAAGGTGTTCCGTTTAGGGAGAAGTCCTCTAAGTACTTCCTCAATGGATCAGGGGGCACTCACTGCTACGTGGCCTCCAAGCCCAACCCCCAGCTTTCCCTCATGGCCTGGCCTAAAAAACACTAAGGGAACAGAAGCTAAGGGATACTAATAGAATCCAGGTGCTGCTGTCAGTTTGAGGAACTTCCCCACACTCAGAATACAAGAACACATCTTCGTGTGTGTGCTGGATGTAGGGAAACAGTCAAAGCATCTTTCAGGGGGCACATTTATTCCATGGTTGTGGGTTGTAGGTTAAAAACCCACATCCCATGGATAGGCTCTCGCTTATACTTGGTTTAGAGCCCAACCCCCACTTTCCCCCACTCTCCAGCCTAGGCATGCCATCAGGGAAGACAAGCTAAGGGATTCTTTTAGAACCCAGGCGCTGCTGTCATTTGGAGGAGCCTCCCCACAATCAGGATACGTGAGCAGGTCTCCGTGTGTGTGCTGCAGGTGGGGAAACAGATTCCAAGCATCTTTATGGGGCACAGGTGTTCCAAGGTTGGGGAAGTAGTTTAAAACACTCCACTACCCACAGAGATGCACTCGCTAATACTTGGCTTTAGAGCCCATCCCCCACCATCGCTTACTGCTAGGCCTAGGAAAACACTTAGGGAAGTCAAGCTAAGGGATTCTATTACAACCCAGGTGCTGCTGTCTGTTGGAGGAACCTCCCCACTCTCAGAATCCCAGAACACTTCTTCCTGTGTGTGACGGACGTGGGGAAACATAGCACACGCATTTTTCAGGGGTCACAGTTATTCCCAAGTTGTGGGTTGTAGTTTAAACATCTCCACTACCCATGGAGAGGCACACGCTAATACTTAGTTTTAGATCCCAAATCCCACTTTCAACCACACACTGGCCTAGGCAAACCATCAGGGAAGACAAGCAAAGGGATTCTATTCAAACCAAGACGCTGATGTCAGTTGGAGGAACTACCCCACCCTCAGGATACTGGAACCCAACCTTGTGTGGTGGGGAGATTTGAAGCCCCACTCCACGCAGATGAATGGGTGCTCAGGTGTTTCCCTTTATGGAGAATTCATCTAAATACTTCCTCAGTCCATCGGGGACACTCGCTACTATTTGGCCTCAAAGCCCAACCCCCAGGTTTCTCTCAGAGTCAGTCCTAGGGAAACACTCAGGGATTACAAGCTAAGGGATTCTATTAGAACCCAGCCGCTTCTGTCACCTGAAATTGCCAGCCCACACTCAGGATAGCAGAAAACTTCTTCATGTGTGTTCTGGTTGTGGGGATACAGAGTCCACGCTTTTTTCAAGGAGCACAGGTATTCCCATGTTGTGGGCTTTTGGTTAATAACCTCCAAATCCCATGGAGAAGCACTCGCTAATACTTGGATTTAGAGCCCAACCCACCCTTTCCCCAGCACTCCGTATCAGGCAACCAAACAGGGTAGACAAGTTAAGCGATTTTATAAGAACCAAGGCCCTGCTCTCAGTTGGAGGAGGCTGCCCACTCTCAGGATAACTGTGCAAGTGTTCGTGTGTGTGCTGGAGGTGTGGAAACAGACTCCACGGATCTTTATGGGGGCACAGGTGTTCCCAGGTTAGGGATGTAGTTTAAACACCTCCACAAACCATAGAGAGGTCATCGCAAATACTTGGTTTTGGAGCCCAAACCACACTTTCCCCCGCACTCCCGCCTAGGCTTTCCATCAGGGAAGACAAGCAAAGGGATTCAATTAGAACCCAGGCGCTGCTGTCAGTTGGAGGAACTTCCCTGAACTCAGAATTCCAGAACACATTCTTAGGTGTGGGAGAGATGTGCAGCCCCACTGCACCCAGATGAATGCAGGAAAAGGTGTTCCCTTTAGGGAGAATTCCTCTAAGTATTTCCTCAAAGGATCAGGGGGCACTCACTGCTACGTGGACTCCAAGCCCAACCCCCAGCTTTCCCTCATGGCCTGGCCTAAAAGAACACTCTGGGAACAGAAGCTAAGGGATACTAATAGAATCCAGGTGCTGCTGTCAGTTTGAGGAACTTCCCCACACTCAGAATACAAGAAAACTTCTTCGCGTGTGTGCTGGATGTAGGGAAACAGTCAAAGCATCTTTCAGGGGGCACATTTATTCCATGGTTGTGGGTTGTAGGTTAAAAACCCACATCCCATGGATAGGCTCTCGCTTATACTTGGTTTAGAGCCTAACCCCCACTTTCCCCCACTCTCCAGCCTAGGCATGCCATCAGGGAAGACAAGCTAAGGGATTCTTTTAGAACCCAGGCGCTGCTGTCATTTGGAGGAGCCTCCCCACAATCAGGATACCTGAGCACGTCTCCGTGTGTGTGCTGGAGGTGGGGAAACAGATTCCACGCATCTTTATGGGGCACAGGTGTTCCAAGGTTGGGGAAGTAGTTTAAAACCCTCCACTACCCACAGAGATGCACTCGCTAATACTTGGCTTTAGAGCCCATCCCCCACCATCGCTTACTGCTAGGCCTAGGAAAACACTTAGGGAAGTCAAGCTAAGGGATTCTATTACAACCCAGGTGCTGCTGTCTGTTGGAGGAACCTCCCCACTCTCAGAACCCCAGAACACTTCTTCCTGTGTGTGCTGGACGTGGGGATACATATCACATGCATTTTTCAGGGGTCACAGTAATTCCCACGTTGTGGGTTGTAGTTTAAACATCTCCACTACCCATGGAGAGGCACACGCTAATACTTAGTTTTAGATCCCAAATCCCACTTTCAACCACACACTGGCCTAGGCAAACCATCAGGGAAGACAAGCAAAGGGATTCTATTCAAACCAAGACGCTGATGTCAGTTGGAGGAACTACCCCACCCTCAGGATACTGGAACCCAACCTTGTGTGGTGGGGAGATTTGAAGCCCCACTCCACGCAGATGAATGGGTGCTCAGGTGTTTCCCTTTATGGAGAATTCATCTAAATACTTCCTCAGTCCATCGGGGACACTCGTTACTATTTGGCCTCAAAGCCCAACCCCCAGGTTTCTCTCAGAGTCAGTCCTAGGGAAACACTCAGGGATTACAAGCTAAGGGATTCTATTAGAACCCAGCCGCTTCTGTCACCTGAAATTGCCAGCCCACACTCAGGATAGCAGAAAACTCCTTCATGTGTGTTCTGGTGGTGGGGATACAGAGTCCACACTTTTTTCAAGGAGCACAGGTATTCCCATGTTGTGGGCATTTGGTTAATAACCTCCAAATCCCATGGAGAAGCACTCGCTAATACTTGGATTTAGAGCCCAACCCACCCTTTCCCCAGCACTCCGTATCAGGCAACCAAACAGGGTAGACAAGTTAAGCGATTTTATAAGAACCAAGGCCCTGCTCTCAGTTGGAGGAGGCTGCCCACTCTCAGGATAACTGTGTAAGTGTTCGTGTGTGTGCTGGAGGTGTGGAAACAGACTCCACGGATCTTTATGGGGGCACAGGTGTTCCCAGGTTAGGGATGTAGTTTAAACACCTCCACAAACCATAGAGAGGTCATCGCAAATACTTGGTTTTGGAGCCCAAACCACACTTTCCCCCGCACTCCCGCCTAGGCTTTCCATCAGGGAAGACAAGCAAAGGGATTCAATTAGAACCCAGGCGCTGCTGTCAGTTGGAGGAACTTCCCTGCACTCAGAATTCCAGAAAACATTCTTAGGTGTGGGAGAGATGTGCAGCCCCACTGCACCCAGATGAATGCAGGAAAAGGTGTTCCGTTTAGGGAGAAGTCCTCTAAGTACTTCCTCAATGGATCAGGGGGCACTCACTGCTACGTGGCCTCCAAGCCCAACCCCCAGCTTTCCCTCATGGCCTGGCCTAAAAGAACACTCAGGGAACAGAAGCTAAGGGATACTAATGGATTCCAGGTGCTGCTGACACTTTGAGGAACTTCCCCAAACTCAGAATACCAGAACACATCTTCGTGTGTGTGCTGCATCTAGGGAAACAGTCAAAGCATCATTCAGGGGGCACATTTATTCCATGGTTGTGGGTTGTAGGTTAAAAACCCACATCCCATGGATAGGCTCTCGCTTATACTTGGTTTAGAGCCCAACCCCCACTTTCCCCCACACTCCAGCCTAGGCATGCCATCAGGGAAGGGAAGCTAAGGGATTCTTTTAGAACCCAGGCGCTGCTGTCATTTGGAGGAGCCTCCCCACAATCAGGATACCTGAGCACGTGTCCGTGTGTGTGCTGGAGGTGGGGAAACAGATTCCACGGATATTTATGGGGGCACAGGTGTTCCCAGGTTAGGGATGTAGTTTAAACACCTCCACAAACCATAGAGAGGTCATCGCAAATACTTGGTTTTGGAGCCCAAACCACACTTTCCCCCGCACTCCCGCCTAGGCTTTCCATCAGGGAAGACAAGCAAAGGGATTCAATTAGAACCCAGGCGCTGCTGTCAGTTGGAGGAACTTCCCTGAACTCAGAATTCCAGAACACATTCTTAGGTGTGGGAGAGATGTGCAGCCCCACTGCACCCAGATGAATGCAGGAAAAGGTGTTCCCTTTAGGGAGAATTCCTCTAAGTATTTCCACAAAGGATCAGGGGGCACTCACTGCTACGTGGACTCCAAGCCCAACCCCCAGCTTTCCCTCATGGCCTGGCCTAAAAGAACACTCTGGGAACAGAAGCAAAGGGATACTAATAGAATCCAGGTGCTGCTGTCAGTTTGAGGAACTTCCCCACACTCAGAATACAAGAAAACTTCTTCGCGTGTGTGCTGGATGTAGGGAAACAGTCAAAGCATCTTTCAGGGGGCACATTTATTCCATGGTTGTGGGTTGTAGGTTAAAAACCCACATCCCATGGATAGGCTCTCGCTTATACTTGGTTTAGAGCCTAACCCCCACTTTCCCCCACTCTCCAGCCTAGGCATGCCATCAGGGAAGACAAGCTAAGGGATTCTTTTAGAACCCAGGCGCTGCTGTCATTTGGAGGAGCCTCCCCACAATCAGGATACCTGAGCACGTCTCCGTGTGTGTGCTGGAGGTGGGGAAACAGATTCCACGCATCTTTATGGGGCACAGGTGTTCCAAGGTTGGGGAAGTAGTTTAAAACCCTCCACTACCCACAGAGATGCACTCGCTAATACTTGGCTTTAGAGCCCATCCCCCACCATCGCTTACTGCTAGGCCTAGGAAAACACTTAGGGAAGTCAAGCTAAGGGATTCTATTACAACCCAGGTGCTGCTGTCTGTTGGAGGAACCTCCCCACTCTCAGAACCCCAGAACACTTCTTCCTGTGTGTGCTGGACGTGGGGATACATATCACATGCATTTTTCAGGGGTCACAGTAATTCCCAAGTTGTGGGTTGTAGTTTAAACATCTCCACTACCCATGGAGAGGCACACGCTAATACTTAGTTTTAGATCCCAAATCCCACTTTCAACCACACACTGGCCTAGGCAAACCATCAGGGAAGACAAGCAAAGGGATTCTATTCAAACCAAGACGCTGATGTCAGTTGGAGGAACTACCCCACCCTCAGGATACTGGAACCCAACCTTGTGTGGTGGGGAGATTTGAAGCCCCACTCCACGCAGATGAATGGGTGCTCAGGTGTTTCCCTTTATGGAGAATTCATCTAAATACTTCCTCAGTCCATCGGGGACACTCGTTACTATTTGGCCTCAAAGCCCAACCCCCAGGTTTCTCTCAGAGTCAGTCCTAGGGAAACACTCAGGGATTACAAGCTAAGGGATTCTATTAGAACCCAGCCGCTTCTGTCACCTGAAATTGCCAGCCCACACTCAGGATAGCAGAAAACTCCTTCATGTGTGTTCTGGTGGTGGGGATACAGAGTCCACACTTTTTTCAAGGAGCACAGGTATTCCCATGTTGTGGGCATTTGGTTAATAACCTCCAAATCCCATGGAGAAGCACTCGCTAATACTTGGATTTAGAGCCCAACCCACCCTTTCCCCAGCACTCCGTATCAGGCAACCAAACAGGGTAGACAAGTTACGCGATTTTATAAGAACCAAGGCCCTGCTCTCAGTTGGAGGAGGCTGCCCACTCTCAGGATAACTGTGCAAGTGTTCGTGTGTGTGCTGGAGGTGTGGAAACAGACTCCACGGATCTTTATGGGGGCACAGGTGTTCCCAGGTTAGGGATGTTGTTTAAACACCTCCACAAACCATAGCGAGGTCATCGCAAATACTTGGTTTTGGAGCCCAAACCACACTTTCCCCCGCACTCCCGCCTAGGCTTTCCATCAGGGAAGACAAGCAAAGGGATTCAATTAGAACCCAGGCGCTGCTGTCAGTTGGAGGAACTTCCCTGCACTCAGAATTCCAGAACACATTCTTAGGTGTGGGAGAGATGTGCAGCCCCAATGCACCCAGATGAATGCAGGAAAAGGTGTTCCCTTTAGGGAGAATTCCTCTAAGTACTTCCTCAATGGATCAGGGGGCACTCACTGCTACGTGGCCTCCAAGCCCAACCCCCAGCTTTCCCTAATGGCCTGGCCTAAAAGAACACTCAGGGAACAGAAGCTAAGGGATACTAATAGAATCCAGGTGCTGCTGTCAGTTTGAGGAACTTCCCCACACTCAGAATACAAGAACACTTCTTTGAGTGTGTGCTGGATCTAGGGAAACAGTCAAAGCATCTTTCAGGGGGCACATTTATTCCATGATTGTGGGTTGTAGGTTAAAAACCCACATCCCATGGATAGGCTCTCGCTTATACTTGGTTTAGAGCCCAACCCCCACTTTCCCCCACTCTCCAGCCTAGGCATGCCATCAGGGAAGACAAGCTAAGGGATTCTTTTAGAACCCAGGCGCTGCTGTCATTTGGAGGAGCCTCCCCACAATCAGGATACCTGAGCACGTCTCCGTGTGTGTGCTGGAGGTGGGGAAACAGATTCCACGCATCTTTATGGGGCACAGGTGTTCCAAGGTTGGGGAAGTAGTTTAAAACCCTTCACTACCCACAGAGATGCACTCGCTAATACTTGGCTTTAGAGCCCATCCCCCACCATCGCTTACTGCTAGGCCTAGGAAAACACTTAGGGAAGTCAAGCTAAGGGATTCTATTACAACCCAGGTGCTGCTGTCTTTTGGAGGAACCTCCCCACACTCAGAACCCCAGAACACTTCTTCCTGTGTGTGCTGGATGTGGGGAAACATAGCACACGCATTTTTCAGGGGTCACAGTAATTCCCAAGTTGTGGGTTGTAGTTTAAACATCTCCACTACCCATGGAGAGGCACACGCTAATACTTAGTTTTAGATCCCAAATCCCACTTTCAACCACACACTGGCCTAGGCAAACCATCAGGGAAGACAACAAAGGGATTCTATTCAAACCAAGACGCTGATGTCAGTTGGAGGAACTACCCCACCCTCAGGATACTGGAACCCAACCTTGTGTGGTGGGGAGATTTGAAGCCCCACTCCACGCAGATGAATGGGTGCTCAGGTGTTTCCCTTTATGGAGAATTCATCTAAATACTTCCTCAGTCCATCGGGGACACTCGCTAATATTTGGCCTCAAAGCCCAAACCCCAGGTTTCTCTCAGAGTCAGTCCTAGGGAAACACTCAGGGATTACAAGCTAAGGGATTCTATTAGAACCCAGCCGCTTCTGTCACCTGAAATTGCCAGCCCACACTCAGGATAGCAGAAAACTCCTTCATGTGTGTTTTGGTGGTGGGGATACAGAGTCCACACTTTTTTCAAGGAGCACAGGTATTCCCATATTGTGGGCATTTGGTTAATAACCTCCAAATCCCATGGAGAAGCACTCGCTAATACTTGGATTTAGAGCCCAACCCACCCTTTCCCCAGCACTCCGTATCAGGCAACCAAACAGGGTAGACAAGTTAAGCGATTTTATAAGAACCAAGGCCCTGCTCTCAGTTGGAGGAGGCTGCCCACTCTCAGGATAACTGTGTAAGTGTTCGTGTGTGTGCTGGAGGTGTGGAAACAGACTCCACGGATCTTTATGGGGGCACAGGTGTTCCCAGGTTAGGGATGTTGTTTAAACACCTCCACAAACCATAGCGAGGTCATCGCAAATACTTGGTTTTGGAGCCCAAACCACACTTTCCCCCGCACTCCCGCCTAGGCTTTCCATCAGGGAAGACAAGCAAAGGGATTCAATTAGAACCCAGGCGCTGCTGTCAGTTGGAGGAACTTCCCTGCACTCAGAATTCCAGAACACATTCTTAGGTGTGGGAGAGTTGTGCAGCCCCACTGAACCCAGATGAATGGAGGAAAAGGTGTTCCGTTTAGGGAGAAGTCCTCTAAGTACTTCCTCAATGGATCAGGGGGCACTCACTGCTACGTGGCCTCCAAGCCCAACCCCCAGCTTTCCCTCATGGCCTGGCCTAAAAGAACACTCATAGAACAGAAGCTAAGGGATACTAATAGAATCCAGGTGCTGCTGTCAGTTTGAGGAACTTCCCCACACTCAGAATACAAGAACACTTCTTCGCGTGTGTGCTGGATGTAGGGAAACAGTCAAAGCATCTTTCAGGGGGCACATTTATTCCATGGTTGTGGGTTGTAGGTTAAAAACCCACATCCCATGGATAGGCTCTCGCTTATACTTGGTTTAGAGCCCAACCCCCACTTTCCCCCACTCTCCAGCCTAGGCATGCCATCAGGGAAGACAAGCTAAGGGATTCTTTTAGAACCCAGGCGCTGCTGTCATTTGGAGGAGCCTCCCCACAATCAGGATACCTGAGCACGTCTCCGTGTGTGTGCTGGAGGTGGGGAAACAGATTCCACGCATCTTTATGGGGCACAGGTGTTCCAAGGTTGGGGAAGTAGTTTAAAACCCTCCACTACCCACAGAGATGCACTCGCTAATACTTGGCTTTAGAGCCCATCCCCCACCATCGCTTACTGCTAGGCCTAGGAAAACACTTAGGGAAGTCAAGCTAAGGGATTCTATTACAACCCAGGTGCTGCTGTCTGTTGGAGGAACTTCCCCACTCTCAGGACCCCAGAACACTTCTTCCTGTGTGTGCTGGACGTGGGGAAACATAGCACACGCATTTTTCAGGGGTCAAAGTAATTCCCAAGTTGTGGGTTGTAGTTTAAACATCTCCACTACCCATGGAGAGGCACACGCTAATACTTAGTTTTAGATCCCAAATCCCACTTTCAACCACACACTGGCCTAGGCAAACCATCAGGGAAGACAAGCAAAGGGATTCTATTCAAACCAAGACGCTGATGTCAGTTGGAGGAACTACCCCACCCTCAGGATACTGGAACCCAACCTTGTGTGGTGGGGAGATTTGAAGCCCCACTCCACGCAGATGAATGGGTGCTCAGGTGTTTCCCTTTATGGAGAATTCATCTAAATACTTCCTCAGTCCATCGGGGACACTCGCTACTATTTGGCCTCAAAGCCCAACCCCCAGGTTTCTCTCAGAGTCAGTCCTAGGGAAACACTCAGGGATTACAAGCTAAGGGATTCTATTAGAACCCAGCCGCTTCTGTCACCTGAAATTGCCAGCCCACACTCAGGATAGCAGAAAACTTCTTCATGTATGTTCTGGTGTTGGGAATACAGAGTCCACGCTTTTTTCAAGGAGCACAGGTATTCCCATGTTGTGGGCTTTTGGTTAATAACCTCCAAATCCCATGGAGAAGCACTCGCTAATACTTGGATTTAGAGCCCAACCCACCCTTTCCCCAGCACTCCGTATCAGGCAACCAAACAGGGTAGACAAGTTAAGCGAATTTATAAGAACCAAGGCCCTGCTCTCAGTTGGAGGAGGCTGCCCACTCTCAGGATAACTGTGTAAGTGTTCGTGCGTGTGCTGGAGGTGTGGAAACAGACTCCACGGATCTTTATGGGGGCACAGGTGTTCCCAGGTTAGGGATGTAGTTTAAACACCTCCACAAACCATAGCGAGGTCATCGCAAATACTTGGTTTTGGAGCCCAAACCACACTTTCCCCCGCACTCCCGCCTAGGCTTTCCATCAGGGAAGACAAGCAAAGGGATTCAATTAGAACCCAGGTGCTGCTGTCAGTTGGAGGAACTTCCCTGCACTCAGAATTCCAGAAAACATTCTTAGGTGTGGGAGAGATGTGCAGCCCCACTGCACCCAGATGAATGCAGGAAAATGTGTTCCGTTTAGGGAGAAGTCCTCTAAGTACTTCCTCAATGGATCAGGGAGCACTCACTGCTACGTGGCCTCCAAGCCCAACCCCCAGCTTTCCCTAATGGCCTGGCCTAAAAGAACACTCAGGGAACAGAAGCTAAGGGATACTAATAGAATCCAGGTGCTGCTGTCAGTTTGAGGAACTTCCCCACACTCAGAATACAAGAACACTTCTTTGAGTGGGTGCTGGATGTAGGGAAACAGTCAAAGCATCTTTCAGGGGGCACATTTATTCCATGATTGTGGGTTGTAGGTTAAAAACCCACATCCCATGAATAGGCTCTCGCTTATACTTGGTTTAGAGCCCAACCCCCACTTTCCCCCACTCTCCAGCCTAGGCATGCCATCAGGGAAGACAAGCTAAGGGATTCTTTTAGAACCCAGGCGCTGCTGTCATTTGGAGGAGCCTCCCCACAATCAGGATACCTGAGCACGTCTCCGTGTGTGTGCTGGAGGTGGGGAAACAGATTCCACGCATCTTTATGGGGCACAGGTGTTCCAAGGTTGGGGAAGTAGTTTAAAACCCTCCACTACCCACAGAGATGCACTCGCTAATACTTGGCTTTAGAGCCCATCCCCCACCATCGCTTACTGCTAGGCCTAGGAAAACACTTAGGGAAGTCAAGCTAAGGGATTCTATTACAACCCAGGTGCTGCTGTCTGTTGGAGGAACCTCCCCACACTCAGAACCCCAGAACACTTCTTCCTGTGTGTGCTGGACGTGGGGAAACATAGCACACGCATTTTTCAGGGGTCACATTAATTACCAAGTTGTGGGTTGTAGTTTAAACATCTCCACTACCCATGGAGAGGCACACGCTAATACTTAGTTTTAGATCCCAAATCCCACTTTCAACCACACACTGGCCTAGGCAAACCATCAGGGAAGACACGCAAAGGGATTCTATTAAAACCAAGACGCTGATGTCAGTTGGAGGAACTACCCCACCCTCAGGATACTGGAACCCAACCTTGTGTGGTGGGGAGATTTGAAGCCCCACTCCACGCAGATGAATGGGTGCTCAGGTGTTTCCATTTATGGAGAATTCATCTAAATACTTCCTCAGTCCATCGGGGACACTCGCTACTATTTGGCCTCAAAGCCCAACCCCCAGGTTTCTCTCAGACTCAGTCCTAGGGAAACACTCAGGGATTACAAGCTAAGGGATTCTATTAGAACCCAGCCACTTCTGTCACCGGAAATTGCCAGCCCACACTCAGGATAGCAGAAAATTTCTTCATGTGTGTTCTGGTGGTGGGGATACAGAGTCCACGCTTTTTTCAAGGAGCACAGGTATTCCCATGTTGTGGGCTTTTGGTTAATAACCTCCAAATCCCATGGAGAAGCACTCGCTAATACTTGGATTTAGAGCCCAACCCACCCTTTCCCCAGCACTCCGTATCAGGCAACCAAACAGGGTAGTCAAGTTACGCGATTTTATAAGAACCAAGGCCCTGCTCTCAGTTGGAGGAGGCTGCCCACTCTCATGATAACTGTGCAAGTGTTCGTGTGTGTGCTGGAGGTGTGGAAACAGACTCCACGGATCTTTATGGGGGCACAGGTGTTCCCAGGTTAGAGATGTAGTTTAAACACCTCCACAAACCATAGAGAGGTCATCGCAAATACTTGGTTTTGGAGCCCAAACCACACTTTCCCCCGCACTCGTGCCTAGGCTTTCCATCAGGGAAGACAAGCAAAGGGATTCAATTAGAACCCAGGCGCTGCTGTCAGTTGGAGGAACTTCCCTGCACTCAGAATTCCAGAACACATTCTTAGGTGTGGGAGAGTTGTGCAGCCCCACTGCACCCAGATGAATGGAGGAAAAGGTGTTCCGTTTAGGGAGAAGTCCTCTAAGTACTTCCTCAATGGATCAGGGGGCACTCACTGCTACGTGGCCTCCAAGCCCAACCCCCAGCTTTCCCTCATGGCCTGGCCTAAGAGAACACTCAGGGAACAGAAGCTAAGGGATACTAATAGAATCCAGGTGCTGCTGTCAGTTTGAGGAACTTCCCCACACTCAGAATACAAGAACACATCTTCGTGTGTGTGCTGGATGTAGGGAAACAGTCAAAGCATCTTTCAGGGGGCACATTTATTCCATGGTTGTGGGTTGTAGGTTAAAAACCCACATCCCATGGATAGGCTCTCGCTTATACTTGGTTTAGAGCCCAACCCCCACTTTCCCCCACTCTCCAGCCTAGGCATGCCATCAGGGAAGACAAGCTAAGGGATTCTTTTAGAACCCAGGCGCTGCTGTCATTTGGAGGAGCCTCCCCACAATCAGGATACCTGAGCACGTCTCCGTGTGAGTGCTGGAGGTGGGGAAACAGATTCCACGCATCTTTATGGGGCACAGGTGTTCCAAGGTTGGGGAAGTAGTTTAAAACCCTCCACTACCCACAGAGATGCACTCGCTAATACTTGGCTTTAGAGCCCATCCCCCACCATCGCTTACTGCTAGGCCTAGGAAAACACTTAGGGAAGTCAAGCTAAGGGATTCTATTACAACCCAGGTGCTGCTGTCTGTTGGAGGAACCTCCCCACACTCAGAACCCCAGAACACTTCTTCCTGTGTGTGCTGGACGTGGGGAAACATAGCACACGCATTTTTCAGGGGTCACAGTAATTCCCAAGTTGTGGGTTGTAGTTTAAACATCTCCACTACCCATGGAGAGGCACACGCTAATACTTAGTTTTAGATCCCAAATCCCACTTTCAACCACACACTGGCCTACGCAAACCATCAGGGAAGACAAGCAAAGGGATTCTATTCAAACCAAGACGCTGATGTCAGTTGGAGGAACTACCCCACCCTCAGGATACTGGAACCCAACCTTGTGTGGTGGGGAGATTTGAAGCCCCACTCCACGCAGATGAATGGGTGCTCAGGTGTTTCCCTTTATGGAGAATTCATCTAAATACTTCCTCAGTCCATCGGGGACACTCGCTACTATTTGGCCTCAAAGCCCAACCCCCAGGTTTCTCTCAGAGTCAGTCCTAGGGAAACACTCAGGGATTACAATCTAAGGGATTCTATTAGAACCCAGCCGCTTCTGTCACCTGAAATTGCCAGCCCACACTCAGGATAGCAGAAAATTTCTTCATGTGTGTTCTGTTGGTGGGGATACAGAGTCCACGCTTTTTTCAAGGAGCACAGGTATTCCCATGTTGTGGGCTTTTGGTTAATAACCTCCAAATCCCATGGAGAAGCACTCGCTAATACTTGGATTTAGAGCCCAACCCACCCTTTCCCCAGCACTCCGTATCAGGCAACCAAACAGGGTAGACAAGTTAAGCGATTTTATAAGAACCAAGGCCCTGCTCTCAGTTGGAGGAGGCTGCCCACTCTCAGGATAACTGTGCAAGTGTTCGTGTGTGTGCTGGAGGTGTGGAAACAGACTCCACGGATCTTTATGGGGGCACAGGTGTTCCCAGGTTAGAGATGTAGTTTAAACACCTCCACAAACCATAGAGAGGTCATCGCAAATACTTGGTTTTGGAGCCCAAACCACACTTTCCCCCACACTCGTGCCTAGGCTTTCCATCAGGGAAGACAAGCAAAGGGATTCAATTAGAACCCAGGCGCTGCTGTCAGTTGGAGGAACTTCCCTGCACTCAGAATTCCAGAACACATTCTTAGGTGTGGGAGAGATGTGCAGCCCCACTGCACCCAGATGAATGCAGGAAAAGGTGTTCCCTTTAGGGAGAAGTCCTCTAAGTACTTCCTCAATGGATCAGGGGGCACTCACTGCTACGTGGCCTCCAAGCCCAACCCCCAGCTTTCCCTCATGACCTGGTCTAAGAAAACACTCAGGGAACAGAAGCTAAGGGATACTAATAGAATCCAGGTGCTGATGTCAGTTTGAGAAACTTCCCCACACTCAGAATACAAGAACACATCTTCGTGTGTGTGCTGGATGTAGGGAAACAGTCAAAGCATCTTTCAGGGGGCACATTTATTCCATGGTTGTGGGTTGTAGGTTAAAAACCCACGTCCCATGGATAGGCTTTCGCTAATACTTCGTTAAGAGCCCAACCCCCACTTTCCCCCAATCTCCAGCCTAGGCATGCCATCAGGGAAGACAAGCTAAGGGATTCTTTTAGAACCCAGGCGCTGCTGTCATTTGGAGGAGCCTCCCCACAATCAGGATACCTGAGCACGTCTCCGTGTGAGTGCTGGAGGTGGGGAAACAGATTCCACGCATCTTTATGGGGCACAGGTGTTCCAAGGTTGGGGAAGTAGTTTAAAACCCTCCACTACCCACAGAGATGCACTCGCTAATACTTGGCTTTAGAGCCCATCCCCCACCATCGCTTACTGCTAGGCCTAGGAAAACACTTAGGGAAGTCAAGCTAAGGGATTCTATTACAACCCAGGTGCTGCTGTCTGTTGGAGGAACCTCCCCACACTCAGAACCCCAGAACACTTCTTCCTGTGTGTGCTGGACGTGGGGAAACATAGCACACGCATTTTTCAGGGGTCACAGTAATTCCCAAGTTGTGGGTTGTAGTTTAAACATCTCCACTACCCATGGAGAGGCACACGCTAATACTTAGTTTTAGATCCCAAATCCCACTTTCAACCACACACTGGCCTACGCAAACCATCAGGGAAGACAAGCAAAGGGATTCTATTCAAACCAAGACGCTGATGTCAGTTGGAGGAACTACCCCACCCTCAGGATACTGGAACCCAACCTTGTGTGGTGGGGAGATTTGAAGCCCCACTCCACGCAGATGAATGGGTGCTCAGGTGTTTCCCTTTATGGAGAATTCATCTAAATACTTCCTCAGTCCATCGGGGACACTCGCTACTATTTGGCCTCAAAGCCCAACCCCCAGGTTTCTCTCAGAGTCAGTCCTAGGGAAACACTCAGGGATTACAATCTAAGGGATTCTATTAGAACCCAGCCGCTTCTGTCACCTGAAATTGCCAGCCCACACTCAGGATAGCAGAAAATTTCTTCATGTGTGTTCTGTTGGTGGGGATACAGAGTCCACGCTTTTTTCAAGGAGCACAGGTATTCCCATGTTGTGGGCTTTTGGTTAATAACCTCCAAATCCCATGGAGAAGCACTCGCTAATACTTGGATTTAGAGCCCAACCCACCCTTTCCCCAGCACTCCGTATCAGGCAACCAAACAGGGTAGACAAGTTAAGCGATTTTATAAGAACCAAGGCCCTGCTCTCAGTTGGAGGAGGCTGCCCACTCTCAGGATAACTGTGCAAGTGTTCGTGTGTGTGCTGGAGGTGTGGAAACAGACTCCACGGATCTTTATGGGGGCACAGGTGTTCCCAGGTTAGAGATGTAGTTTAAACACCTCCACAAACCATAGAGAGGTCATCGCAAATACTTGGTTTTGGAGCCCAAACCACACTTTCCCCCACACTCGTGCCTAGGCTTTCCATCAGGGAAGACAAGCAAAGGGATTCAATTAGAACCCAGGCGCTGCTGTCAGTTGGAGGAACTTCCCTGCACTCAGAATTCCAGAACACATTCTTAGGTGTGGGAGAGATGTGCAGCCCCACTGCACCCAGATGAATGCAGGAAAAGGTGTTCCCTTTAGGGAGAAGTCCTCTAAGTACTTCCTCAATGGATCAGGGGGCACTCACTGCTACGTGGCCTCCAAGCCCAACCCCCAGCTTTCCCTCATGACCTGGTCTAAGAAAACACTCAGGGAACAGAAGCTAAGGGATACTAATAGAATCCAGGTGCTGATGTCAGTTTGAGAAACTTCCCCACACTCAGAATACAAGAACACATCTTCGTGTGTGTGCTGGATGTAGGGAAACAGTCAAAGCATCTTTCAGGGGGCACATTTATTCCATGGTTGTGGGTTGTAGGTTAAAAACCCACGTCCCATGGATAGGCTTTCGCTAATACTTCGTTAAGAGCCCAACCCCCACTTTCCCCCAATCTCCAGCCTAGGCATGCCATCAGGGAAGACAAGCTAAGGGATTCTTTTAGAACCCAGGCGCTGCTGTCATTTGGAGGAGCCTCCCCACAATCAGGATACCTGAGCACGTCTCCGTGTGTGTGCTGGAGGTGGGGAAACAGATTCCACGCATCTTTATGGGGCACAGGTGTTCCAAAGTTGGGGAAGTAGTTTAAAACCCTCCACTACCCACAGAGATGCACTCGCTAATACTTGGCTTTAGAGCCCATCCCCCACCATCGCTTACTGCTAGGCCTAGGAAAACACTTAGGGAAGTCAAGCTAAGGGATTCTATTACAACCCAGGTGCTGCTGTCTGTTGGAGGAACCTCCCCACACTCAGAACCCCAGAACACTTCTTCCTGTGTGTGCTGGACGTGGGGAAACATAGCACACGCATTTTTCAGGGGTCACAGTTATTCCCAAGTTGTGGGTTGTACTTTAAACATCTCCACTACCCATGGAGAGGCACACGCTAATACTTAGTTTTAGATCCCAATTCCCACTTTCAACCACACACTGGCCTTGGCAAACCATCAGGGAAGACAAGCAAAGGGATTCTATTAAAACCAAGACGCTGATGTCAGTTGGAGGAACTACCCCACCCTCAGGATACTGGAACCCAACCTTGTGTGGTGGGGAGATTTGAACCCCCAATCCACGCAGATGAATGGGTGCTCAGGTGTTTCCCTTTATGGAGAATTCATCTAAATACTTCCTCAGTCCGTCGGGGACACTCGCTACTATTTGGCCTCAAAGCCCAACCCCCAGGTTTCTCTCAGAGTCAGTCCTAGGGAAACACTCAGGGATTACAAGCTAAGGGATTCTATTAGAACCCAGCCGCTTCTGTCACCTGAAATTGCCAGCCCACACTCAGGATAGCAGAAAACTTCTTCATGTGTGTTCTGGTGGTGGGGATACAGAGTCCACGCTTTTTTCAAGGAGCACAGGTATTCCCATGTTGTGGGCTTTTGGTTAATAACCTCCAAATCCCATGGAGAAGCACTCACTAATACTTGGATTTAGAGCCCAACCCACCCTTTCCCCAGCACTCCGTATCAGGCAACCAAACAGGGTAGACAAATTAAGCGATTTTATAAGAACCAAGGCCCTGCTCTCAGTTGGAGGAGGCTGCCCACTCTCAGGATAACTGTGCAAGTGTTCGTGTGTGTGCTGGAGGTGTGGAAACAGACTCCACGAATCTTTATGGGGGCACAGGTGTTCCCAGGTTAGGGATGTAGTATAAACACCTCCACAAACCATAGAGAGTTCATCGCAAATACTTGGTTTTGGAGCACAAACCACACTTTCCCCCGCACTCCCGTCTAGGCTTTCCATCAGGGAAGACAAGCAAAGGGATTCAATTAGAACCCAGGCGCTGCTGGCAGTTGGAGGAACTTCCCTGCACTCAGAATTCCAGAACACATTCTTAGGTGTGGGAGAGATGTGCAGCCCCACTGCACCCAGATGAATGCAGGAAAAGGTGTTCCCTTTAGGGAGAAGTCCTCTAAGTACTTCCTCAATGGATCAGGGGCCACTCACTGCTACGTGGCCTCCAAGCCCAACTCCCAGCTTTCAATCATGGCCTGGCCTAAAAGAACACTCAGGGAACAGAAGCTAAGGGATACTAATAGAATCCAGGTGCTGCTGTCAGTTTGAGGAACTTCCCCACACTCAGAATACAAGAACACATCTTCGTGTGTGTGCTGCATGTAGGGAAAAAGTCAAAGCATCTTTCAGGGGGCACATTTATTCCATGGTTGTGGGTTGTAGGTTAAAAACCCACATCCCATGGATAGGCTCTCGCTTATACTTGGTTTAGAGCCCAACCCCCACTTTCCCCCACTCTCCAGCCTAGGCATGCCATCAGGGAAGACAAGCTAAGGGATTCTTTTAGAACCCAGGCGCTGCTGTCATTTGGAGGAGCCTCCCCACAATCAGGATACCTGAGCACGTCTCCGTGTGTGTGCTGGAGGTGGGGAAACAGATTCCACGCATCTTTATGGGGCACAGGTGTTCCAAGGTTGGGGAAGTAGTTTAAAACCCTCCACTACCCACAGAGATGCACTCGCTAATACTTTTCTTTAGAGCCCATCCCCCACCATCGCTTACTGCTAGGCCTAGGAAAACACTTAGGGAAGTCAAGCTAAGGGATTCTATTACAACCCAGGTGCTGCTGTCTGTTGGAGGAACCTCCCCACACTCAGAACCCCAGAACACTTCTTCCTGTGATTGCTGGACGTGGGGAAACATAGCACACGCATTTTTCAGGGGTCACAGTAATTCCGAAGTTGTGGGTTGTAGTTTAAACATCTCCACTACCCATGGAGAGGCACACGCTAATACTTAGTTTTAGATCCCAAATCCCACTTTCAACCACACACTGGCCTAGGCAAACCATCAGGGAAGACAAGCAAAGGGATTCTATTCAAACCAAGATGCTGATGTCAGTTGGAGGAACTACCCCACCCTCAGGATACTGGAACCCAACCTTGTGTGGTGGGGAGATTTGAAGCCCCACTCCACGCAGATGAATGGGTGCTCAGGTGTTTCCGATTAAGGAGAATTCATCTAAATACTTCCTCAGTCCATCTGAGACACTCGCTACTATTTGGCCTCAAAGCCCAACCCCCAGGTTTCTCTCAGAGTCAGTCCTAGGGAAACACTCTGGGATTACAAGCTAAGGGATTCTATTAGAACCCAGCCGCTTCTGTCACCTGAAATTGCCAGCCCACACTCAGGATAGCAGAAAACTTCTTCATGTGTGTTCTGGTGGTGGGGATACAGAGTCCACGCTTTTTTCAAGGAGCACAGGTATTCCCATGTTGTGGGCTTTTGGTTAATAACCTCCAAATCCCATGGAGAAGCACTCGCTAATACTTGGATTTAGAGCCCAACCCACCCTTTCCCCAGCACTCCGTATCAGGCAACCAAACAGGGTAGACAAGTTAAGCGATTTTATAAGAACCAAGGCCCTGCTCTCAGTTGGAGGAGGCTGCCCACTCTCAGGATAATTGTGCAAGTGTTCGTGTGTGTGCTGGAGGTGTGGAAACAGACTCCACGGATCTTTATGGGGGCACAGGTGTTCCCAGGTTAGGGATGTAGTTTAAACACCTCCACAAACCATAGAGAGGTCTTCGGAAATACTTGGTTTTGGAGCACAAACCACACTTTCCCCCGCACTCCCGCCTAGGCTTTCCATCAGGGAAGACAAGCAAAGGGATTTAATTAGAACCCAGGCGCTGCTGTCAGTTGGAGGAACTTCCCTGCACTCAGAATTCCAGAACACATTCTTAGGTGTGGGAGAGATGTGCAGCCCCACTGCACCCAGATGAATGGAGGAAAAGGTGTTCCCTTTAGGGAGAAGTCCTCTAAGTACTTCCTCAATGGATCAGGGGGCACTCACTGCTACGTGGCCTCCAAGCCCAACCCCCAGCTTTCCCTCATGACCTGGTCTAAGAAAACACTCAGGGAACAGAAGCTAAGGGATACTAATAGAATCCAGGTGCTGCTGTCAGTTTGAGGAACTTCCCCACACTCAGAATACAAGAACACATCTTCGTGTGTGTGCTGGATGTAGGGAAACAGTCAAAGCATCTTTCAGGGGGCACATTTATTCCATGGTTGTGGGTTGTAAGTTAAATACCCACGTCCCATGGATAGGCTTTCGCTAATACTTCGTTAAGAGCCCAACCCCCAATTTCCCCCACTCTCCAGCCTAGGCATGCCATCAGGGAAGACAAGCTAAGGGATTCTTTTAGAACCCAGGCGCTGCTGTCATTTGGAGGAGCCTCCCCACAATCAGGATACCTGAGCACGTCTCCGTGTGTGTGCTGGAGGTGGGGAAACAGATTCCACGCATCTTTATGGGGCACAGGTGTTCCAAGGTTGGGGAAGTAGTTTAAAACCCTCCACTACCCACAGAGATGCACTCGCTAATACTTGGCTTTAGAGCCCATCCCCCACCATCGCTTACTGCTAGGCCTAGGAAAACACTTAGGGAAGTCAAGCTAAGGGATTCTATTAAAACCCAGGTGCTGCTGTCTGTTGGAGGAACCTCCCCACACTCAGAACCCCAGAACACTTCTTCCTGTGTGTGCTGGACGTGGTGAAACATAGCACACGCAGTTTTCAGGGGTCACAGTTATTCCCAAGTTGTGGGTTGTAGTTTAAACATCTCCACTACCCATGGAGAGGCACACGCTAATACTTAGTTTTAGATCCCAAATCCCACTTTCAACCACACACTGGCCTAGGCAAACCATCAGGGAAGACAAGCAAAGGGATTCTATTCAAACCAAGACGCTGATGTCAGTTGGAGGAACTACCCCACCCTCAGGATACTGGAACCCAACCTTGTGTGGTGGGGAGATTTGAAGCCCCACTCCACGCAGATGAATGGGTGCTCAGGTGTTTCCCTTTAAGGAGAATTCATCTAAATACTTCCTCAGTCCATCTGAGACACTCGCTACTATTTGGCCTCAAAGCCCAACCCCCAGGTTTCTCTCAGAGTCAGTCCTAGGGAAACACTCAGGGATTACAAGCTAAGGGATTCTATTAGAACCCAGCCGCTTCTGTCACCTGAAATTGCCAGCCCACACTCAGGATAGCAGAAAACTTCTTCATGTGTGTTCTGGTGGTGGGGATACAGAGTCCACGCTTTTTTCAAGGAGCACAGGTATTCCCATGTTGTGGGCTTTTGGTTAATAACCTCCAAATCCCATGGAGAAGCACTCGCTAATACTTGGATTTAGAGCCCAACCCACCCTTTCCCCAGCACTCCGTATCAGGCAACCAAACAGGGTAGACAAGTTAAGCGATTTTATAAGAACCAAGGCCCTGCTCTCAGTTGGAGGAGGCTGCCCACTCTCAGGATAATTGTGCAAGTGTTCGTGTGTGTGCTGGAGGTGTGGAAACAGACTCCACGGATCTTTATGGGGGCACAGGTGTTCCCAGGTTAGGGATGTAGTTAAAAACACCTCCACAAACCATAGAGAGGTCATCGGAAATACTTGGTTTTGGAGCCCAAACCACACTTTCCCCCTCACTCCCGCCTAGGCTTTCCATCAGGGAAGACAAGCAAAGGGATTTAATTAGAACCCAGGCGCTGCTGTCAGTTGGAGGAACTTCCCTGCACTCAGAATTCCAGAACACATTCTTAGGTGTGGGAGAGATGTGCAGCCACACTGCACCCAGATGAATGGAGGAAAAGGTGTTCCCTTTAGGGAGAAGTCCTCTAAGTACTTCCTCAATGGATCAGGGGCCACTCACTGCTACGTGGCCTCCAAGCCCAACCCCCAGCTTTCCCTCATGACCTGGTCTAAGAATACACTCAGGGAACAGAAGCTAAGGGATAGTAATAGAATCCAGGTGCTGATGTCAGTTTGAGGAACTTCCCCAAACTCAGAATACCAGAACACATCTTCGTGTGTGTGCTGGATGTAGGGAAACAGTCAAAGCATCTTTCAGGGGGCACATTTATTCCATGGTTCTGGGTTGTAGGTTAAAAACCCACGTCCCATGGATAGGCTTTCGCTAATACTTCGTTAAGAGCCCAACCCCCAATTTCCCCCACTCTCCAGCCTAGGCATGCCATCAGGGAAGACAAGCTAAGGGATTCTTTTAGAACCCAGGCGCTGCTGTCATTTGGAGGAGCCTCCCCACAATCAGGATACCTGAGCACGTCTCCGTGTGTGTGCTGGAGGTGGGGAAACAGATTCCACGCATCTTTATGGGGCACAGGTGTTCCAAGGTTGGGGAAGTAGTTTAAAACCCTCCACTACCCACAGAGATGCACTCGCTAATACTTGGATTTAGAGCCCATCCCCCACCATCGCTTACTGCTAGGCCTAGGAAAACACTTAGGGAAGTCAAGCTAAGGGATTCTATTACAACCCAGGTGCTGCTGTCTGTTGGAGGAACCTCCCCACACTCAGAACCCCAGAACACTTCTTCCTGTGTGTGCTGGACGTGGGGAAACATAGCACACGCATTTTTCAGGGGTCACAGTTATTCCCAAGTTGTGGGTTGTAGTTTAAACATCTCCACTACCCATGGAGAGGCACACGCTAATACTTAGTTTTAGATCCCAAATCCCACTTTCAACGACACACTGGCCTTGGCAAACCATCAGGGAAGACAAGCAAATGGATTCTATTCAAACCAAGACGCTGATGTCAGTTGGAGGAACTACCCCACCCTCAGGATACTGGAACCCAACCTTGTGTGGTGGGGAGATTTGAACCCCCAATCCACGCAGATGAATGGGTGCTCAGGTGTTTCCCTTTATGGAGAATTCATCTAAATACTTCCTCAGTCCATCGGGGACACTCGCTACTATTTGGCCTCAAAGCCCAACCCCCAGGTTTCTCTCAGACTCAGTCCTAGGGAAACACTCAGGGATTACAAGCTAAGGGATTCTATTAGAACCCAGCCACTTCTGTCACCTGAAATTGCCAGCCCACACTCAGGATAGCAGAAAATTTCTTCATGTGTCTTCTGGTGGTGGGGATACAGAGTCCACGCTTTTTTCAAGGAGCACAGGTATTCCCATGTTGTGGGCTTTTGGTTAATAACCTCCAAATCCCATGGAGATGCACTCGCTAATACTTGGATTTAGAGCCCAACCCACCCTTTCCCCAGCACTCCGTATCAGGCAACCAAACAGGGTAGACAAATTAAGCGATTTTATAAGAACCAAGGCCCTGCTCTCAGTTGGAGGAGGCTGCCCACTCTCAGGATAACTGTGCAAGTGTTCGTGTGTGTGCTGGAGGTGTGGAAACAGACTCCACGGATCTTTATGGGGGCACAGGTGTTCCCAGGTTAGGGATGTAGTATAAACACCTCCACAAACCATAGAGAGTTCATCGCAAATACTTGGTTTTGGAGCACAAACCACACTTTCCCCCGCACTCCCGACTAGGATTTCCATCAGGGAAGACAAGCAAAGGGATTCAATTAGAACCCAGGCGCTGCTGTCAGTTGGAGGAACTTCCCTGCACTCAGAATTCCAGAACACATTCTTAGGTGTGGGAGAGATGTGCAGCCCCACTGCACCCAGATGAATGCAGGAAAAGGTGTTCCCTTTAGGGAGAAGTCCTCTAAGTACTTCCTCAATGGATCAGGGGCCACTCACTGCTACGTGGCCTCCAAGCCCAACTCCCAGCTTTCCCTCATGGCCTGGCCTAAAAGAACACTCAGGGAACAGAAGCTAAGGGATACTAATAGAATCCAGGTGCTGCTGTCAGTTTGAGGAACTTCCCCACACTCAGAATACAAGAACACATCTTCGTGTGTGTGCTGCATGTAGGGAAAAAGTCAAAGCATCTTTCAGGGGGCACATTTATTCCATGGTTGTGGGTTGTAGGTTAAAAACCCACATCCCATGGATAGGCTCTCGCTTATACTTGGTTTAGAGCCCAACCCCCACTTTCCCCCACTCTCCAGCCTAGGCATGCCATCAGGGAAGACAAGCTAAGGGATTCTTTTAGAACCCAGGCGCTGCTGTCATTTGGAGGAGCCTCCCCACAATCAGGATACCTGAGCATGGTCTCCGTGTGTGTGCTGGAGGTGGGGAAACAGATTCCACGCATCTTTATGGGGCACAGGTGTTCCAAGGTTGGGGAAGTAGTTTAAAACCCTCCACTACCCACAGAGATGCACTCGCTAATACTTGGCTTTAGAGCCCATCCCCCACCATCGCTTACTGCTAGGCCTAGGAAAACACTTAGGGAAGTCAAGCTAAGGGATTCTATTACAATCCAGGTGCTGCTGTCTGTTGGAGGAACCTCCCCACACTCAGAACCCCAGAACACTTCTTCCTGTGTGTGCTGGACGTGGGGAAACATAGCACACGCATTTTTCAGGGGTCACAGTAATTCCCAAGTTGTGGGTTGTAGTTTAAACATCTCCACTACCCATGGAGAGGCACACGCTAATACTTAGTTTTAGATCCCAAATCCCACTTTCAACCACACACTGGCCTAGGCAAACCATCAGGGAAGACAAGCAAAGGGATTCTATTCAAACCAAGACGCTGATGTCAGTTGGAGGAACTACCCCACCCTCAGGATACTGGAACCCAACCTTGTGTGGTGGGGAGATTTGAAGCCCCACTCCACGCAGATGAATGGGTGCTCAGGTGTTTCCCTTTATGGAGAATTCATCTAAATACTTCCTCAGTCCATCGGGGACACTCGCTACTATTTGGCCTCAAAGCCCAACCCCCAGGTTTCTCTCAGAGTCAGTCCTAGGGAAACACTCAGGGATTACAAGCTAAGGGATTCTATTAGAACCCAGCCGCTTCTGTCACCTGAAATTGCCAGCCCACACTCAGGATAGCAGAAAACTTCTTCATGTGTGTTCTGGTGGTGGGGATACAGAGTCCACGCTTTTTTCAAGGAGCACAGGTATTCCCATGTTGTGGGCTTTTGGTTAATAACCTCCAAATCCCATGGAGAAGCACTCGCTAATACTTGGATTTAGAGCCCAACCCACCCTTTCCCCAGCACTCCGTATCAGGCAACCAAACAGGGTAGACAAGTTAAGCGATTTTATAAGAACCAAGGCCCTGCTCTCAGTAGGAGGAGGCTGCCCACTCTCAGGATAACTGTGCAAGTGTTCGTGTGTGTGCTGGAGGTGTGGAAACAGACTCCACGGATCTTTATGGGGGCACAGGTGTTCCCAGGTTAGGGATGTAGTTTAAACACCTCCACAAACCATAGAGAGGTCTTCGGAAATACTTGGTTTTGGAGCCCAAACCACACTTTCCCCCGCACTCCCGCCGAGGCTTTCCATCAGGGAAGACAAGCAAAGGGATTTAATTAGAACCCAGGCGCTGCTGTCAGTTGGAGGAACTTCCCTGCACTCAGAATTCCAGAACACATTCTTAGGTGTGGGAGAGATGTGCAGCCCCACTGCACCCAGATGAATGCAGGAAAAGGTGTTCCCTTTAGGGAGAAGTCCTCTAAGTATTTCCTCGATGGATCAGGGGGCACTCACTGCTACGTGGCCTCCAAGCCCAACCCCCAGCTTTCCCTCATGGCCTGGTCTAAGAAAACACTCAGGGAACAGAAGCTAAGGGATAGTAATAGAATCCAGGTGCTGATGTCAGTTTGAGGAACTTCCCCACACTCAGAATACAAGAACACATCTTCGTGTGTGTGCTGGATGTAGGGAAACAGTCAAAGCATCTTTCAGGGGGCACATTTATTCCATGGTTGTGGGTTGTAGTTTAAATACCCACGTCCCATGGATAGGCTTTCGCTAATACTTCGTTAAGAGCCCAACCCCCAATTTCCCCCACTCTCCAGCCTAGGCATGCCATCAGGGAAGACAAGCTAAGGGATTCTTTTAGAACCCAGGCGCTGCTGTCATTTGGAGGAGCCTCTCCACAATCAGGATACCTGAGCACGTCTCCGTGTGTGTGCTGGAGGTGGGGAAACAGATTCCACGCATCTTTATGGGGCACAGGTGTTCCAAGGTTGGGGAAGTAGTTTAAAACCCTCCACTACCCACAGAGATGCACTCGCTAATACTTGGCTTTAGAGCCCATCCCCCACCATCGCTTACTGCTAGGCCTAGGAAAACACTTAGGGAAGTCAAGCTAAGGGATTCTATTACAACCCAGGTGCTGCTGTCTGTTGGAGGAACCTCCCCACACTCAGAACCCCAGAACACTTCTTCCTGTGTGTGCTGGACGTGGGGAAACATAGCACACGCATTTTTCAGGGGTCACAGTTATTCCCAAGTTGTGGTTTGTAGTTTAAACATCTCCACTACCCATGGAGAGGCACACGCTAATACTTAGTTTTAGATCCCAAATCCCACTTTCAACCACACACTGGCCTTGGCAAACCAACAGGGAATACAAGCAAAGGGATTCTATTAAAACCAAGACGCTGATGTCAGTTGGAGGAACTACCCCACCCTCAGGATACTGGAACCCAACCTTGTGTGGTGGGGAGATTTGAACCCCCAATCCACGCAGATGAATGGGTGCTCAGATGTTTCCCTTTATGGAGAATTCATCTAAATACTTCCTCAGTCCATCGGGGACACTCGCTACTATTTGGCCTCAAAGCCCAACCCCCAGGTTTCTCTCAGAGTCAGTCCTAGGGAAACACTCAGGGATTACAAGCTAAGGGATTCTATTAGAACCCAGCCACTTCTGTCACCTGAAATTGCCAGCCCACACTCAGGATAGCAGAAAACTTCTTCATGTGTGTTCTGGTGGTGGGGATACAGAGTCCACGCTTTTCTCAAGGAGCACAGGTATTCCCATGTTGTGGGCTTTTGGTTAATAACCTCCAAATCCCATGGAGAAGCACTCGCTAATACTTGGATTTAGAGCCCAACCCACCCTTTCCCCAGCACTCCGTATCAGGCAACCAAACAGGGTAGACAAATTAAGCGATTTTATAAGAACCAAGGCCCTGCTCTCAGTTGGAGGAGGCTGCCCACTCTCAGGATAACTGTGCAAGTGTTCGTGTGTGTGCTGGAGGTGTGGAAACAGACTCCACGGATCTTTATGGGGGCACAGGTGTTCCCAGGTTAGGGATGTAGTATAAACACCTCCACAAACCATAGAGAGTTCATCGCAAATACTTGGTTTTGGAGCCCAAACCACACTTTCCCCCGCACTCCCGCCTAGGCTTTCCATCAGGGAAGACAAGCAAAGGGATTCAATTAGAACCCAGGCGCTGCTGTCAGTTGGAGGAACTTCCCTGCACTCAGAATTCCAGAACACATTCTTAGGTGTGGGAGAGATGTGCAGCCCCACTGCACCCAGATGAATGCAGGAAAAGGTGTTCCCTTTAGGGAGAAGTCCTCTAAGTACTTCCTCAATGGATCAGGGGCCACTCACTGCTACGTGGCCTCCAAGCCCAACTCCCAGCTTTCCCTCATGGCCTGGCCTAAAAGAACACTCAGGGAACAGAAGCTAAGGGATACTAATAGAATCCAGGTGCTGATGTCAGTTTGAGGAACTTCCCCACACTCAGAATACAAGAACACATCTTCGTGTGTGTGCTGGATGTAGGGAAACAGTCAAAGCATCATTCAGGGGGCACATTTATTCCATGGTTGTGGGTTGTAGGTTAAAAACCCACGTCCCATGGATAGGCTTTCGCTAATACTTCGTTAAGAGCCCAACCCCCAATTTCCCCCACTCTCCAGCCTAGGCATGCCATCAGGGAAGACAAGCTAAGGGATTCTTTTAGAACCCAGGCGCTGCTGTCATTTGGAGGAGCCTCCCCACAATCAGGATACCTGAGCACGTCTCCGTGTGTGTGCTGGAGGTGGGGAAACAGATTCCACGCATCTTTATGGGGCACAGGTGTTCCAAGGTTGGGGAAGTAGTTTAAAACCCTCCACTACCCACAGAGATGCACTCGCTAATACTTGGCTTTAGAGCCCATCCCCCACCATCGCTTACTGCTAGGCCTAGGAAAACACTTAGGGAAGTCAAGCTAAGGGATTCTATTACAACCCAGGTGCTGCTGTCTGTTGGAGGAACCTCCCCACACTCAGAACCCCAGAACACTTCTTCCTGTGTGTGCTGGACGTGGGGAAACATAGCACACGCATTTTTCAGGGGTCACAGTTATTCCCAAGTTGTGGGTTGTAGTTTAAACATCTCCAATACCCATGGAGAGGCACACGCTAATACTTAGTTTTAGATCCCAAATCCCACTTTCAACCACACACTGGCCTTGGCAAACCATCAGGGAAGACAAGCAAAGGGATTCTATTAAAACCAAGACGCTGATGTCAGTTGGAGGAACTACCACACCCTCAGGATACTGGAACCCAACCTTGTGTGGTGGGGAGATTTGAAGCCCCAATCCACGCAGATGAATGGGTGCTCAGGTGTTTCCCTTTATGGAGAATTCATCTAAATACTTCCTCAGTCCATCGGGGACACTCTCTACTATTTGGCCTCAAAGCCCAACCCCCAGGTTTCTCTCAGAGTCAGTCCTAGGGAAACACTCAGTGATTACAAGCTAAGGGATTCTATTAGAACCCAGCCACTTTTGTCACCTGAAATTGCCAGCCCACACTCAGGATAGCAGAAAACTTCTTCATGTGTGTTCTGGTTGTGGGGATACAGAGTCCACGCTTTTTTCAAGGAGCACAGGTATTCCCATGTTGTGGGCTTTTGGTTAATAACCTCCAAATCCCATGGAGAAGCACTCGCTAATACTTGGATTTAGAGCCCAACCCACCCTTTCCCCAGCAGTCCGTATCAGGCAACCAAACAGGGTAGACAAATTAAGCGATTTTATAAGAACCAAGGCCCTGCTCTCAGTTGGAGGAGGCTGCCCACTCTCAGGATAACTGTGCAAGTGTTCGTGTGTGTGCTGGAGGTGTGGAAACAGACTCCACGGATCTTTATGGGGGCACAGGTGTTCCCAGGTTAGGGATGTAGTACAAACACCTCCACAAACCATAGAGAATTCATCGCAAATACTTGGTTTTGGAGCCCAAACCACACTTTCCCCCGCACTCCCGCCTAGGCTTTCCATCAGGGAAGACAAGCAAAGGGATTCAATTAGAACCCAGGCGCTGCTGTCAGTTGGAGGAACTTCCTTGCACTCAGAATTCCAGAACACATTCTTAGGGGTGGGAGAGATGTGCAGCCCCACTGCACCCAGATGAATGCAGGAAAAGGTGTTCCCTTTAGGGAGAAGTCCTCTAAGTACTTCCTCAATGGATCAGGGGCCACTCACTGCTACGTGGCCTCCAAGCCCAACCCCCAGCTTTCCCTCATGGCCTGGCCTAAAAGAACACTCAGGGAACAGAAGCTAAGGGATACTAATAGAATCCAGGTGCTGCTGTCAGTTTGAGGAACTTCCCCACACTCAGAATACAAGAACACTTCTTTGAGTGGGTGCTGGATGTAGGGAAACAGTCAAAGCATCTTTCAGGGGGCACATTTATTCCATGATTGTGGGTTGTAGGTTAAAAACCCACATCCCATGGATAGGCTCTCGCTTATACTTGGTTTAGAGCCCAACCCCCACTTTCCCCCACTCTCCAGCCTAGGCATGCCATCAGGGAAGACAAGCTAAGGGATTCTTTTAGAACCCAGGCGCTGCTGTCATTTGGAGGAGCCTCCCCACAATCAGGATACCTGAGCACGTCTCCGTGTGTGTGCTGGAGGTGGGGAAACAGATTCCACGCATCTTTATGGGGCACAGGTGTTCCAAGGTTGGGGAAGTAGTTTAAAACCCTCCACTACCCACAGAGATGCACTCGCTAATACTTGGCTTTAGAGCCCATCCCCCACCATCGCTTACTGCTAGGCCTAGGAAAACACTTAGGGAAGTCAAGCTAAGGGATTCTATTACAACCCAGGTGCTGCTGTCTGTTGGAGGAACCTCCCCACACTCAGAACCCCAGAACACTTCTTCCTGTGTGTGCTGGACGTGGGGAAACATAGCACACGCATTTTTCAGGGGTCACATTAATTACCAAGTTGTGGGTTGTAGTTTAAACATCTCCACTACCCATGGAGAGGCACACGCTAATACTTAGTTTTAGATCCCAAATCCCACTTTCAACCACACACTGGCCTAGGCAAACCATCAGGGAAGACACGCAAAGGGATTCTATTAAAACCAAGACGCTGATGTCAGTTGGACGAACTACCCCACCCTCAGGATACTGGAACCCAACCTTGTGTGGTGGGGAGATTTGAAGCCCCACTCCACGCAGATGAATGGGTGCTCAGGTGTTTCCATTTATGGAGAATTCATCTAAATACTTCCTCAGTCCATCGGGGACACTCGCTACTATTTGGCCTCAAAGCCCAACCCCCAGGTTTCTCTCAGACTCAGTCCTAGGGAAACACTCAGGGATTACAAGCTAAGGGATTCTATTAGAACCCAGCCACTTCTGTCACCGGAAATTGCCAGCCCACACTCAGGATAGCAGAAAATTTCTTCATGTGTGTTCTGGTGGTGGGGATACAGAGTCCACGCTTTTTTCAAGGAGCACAGGTATTCCCATGTTGTGGGCTTTTGGTTAATAACCTCCAAATCCCATGGAGAAGCACTCGCTAATACTTGGATTTAGAGCCCAACCCACCCTTTCCCCAGCACTCCGTATCAGGCAACCAAACAGGGTAGACAAGTTACGCGATTTTATAAGAACCAAGGCCCTGCTCTCAGTTGGAGGAGGCTGCCCACTCTCATGATAACTGTGCAAGTGTTCGTGTGTGTGCTGGAGGTGTGGAAACAGACTCCACGGATCTTTATGGGGGCACAGGTGTTCCCAGGTTAGAGATGTAGTTTAAACACCTCCACAAACCATAGAGAGGTCATCGCAAATACTTGGTTTTGGAGCCCAAACCACACTTTCCCCCGCACTCGTGCCTAGGCTTTCCATCAGGGAAGACAAGCAAAGGGATTCAATTAGAACCCAGGCGCTGCTGTCAGTTGGAGGAACTTCCCTGCACTCAGAATTCCAGAACACATTCTTAGGTGTGGGAGAGTTGTGCAGCCCCACTGCACCCAGATGAATGGAGGAAAAGGTGTTCCGTTTAGGGAGAAGTCCTCTAAGTACTTCCTCAATGGATCAGGGGGCACTCACTGCTACGTGGCCTCCAAGCCCAACCCCCAGCTTTCCCTCATGGCCTGGCCTAAGAGAACACTCAGGGAACAGAAGCTAAGGGATACTAATAGAATCCAGGTGCTGCTGTCAGTTTGAGGAACTTCCCCACACTCAGAATACAAGAACACATCTTCGTGTGTGTGCTGGATGTAGGGAAACAGTCAAAGCATCTTTCAGGGGGCACATTTATTCCATGGTTGTGGGTTGTAGGTTAAAAACCCACATCCCATGGATAGGCTCTCGCTTATACTTGGTTTAGAGCCCAACCCCCACTTTCCCCCACTCTCCAGCCTAGGCATGCCATCAGGGAAGACAAGCTAAGGGATTCTTTTAGAACCCAGGCGCTGCTGTCATTTGGAGGAGCCTCCCCACAATCAGGATACCTGAGCACGTCTCCGTGTGAGTGCTGGAGGTGGGGAAACAGATTCCACGCATCTTTATGGGGCACAGGGGTTCCAAGGTTGGGGAAGTAGTTTAAAACCCTCCACTACCCACAGAGATGCACTCGCTAATACTTGGCTTTAGAGCCCATCCCCCACCATCGCTTACTGCTAGGCCTAGGAAAACACTTAGGGAAGTCAAGCTAAGGGATTCTATTACAACCCAGGTGCTGCTGTCTGTTGGAGGAACCTCCCCACACTCAGAACCCCAGAACACTTCTTCCTGTGTGTGCTGGACGTGGGGAAACATAGCACACGCATTTTTCAGGGTTCACAGTAATTCCCAAGTTGTGGGTTGTAGTTTAAACATCTCCACTACCCATGGAGAGGCACACGCTAATACTTAGTTTTAGATCCCAAATCCCACTTTCAACCACACACTGGCCTACGCAAACCATCAGGGAAGACAAGCAAAGGGATTCTATTCAAACCAAGACGCTGATGTCAGTTGGAGGAACTACCCCACCCTCAGGATACTGGAACCCAACCTTGTGTGGTGGGGAGATTTGAAGCCCCACTCCACGCAGATGAATGGGTGCTCAGGTGTTTCCCTTTATGGAGAATTCATCTAAATACTTCCTCAGTCCATCGGGGACACTCGCTACTATTTGGCCTCAAAGCCCAACCCCCAGGTTTCTCTCAGAGTCAGTCCTAGGGAAACACTCAGGGATTACAATCTAAGGGATTCTATTAGAACCCAGCCGCTTCTGTCACCTGAAATTGCCAGCCCACACTCAGGATAGCAGAAAATTTCTTCATGTGTGTTCTGTTGGTGGGGATACAGAGTCCACGCTTTTTTCAAGGAGCACAGGTATTCCCATGTTGTGGGCTTTTGGTTAATAACCTCCAAATCCCATGGAGAAGCACTCGCTAATACTTGGATTTAGAGCCCAACCCACCCTTTCCCCAGCACTCCGTATCAGGCAACCAAACAGGGTAGACAAGTTAAGCGATTTTATAAGAACCAAGGCCCTGCTCTCAGTTGGAGGAGGCTGCCCACTCTCAGGATAACTGTGCAAGTGTTCGTGTGTGTGCTGGAGGTGTGGAAACAGACTCCACGGATCTTTATGGGGGCACAGGTGTTCCCAGGTTAGAGATGTAGTTTAAACACCTCCACAAACCATAGAGAGGTCATCGCAAATACTTGGTTTTGGAGCCCAAACCACACTTTCCCCCACACTCGTGCCTAGGCTTTCCATCAGGGAAGACAAGCAAAGGGATTCAATTAGAACCCAGGCGCTGCTGTCAGTTGGAGGAACTTCCCTGCACTCAGAATTCCAGAACACATTCTTAGGTGTGGGAGAGATGTGCAGCCCCACTGCACCCAGATGAATGCAGGAAAAGGTGTTCCCTTTAGGGAGAAGTCCTCTAAGTACTTCCTCAATGGATCAGGGGGCACTCACTGCTACGTGGCCTCCAAGCCCAACCCCCAGCTTTCCCTCATGACCTGGTCTAAGAAAACACTCAGGGAACAGAAGCTAAGGGATACTAATAGAATCCAGGTGCTGATGTCAGTTTGAGAAACTTCCCCACACTCAGAATACAAGAACACATCTTCGTGTGTGTGCTGGATGTAGGGAAACAGTCAAAGCATCTTTCAGGGGGCACATTTATTCCATGGTTGTGGGTTGTAGGTTAAAAACCCACGTCCCATGGATAGGCTTTCGCTAATACTTCGTTAAGAGCCCAACCCCCAATTTCCCCCACTCTCCAGCCTAGGCATGCCATCAGGGAAGACAAGCTAAGGGATTCTTTTAGAACCCAGGCGCTGCTGTCATTTGGAGGAGCCTCCCCACAATCAGGATACCTGAGCACGTCTCCGTGTGTGTGCTGGAGGTGGGGAAACAGATTCCACGCATCTTTATGGGGCACAGGTGTTCCAAGGTTGGGGAAGTAGTTTAAAACCCTCCACTACCCACAGAGATGCACTCGCTAATACTTGGCTTTAGAGCCCATCCCCCACCATCGCTTACTGCTAGGCCTAGGAAAACACTTAGGGAAGTCAAGCTAAGGGATTCTATTACAACCCAGGTGCTGCTGTCTGTTGGAGGAACCTCCCCACACTCAGAACCCCAGAACACTTCTTCCTGTGTGTGCTGGACGTCGGGAAACATAGCACACGCATTTTTCAGGGGTCACAGTTATTCCCAAGTTGTGGGTTGTAGTTTAAACATCTCCACTACCCATGGAGAGGCACACGCTAATACTTAGTTTTAGATCCCAATTCCCACTTTCAACCACACACTGGCCTTGGCAAACCATCAGGGAAGACAAGCAAAGGGATTCTATTAAAACCAAGACGCTGATGTCAGTTGGAGGAACTACCCCACCCTCAGGATACTGGAACCCAACCTTGTGTGGTGGGGAGATTTGAACCCCCAATCCACGCAGATGAATGGGTGCTCAGGTGTTTCCCTTTATGGAGAATTCATCTAAATACTTCCTCAGTCCGTCGGGGACACTCGCTACTATTTGGCCTCAAAGCCCAACCCCCAGGTTTCTCTCAGAGTCAGTCCTAGGGAAACACTCAGGGATTACAAGCTAAGGGATTCTATTAGAACCCAGCCGCTTCTGTCACCTGAAATTGCCAGCCCACACTCAGGATAGCAGAAAACTTCTTCATGTGTGTTCTGGTGGTGGGGATACAGAGTCCACGCTTTTTTCAAGGAGCACAGGTATTCCCATGTTGTGGGCTTTTGGTTAATAACCTCCAAATCCCATGGAGAAGCACTCACTAATACTTGGATTTAGAGCCCAACCCACCCTTTCCCCAGCACTCCGTATCAGGCAACCAAACAGGGTAGACAAATTAAGCGATTTTATAAGAACCAAGGCCCTGCTCTCAATTGGAGGAGGCTGCCCACTCTCAGGGTAACTGTGCAAGTGTTCGTGTGTGTGCTGGAGGTGTGGAAACAGACTCCACGGATCTTTATGGGGGCACAGGTGTTCCCAGGTTAGGGATGTAGTATAAACACCTCCACAAACCATAGAGAGTTCATCGCAAATACTTGGTTTTGGAGCACAAACCACACTTTCCCCCGCACTCCCGTCTAGGCTTTCCATCAGGGAAGACAAGCAAAGGGATTCAATTAGAACCCAGGCGCTGCTGGCAGTTGGAGGAACTTCCCTGCACTCAGAATTCCAGAACACATTCTTAGGTGTGGGAGAGATGTGCAGCCCCACTGCACCCAGATGAATGCAGGAAAAGGTGTTCCCTTTAGGGAGAAGTCCTCTAAGTACTTCCTCAATGGATCAGGGGCCACTCACTGCTACGTGGCCTCCAAGCCCAACTCCCAGCTTTCAATCATGGCCTGGCCTAAAAGAACACTCAGGGAACAGAAGCTAAGGGATACTAATAGAATCCAGGTGCTGCTGTCAGTTTGAGGAACTTCCCCACACTCAGAATACAAGAACACATCTTCGTGTGTGTGCTGCATGTAGGGAAAAAGTCAAAGCATCTTTCAGGGGGCACATTTATTCCATGGTTGTGGGTTGTAGGTTAAAAACCCACATCCCATGGATAGGCTCTCGCTTATACTTGGTTTAGAGCCCAACCCCCACTTTCCCCCACTCTCCAGCCTAGGCATGCCATCAGGGAAGACAAGCTAAGGGATTCTTTTAGAACCCAGGCGCTGCTGTCATTTGGAGGAGCCTCCCCACAATCAGGATACCTGAGCACGTCTCCGTGTGTGTGCTGGAGGTGGGGAAACAGATTCCACGCATCTTTATGGGGCACAGGTGTTCCAAGGTTGGGGAAGTAGTTTAAAACCCTCCACTACCCACAGAGATGCACTCGCTAATACTTTTCTTTAGAGCCCATCCCCCACCATCGCTTACTGCTAGGCCTAGGAAAACACTTAGGGAAGTCAAGCTAAGGGATTCTATTACAACCCAGGTGCTGCTGTCTGTTGGAGGAACCTCCCCACACTCAGAACCCCAGAACACTTCTTCCTGTGATTGCTGGACGTGGGGAAACATAGCACACGCATTTTTCAGGGGTCACAGTAATTCCGAAGTTGTGGGTTGTAGTTTAAACATCTCCACTACCCATGGAGAGGCACACGCTAATACTTAGTTTTAGATCCCAAATCCCACTTTCAACCACACACTGGCCTAGGCAAACCATCAGGGAAGACAAGCAAAGGGATTCTATTAAAACCAAGATGCTGATGTCAGTTGGAGGAACTACCCCACCCTCAGGATACTGGAACCCAACCTTGTGTGGTGGGGAGATTTGAAGCCCCACTCCACGCAGATGAATGGGTGCTCAGGTGTTTCCGATTAAGGAGAATTCATCTAAATACTTCCTCAGTCCATCTGAGACACTCGCTACTATTTGGCCTCAAAGCCCAACCCCCAGGTTTCTCTCAGAGTCAGTCCTAGGGAAACACTCAGGGATTACAAGCTAAGGGATTCTATTAGAACCCAGCCGCTTCTGTCACCTGAAATTGCCAGCCCACACTCAGGATAGCAGAAAACTTCTTCATGTGTGTTCTGGTGGTGGGGATACAGAGTCCACGCTTTTTTCAAGGAGCACAGGTATTCCCATGTTGTGGGCTTTTGGTTAATAACCTCCAAATCCCATGGAGAAGCACTCGCTAATACTTGGATTTAGAGCCCAACCCACCCTTTCCCCAGCACTCCGTATCAGGCAACCAAACAGGGTAGACAAGTTAAGCGATTTTATAAGAACCAAGGCCCTGCTCTCAGTTGGAGGAGGCTGCCCACTCTCAGGATAATTGTGCAAGTGTTCGTGTGTGTGCTGGAGGTGTGGAAACAGACTCCACGGATCTTTATGGGGGCACAGGTGTTCCCAGGTTAGGGATGTAGTTTAAACACCTCCACAAACCATAGAGAGGTCTTCGGAAATACTTGGTTTTGGAGCACAAACCACACTTTCCCCCGCACTCCCGCCTAGGCTTTCCATCAGGGAAGACAAGCAAAGGGATTTAATTAGAACCCAGGCGCTGCTGTCAGTTGGAGGAACTTCCCTGCACTCAGAATTCCAGAACACTTTCTTAGGTGTGGGAGAGATGTGCAGCCCCACTGCACCCAGATGAATGGAGGAAAAGGTGTTCCCTTTAGGGAGAAGTCCTCTAAGTACTTCCTCAATGGATCAGGGGGCACTCACTGCTACGTGGCCTCCAAGCCCAACCCCCAGCTTTCCCTCATGACCTGGTCTAAGAAAACACTCAGGGAACAGAAGCTAAGGGATACTAATAGAATCCAGGTGCTGCTGTCAGTTTGAGGAACTTCCCCACACTCAGAATACAAGAACACATCTTCGTGTGTGTGCTGGATGTAGGGAAACAGTCAAAGCATCTTTCAGGGGGCACATTTATTCCATGGTTGTGGGTTGTAAGTTAAATACCCACGTCCCATGGAGAGGCTTTCGCTAATACTTCGTTAAGAGCCCAACCCCCAATTTCCCCCACTCTCCAGCCTAGGCATGCCATCAGGGAAGACAAGCTAAGGGATTCTTTTAGAACCCAGGCGCTGCTGTCATTTGGAGGAGCCTCCCCACAATCAGGATACCTGAGCACGTCTCCGTGTGTGTGCTGGAGGTGGGGAAACAGATTCCACGCATCTTTATGGGGCACAGGTGTTCCAAGGTTGGGGAAGTAGTTTAAAACCCTCCACTACCCACAGAGATGCACTCGCTAATACTTGGCTTTAGAGCCCATCCCCCACCATCGCTTACTGCTAGGCCTAGGAAAACACTTAGGGAAGTCAAGCTAAGGGATTCTATTACAACCCAGGTGCTGCTGTCTGTTGGAGGAACCTCCCCACACTCAGAACCCCAGAACACTTCTTCCTGTGTGTGCTGGACGTGGGGAAACATAGCACACGCAGTTTTCAGGGGTCACAGTTATTCCCAAGTTGTGGGTTGTAGTTTAAACATCTCCACTACCCATGGAGAGGCACACGCTAATACTTAGTTTTAGATCCCAAATCCCACTTTCAACCACACACTGGCCTAGGCAAACCATCAGGGAAGACAAGCAAAGGGATTCTATTCAAACCAAGACGCTGATGTCAGTTGGAGGAACTACCCCACCCTCAGGATACTGGAACCCAACCTTGTGTGGTGGGGAGATTTGAAGCCCCACTCCACGCAGATGAATGGGTGCTCAGGTGTTTCCCTTTAAGGAGAATTCATCTAAATACTTCCTCAGTCCATCTGAGACACTCGCTACTATTTGGCCTCAAAGCCCAACCCCCAGGTTTCTCTCAGAGTCAGTCCTAGGGAAACACTCAGGGATTACAAGCTAAGGGATTCTATTAGAACCCAGCCGCTTCTGTCACCTGAAATTGCCAGCCCACACTCAGGATAGCAGAAAACTTCTTCATGTGTGTTCTGGTGGTGGGGATACAGAGTCCACGCTTTTTTCAAGGAGCACAGGTATTCCCATGTTGTGGGCTTTTGGTTAATAACCTCCAAATCCCATGGAGAAGCACTCGCTAATACTTGGATTTAGAGCCCAACCCACCCTTTCCCCAGCACTCCGTATCAGGCAACCAAACAGGGTAGACAAGTTAAGCGATTTTATAAGAACCAAGGCCCTGCTCTCAGTTGGAGGAGGCTGCCCACTCTCAGGATAATTGTGCAAGTGTTCGTGTGTGTGCTGGAGGTGTGGAAACAGACTCCACGGATCTTTATGGGGGCACAGGTGTTCCCAGGTTAGTGATGTAGTTAAAAACACCTCCACAAACCATAGAGAGGTCATTGGAAATACTTGGTTTTGGAGCCCAAACCACACTTTCCCCCTCACTCCCGCCTAGGCTTTCCATCAGGGAAGACAAGCAAAGGGATTTAATTAGAACCCAGGCGCTGCTGTCAGTTGGAGGAACTTCCCTGCACTCAGAATTCCAGAACACATTCTTAGGTGTGGGAGAGATGTGCAGCCACACTGCACCCAGATGAATGGAGGAAAAGGTGTTCCCTTTAGGGAGAAGTCCTCTAAGTACTTCCTCAATGGATCAGGGGCCACTCACTGCTACGTGGCCTCCAAGCCCAACCCCCAGCTTTCCCTCATGACCTGGTCTAAGAATACACTCAGGGAACAGAAGCTAAGGGATAGTAATAGAATCCAGGTGCTGATGTCAGTTTGAGGAACTTCCCCAAACTCAGAATACCAGAACACATCTTCGTGTGTGTGCTGGATGTAGGGAAACAGTCAAAGCATCTTTCAGGGGGCACATTTATTCCATGGTTCTGGGTTGTAGGTTAAAAACCCACGTCCCATGGATAGGCTTTCGCTAATACTTCGTTAAGAGCCCAACCCCCAATTTCCCCCACTCTCCAGCCTAGGCATGCCATCAGGGAAGACAAGCTAAGGGATTCTTTTAGAACCCAGGCGCTGCTGTCATTTGGAGGAGCCTCCCCACAATCAGGATACCTGAGCACGTCTCCGTGTGTGTGCTGGAGGTGGGGAAACAGATTCCACGCATCTTTATGGGGCACAGGTGTTCCAAGGTTGGGGAAGTAGTTTAAAACCCTCCACTACCCACAGAGATGCACTCGCTAATACTTGGATTTAGAGCCCATCCCCCACCATCGCTTACTGCTAGGCCTAGGAAAACACTTAGGGAAGTCAAGCTAAGGGATTCTATTACAACCCAGGTGCTGCTGTCTGTTGGAGGAACCTCCCCACACTCAGAACCCCAGAACACTTCTTCCTGTGTGTGCTGGACGTGGGGAAACATAGCACACGCATTTTTCAGGGGTCACAGTTATTCCCAAGTTGTGGGTTGTAGTTTAAACATCTCCACTACCCATGGAGAGGCACACGCTAATACTTAGTTTTAGATCCCAAATCCCACTTTCAACGACACACTGGCCTTGCAAACCATCAGGGAAGACAAGCAAATGGATTCTATTCAAACCAAGACGCTGATGTCAGTTGGAGGAACTACCCCACCCTCAGGATACTGGAACCCAACCTTGTGTGGTGGGGAGATTTGAACCCCCAATCCACGCAGATGAATGGGTGCTCAGGTGTTTCCCTTTATGGAGAATTCATCTAAATACTTCCTCAGTCCATCGGGGACACTCGCTACTATTTGGCCTCAAAGCCCAACCCCCAGGTTTCTCTCAGACTCAGTCCTAGGGAAACACTCAGGGATTACAAGCTAAGGGATTCTATTAGAACCCAGCCACTTCTGTCACCTGAAATTGCCAGCCCACACTCAGGATAGCAGAAAATTTCTTCATGTGTCTTCTGGTGGTGGGGATACAGAGTCCACGCTTTTTTCAAGGAGCACAGGTATTCCCATGTTGTGGGCTTTTGGTTAATAACCTCCAAATCCCATGGAGAAGCACTCGCTAATACTTGGATTTAGAGCCCAACCCACCCTTTCCCCAGCACTCCGTATCAGGCAACCAAACAGGGTAGACAAATTAAGCGATTTTATAAGAACCAAGGCCCTGCTCTCAGTTGGAGGAGGCTGCCCACTCTCAGGATAACTGTGCAAGTGTTCGTGTGTGTGCTGGAGGTGTGGAAACAGATTCCACGGATCTTTATGGGGGCACAGGTGTTCCCAGGTTAGGGATGTAGTATAAACACCTCCACAAACCATAGAGAGTTCATCGCAAATACTTGGTTTTGGAGCACAAACCACACTTTCCCCCGCACTCCCGACTAGGATTTCCATCAGGGAAGACAAGCAAAGGGATTCAATTAGAACCCAGGCGCTGCTGTCAGTTGGAGGAACTTCCCTGCACTCAGAATTCCAGAACACATTCTTAGGTGTGGGAGAGATGTGCAGCCCCACTGCACCCAGATGAATGCAGGAAAAGGTGTTCCCTTTAGGGAGAAGTCCTCTAAGTACTTCCTCAATGGATCAGGGGCCACTCACTGCTACGTGGCCTCCAAGCCCAACCCCCAGCTTTCCCTCATGGTCTGGCCTAAAAGAACACTCAGGGAACAGAAGCTAAGGGATACTAATAGAATCCAGGTGCTGCTGTCAGTTTGAGGAACTTCCCCACACTCAGAATACAAGAACACATCTTCGTGTGTGTGCTGCATGTAGGGAAAAAGTCAAAGCATCTTTCAGGGGGCACATTTATTCCATGGTTGTGGGTTGTAGGTTAAAAACCCACATCCCATGGATAGGCTCTCGCTTATACTTGGTTTAGAGCCCAACCCCCACTTTCCCCCACTCTCCAGCCTAGGCATGCCATCAGGGAAGACAAGCTAAGGGATTCTTTTAGAACCCAGGCGCTGCTGTCATTTGGAGGAGCCTCCCCACAATCAGGATACCTGAGCACGTCTCCGTGTGTGTGCTGGAGGTGGGGAAACAGATTCCACGCATCTTTATGGGGCACAGGTGTTCCAAGGTTGGGGAAGTAGTTTAAAACCCTCCACTACCCACAGAGATGCACTCGCTAATACTTGGCTTTAGAGCCCATCCCCCACCATCGCTTACTGCTAGGCCTAGGAAAACACTTAGGGAAGTCAAGCTAAGGGATTCTATTACAACCCAGGTGCTGCTGTCTGTTGGAGGAACCTCCCCACACTCAGAACCCCAGAACACTTCTTCCTGTGTGTGCTGGACGTGGGGAAACATAGCACACGCATTTTTCAGGGGTCACAGTAATTCCCAAGTTGTGGGTTGTAGTTTAAACATCTCCACTACCCATGGAGAGGCACACGCTAATACTTAGTTTTAGATCCCAAATCCCACTTTCAACCACACACTGGCCTAGGCAAACCATCAGGGAAGACAAGCAAAGGGATTCTATTCAAACCAAGACGCTGATGTCAGTTGGAGGAACTACCCCACCCTCAGGATACTGGAACCCAACCTTGTGTGGTGGGGAGATTTGAAGCCCCACTCCACGCAGATGAATGGGTGCTCAGGTGTTTCCCTTTATGGAGAATTCATCTAAATACTTCCTCAGTCCATCGGGGACACTCGCTACTATTTGGCCTCAAAGCCCAACCCCCAGGTTTCTCTCAGAGTCAGTCCTAGGGAAACACTCAGGGATTACAAGCTAAGGGATTCTATTAGAACCCAGCCGCTTCTGTCACCTGAAATTGCCAGCCCACACTCAGGATAGCAGAAAACTTCTTCATGTGTGTTCTGGTGGTGGGGATACAGAGTCCACGCTTTTTTCAAGGAGCACAGGTATTCCCATGTTGTGGGCTTTTGGTTAATAACCTCCAAATCCCATGGAGAAGCACTCGCTAATACTTGGATTTAGAGCCCAACCCACCCTTTCCCCAGCACTCCGTATCAGGCAACCAAACAGGGTAGACAAGTTAAGCGATTTTATAAGAACCAAGGCCCTGCTCTCAGTAGGAGGAGGCTGCCCACTCTCAGGATAACTGTGCAAGTGTTCGTGTGTGTGCTGGAGGTGTGGAAACAGACTCCACGGATCTTTATGGGGGCACAGGTGTTCCCACGTTAGGGATGTAGTTTAAACACCTCCACAAACCATAGAGAGGTCTTCGGAAATACTTGGTTTTGGAGCCCAAACCACACTTTCCCCCGCACTCCCGCCGAGGCTTTCCATCAGGGAAGGCAAGCAAAGGGATTTAATTAGAACCCAGGCGCTGCTGTCAGTTGGAGGAACTTCCCTGCACTCAGAATTCCAGAACACATTCTTAGGTGTGGGAGAGATGTGCAGCCCCACTGCACCCAGATGAATGGAGGAAAAGGTGTTCCCTTTAGGGAGAAGTCCTCTAAGTATTTCCTCGATGGATCAGGGGGCACTCACTGCTACGTGGCCTCCAAGCCCAACCCCCAGCTTTCCCTCATGGCCTGGTCTAAGAAAACACTCAGGGAACAGAAGCTAAGGGATAGTAATAGAATCCAGGTGCTGATGTCAGTTTGAGGAACTTCCCCACACTCAGAATACAAGAACACATCTTCGTGTGTGTGCTGGATGTAGGGAAACAGTCAAAGCATCTTTCAGGGGGCACATTTATTCCATGGTTGTGGGTTGTAGGTTAAATACCCACGTCCCATGGATAGGCTTTCGCTAATACTTCGTTAAGAGCCCAACCCCCAATTTCCCCCACTCTCCAGCCTAGGCATGCCATCAGGGAAGACAAGCTAAGGGATTCTTTTAGAACCCAGGCGCTGCTGTCATTTGGAGGAGCCTCTCCACAATCAGGATACCTGAGCACGTCTCCGTGTGTGTGCTGGAGGTGGGGAAACAGATTCCACGCATCTTTATGGGGCACAGGTGTTCCAAGGTTGGGGAAGTAGTTTAAAACCCTCCACTACCCACAGAGATGCACTCGCTAATACTTGGCTTTAGAGCCCATCCCCCACCATCGCTTACTGCTAGGCCTAGGAAAACACTTAGGGAAGTCAAGCTAAGGGATTCTATTACAACCCAGGTGCTGCTGTCTGTTGGAGGAACCTCCCCACACTCAGAACCCCAGAACACTTCTTCCTGTGTGTGCTGGACGTGGGGAAACATAGCACACGCATTTTTCAGGGGTCACAGTTATTCCCAAGTTGTGGTTTGTAGTTTAAACATCTCCACTACCCATGGAGAGGCACACGCTAATACTTAGTTTTAGATCCCAAATCCCACTTTCAACCACACACTGGCCTTGGCAAACCAACAGGGAATACAAGCAAAGGGATTCTATTAAAACCAAGACGCTGATGTCAGTTGGAGGAACTACCCCACCCTCAGGATACTGGAACCCAACCTTGTGTGGTGGGGAGATTTGAACCCCCAATCCACGCAGATGAATGGGTGCTCAGGTGTTTCCCTTTATGGAGAATTCATCTAAATACTTCCTCAGTCCATCGGGGACACTCGCTACTATTTGGCCTCAAAGCCCAACCCCCAGGTTTCTCTCAGAGTCAGTCCTAGGGAAACACTCAGGGATTACAAGCTAAGGGATTCTATTAGAACCCAGCCACTTCTGTCACCTGAAATTGCCAGCCCACACTCAGGATAGCAGAAAACTTCTTCATGTGTGTTCTGGTGGTGGGGATACAGAGTCCACGCTTTTCTCAAGGAGCACAGGTATTCCCATGTTGTGGGCTTTTGGTTAATAACCTCCAAATCCCATGGAGAAGCACTCGCTAATACTTGGATTTAGAGCCCAACCCACCCTTTCCCCAGCACTCCGTATCAGGCAACCAAACAGGGTAGACAAATTAAGCGATTTTATAAGAACCAAGGCCCTGCTCTCAGTTGGAGGAGGCTGCCCACTCTCAGGATAACTGTGCAAGTGTTCGTGTGTGTGCTGGAGGTGTGGAAACAGATTCCACGGATCTTTATGGGGGCACAGGTGTTCCCAGGTTAGGGATGTAGTATAAACACCTCCACAAACCATAGAGAGTTCATCGCAAATACTTGGTTTTGGAGCACAAACCACACTTTCCCCCGCACTCCCGACTAGGATTTCCATCAGGGAAGACAAGCAAAGGGATTCAATTAGAACCCAGGCGCTGCTGTCAGTTGGAGGAACTTCCCTGCACTCAGAATTCCAGAACACATTCTTAGGTGTGGGAGAGATGTGCAGCCCCACTGCACCCAGATGAATGCAGGAAAAGGTGTTCCCTTTAGGGAGAAGTCCTCTAAGTACTTCCTCAATGGATCAGGGGCCACTCACTGCTACGTGGCCTCCAAGCCCAACTCCCAGCTTTCCCTCATGGCCTGGCCTAAAAGAACACTCAGGGAACAGAAGCTAAGGGATACTAATAGAATCCAGGTGCTGCTGTCAGTTTGAGGAACTTCCCCACACTCAGAATACAAGAACACATCTTCGTGTGTGTGCTGCATGTAGGGAAAAAGTCAAAGCATCTTTCAGGGGGCACATTTATTCCATGGTTGTGGGTTGTAGGTTAAAAACCCACATCCCATGGATAGGCTCTCGCTTATACTTGGTTTAGAGCCCAACCCCCACTTTCCCCCACTCTCCAGCCTAGGCATGCCATCAGGGAAGACAAGCTAAGGGATTCTTTTAGAACCCAGGCGCTGCTGTCATTTGGAGGAGCCTCCCCACAATCAGGATACCTGAGCACGTCTCCGTGTGTGTGCTGGAGGTGGGGAAACAGATTCCACGCATCTTTATGGGGCACAGGTGTTCCAAGGTTGGGGAAGTAGTTTAAAACCCTCCACTACCCACAGAGATGCACTCGCTAATACTTGGCTTTAGAGCCCATCCCCCACCATCGCTTACTGCTAGGCCTAGGAAAACACTTAGGGAAGTCAAGCTAAGGGATTCTATTACAACCCAGGTGCTGCTGTCTGTTGGAGGAACCTCCCCACACTCAGAACCCCAGAACACTTCTTCCTGTGTGTGCTGGACGTGGGGAAACATAGCACACGCATTTTTCAGGGGTCACAGTAATTCCCAAGTTGTGGGTTGTAGTTTAAACATCTCCACTACCCATGGAGAGGCACACGCTAATACTTAGTTTTAGATCCCAAATCCCACTTTCAACCACACACTGGCCTAGGCAAACCATCAGGGAAGACAAGCAAAGGGATTCTATTCAAACCAAGACGCTGATGTCAGTTGGAGGAACTACCCCACCCTCAGGATACTGGAACCCAACCTTGTGTGGTGGGGAGATTTGAAGCCCCACTCCACGCAGATGAATGGGTGCTCAGGTGTTTCCCTTTATGGAGAATTCATCTAAATACTTCCTCAGTCCATCGGGGACACTCGCTACTATTTGGCCTCAAAGCCCAACCCCCAGGTTTCTCTCAGAGTCAGTCCTAGGGAAACACTCAGGGATTACAAGCTAAGGGATTCTATTAGAACCCAGCCGCTTCTGTCACCTGAAATTGCCAGCCCACACTCAGGATAGCAGAAAACTTCTTCATGTGTGTTCTGGTGGTGGGGATACAGAGTCCACGCTTTTTTCAAGGAGCACAGGTATTCCCATGTTGTGGGCTTTTGGTTAATAACCTCCAAATCCCATGGAGAAGCACTCGCTAATACTTGGATTTAGAGCCCAACCCACCCTTTCCCCAGCACTCCGTATCAGGCAACCAAACAGGGTAGACAAGTTAAGCGATTTTATAAGAACCAAGGCCCTGCTCTCAGTAGGAGGAGGCTGCCCACTCTCAGGATAACTGTGCAAGTGTTCGTGTGTGTGCTGGAGGTGTGGAAACAGACTCCACGGATCTTTATGGGGGCACAGGTGTTCCCACGTTAGGGATGTAGTTTAAACACCTCCACAAACCATAGAGAGGTCTTCGGAAATACTTGGTTTTGGAGCCCAAACCACACTTTCCCCCGCACTCCCGCCGAGGCTTTCCATCAGGGAAGGCAAGCAAAGGGATTTAATTAGAACCCAGGCGCTGCTGTCAGTTGGAGGAACTTCCCTGCACTCAGAATTCCAGAACACATTCTTAGGTGTGGGAGAGATGTGCAGCCCCACTGCACCCAGATGAATGGAGGAAAAGGTGTTCCCTTTAGGGAGAAGTCCTCTAAGTATTTCCTCGATGGATCAGGGGGCACTCACTGCTACGTGGCCTCCAAGCCCAACCCCCAGCTTTCCCTCATGGCCTGGTCTAAGAAAACACTCAGGGAACAGAAGCTAAGGGATAGTAATAGAATCCAGGTGCTGATGTCAGTTTGAGGAACTTCCCCACACTCAGAATACAAGAACACATCTTCGTGTGTGTGCTGGATGTAGGGAAACAGTCAAAGCATCTTTCAGGGGGCACATTTATTCCATGGTTGTGGGTTGTAGGTTAAATACCCACGTCCCATGGATAGGCTTTCGCTAATACTTCGTTAAGAGCCCAACCCCCAATTTCCCCCACTCTCCAGCCTAGGCATGCCATCAGGGAAGACAAGCTAAGGGATTCTTTTAGAACCCAGGCGCTGCTGTCATTTGGAGGAGCCTCTCCACAATCAGGATACCTGAGCACGTCTCCGTGTGTGTGCTGGAGGTGGGGAAACAGATTCCACGCATCTTTATGGGGCACAGGTGTTCCAAGGTTGGGGAAGTAGTTTAAAACCCTCCACTACCCACAGAGATGCACTCGCTAATACTTGGCTTTAGAGCCCATCCCCCACCATCGCTTACTGCTAGGCCTAGGAAAACACTTAGGGAAGTCAAGCTAAGGGATTCTATTACAACCCAGGTGCTGCTGTCTGTTGGAGGAACCTCCCCACACTCAGAACCCCAGAACACTTCTTCCTGTGTGTGCTGGACGTGGGGAAACATAGCACACGCATTTTTCAGGGGTCACAGTTATTCCCAAGTTGTGGTTTGTAGTTTAAACATCTCCACTACCCATGGAGAGGCACACGCTAATACTTAGTTTTAGATCCCAAATCCCACTTTCAACCACACACTGGCCTTGGCAAACCAACAGGGAATACAAGCAAAGGGATTCTATTAAAACCAAGACGCTGATGTCAGTTGGAGGAACTACCCCACCCTCAGGATACTGGAACCCAACCTTGTGTGGTGGGGAGATTTGAACCCCCAATCCACGCAGATGAATGGGTGCTCAGGTGTTTCCCTTTATGGAGAATTCATCTAAATACTTCCTCAGTCCATCGGGGACACTCGCTACTATTTGGCCTCAAAGCCCAACCCCCAGGTTTCTCTCAGAGTCAGTCCTAGGGAAACACTCAGGGATTACAAGCTAAGGGATTCTATTAGAACCCAGCCACTTCTGTCACCTGAAATTGCCAGCCCACACTCAGGATAGCAGAAAACTTCTTCATGTGTGTTCTGGTGGTGGGGATACAGAGTCCACGCTTTTCTCAAGGAGCACAGGTATTCCCATGTTGTGGGCTTTTGGTTAATAACCTCCAAATCCCATGGAGAAGCACTCGCTAATACTTGGATTTAGAGCCCAACCCACCCTTTCCCCAGCACTCCGTATCAGGCAACCAAACAGGGTAGACAAATTAAGCGATTTTATAAGAACCAAGGCCCTGCTCTCAGTTGGAGGAGGCTGCCCACTCTCAGGATAACTGTGCAAGTGTTCGTGTGTGTGCTGGAGGTGTGGAAACAGACTCCACGGATCTTTATGGGGGCACAGGTGTTCCCAGGTTAGGGATGTAGTATAAACACCTCCACAAACCATAGAGAGTTCATCGCAAATACTTGGTTTTGGAGCCCAAACCACACTTTCCCCCGCACTCCCGCCTAGGCTTTCCATCAGGGAAGACAAGCAAAGGGATTCAATTAGAACCCAGGCGCTGCTGTCAGTTGGAGGAACTTCCCTGCACTCAGAATTCCAGAACACATTCTTAGGTGTGGGAGAGTTGTGCAGCCCCACTGCACCCAGATGAATGCAGGAAAAGGTGTTCCCTTTAGGGAGAAGTCCTCTAAGTACTTCCTCATTGGATCAGGGGCCACTCACTGCTACGTGGCCTCCAAGCCCAACTCCCAGCTTTCCCTCATGGCCTGGCCTAAAAGAACACTCAGGGAACAGAAGCTAAGGGATACTAATAGAATCCAGGTGCTGATGTCAGTTTGAGGAACTTCCCCACACTCAGAATACAAGAACACATCTTCGTGTGTGTGCTGGATGTAGGGAAACAGTCAAAGCATCATTCAGGGGGCACATTTATTCCATGGTTGTGGGTTGTAGGTTAAAAACCCACGTCCCATGGATAGGCTTTCGCTAATACTTCGTTAAGAGCCCAACCCCCAATTTCCCCCACTCTCCAGCCTAGGCATGCCATCAGGGAAGACAAGCTAAGGGATTCTTTTAGAACCCAGGCGCTGCTGTCATTTGGAGGAGCCTCCCCACAATCAGGATACCTGAGCACGTCTCCGTGTGTGTGCTGGAGGTGGGGAAACAGATTCCACGCATCTTTATGGGGCACAGGTGTTCCAAGGTTGGGGAAGTAGTTTAAAACCCTCCACTACCCACAGAGATGCACTCGCTAATACTTGGCTTTAGAGCCCATCCCCCACCATCGCTTACTGCTAGGCCTAGGAAAACACTTAGGGAAGTCAAGCTAAGGGATTCTATTACAACCCAGGTGCTGCTGTCTGTTGGAGGAACCTCCCCACACTCAGAACCCCAGAACACTTCTTCCTGTGTGTGCTGGACGTGGGGAAACATAGCACACGCATTTTTCAGGGGTCACAGTTATTCCCAAGTTGTGGGTTGTAGTTTAAACATCTCCAATACCCATGGAGAGGCACACGCTAATACTTAGTTTTAGATCCCAAATCCCACTTTCAACCACACACTGGCCTTGGCAAACCATCAGGGAAGACAAGCAAAGGGATTCTATTAAAACCAAGACGCTGATGTCAGTTGGAGGAACTACCACACCCTCAGGATACTGGAACCCAACCTTGTGTGGTGGGGAGATTTGAAGCCCCAATCCACGCAGATGAATGGGTGCTCAGGTGTTTCCCTTTATGGAGAATTCATCTAAATACTTCCTCAGTCCATCGGGGACACTCTCTACTATTTGGCCTCAAAGCCCAACCCCCAGGTTTCTCTCAGAGTCAGTCCTAGGGAAACACTCAGTGATTACAAGCTAAGGGATTCTATTAGAACCCAGCCACTTTTGTCACCTGAAATTGCCAGCCCACACTCAGGATAGCAGAAAACTTCTTCATGTGTGTTCTGGTTGTGGGGATACAGAGTCCACGCTTTTTTCAAGGAGCACAGGTATTCCCATGTTGTGGGCTTTTGGTTAATAACCTCCAAATCCCATGGAGAAGCACTCGCTAATACTTGGATTTAGAGCCCAACCCACCCTTTCCCCAGCAGTCCGTATCAGGCAACCAAACAGGGTAGACAAATTAAGCGATTTTATAAGAACCAAGGCCCTGCTCTCAGTTGGAGGAGGCTGCCCACTCTCAGGATAACTGTGCAAGTGTTCGTGTGTGTGCTGGAGGTGTGGAAACAGACTCCACGGATCTTTATGGGGGCACAGGTGTTCCCAGGTTAGGGATGTAGTATAAACACCTCCACAAACCATAGAGAATTCATCGCAAATACTTGGTTTTGGAGCCCAAACCACACTTTCCCCCGCACTCCCGCCTAGGCTTTCCATCAGGGAAGACAAGCAAAGGGATTCAATTAGAACCCAGGCGCTGCTGTCAGTTGGAGGAACTTCCTTGCACTCAGAATTCCAGAACACATTCTTAGGGGTGGGAGAGATGTGCAGCCCCACTGCACCCAGATGAATGCAGGAAAAGGTGTTCCCTTTAGGGAGAAGTCCTCTAAGTACTTCCTCAATGGATCAGGGGCCACTCACTGCTACGTGGCCTCCAAGCCCAACCCCCAGCTTTCCCTCATGGCCTGGCCTAAAAGAACACTCAGGGAACAGAAGCTAAGGGATACTAATAGAATCCAGGTGCTGCTGTCAGTTTGAGGAACTTCCCCACACTCAGAATACAAGAACACATTTCGTGTGTGTGCTGGATGTAGGGAAACAGTCAAAGCATCTTTCAGGGGGCACATTTATTCCATGGTTGTGGGTTGTAGGTTAAAAACCCACATCCCATGGATAGGCTCTCGCTTATACTTGGTTTAGAGCCCAACCCCCACTTTCCCCCACTCTCCAGCCTAGGCATGCCATCAGGGAAGACAAGCTAAGGGATTCTTTTAGAACCCAGGCGCTGCTGTCATTTGGAGGAGCCTCCCCACAATCAGGATACCTGAGCACGTCTCCGTGTGTGTGCTGGAGGTGGGGAAACAGATTCCACGCATCTTTATGGGGCACAGGTGTTCCAAGGTTGGGGAAGTAGTTTAAAACCCTCCACTACCCACAGAGATGCACTCGCTAATACTTGGCTTTAGAGCCCATCCCCCACCATCGCTTATTGCTAGGCCTAGGAAAACACTTAGGGAAGTCAAGCTAAGGGATTCTATTACAACCCAGGTGCTGCTGTCTGTTGGAGGAACCTCCCCACACTCAGAACCCCAGAACACTTCTTCCTGTGTGTGCTGGACGTGGGGAAACATAGCACACGCATTTTTCAGGGGTCACAGTAATTCCCAAGTTGTGGGTTGTAGTTTAAACATCTCCACTACCCATGGAGAGGCACACGCTAATACTTAGTTTAGATCCCAAATCCCACTTTCAACCACACACTGGCCTAGGCAAACCATCAGGGAAGACAAGCAAAGGGATTCTATTAAAACCAAGACGCTGATGTCAGTTGGAGGAACTACCCCACCCTCAGGATACTGGAACCCAACCTTGTGTGGTGGGGAGATTTGATCCCCCAATCCACGCAGATGAATGGGTGCTCAGGTGTTTCCCTTTATGGAGAATTCATCTAAATACTTCCTCAGTCCATCGGGGACACTCGCTACTATTTGGCCTCAAAGCCCAACCCCCAGGTTTCTCTCAGAGTCAGTCCTAGGGAAACACTCAGGGATTACAAGCTAAGGGATTCTATTAGAACCCAGCCACTTCTGTCACCTGAAATTGCCAGCCCACACTCAGGATAGCAGAAAACTTCTTCATGTGTGTTCTGGTGGTGGGGATACAGAGTCCACGCTTTTCTCAAGGAGCACAGGTATTCCCATGTTGTGGGCTTTTGGTTAATAACCTCCAAATCCCATGGAGAAGCACTCGCTAATACTTGGATTTAGAGCCCAACCCACCCTTTCCCCAGCACTCCGTATCAGGCAACCAAACAGGGTAGACAAATTAAGCGATTTTATAAGAACCAAGGCCCTGCTCTCAGTTGGAGGAGGCTGCCCACTCTCAGGATAACTGTGCAAGTGTTCGTGTGTGTGCTGGAGGTGTGGAAACAGACTCCACGGATCTTTATGGGGGCACAGGTGTTCCCAGGTTAGGGATGTAGTATAAACACCTCCACAAACCATAGAGAGTTCATCGCAAATACTTGGTTTTGGAGCCCAAACCACACTTTCCCCCGCACTCCCGCCTAGGCTTTCCATCAGGGAAGACAAGCAAAGGGATTCAATTAGAACCCAGGCGCTGCTGTCAGTTGGAGGAACTTCCCTGCACTCAGAATTCCAGAACACATTCTTAGGTGTGGGAGAGATGTGCAGCCCCACTGCACCCAGATGAATGCAGGAAAAGGTGTTCCCTTTAGGGAGAAGTCCTCTAAGTACTTCCTCAATGGATCAGGGGCCACTCACTGCTACGTGGCCTCCAAGCCCAACTCCCAGCTTTCCCTCATGGCCTGGCCTAAAAGAACACTCAGGGAACAGAAGCTAAGGGATACTAATAGAATCCAGGTGCTGATGTCAGTTTGAGGAACTTCCCCACACTCAGAATACAAGAACACATCTTCGTGTGTGTGCTGGATGTAGGGAAACAGTCAAAGCATCATTCAGGGGGCACATTTATTCCATGGTTGTGGGTTGTAGGTTAAAAACCCACGTCCCATGGATAGGCTTTCGCTAATACTTCGTTAAGAGCCCAACCCCCAATTTCCCCCACTCTCCAGCCTAGGCATGCCATCAGGGAAGACAAGCTAAGGGATTCTTTTAGAACCCAGGCGCTGCTGTCATTTGGAGGAGCCTCCCCACAATCAGGATACCTGAGCACGTCTCCGTGTGTGTGCTGGAGGTGGGGAAACAGATTCCACGCATCTTTATGGGGCACAGGTGTTCCAAGGTTGGGGAAGTAGTTTAAAACCCTCCACTACCCACAGAGATGCACTCGCTAATACTTGGCTTTAGAGCCCATCCCCCACCATCGCTTACTGCTAGGCCTAGGAAAACACTTAGGGAAGTCAAGCTAAGGGATTCTATTACAACCCAGGTGCTGCTGTCTGTTGGAGGAACCTCCCCACACTCAGAACCCCAGAACACTTCTTCCTGTGTGTGCTGGACGTGGGGAAACATAGCACACGCATTTTTCAGGGGTCACAGTTATTCCCAAGTTGTGGGTTGTAGTTTAAACATCTCCAATACCCATGGAGAGGCACACGCTAATACTTAGTTTTAGATCCCAAATCCCACTTTCAACCACACACTGGCCTTGGCAAACCATCAGGGAAGACAAGCAAAGGGATTCTATTAAAACCAAGACGCTGATGTCAGTTGGAGGAACTACCACACCCTCAGGATACTGGAACCCAACCTTGTGTGGTGGGGAGATTTGAAGCCCCAATCCACGCAGATGAATGGGTGCTCAGGTGTTTCCCTTTATGGAGAATTCATCTAAATACTTCCTCAGTCCATCGGGGACACTCTCTACTATTTGGCCTCAAAGCCCAACCCCCAGGTTTCTCTCAGAGTCAGTCCTAGGGAAACACTCAGTGATTACAAGCTAAGGGATTCTATTAGAACCCAGCCACTTTTGTCACCTGAAATTGCCAGCCCACACTCAGGATAGCAGAAAACTTCTTCATGTGTGTTCTGGTTGTGGGGATACAGAGTCCACGCTTTTTTCAAGGAGCACAGGTATTCCCATGTTGTGGGCTTTTGGTTAATAACCTCCAAATCCCATGGAGAAGCACTCGCTAATACTTGGATTTAGAGCCCAACCCACCCTTTCCCCAGCAGTCCGTATCAGGCAACCAAACAGGGTAGACAAATTAAGCGATTTTATAAGAACCAAGGCCCTGCTCTCAGTTGGAGGAGGCTGCCCACTCTCAGGATAACTGTGCAAGTGTTCGTGTGTGTGCTGGAGGTGTGGAAACAGACTCCACGGATCTTTATGGGGGCACAGGTGTTCCCAGGTTAGGGATGTAGTATAAACACCTCCACAAACCATAGAGAATTCATCGCAAATACTTGGTTTTGGAGCCCAAACCACACTTTCCCCCGCACTCCCGCCTAGGCTTTCCATCAGGGAAGACAAGCAAAGGGATTCAATTAGAACCCAGGCGCTGCTGTCAGTTGGAGGAACTTCCTTGCACTCAGAATTCCAGAACACATTCTTAGGGGTGGGAGAGATGTGCAGCCCCACTGCACCCAGATGAATGCAGGAAAAGGTGTTCCCTTTAGGGAGAAGTCCTCTAAGTACTTCCTCAATGGATCAGGGGCCACTCACTGCTACGTGGCCTCCAAGCCCAACCCCCAGCTTTCCCTCATGGCCTGGCCTAAAAGAACACTCAGGGAACAGAAGCTAAGGGATACTAATAGAATCCAGGTGCTGCTGTCAGTTTGAGGAACTTCCCCACACTCAGAATACAAGAACACATTTCGTGTGTGTGCTGGATGTAGGGAAACAGTCAAAGCATCTTTCAGGGGGCACATTTATTCCATGGTTGTGGGTTGTAGGTTAAAAACCCACATCCCATGGATAGGCTCTCGCTTATACTTGGTTTAGAGCCCAACCCCCACTTTCCCCCACTCTCCAGCCTAGGCATGCCATCAGGGAAGACAAGCTAAGGGATTCTTTTAGAACCCAGGCGCTGCTGTCATTTGGAGGAGCCTCCCCACAATCAGGATACCTGAGCACGTCTCCGTGTGTGTGCTGGAGGTGGGGAAACAGATTCCACGCATCTTTATGGGGCACAGGTGTTCCAAGGTTGGGGAAGTAGTTTAAAACCCTCCACTACCCACAGAGATGCACTCGCTAATACTTGGCTTTAGAGCCCATCCCCCACCATCGCTTACTGCTAGGCCTAGGAAAACACTTAGGGAAGTCAAGCTAAGGGATTCTATTACAACCCAGGTGCTGCTGTCTGTTGGAGGAACCTCCCCACACTCAGAACCCCAGAACACTTCTTCCTGTGTGTGCTGGACGTGGGGAAACATAGCACACGCATTTTTCAGGGGTCACAGTAATTCCCAAGTTGTGGGTTGTAGTTTAAACATCTCCACTACCCATGGAGAGGCACACGCTAATACTTAGTTTAGATCCCAAATCCCACTTTCAACCACACACTGGCCTAGGCAAACCATCAGGGAAGACAAGCAAAGGGATTCTATTCAAACCAAGACGCTGATGTCAGTTGGAGGAACTACCCCACCCTCAGGATACTGGAACCCAACCTTGTGTGGTGGGGAGATTTGAAGCCCCACTCCACGCAGATGAATGGGTGCTCAGGTGTTTCCCTTTATGGAGAATTCATCTAAATACTTCCTCAGTCCATCGGGGACACTCGCTACTATTTGGCCTCAAAGCCCAACCCCCAGGTTTCTCTCAGAGTCAGTCCTAGGGAAACACTCAGGGATTACAAGCTAAGGGATTCTATTAGAACCCAGCCGCTTCTGTCACCTGAAATTGCCAGCCCACACTCAGGATAGCAGAAAACTTCTTCATGTGTGTTCTGGTGGTGGGGATACAGAGTCCACGCTTTTTTCAAGGAGCACAGGTATTCCCATGTTGTGGGCTTTTGGTTAATAACCTCCAAATCCCATGGAGAAGCACTCGCTAATACTTGGATTTAGAGCCCAACCCACCCTTTCCCCAGCACTCCGTATCAGGCAACCAAACAGGGTAGACAAGTTAAGCGACTTTATAAGAACCAAGGCCCTGCTCTCAGTTGGAGGAGGCTGCCCACTCTCAGGATAACTGTGCAAGTGTTCGTGTGTGTGCTGGAGGTGTGGAAACAGACTCCACGGATCTTTATGGGGGCACAGGTGTTCCCAGGTTAGGGATGTAGTTTAAACACCTCCACAAACCATAGAGAGGTCTTCGGAAATACTTGGTTTTGGAGCCCAAACCAGACTTTCCCCCGCACTCCCGCCTAGGCTTTCCATCAGGGAAGACAAGCAAAGGGATTTAATTAGAACCCAGGCGCTGCTGTCAGTTGGAGGAATTTCCCTGCACTCAGAATTCCAGAACACATTCTTAGGTGTGGGAGAGATGTGCAGCCCCACTGCACCCAGATGAATGCAGGAAAAGGTGTTCCCTTTAGGGAGAAGTCCTCTAAGTACTTCCTCAATGGATCAGGGGGCACTCACTGCTACGTGGCCTCCAAGCCCAACCCCCAGCTTTCCCTCATGACCTGGTCTAAGAAAACACTCAGGGAACAGAAGCTAAGGGATAATAATAGAATCCAGGTGCTGATGTCAGTTTGAGGAACTTCCCCACACTCAGAATACAAGAACACATCTTCGTGTGTGTGCTGGATGTAGGGAAACAGTCAAAGCATCATTCAGGGGGCACATTTATTCCATGGTTGTGGGTTGTAGGTTAAAAACCCACGTCCCATGGATAGGCTTTCGCTAATACTTCGTTAAGAGCCCAACCCCCAATTTCCCCCACTCTCCAGCCTAGGCATGCCATCAGGGAAGACAAGCTAAGGGATTCTTTTAGAACCCAGGCGCTGCTGTCATTTGGAGGAGCCTCCCCACAATCAGGATACCTGAGCACGTCTCCGTGTGTGTGCTGGAGGTGGGGAAACAGATTCCACGCATCTTTATGGGGCACAGGTGTTCCAAGGTTGGGGAAGTAGTTTAAAACCCTCCACTACCCACAGAGATGCACTCGCTAATACTTGGCTTTAGAGCCCATCCCCCACCATCGCTTACTGCTAGGCCTAGGAAAACACTTAGGGAAGTCAAGCTAAGGGATTCTATTACAACCCAGGTGCTGCTGTCTGTTGGAGGAACCTCCCCACACTCAGAACCCCAGAACAATTCTTCCTGTGTGTGCTGGACGTGGGGAAACATAGCACACGCATTTTTCAGGGGTCACAGTTATTCCCAAGTTGTGGGTTGTAGTTTAAACATCTCCAATACCCATGGAGAGGCACACGCTAATACTTAGTTTAAGATCCCAAATCCCACATTCAACCACACACTGGCCTTGGCAAACCATCAGGGAAGACAAGCAAAGGGATTCTATTAAAACCAAGACGCTGATGTCAGTTGGAGGAACTACCACACCCTCAGGATACTGGAACCCAACCTTGTGTGGTGGGGAGATTTGAAGCCCCAATCCACGCAGATGAATGGGTGCTCAGGTGTTTCCCTTTATGGAGAATTCATCTAAATACTTCCTCAGTCCATCGGGGACACTCTCTACTATTTGGCCTCAAAGCCCAACCCCCAGGTTTCTCTCAGAGTCAGTCCTAGGGAAACACTCAGGGATTAAAAGCTAAGGGATTCTATTAGAACCCAGCCACTTTTGTCACCTGAAATTGCCAGCCCACACTCAGGATAGCAGAAAACTTCTTCATGTGTGTTCTGGTTGTGGGGATACAGAGTCCACGCTTTTTTCAAGGAGCACAGGTATTCCCATGTTGTGGGCTTTTGGTTAATAACCTCCAAATCCCATGGAGAAGCACTCGCTAATACTTGGATTTAGAGCCCAACCCACCCTTTCCCCAGCACTCCGTATCAGGCAACCAAACAGGGTAGACAAATTAAGCGATTTTATAAGAACCAAGGCCCTGCTCTCAGTTGGAGGAGGCTGCCCACTCTCAGGATAACTGTGCAAGTGTTCGTGTGTGTGCTGGAGGTGTGGAAACAGACTCCACGGATCTTTATGGGGGCACAGGTGTTCCCAGGTTTGGGATGTAGTATAAACACCTCCACAAACCATAGAGAGTTCATCGCAAATACTTGGTTTTGGAGCCCAAACCACACTTTCCCCCGCACTCCCGCCTAGGCTTTCCATCAGGGAAGACAAGCAAAGGGATTCAATTAGAACCCAGGCGCTGCAGTCAGTTGGAGGAACTTCCCTGCACTCAGAATTCCAGAACACATTCTTAGGGGTGGGAGAGATGTGCAGCCCCACTGCACCCAGATGAATGCAGGAAAAGGTGTTCCCTTTAGGGAGAAGTCCTCTAAGTACTTCCTCAATGGATCAGGGGCCACTCACTGCTACGTGGCCTCCAAGCCCAACCCCCAGCTTTCCCTCATGGCCTGGCCTAAAAGAACACTCAGGGAACAGAAGCTAAGGGATACTAATAGAATCCAGGTGCTGCTGTCAGTTTGAGGAACTTCCCCACACTCAGAATACAAGAACACATTTCGTGTGTGTGCTGGATGTAGGGAAACAGTCAAAGCATCTTTCAGGGGGCACATTTATTCCATGGTTGTGGGTTGTAGGTTAAAAACCCACATCCCATGGATAGGCTCTCGCTTATACTTGGTTTAGAGCCCAACCCCCACTTTCCCCCACTCTCCAGCCTAGGCATGCCATCAGGGAAGACAAGCTAAGGGATTCTTTTAGAACCCAGGCGCTGCTGTCATTTGGAGGAGCCTCCCCACAATCAGGATACCTGAGCACGTCTCCGTGTGTGTGCTGGAGGTGGGGAAACAGATTCCACGCATCTTTATGGGGCACAGGTGTTCCAAGGTTGGGGAAGTAGTTTAAAACCCTCCACTACCCACAGAGATGCACTCGCTAATACTTGGCTTTAGAGCCCATCCCCCACCATCGCTTATTGCTAGGCCTAGGAAAACACTTAGGGAAGTCAAGCTAAGGGATTCTATTACAACCCAGGTGCTGCTGTCTGTTGGAGGAACCTCCCCACACTCAGAACCCCAGAACACTTCTTCCTGTGTGTGCTGGACGTGGGGAAACATAGCACACGCATTTTTCAGGGGTCACAGTAATTCCCAAGTTGTGGGTTGTAGTTTAAACATCTCCACTACCCATGGAGAGGCACACGCTAATACTTAGTTTAGATCCCAAATCCCACTTTCAACCACACACTGGCCTAGGCAAACCATCAGGGAAGACAAGCAAAGGGATTCTATTCAAACCAAGACGCTGATGTCAGTTGGAGGAACTACCCCACCCTCAGGATACTGGAACCCAACCTTGTGTGGTGGGGAGATTTGAAGCCCCACTCCACGCAGATGAATGTGTGCTCAGGTGTTTCCCTTTATGGAGAATTCATCTAAATACTTCCTCAGTCCATCGGGGACACTCGCTACTATTTGGCCTCAAAGCCCAACCCCCAGGTTTCTCTCAGAGTCAGTCCTAGGGAAACACTCAGGGATTACAAGCTAAGGGATTCTATTAGAACCCAGCTGCTTCTGTCACCTGAAATTGCCAGCCCACACTCAGGATAGCAGAAAACTTCTTCATGTGTGTTCTGGTGGTGGGGATACAGAGTCCACGCTTTTTTCAAGGAGCACAGGTATTCCCATGTTGTGGGCTTTTGGTTAATAACCTCCAAATCCCATGGAGAAGCACTCGCTAATACTTGGATTTAGAGCCCAACCCACCCTTTCCCCAGCACTCCGTATCAGGCAACCAAACAGGGTAGACAAGTTAAGCGATTTTATAAGAACCAAGGCCCTGCTATCAGTTGGAGGAGGCTGCCCACTTTCAGGATAATTGTGCAAGTGTTCGTGTGTGTGCTGGAGGTGTGGAAACAGACTCCACGGATCTTTATGGGGGCACAGGTGTTCCCAGGTTAGGGATGTAGTTTAAACACCTCCACAAACCATAGAGAGGTAATCGGAAATACTTGGTTTTGGAGCCCAAACCACACTTTCCCCCGCACTCCCGCCTAGGCTTTCCATCATGGAAGACAAGCAAAGGGATTCAATTAGAACCCAGGCGCTGCTGTCAGTTGGAGGAAATTCCCTGCACTCAGAATTCCAGAACACATTCTTAGGTGTGGGAGAGATGTGCAGCCCGACTGCACCCAGATGAATGGAGGAAAAGTGTTCCGTTTAGGGAGAAGTCCTCTAAGTACTTCCTCAATGGATCAGGGGGCACTCACTGCTACGTGGCCTCCAAGCCCAACCCCCAGCATTCCCTCATGGCCTGGTCTAAGAAAACACTCAGGGAACAGAAGCTAAGGGATACTAAAAGAATCCAGGTGCTGCTGTCAGTTTGAGGAAATTCCCCACACTCAGAATACCAGAACACATCTTCGTGTGTGTGCTGGATGTAGGGAAACAGTCAAAGCATCTTTCAGGGGGCACATTTATTCCATGGTTGTGGGTTGTAGGTTAAAAACCCACATCCCATGGATAGGCTCTCGCTTATACTTGGTTTAGAGCCCAACCCCCACTTTCCCCCACTCTCCAGCCTAGGCATGCCATCAGGGAAGACAAGCTAAGGGATTCTTTTAGAACCCAGGCGCTGCTGTCATTTGGAGGAGCCTCCCCACAATCAGGATACCTGAGCACGTCTCCATGTTTGTGCTGGAGGTGGGGAAACATATTCCACGCATCTTTATGGGGCACAGGTGTTCCAAGGTTGGGGAAGTAGTTTAAAACCCTCCACTACCCACAGAGATGCACTCGCTAATACTTGGCTTTAGAGCCCATCCCCCACCATCGCTTACTGCTAGGCCTAGGAAAACACTTAGGGAAGTCAAGCTAAGGGATTCTATTACAACCCAGGTGCTGCTGTCTGTTGGAGGAACCTCCCCACTCTCAGAACCCCAGAAAACTTCTTCCTGTGTGTGCTGGGCGTGGGGAAACATAGCACACGCATTTTTCAGGGGTCACAGTAATTCCCAAATTGTGGGTTGTAGTTTAAACATCTCCACTACCCATGGAGAGGCACACGTTAATACTTAGTTTTACATCCCAAATCCCACTTTCAACCACACACTGGCCTAGGCAAACCATCAGGGAAGACAAGCAAAGGGATTCTATTCAAACCAAGACGCTGATGTCAGTTGGAGGAACTACCCCACCCTCAGGATACTGGAACCCAACATTGTGTGGTGGGGAGATTTGAAGCCCCACTCCACGCAGATGAATGGGTGCTCAGGTGTTTCCCTTTATGGAGAATTCATCTAAATACTTCCTCAGTCCATCGGGGACACTCGCTACTATTTGGCCTCAAAGCCCAACCCCCAGGTTTCTCTCAGAGTCAGTCCTAGGGAAACACTCAGGGATTACAAGCTAAGGGATTCTATTAGAACCCAGCCGCTCCTGTCACCTGAAATTGCCAGCCCACACTCAGGATAGCAGAAAACTTCTTCTTGTGTGTTCTGGTGGTGGGGATACAGAGTCCACGCTTTTTTCAAGGAGCACAGGTATTCCCATGTTGTGGGCTTTTGGTTAATAACCTCCAAATCCCATGGAGAAGCACTCGCTAATACTTGGATTTAGAGCCCAACCCACCCTTTCCCCAGCACTCCGTATCAGGCAACCAAACAGGGTAGACAAGTTAAGCGATTTTATAAGAACCAAGGCCCTGCTCTCAGTTGGAGGAGGCTGCCCACTCTCAGGAAAATTGTGCAAGTGTTCGTGTGTGTGCTGTAGGTGTGGAAACAGACTCCACGGATCTTTATGGGGGCACAGGTGTTCCCAGGTTAGGGATGTAGTTTAAACACCTCCACAAACCATAGAGAGGTCATCGCAAATACTTGGTTTTGGAGCCCAAACCACACTTTCCCCCGCACTCCCGCCTGGGCTTTCCATCATGGAAAACAAGAAAAGGGATTTAATTAAATCCCAGGCGCTGCTGTCAGTTGGAGGAACTTCCCTGCACTCAGAATTCCAGAACACATTCTTAGGTGTGGGAGAGATGTGCAGCCCCACTGCACCCAGATGAATGCAGGAAAAGGTGTTCCCTTTAGGGAGAAGTCCTCTAAGTACTTCCTCAATGGATCACGGGGCACTCACTGCTACGTGGCCTCCAAGCCCAACCCCCAGCTTTCCCTCATGGCCTGGTCTAAAAAACACTCAGGGAATAGAAGCTAAGGGATACTAATAGAATCCAGGTGCTGCTGTCAGTTTGAGGAACTTCCCCACACTCAGAATACAAGAACACATCTTCGTGTGTGTGCTGGATGTAGGGAAACAGTCAAAGCATCTTTCAGGGGACACATTTATTCCATGGTTGTGGGTTGTAGGTTAAAAACCCACATCCCATGGATAGGCTCTAGCTTATACTTGGTTTAGAGCCCAACCCCCACTTTCCCCCACTCTCCAGCGTAGGCATTCCATCAGGGAAGACAAGCTTAGGGATTCTTTTAGAACCCAGGCGCTGCTGTTATTTGGAGGAGCCTCCCCACAATCAGGATACCTGAGCACGTCTCCGTGTGTGTGCTGGAGGTGGGGAAACAGATTCCACGCATCTTTATGGGGCACAGGTGTTCCAAGGTTGGGGAAGTAGTTTAAAACCCTCCACTACCCACAGAGATGCACTCACTAATACTTGGCTTTAGAGCCCATGCCCCACCATCGCTTACTGCTAGGCCTAGGAAAACACTTAGGGAACTCAAGCTAAGGGATTCTATTACAACCCAGGTGCTGCTGTCTGTTGGAGGAACCTCCCCACACTCAGAACCCCAGAACACTTCTTCCTGTGTGTGTTGGACGTGGGGAAACATAGCACACGCATTTTTCAGGGGTCACAGTAATTCCCAAGTTGTGGGTTGTAGTTTAAACATCTCCACTACCCATGGAGAGTCACACGCTAATACTTAGTTTTAGATCCCAAATGCCACTTTCAACCACACACTGGCCTAGGCAAACCATCAGGGAAGACAAGCAAAGGGATTCTATTCAAACCAAGACGCTGATGTCAGTTGGAGGAACTACCCCACCCTCAGGATACTGGAACCCAACCTTGTGTGGTGGGGAGATTTGAAGCCCCACTCCACGCAGATGAATGGGTGCTCAGGTGTTTCCCTTTATGGAGAATTCATCTAAATACTTCCTCAGTCCATCGGGGACACTCGCTACTATTTGGCCTCAAAGCCCAACCCCCAGGTTTCTCTCAGAGTCAGTCCTAGGGAAACACTCAGGGATTACAAGTTAAGGGATTCTATTAGAACCCAGCCGCTTCTGTCACCTGAAATTGCCAGCCCACACTCAGGATAGCAGAAAATTTCTTCATGTGTGTTCTGGTGTTGGGGATACAGAGTCCACGCTTTTTTCAAGGAGCACAGGTATTCCCATGTTGTGGGCTTTTGGTTAATAACCTCCAAATCCCATGGAGAAACACTCGCTAATACTTGGATTTAGAGCCCAACCCACCCTTTCCCCAGCACTCCGTATCAGGCAACCAAACAGTGTAGACAAGTTAAGCGATTTTATAAGAACCAAGGCCCTGCTCTCAGTTGGAGGAGGCTGCCCACTCTCAGGATAACTGTGCAAGTGTTCGTGTGTGTGCTGGAGGTGTGGAAACAGACTCCACGGATCTTTATGGGGGCACAGGTGTTCCCAGGTTAGGGATGTAGTTTAAACACCTCCACAAACCATAGAGAGTTCATCGCAATTACTGGGTTTTGGAGCCCAAACCACACTTTTCCCCGCACTCCCGCCTAGGCTTTCCATCAGGGAAGACAAGCAAAGGAATTCAATTAGAACCCAGGCGCTGCTGTCAGTTGGAGGAACTTCCCTGCACTCAGAATTCCAGAACACATTCTTAGGTGTGGGAGAGATGTGCAGCCCCACTGCACCCAGATGAATGCAGGAAAAGGTGTTCTGTTTAGGGAGAAGTCCTCTAAGTACTTCCTCAATGGATCAGGGGGCACTCACTGCTACGTGGCCTCCAAGCCCAACCCCCAGCTTTCCCTCATGGCCTGGTCTAAGAAAACACACAGGGAACAGAAGCTAAGGGATACTAATAGAATCCAGGTGCTGATGTCAGTTTGAGGAACTTCCCCACACTCAGAATACCAGAAAACATCTTCGTGTGTGTGCTGGATGTAGGGAAACAGTCAAAGCATCTTTCAGGGGGCACATTTATTCCATGGTTGTGGGTTGTAGGTTAAAAACCCACATCCCATGGATAGGCTCTCGCTTATACTTGGTTTAGAGCCCAACCCCCACTTTCCCCCACTCTCCAGCCTAGGCATGCCATCAGGGAAGACAAGCTAAGGGATTCTTTTAGAACCCAGGCGCTGCTGTCATTTGGAGGAGCCTCCCCACAATCAGGATACCTGAGCACGTCTCCGTGTGTGTGCTGGAGGTGGGGAAACAGATTCCACGCATCTTTATGGGGCACAGGTGTTCCAAGGTTGGGGAAGTAGTTTAAAACCCTCCACTACCCACAGAGATGCACTCGCTAATACTTGGCTTTAGAGCCCATCCCCCACCATCGCTTACTGCTAGGCCTAGGAAAACACTTAGGGAAGTCAAGCTAAGGGATTCTATTACAACCCAGGTGCTGCTGTCTGTTGGAGGAACCTCCCCACACTCAGAACCCCAGAACACTTCTTCCTGTGTGTGCTGGACGTGGGGAAACATAGCACACGCATTTTTCAGGGGTCACAGTAATTCCCAAGTTGTGGGTTGTAGTTTAAACATCTCCACTACCCATGGAGAGGCACACGCTAATACTTAGTTTTAGATCCCAAATCCCACTTTCAACCACACACTGGCCTAGGCAAACCATCAGGGAAGACAAGCAAAGGGATTCTATTCAAACCAAGACGCTGATGTCAGTTGGAGGAACTACCCCACCCTCAGGATACTGGAACACAACCTTGTGTGGTGGGGAGATTTGAAGCCCCACTCCACGCAGATGAATGGGTGCTCAGGTGTTTCCCTTTATGGAGAATTCATCTAAATACTTCCTCAGTCCATCGGGGACACTCGCTACTATTTGGCCTCAAAGCCCAACCCCCAGGTTTCTCTCAGAGTCAGTCCTAGGGAAACACTCAGGGATTACAAGCTAAGGGATTCTATTAGAACCCAGCCGCTTCTGTCACCTGAAATTGCCAGCCCACACTCAGGATAGCAGAAAACTTCTTCATGTGTGTTCTGGTGGTGGGGATAGAGTCCACACTTTTTTCAAGGAGCACAGGTATTCCCATGTTGTGGGCTTTTGGTTAATAACCTCCAAATCCCATGGAGAAGCACTCGCTAATACTTGGATTTAGAGCCCAACCCACCCTTTCCCCAGCACTCCGTATCAGGCAACCAAACAGGGTAGACAAGTTAAGCGATTTTATAAGAACTAAGGCCCTGCTCTCAGTTGGTGGAGGCTGCCCACTCTCAGGATAACTGTGCAAGTGTTCGTGTGTGTGCTGGAGGTGTGGAAACAGACTCCACGGATCTTTATGGGGGCACAGGTGTTCCCAGGTTAGGGATGTAGTTTAAACACCTCCACAAACCATAGAGAGGTCATCGCAAATACTTGGTTTTGGAGCCCAAACCACACTTTCCCCCGCACTCCCGCCTAGGCTTTCCATCAGGGAAGACAAGCAAAGGGATTCAATTAGAACCCAGGCGCTGCTGTCAGTTGGAGGAACATCCCTGCACTCAGAATTCCAGAACACATTTTTAGGTGTGGGAGAGTTGTGCAGCCCCACTGCACCCAGATGAATGCAGGAAAAGGTGTTCCCTTTAGGGAGAAGTCCTCTAAGTACTTCCTCAATGGATCAGGGGGCACTCACTGCTACGTGGCCTCCAAGCCCAACCCCCAGCTTTCCCTCATGGCCTGGTCTAAGAAAACACTCAGGGAACAGAAGCTAAGGGATACTAATAGAATCCAGGTGCTGCTGTCAGTTTGAGGAACTTCCCCACACTCAGAATACAAGAACACATCTTCGTGTGTGTGCTGGATGTAGGGAAACAGTCAAAGCATCTTTCAGGGGGCACATTTATTCCATGGTTGTGGGTTGTAGGTTAAAAACCCACATCCCATGGATAGGCTCTCGCTTATACTTGGTTTAGAGCCCAACCCCCACTTTCCCCCACTCTCCAGCCTAGGCATGCCATCAGGGAAGACAAGCTAAGGGATTCTTTTAGAACCCAGGCGCTGCTGTCATTTGGAGGAGCCTCCCCACAATCAGGATACCTGAGCACGTCTCCGTGTGTGTGCTGGAGGTGGGGAAACAGATTCCACGCATCTTTATGGGGCACAGGTGTTCCAAGGTTGGGGAAGTAGTTTAAAACCCTCCACTACCCACAGAGATGCACTCGCTAATACTTGGCTTTAGAGCCCATCCCCCACCATCGCTTACTGCTAGGCCTAGGAAAACACTCAGGGAAGTCAAGCGAAGGGATTCTATTACAACCCAGGTGCTGCTGTCTGTTGGAGGAACCTCCCCACTCTCAGAACCCCAGAACACTTCTTCCTGTGTGTGCTGGACGTGGGGAAACATAGCACACGCATTTTTCAGGGGTCACAGTAATTCCCAAGTTGTGGGTTGTAGTTTAAACATCTCCACTACCCATGGAGAGGCAGACGCTAATACTTAGTTTTAGAGCCCAAATCCCACTTTCAACCACACACTGGCCTAGGCAAACCATCAGGGAAGACAAGCAAAGGGATTCTATTCAAACCAAGACGCTGATGTCAGTTGGAGGAACTACCATACCCTCAGGATACTGGAACCCAACCTTGTGTGGTGGGGAGATTTGAAGCCCCACTCCACGCAGATGAATGGGTGCTCAGGTGTTTCCCTTTATGGAGAATTCATCTAAATACTTCCTCAGTCCATCGGGGACACTCGCTACTATTTGGCCTCAAAGCCCAACCCCCAGGTTTCTCTCAGAGTCAGTCCTAGGGAAACACTCAGGGATTACAAGTTAAGGGATTCTATTAGAACCCAGCCGCTTCTGTCACCTGAAATTGCCAGCCCACACTCAGGATAGCAGAAAATTTCTTCATGTGTGTTCTGGTGTTGGGGATACAGAGTCCACGCTTTTTTCAAGGAGCACAGGTATTCCCATGTTGTGGGCTTTTGGTTAATAACCTCCAAATCCCATGGAGAAACACTCGCTAATACTTGGATTTAGAGCCCAACCCACCCTTTCCCCAGCACTCCGTATCAGGCAACCAAACAGTGTAGACAAGTTAAGCGATTTTATAAGAACCAAGGCCCTGCTCTCAGTTGGAGGAGGCTGCCCACTCTCAGGATAACTGTGCAAGTGTTCGTGTGTGTGCTGGAGGTGTGGAAACAGACTCCACGGATCTTTATGGGGGCACAGGTGTTCCCAGGTTAGGGATGTAGTTTAAACACCTCCACAAACCACAGAGAGTTCATCGCAATTGCTGGGTTTTGGAGCCCAAACCACACATTTCCCCGCACTCCCGCCTAGGCTTTCCATCAGGGAAGACAAGCAAAGGAATTCAATTAGAACCCAGGCGCTGCTGTCAGTTGGAGGAACTTCCCTGCACTCAGAATTCCAGAACACATTCTTAGGTGTGGGAGAGATGTGCAGCCCCACTGCACCCAGATGAATGCAGGAAAAGGTGTTCTGTTTAGGGAGAAGTCCTCTAAGTACTTCCTCAATGGATCAGGGGGCACCCACTGCTACGTGGCCTCCAAGCCCAACCCCCAGCTTTCCCTCATATCCTGGTCAAAGAGAACACTCAGGGAACAGAAGCTAAGGGGTACTAATAGAATCCAGGTGCTGCTGTCAGTTTGAGGAACTTCCCCACACTCAGAATACCAGAACACATCTTCGTGTGTGTGCTGGATGTAGGGAAACAGTCAAAGCATCTTTCAGGGGGCACATTTATTCCATGGTTGTGGGTTGTAGGTTAAAAACCCACATCCCATGGATAGGCTCTCGCTTATACTTGGTTTAGAGCCCAACCCCCACTTTCCCCCACTCTCCAGCCTAGGCATGCCATCAGGTAAAACAAGCTAAGGGATTCTTTTAGAACCCAGGCGCTGCTGTCATTAGGAGGAGCCTCCCCACAATCAGGATACCTGAGCACGTCTCCGTGTGTGTGCTGGAGGTGGGGAAACAGATTCCACGCATCTTTATGGGGCACAGGTGTTCCAAGGTTGGGGAAGTAGTTTAAAACCCTCCACTACCCACAGAGATGCACTCGCTAATACTTGGCTTTAGAGCCCATCCCCCACCATCGCTTACTGCTAGGCCTAGGAAAACACTTAGGGAAGTCAAGCTAAGGGATTCTATTACAACCCAGGTGCTGCTGTCTGTTGGAGGAACCTCCCCACACTCACAACCCCAGAACACTTCTTCCTGTGTGTGCTGGACGTGGGGAAACATAGCACACGCATTTTTCAGGGGTCACAGTAATTCCCAAGTTGTGGGTTGTAGTTTAAACATCTCCACTACCCATTGAGAGGCACACGCTAATACTTAGTTTTAGATCCCAAATCCCACTTTCAACCACACACTGGCCTAGGCAAACCATCAGGGAAGACAAGCAAAGGGATTCTATTCAAACCAAGACGCTGATGTCAGTTGGAGGAACTACCCCACCCTCAGGATACTGGAACCCAACCTTGTGTGGTGGGGAGATTTGAAGCCCCACTCCACGCAGATGAATGGGTGCTCAGGTGTTTCCCTTTATGGAGAATTCATCTAAATACTTCCTCACTCCATCGGGGACACTCGCTACTATTTGGCCTCAAAGCCCAACCCCCAGGTTTCTCTCAGAGTCAGTCCTAGGGAAACACTCAGGGATTACAAGCTAAGGGATTCTATTAGAACCCAGCCGCTTCTGTCACCTGAAATTGCCAGCCCACACTCAGGATAGCAGAAAACTTCTTCATGTGTGTTCTGGTGGTGGGGATACAGAGTCCACACTTTTTTCAAGGAGCACAGGTATTCCCATGTTGTGGGCTTTTGGTTAATAACCTCCAAATCCCATGGAGAAGCACTCGCTAATACTTGGATTTAGAGCCCAACCCACCCTTTCTCCAGCACTCCGTATCAGGCAACCAAACAGGGTAGACAAGTTAAGCGATTTTATAAGAACCAAGGCCCTGCTCTCAGTTGGAGGTGGCTGCCCACTCTCAGGATAACTGTGCAAGTGTTCGTGTGTGTGCTGGAGGTGTGGAAACAGACTCCACGGATCTTTATGGGGGCACAGGTGTTCCCAGGTTAGGGATGTAGTTTAAACACCTCCACAAACCATAGAGAGGTCATCGCAAATACTTGGTTTTGGAGCCCAAACCACACTTTCCCCCGCACTCCCGCCTAGGCTTTCCATCAGGGAAGACAAGCAAAGGGATTCAATTAGAACCCAGGCGCTGCTGTCAGTTGGAGGAACTTCCCTGCACTCAGAATTCCAGAACACATTCTTAGGTGTGGGAGAGATGTGCAGCCCCACTGCACCCAGATGAATGCAGGAAATGTGTTCCCTTTAGGGAGAAGTCCTCTAAGTACTTCCTCAATGGATCAGGGGGCACTCACTGCTACGTGGCCTCCAAGCCCAACCCCCAGCTTTCCCTCATGGCCTGGCCTAAAAGAACACTCAGGGAACAGAAGCTAAGGGATACTAATAGAATCCAGGTGCTGCTGTCAGTTTGAGGAACTTCCCCACACTCAGAATACAAGAACACATCTTCGTGTGTGTGCTGGATGTAGGGAAACAGTCAAAGCATCTTTCAGGGGGCACATTTATTCCATGGTTGTGGGTTGTAGGTTAAAACCCACATCCCATGGATAGGCTCTCGCTTATACTTGGTTTAGAGCCCAACCCCCACTTTCCCCCACTCTCCAGCCTAGGCATGCCATCAGGGAAGACAAGCTAAGGGATTCTTTTAGAACCCAGGCACTGCTGTCATTTGGAGGAGCCTTCCCACAATCAGGATTCCTGAGCACGTCTCCGTGTGTGTGCTGGAGGTGGAGAAACAGATTCCACGCATCTTTATGGGGCACAGGTGTTCCAAGGTTGGGGAAGTAGTTTAAAACCCTCCACTACCCACAGAGATGCACTCGCTAATACTTGGCTTTAGAGCCCATCCCCCACCATCGCTTACTGCTAGGCCTAGGAAAACACTTAGGGAAGTCAAGCTAAGGGATTCTATTACAACCCAGGTGCTGCTGTCTGTTGGAGGAACCTCCCCACACTCAGAACCCCAGAACACTTCTTCCTGTGTGTGCTGGACGTGGGGAAACATAGCACACGCATTTTTCAGGGGTCACCGTAATTCCCAAGTTGTGGGATGTAGTTTAAACATCTCCACTACCCATGGAGAGGCACACGCTAATACTTAGTTTTAGATCGCAAATCCCACTTTCAACCACACACTGGCCTAGGCAAACCATCAGGGAAGACAAGCAAAGGGATTCTATTAAAACCAAGACGCTGATGTCAGTTGGAGGAACTACCCCACCCTCAGGATACTGGAACCCAACCTTGTGTGGTGGGGAGATTTGAAGCCCCACTCCACGCAGATGAATGGGTGCTCAGGTGTTTCCCTTTATGGAGAATTCATCTAAATACTTCCTCAGTCCATCGGGGACACTCGCTACTATTTGGCCTCAAAGCCCAACCCCCAGGTTTCTCTCAGATTCAGTCCTAGGGAAACACTCAGGGATTACAAGCTAAGGGATTCTATTAGAACCCAGCCACTTCTGTCACCTGAAATTGCCAGCCCACACTCAGGATAGCAGAAAACTCCTTCATGTGTGTTCTGGTGGTGGGGATAGAGTCCACACTTTTTTCAAGGAGCACAGGTATTCCCATGTTGTGGGCTTTTGGTTAATAACCTCCAAATCCCATGGAGAAGCACTCGCTAATACTTGGATTTAGAGCCCAACCCACCCTTTCCCCAGCACTCCGTATCAGGCAACCAAACAGGGTAGACAAGTTAAGCGATTTTATAAGAACCAAGGCCCTGCTCTCAGTTGGAGGAGGCTGCCCACTCTCAGGATAACTGTGCAAGTGTTCGTGTGTGTGCTGGAGGTGTGGAAACAGACTCCACGGATCTTTATGGGGGCACAGGTGTTCCCAGGTTAGGGATGAAGTTTAAACACCTCCACAAACCATAGAGAGGTCATCGCAAATACTTGGTTTGGAGCCCAAACCACACTTTCCCCCGCACTCCCGCCTAGGCTTTCCATCAGGGAAGACAAGCAAAGGGATTCAATTAGAACCCAGGCGCTGCTGTCAGTTGGAGGAACATCCCTGCACTCAGAATTCCAGAACACATTTTTAGGTGTGGGAGAGATGTGCAGCCCCACTGCACCCAGATGAATGCAGGAAAAGGTGTTCCCTTTAGGGAGAAGTCCTCTAAGTACTTCCTCAATGGATCAGGGGGCACTCACTGCTACGTGGCCTCCAAGCCCAACCCCCAGCTTTCCCTCATGGCCTGGTCTAAGAAAACACACAGGGAACAGAAGCTAAGGGATACTAATAGAATCCAGGTGCTGATGTCAGTTTGAGGAACTTCCCCACACTCAGAATACCAGAACACATCTTCGTGTGTGTGCTGGATGTAGGGAAACAGTCAAAGCATCTTTCAGGGGGCACATTTATTCCATGGTTGTGGGTTGTAGGTTAAAAACCCACATCCCATGGATAGGCTCTCGCTTATACTTGGTTTAGAGCCCAACCCCCACTTTCCCCCACTCTCCAGCCTAGGCATGCCATCAGGGAAGACAAGCTAAGGGATTCTTTTAGAACCCAGGCGCTGCTTTCATTTGGAGGAGCCTCCCCACAATCAGGATACCTGAGCACGTCTCCGTGTGTGTGCTGGAGGTGGGGAAACAGATTCCACGCATCTTTATGGGGCACAGGTGTTCCAAGGTTGGGGAAGTAGTTTAAAACCCTCCACTACCCACAGAGATGCACTCGCTAATACTTGGCTTTAGAGCCCATCCCCCACCATCGCTTACTGCTAGGCCTAGGAAAACACTTAGGGAAGTCAAGCTAAGGGATTCTATTACAACCCAGGTGCTGCTGTCTGTTGGAGGAACCTCCCCACACTCAGAACCCCAGAACACTTCTTCCTGTGTGTGCTGGACGTGGGGAAACATAGCACACGCATTTTTCAGGGGTCACAGTAATTCCCAAGTTGTGGGTTGTAGTTTAAACATCTCCACTACCCATGGAGAGGCACACGCTAATACTTAGTTTTAGATCCCAAATCCCACTTTCAACCACACACTGGCCTAGGCAAACCATCAGGGAAGACAAGCAAAGGGATTCTATTCAAACCAAGACGCTGATGTCAGTTGGAGGAACTACCCCACCCTCAGGATACTGGAACCCAACCTTGTGTGGTGGGGAGATTTGAAGCCCCACTCCACGCAGATGAATGGGTGCTCAGGTGTTTCCCTTTATGGAGAATTCATCTAAATACTTCCTCAGTCCATCGGGGACACTCGCTACTATTTGGCCTCAAAGCCCAACCCCCAGGTTTCTCTCAGAGTCAGTCCTAGGGAAACACTCAGGGATTACAAGCTAAGGGATTCTATTAGAACCCAGCCGCTTCTGTCACCTGAAATTGCCAGCCCACACTCAGGATAGCAGAAAACTTCTTCATGTGTGTTCTGGTGGTGGGGATAGAGTCCACACTTTTTTCAAGGAGCACAGGTATTCCCATGTTGTGGGCTTTTGGTTAATAACCTCCAAATCCCATGGAGAAGCACTCGCTAATACTTGGATTTAGAGCCCAACCCACCCTTTCCCCAGCACTCCGTATCAGGCAACCAAACAGGGTAGACAAGTTAAGCGATTTTATAAGAACCAAGGCCCTGCTCTCAGTTGGAGGAGGCTGCCCACTCTCAGGATAACTGTGCAAGTGTTCGTGTGTGTGCTGGAGGTGTGGAAACAGACTCCACGGATCTTTATCGGGGCACAGGTGTTCCCAGGTTAGGGATGAAGTTTAAACACCTCCACAAACCATAGAGAGGTCATCGCAAATACTTGGTTTGGAGCCCAAACCACACTTTCCCCCGCACTCCCGCCTAGGCTTTCCATCAGGGAAGACAAGCAAAGGGATTCAATTAGAACCCAGGCGCTGCTGTCAGTTGGAGGAACATCCCTGCACTCAGAATTCCAGAACACATTTTTAGGTGTGGGAGAGATGTGCAGCCCCACTGCACCCAGATGAATGCAGGAAAAGGTGTTCCCTTTAGGGAGAAGTCCTCTAAGTACTTCCTCAATGGATCAGGGGGCACTCACTGCTACGTGGCCTCCAAGCCCAACCCCCAGCTTTCCCTCATGGCCTGGTCTAAGAAAACACACAGGGAACAGAAGCTAAGGGATACTAATAGAATCCAGGTGCTGATGTCAGTTTGAGGAACTTCCCCACACTCAGAATACCAGAACACATCTTCGTGTGTGTGCTGGATGTAGGGAAACAGTCAAAGCATCTTTCAGGGGGCACATTTATTCCATGGTTGTGGGTTGTAGGTTAAAAACCCACATCCCATGGATAGGCTCTCGCTTATACTTGGTTTAGAGCCCAACCCCCACTTTCCCCCACTCTCCAGCCTAGGCATGCCATCAGGGAAGACAAGCTAAGGGATTCTTTTAGAACCCAGGCGCTGCTGTCATTTGGAGGAGCCTCCCCACAATCAGGATACCTGAGCACGTCTCCGTGTGTGTGCTGGAGGTGGGGAAACAGATTCCACGCATCTTTATGGGGCACAGGTGTTCCAAGGTTGGGGAAGTAGTTTAAAACCCTCCACTACCCACAGAGATGCACTCGCTAATACTTGGCTTTAGAGCCCATCCCCCACCATCGCTTACTGCTAGGCCTAGGAAAACACTTAGGGAAGTCAAGCTAAGGGATTCTATTACAACCCAGGTGCTGCTGTCTGTTGGAGGAACCTCCCCACACTCAGAACCCCAGAACACTTCTTCCTGTGTGTGCTGGACGTGGGGAAACATAGCACACGCATTTTTCAGGGGTCACAGTAATTCCCAAGTTGTGGGTTGTAGTTTAAACATCTCCACTACCCATGGAGAGGCACACGCTAATACTTAGTTTTAGATCCCAAATCCCACTTTCAACCACACACTGGCCTAGGCAAACCATCAGGGAAGACAAGCAAAGGGATTCTATTCAAACCAAGACGCTGATGTCAGTTGGAGGAACTACCCCACCCTCAGGATACTGGAACACAACCTTGTGTGGTGGGGAGATTTGAAGCCCCACTCCACGCAGATGAATGGGTGCTCAGGTGTTTCCCTTTATGGAGAATTCATCTAAATACTTCCTCAGTCCATCGGGGACACTCGCTACTATTTGGCCTCAAAGCCCAACCCCCAGGTTTCTCTCAGAGTCAGCCCTAGGGAAACACTCAGGGATTACAAGCTAAGGGATTCTATTAGAACCCAGCCGCTTCTGTCACCTGAAATTGCCAGCCCACACTCAGGATAGCAGAAAACTTCTTCATGTGTGTTCTGGTGGTGGGGATAGAGTCCACACTTTTTTCAAGGAGCACAGGAATTCCCATGTTGTGGGCTTTTGGTTAATAACCTCCAAATCCCATGGAGAAGCACTCGCTAATACTTGGATTTAGAGCCCAACCCACCCTTTCCCCAGCACTCCGTATCAGGCAACCAAACAGGGTAGACATGTTAAGCGATTTTATAAGAACTAAGGCCCTGCTCTCAGTTGGAGGAGGCTGCCCACTCTCAGGATAACTGTGCAAGTGTTCGTGTGTGTGCTGGAGGTGTGGAAACAGACTCCACGGATCTTTATGGGGGCACAGGTGTTCCCAGGTTAGGGATGTAGTTTAAAAACCTCCACAAACCATAGAGAGGTCATCGCAAATACTTGGTTTTGGAGCCCAAACCACACTTTCCCCCGCACTCCCGCCTAGGCTTTCCATCAGGGAAGACAAGCAAAGGGATTCAATTAGAACCCAGGCGCTGCTGTCAGTTGGAGTAACATCCCTGCACTCAGAATTCCAGAACACATTTTTAGGTGTGGGAGAGATGTGCAGCCCCACTTCACCCAGATGAATGCAGGAAAAGGTGTTCCCTTTAGGGAGAAGTCCTCTAAGTACTTCCTCAATGGATCAGGGGGCACTCACTGCTACGTGGCCTCCAAGCCCAACCCCCAGCTTTCCCTCATGGCCTGGTCTAAGAAAACACTCAGGGAACAGAAGCTAAGGGATACTAATAGAATCCAGGTGCTGCTGTCAGTTTGAGGAACTTCCCCACACTCAGAATACAAGAACACATCTTCGTGTGTGTGCTGGATGTAGGGAAACAGTCAAAGCATCTTTCAGGGGGCACATTTATTCCATGGTTGTGGGTTGTAGGTTAAAAACCCACATCCCATGGATAGGCTCTCGCTTATACTTGGTTTAGAGCCCAACCCCCACTTTCCCCCACTCTCCAGCCTAGGCATGCCATCAGGGAAGACAAGCTAAGGGATTCTTTTAGAACCCAGGCGCTGCTGTCATTTGGAGGAGCCTCCCCACAATCAGGATACCTGAGCACGTCTCCGTGTGTGTGCTGGAGGTGGGGAAACAGATTCCACGCATCTTTATGGGGCACAGGTGTTCCAAGGTTGGGGAAGTAGTTTAAAACCCTCCACTACCCACAGAGATGCACTCGCTAATACTTGGCTTTAGAGCCCATCCCCCACCATCGCTTACTGCTAGGCCTAGGAAAACACTCAGGGAAGTCAAGCGAAGGGATTCTATTACAACCCAGGTGCTGCTGTCTGTTGGAGGAACCTCCCCACTCTCAGAACCCCAGAACACTTCTTCCTGTGTGTGCTGGACGTGGGGAAACATAGCACACGCATTTTTCAGGGGTCACAGTAATTCCCAAGTTGTGGGTTGTAGTTTAAACATCTCCACTACCCATGGAGATGCACACGCTAATACTTAGTTTTAGAGCCCAAATCCCACTTTCAACCACACACTGGCCTAGGCAAACCATCAGGGAAGACAAGCAAAGGGATTCTATTAAAACCAAGACGCTGATGTCAGTTGGAGGAACTACCCCACCCTCAGGATACTGGAACACAACCTTGTGTGGTGGGGAGATTTGAAGCCCCACTCCACGCAGATGAATGGGTGCTCAGGTGTTTCCCTTTATGGAGAATTCATCTAAATACTTCCTCACTCCATCGCGGACACTCGCTACTATTTGGCCTCAAAGCCCAACCCCCAGGTTTCTCTCAGAGTCAGTCCTAGGGAAACACTCAGGGATTACAAGCTAAGGGATTCTATTAGAACCCAGCCGCTTCTGTCACCTGAAATTGCCAGCCCACAGTCAGGATAGCAGAAAACTTCTTCATGTGTGTTCTGGTGGTGGGGATACAGAGCCCATGCTTCTTTCAAGGAGCACAGGTATTCCCATGTTGTGGGCTTTTGGTTAATAACCTCCAAATCCCATGGAGAAGCACTCGCTAATACTTGGATTTAGAGCCCAACCCACCCTTTCCCCAGCACTCCGTATCAGGCAACCAAACAGGGTAGACAAGTTAAGAGATTTTATAAGAACCAAGGCCCTGCTCTCAGTTGGAGGAGGCTGCCCACTCTCAGGATAACTGTGCAAGTGTTCGTGTGTGTGCTGGAGGTGTGGAAACAGACTCCACGTATCTTTATGGTTGCACAGCTGTTCCCAGGTTAGGGATGTAGTTTAAACACCTCCACAAACCATAGAGAGGTCATCGCAATTACTGGGTTTTGGAGCCCAAACCACACTTTTCCCCGCACTCCCGCCTAGGCTATCCATCAGGGAAGACAAGCAAAGGAATTCAATAAGAACCCAGGCGCTGCTGTCAGTTGGAGGAACTTCCCTGCACTCAGAATTCCAGAACACATTCTTAGGTGTGGGAGAGATGTGCAGCCCCACTGCACCCAGATGAATGCAGGAAAAGGTGTTCCGTTTAGGGAGAAGTCCTCTAAGTACTTCCTCAATGGATCAGGGGGCACTCACTGCTACGTGGCCTCCAAGCCCAACCCCCAGCTTTCCCTCATATCCTGGTCTAAGAGAACACTCAGGGAACAGAAGCTAAGGGGTACTAATAGAATCCAGGTGCTGCTGTCAGTTTGAGGAACTTCCCCACACTCAGAATACCAGAACACATCTTCGTGTGTGTGCTGGATGTAGGGAAACAGTCAAAGCATCTTTCAGGGGGCACATTTATTCCATGGTTGTGGGTTGTAGGTTAAAAACCCACATCCCATAGATAGGCTCTCGCTAATACTTGGTTTAGAGCCCAACCCCCACTTTCCCCACTCTCCAGCCTAGGCATGCCATCAGGGAAGACAAGCTAAGGGATTCTTTTAGAACCCAGGCGCTGCTGTCATTTGGAGGAGCCTCCCCACAATCAGGATACCTGAGCACGTCTCCGTGTGTGTGCTGGAGGTGGGGAAACAGATTCCACGCATCTTTATGGGGCACAGGTGTTCCAAGGTTGGGGAAGTAGTTTAAAACCCTCCACTACCCACAGAGATGCACTCGCTAATACTTGGCTTTAGAGCCCATCCCCCACCATCGCTTACTGCTAGGCCTAGGAAAACACTCAGGGAAGTCAAGCGAAGGGATTCTATTACAACCCAGGTGCTGCTGTCTGTTGGAGGAACCTCCCCACTCTCAGAACCCCAGAACACTTCTTCCTGTGTGTGCTGGACGTGGGGAAACATAGCACACGCATTTTTCAGGGGTCACAGTAATTCCCAAGTTGTGGGTTGTAGTTTAAACATCTCCACTACCCATGGAGAGGCAGACGCTAATACTTAGTTTTAGAGCCCAAATCCCACTTTCGACCACACACTGGCCTAGGCAAACCATCAGGGAAGACAAGCAAAGGGATTCTATTCAAACCAAGACGCTGATGTCAGTTGGAGGAACTACCCCACCCTCAGGATACTGGAACCCAACCTTGTGTGGTGGGGAGATTTGAAGCCCCACTCCACGCAGATGAATGGGTGCTCAGGTGTTTCCCTTTATGGAGAATTCATCTAAATACTTCCTCAGTCCATCGGGGACACTCGCTACTATTTGGCTTCAAAGCCCAACCCCCAGGTTTCTCTCAGAGTCAGTCCTAGGGAAACACTCAGGGATTACAACCTAAGGGATTCTATTAGAACCCAGCCGCTTCTGTCACCTGAAATTGCCAGCCCACACTCAGGATAGCAGAAAACTTCTTCATGTGTGTTCTGGTGGTGGGGATACAGAGCCCATGCTTCTTTCAAGGAGCACAGGTATTCCCATGTTGTGGGCTTTTGGTTAATAACCTCCAAATCCCATGGAGAAGCACTCGCTAATACTTGGATTTAGAGCCCAACCCACCCTTTCCCCAGCACTCCGTATCAGGCAACCAAACAGGCTAGACAAGTTAAGAGATTTTATAAGAACCAAGGCCCTGCTCTCAGTTGGAGGAGGCTGCCCACTCTCAGGATAACTGTGCAAGTGTTCGTGTGTGTGCTGGAGGTGTGGAAACAGACTCCACGGATCTTTATGGTTGCACAGCTGTTCCCAGGTTAGGGATGTAGTTTAAACACCTCCACAAACCATAGAGAGGTCATCGCAATTACTGGGTTTTGGAGCCCAAACCACACTTTTCCCCGCACTCCCGCCTAGGCTATCCATCAGGGAAGACAAGCAAAGGAATTCAATTAGAACCCAGGCGCTGCTGTCAGTTGGAGGAACTTCCCTGCACTCAGAATTCCAGAACACATTCTTAGGTGTGGGAGAGATGTGCAGCCCCACTGCACCCAGATGAATGCAGGAAAAGGTGTTCCGTTTAGGGAGAAGTCCTCTAAGTACTTCCTCAATGGATCAGGGGGCACTCACTGCTACGTGGCCTCCAAGCCCAACCCCCAGCTTTCCCTCATATCCTGGTCTAAGAGAACACTCAGGGAACAGAAGCTAAGGGGTACTAATAGAATCCAGGTGCTGCTGTCAGTTTGAGGAACTTCCCCACACTCAGAATACCAGAACACATCTTCGTGTGTGTGCTGGATGTAGGGAAACAGTCAAAGCATCTTTCAGGGGGCACATTTATTCCATGGTTGTGGGTTGTAGGTTAAAAACCCACATCCCATGGATAGGCTCTCGCTTATACTTGGTTTAGAGCCCAACCCCCACTTTCCCCCACTCTCCAGCCTAGGCATGCCATCAGGGAAGACAAGCTAAGGGATTCTTTTAGAACCCAGGCGCTGCTGTCATTTGGAGGAGCCTCCCCACAATCAGGATACCTGAGCACGTCTCCGTGTGTGTGCTGGAGGTGGGGAAACAGATTCCACGCATCTTTATGGGGCACAGGTGTTCCAAGGTTGGGGAAGTAGTTTAAAACCCTCCACTACCCACAGAGATGCACTCGCTAATACTTGGCTTTAGAGCCCATCCCCCACCATCGCTTACTGCTAGGCCTAGGAAAACACTTAGGGAAGTCAAGCTAAGGGATTCTATTACAACCCAGGTGCTGCTGTCTGTTGGAGGAACCTCCCCACTCTCAGAACCCCAGAACACTTCTTCCTGTGTGTGCTGGACGTGGGGAAACATAGCACTCGCATTTTTCAGGGGTCACAGTAATTCCCAAGTTGTGGGTTGTAGTTTAAACATCTCCACTACCCATGGAGAGGCAGACGCTAATACTTAGTTTTAGAGCCCAAATCCCACTTTCAACCACACACTGGCCTAGGCAAACCATCAGGGAAGACAAGCAAAGGGATTCTATTCAAACCAAGACGCTGATGTCAGTTGGAGGAACTACCCCACCCTCAGGATACTGGAACCCAACCTTGTGTGGTGGGGAGATTTGAAGCCCCACTCCACGCAGATGAATGGGTGCTCAGGTGTTTCCCTTTATGGAGAATTCATCTAAATACTTCCTCAGTCCATCGGGGACACTCGCTACTATTTGGCCTCAAAGCCCAACCCCCAGGTTTCTCTCAGAGTCAGCCCTAGGGAAACACTCAGGGATTACAAGCTAAGGGATTCTATTAGAACCCAGCCGCTTCTGTCACCTGAAATTGCCAGCCCACACTCAGGATAGCAGAAAACTTCTTCATGTGTGTTCTGGTGGTGGGGATACAGAGTCCACGCTTTTTTCAAGGAGCACAGGTATTCCCATGTTGTGGGCTTTTGGTTAATAACCTCCAAATCCCATGGAGAAGCACTCGCTAATACTTGGATTTAGAGCCCAACCCACCCTTTCCCCAGCACTCCGTATCAGGCAACCAAACAGGGTAGACAAGTTAAGCGATTTTATAAGAACCAAGGCCCTGCTCTCAGTTGGAGGAGGCTGCCCACTCTCAGGATAACTGTGCAAGTGTTCGTGTGTGTGCTGGAGGTGTGGAAACAGACTCCGTTTATCTTAATGGGGGCACAGGTGTTCCCAGGTTAGGGATGTAGTTTAAACACCTCCACAAACCATAGAGAGGTCATCGCAAATACTTGGTTTTGGAGCCCAAACCACACTTTCCCCCGCACTCCCGCCTAGTCTTTCCATCAGGGAAGACAAGCAAAGGGACTCAATTAGAACCCAGGTGCTGCTGTCAGTTGGAGGAACTTCCCTGCACTCAGAATTCCAGAACACATTCTTAGGTGTGGGAGAGATGTGCAGCCCCACTGCACCCAGATGAATGCAGGAAAAGGTGTTCCGTTTAGGGAGAAGTCCTCTAAGTACTTCCTCAATGGATCAGGGGGCACTCACTGCTACGTGGCCTCCAAGCCCAACCCCCAGCTTTCCCTCATATCCTGGTCTAAGAGAACACTCAGGGAACAGAAGCTAAGGGGTACTAATAGAATCCAGGTGCTGCTGTCAGTTTGAGGAACTTCCCCACACTCAGAATACCAGAACACATCTTCGTGTGTGTGCTGGATGTAGGGAAACAGTCAAAGCATCTTTCAGGGGGCACATTTATTCCATGGTTGTGGGTTGTAGGTTAAAAACCCACATCCCATGGATAGGCTCTCGCTTATACTTGGTTTAGAGCCCAACCCCCACTTTCCCCCACTCTCCAGCCTAGGCATGCCATCAGGGAAGACAAGCTAAGGGATTCTTTTAGAACCCAGGCGCTGCTGTCATTTGGAGGAGCCTCCCCACAATCAGGATACCTGAGCACGTCTCCGTGTGTGTGCTGGAGGTGGGGAAACAGATTCCACGCATCTTTATGGGGCACAGGTGTTCCAAGGTTGGGGAAGTAGTTTAAAACCCTCCACTACCCACAGAGATGCACTCGCTAATACTTGGCTTTAGAGCCCATCCCCCACCATCGCTTACTGCTAGGCCTAGGAAAACACTTAGGGAAGTCAAGCTAAGGGATTCTATTACAACCCAGGTGCTGCTGTCTGTTGGAGGAACCTCCCCACTCTCAGAACCCCAGAACACTTCTTCCTGTGTGTGCTGGACGTGGGGAAACATAGCACTCGCATTTTTCAGGGGTCACAGTAATTCCCAAGTTGTGGGTTGTAGTTTAAACATCTCCACTACCCATGGAGAGGCAGACGCTAATACTTAGTTTTAGAGCCCAAATCCCACTTTCAACCACACACTGGCCTAGGCAAACCATCAGGGAAGACAAGCAAAGGGATTCTATTCAAACCAAGACGCTGATGTCAGTTGGAGGAACTACCCCACCCTCAGGATACTGGAACCCAACCTTGTGTGCTGGGGAGATTTGAAGCCCCACTCCACGCAGATGAATGGGTGCTCAGGTGTTTCCCTTTATGGAGAATTCATCTAAATACTTCCTCAGTCCATCGGGGACACTCGCTACTATTTGGCCTCAAAGCCCAACCCCCAGGTTTCTCTCAGAGTCAGCCCTAGGGAAACACTCAGGGATTACAAGCTAAGGGATTCTATTAGAACCCAGCCGCTTCTGTCACCTGAAATTGCCAGCCCACACTCAGGATAGCAGAAAACTTCTTCATGTGTGTTCTGGTGGTGGGGATACAGAGTCCACGCTTTTTTCAAGGAGCACAGGTATTCCCATGTTGTGGGCTTTTGGTTAATAACCTCCAAATCCCATGGAGAAGCACTCGCTAATACTTGGATTTAGAGCCCAACCCACCCTTTCCCCAGCACTCCGTATCAGGCAACCAAACAGGGTAGACAAGTTAAGCGATTTTATAAGAACCAAGGCCCTGCTCTCAGTTGGAGGAGGCTGCCCACTCTCAGGATAACTGTGCAAGTGTTCGTGTGTGTGCTGGAGGTGTGGAAACAGACTCCGTTTATCTTAATGGGGGCACAGGTGTTCCCAGGTTAGGGATGTAGTTTAAACACCTCCACAAACCATAGAGAGGTCATCGCAAATACTTGGTTTTGGAGCCCAAACCACACTTTCCCCCGCACTCCCGCCTAGTCTTTCCATCAGGGAAGACAAGCAAAGGGACTCAATTAGAACCCAGGTGCTGCTGTCAGTTGGAGGAACTTCCCTGCACTCAGAATTCCAGAACACATTCTTAGGTGTGGGAGAGATGTGCAGCCCCACTGCACCCAGATGAATGCAGGAAATGGTGTTCCCTTTAGGGAGAAGTCCTCAAAGTACTTCCTCAATGGATCAGGGGGCACTCACTGCTACGTGGCCTCCAAGCCCAACCCCCAGCTTTCCCTCATGGCCTGGCCTAAAAGAACACTCAGGGAACAGAAGCTAAGGGATACTAATAGAATCCAGGTGCTGCTGTCAGTTTGAGGCACTTCCCCACACTCAGAATACCAGAACACATCTTCGTGTGTGTGCTGGATGTAGGGAAACAGTCAAAGCATCATTCAGGGGGCACATTTATTCCATGGTTGTGGGTTGTAGGTTAAAAACCCACATCCCATGGATAGGCTCTCGCTTATACTTGGTTTAGAGCCCAACCCCCACTTTCCCCCACTCTCCAGCCTAGGCATGCCATCAGGGAAGACAAGCTAAGGGATTCTTTTAGAACCCAGGCGCTGTTGTCATTTGGAGGAGCCTCCCCACAATCAGGATACCTGAGCACGTCTCCGTGTGTGTGCTGGAGGTGGGGAAACAGATTCCACGCATCTTTATGGGGCACAGGTGTTCCAAGGTTGGGGAAGTAGTTTAAAACCCTCCACTACCCACAGAGATGCACTCGCTAATACTTGGTTTTAGAGCCCATCCCCCACCATCGCTTACTGCTAGGCCTAGGAAAACACTTAGGGAAGTCAAGCTAAGGGATTCTATTACAACCCAGGTGCTGCTGTCTGTTGGAGGAACCTCCCCACACTCAGAACCCCAGAACACTTCTTCCTGTGTGTGCTGGACGTGGGGAAACATAGCACACGCATTTTTCAGGGGTCACAGTAATTCCCAAGTTGTAGGTTGTAGTTTAAACATCTCCACTACCCATGGAGAGGCACACGCTAATACTTAGTTTTAGATCCCAAATCCCACTTTCAACCACACACTGGCCTAGGCAAACCATCAGGGAAGACAAGCAAAGGGATTCTATTCAAACCAAGACGCTGATGTCACTTGGAGGAACTACCCCACCCTCAGGATACTGGAACCCAACCTTGTGTGGTGGGGAGATTTGAAGCCCCACTCCACGCAGATGAATGGGTGCTCAGGTGTTTCCCTTTATGGAGAATTCATCTAAATACTTCCTCAGTCCATCGGGGACACTCGCTACTATTTGGCCTCAAAGCCCAACCCCCAGGTTTCTCTCAGAGTCAGTCCTAGGGAAACACTCAGGGATTACAAGCTAAGGGATTCTATTAGAACCCAGCCGCTTCTGTCACCTGAAATTGCCAGCCCACACTCAGGATAGCAGAAAACTTCTTCATGTGTGTTCTGGTGGTGGGGATACAGAGTCCACGCTTTTTTCAAGGAGCACAGGTATTCCCATGTTGTGGGCTTTTGGTTAATAACCTCCAAATCCCATGGAGAAGCACTCGCTAATACTTGGATTTAGAGCCCAACCCACCCTTTCCCCAGCACTCCGTATCAGGCAACCAAACAGGGTAGACAGGTTAAGTGATTTTATAAGAACCAAGGCCCTGCTCTCAGTTGTAGGAGGCTGCCCACTCTCAGGATTCCTGTGCAAGTGTTCGTGTGTGTGCTGGAGGTGTGGAAAGAGACTCCACGGATCTTTATGGGGGCACAGGTGTTCCCAGGTTAGGGATGTAGTTTAAACACCTCCACAAACCATAGAGAGGTCATCGCAAATACTTGGTTTTGGAGCCCAAACCACACTTTCCCCCGCACTCCCGCCTAGGCTTTCCATCAGGGAAGACAAGCAAAGGGATTTAATTAGAACCCAGGCGCTGCTGTCAGTTGGAGAAACTTCCCTGCACTCAGAATTCCAGAACACATTCTTAGGTGTGGGAGAGATGTGCAGCCCCACTGCACCCAGATGAATGCAGGAAAAGGTGTTCCCTTTAGGGAGAAGTCCTCTAAGAACTTCCTCAATGGATCAGGGGGCACTCACTGCTACGTGGCCTCCAAGCCCAACTCCCAGCTTTCCCTCATGGCCTGGTCTAAGAAAACACTCAGGGAACAGAAGCTAAGGGATACTAATAGAATCCAGGTGCTGCTGTCAGTTTGAGGAACTTCCCCACACTCAGAATACCAGAACACATCTTCGTGTGTGTGCTGGATGTAGGGAAACAGTCAAAGCATCTTTCAGGGGGCACATTTATTCCATGGTTGTGGGTTGTAGGTTAAAATCCCACATCCCATGGATAGGCTTTCGCAAATACTTGGTTAAGAGCCCAACACCCACTATCCCCCACTCTCCAGCCTAGGCATGCCATCAGGGAAGACAAGCAAAGGGATTCTTTTAGAACCCAGGCGCTGCTGTCATTTGGAGGAGCCTCCCCACAATCAGGATACCTGAGCACGTCTCCGTGTGTGTGCTGGAGGTGGGGAAACAGATTCCACGCATCTTTATGGGGCACAGGTGTTCCAAGGTTGGGGAAGTATTTTAAAACCCTCCACTACCCACAGAGATGCACTCGCTAATACTTGGTTTTAGAGCCCATCCCCCACCATCGCTTACTGCTAGGCCTAGGAAAACACTTAGGGAAGTCAAGCTAAGGGATTCTATTACCACCCAGGTGCTGCTGTCTGTTGGAGGAACCTCCCCACACTCAGAACCCCAGAACACTTCTTCCTGTGTGTGATGGACGTGGGGAAACATAGCACACGCATTTTTCAGGGGTCACAGTTATTCCCAAGTTGTGGGTTGTAGTTTAAACATCTCCACTACCCATGGAGAGGCACACGCTAATACTTAGTTTTAGATCCCAAATCCCACTTTCAACCACACACTGGCCTAGGCAAACCATCAGGGAAGACAAGCAAAGGGATTCTATTAAAACCAAGAAGCTGATGTCAGTTGGAGGAACTTCCCCACCCTCAGGATACTGGAACACAACCTTGTGTGGTGGGGAGATTTGAAGCCCCACTCCACGCAGATGAATGGGTGCTCAGGTGTTTCCCTTTATGGAGAATTCATCTAAATACTTCCTCAGTCCATCGGGGACACTCGCTACTATTTGGCCTCAAAGCCCAACCCCCAGGTTTCTCTCAGAGTCAGTCCTAGGGAAACACTCAGGGATTACAAGCTAAGGGATTCTATTAGAACCCAGCCGCTTCTGTCACCTGAAATTGCCAGCCCACACTCAGGATAGCAGAAAACTTCTTCATGTGTGTTCTGGTGGTGGGGATACAGAGTCCACGCTTTTTTCAAGGAGCACAGGTATTCCCATGTTGTGGGCTTTTGGTTAATAACCTCCAAATCCCATGGAGAAGCACTCGCTAATACTTGGATTTAGAGCCCAACCCACCCTTTCCCCAGCACTCCGTATCAGGCAACCAAACAGGGTAGACAAGTTAAGCGATTTTATAAGAACCAAGGCCCTGCTCTCAGTTGGAGGAGGCTGCCCACTCTCAGGATAACTGTGCAAGTGTTCGTGTGTGTGCTGGAGGTGTGGAAACAGACTCCACGGATCTTTATGGGGGCACAGGTGTTCCCAGGTTAGGGATGTAGTTTAAACACCTCCACAAACCATAGAGAGGTCATCGCAAATACTTGGTTTTGGAGCCCAAACCACACTTTCCCCCGCACTCCCGCCTAGGCTTTCCATCAGGGAAGACAAGCAAAGGGATTCAATTAGAACCCAGGCGCTGCTGTCAGTTGGAGGAACTTCCCTGCACTCAGAATTCCAGAACACATTCTTAGGTGTGGGAGAGATGTGCAGCCCCACTGCACCCAGATGAATGCAGGAAAAGGTGTTCCCTTTAGGGAGAAGTCCTCAAAGTAATTCCTCAATGGATCAGGGGGCACTCACTGCTACGTGGCCTCCAAGCCCAACCCCCAGCTTTCCCTCATGGCCTGGCCTAAAAGAACACTCAGGGAACAGAAGCTAAGGGATACTAATAGAATCCAGGTGCTGCTGTCAGTTTGAGGAACTTCCCCACACTCAGAATACAAGAACACATCTTCGTGTGTGTGCTGGATGTAGGGAAACAGTCAAAGCATCTTTCAGGGGGCACATTTATTCCATGGTTGTGGGTTGTAGGTTAAAAACCCACATCCCATGGATAGGCTCTCGCTTATACTTGGTTTAGAGCCCAACCCCCACTTTCCCCCACTCTCCAGCCTAGGCATGCCATCAGGGAAGACAAGCTAAGGGATTCTTTTAGAACCCAGGCGCTGCTGTCATTTGGAGGAGCCTCCCCACAATCAGGATACCTGAGCACGTCTCCGTGTGTGTGCTGGAGGTGGGGAAACAGATTCCACGCATCTTTATGGGGCACAGGTGTTCCAAGGTTGGGGAAGTAGTTTAAAACCCTCCACTACCCACAGAGATGCACTCGCTAATACTTGGCTTTAGAGCCCATCCCCCACCATCGCTTACTGCTAGGCCTAGGAAAACACTTAGGGAAGTCAAGCTAAGGGATTCTATTACAACCCAGGTGCTGCTGTCTGTTGGAGGAACCTCCCCACACTCAGAACCCCAGAACACTTCTTCCTGTGTGTGCTGGACGTGGGGAAACATAGCACACGCATTTTTCAGGGGTCACAGTAATTCCCAAGTTGTGGGTTGTAGTTTAAACATCTCCACTACCCATGGAGAGGCACACGCTAATACTTAGTTTTAGATCCCAAATCCCACTTTCAACCACACACTGGCCTAGGCAAACCATCAGGGAAGACAAGCAAAGGGATTCTATTCAAACCAAGACGCTGATGTCAGTTGGAGGAACTACCCCACCCTCAGGATACTGGAACCAAACCTTGTGTGGTGGGGAGATTTGAAGCCCCACTCCACGCAGATGAATGGGTGCTCAGGTGTTTCCCTTTATGGAGAATTCATCTAAATACTTCCTCAGTCCATCGGGGACACTCGCTACTATTTGGCCTCAAAGCCCAACCCCCAGGTTTCTCTCAGAGTCAGTCCTAGGGAAACACTCAGGGATTACAAGCTAAGGGATTCTATTAGAACCCAGCCGCTTCTGTCACCTGAAATTGCCAGCCCACACTCAGGATAGCAGAAAACTTCTTCATGTGTGTTCTGGTGGTGGGGATACAGAGTCCACGCTTTTTTCAAGGAGCACAGGTATTCCCATGTTGTGGGCTTTTGGTTAATAACCTCCAAATCCCATGGAGAAGCACTCGCTAATACTTGGATTTAGAGCCCAACCCACCCTTTCCCCAGCACTCCGTATCAGGCAACCAAACAGGGTAGACAAGTTAAGCGATTTTATAAGAACTAAGGCCCTGCTCTCAGTTGGAGGAGGCTGCCCACTCTCAGGATAACTGTGCAAGTGTTCGTGTGTGTGCTGGAGGTGTGGAAACAGACTCCGCGGATCTTTATGGGGGCACAGGTGTTCCCAGGTTAGGGATGTAGTTTAAACACCTCCACAAACCATAGAGAGGTCATCGCAAATACTTAGTTTTGGAGCCCAAACCACACTTTCCCCCGCACTCCCGCCTAGGCTTTCCATCAGGGAAGACAAGCAAAGGGATTCAATTAGAACCCAGGCGCTGCTGTCAGTTGGAGGAACTTCCCTGCACTCAGAATTCCAGAACACATTCTTAGGTGTGGGAGAGATGTGCAGCCCCACTGCACCCAGATGAATGCAGGAAAAGGTGTTCCCTTTAGGGAGAAGTCCTCTAAGTACTTCCTCAATGGATCAGGGGGCACTCACTGCTACGTGGCCTCCAAGCCCAACCCCCAGCTTTCCCTCATGGCCTGGCCTAGAAGAACACTCAGGGAACAGAAGCTAAAGGATACTATTAGAATCCAGGTGCTGCTGTCAGTTTGAGGAAATTCCCCACACTCAGAATACAAGAACACATCTTCGTGTGTGTGCTGGATGTAGGGAAACAGTTAAAGCATCTTTCAGGGGGCACATTTATTCCATGGTTGTGGGTTGTAGGTTAAAAACCCACATCCCATGGATAGGCTCTCGCTTGTACTTGGTTTAGAGCCCAACCCCCACTTTCCCCCACTCTCCAGCCTAGGCATTCCATCAGGGAAGTCAAGCTAAGGGATTCTTTTAGAACCCAGGCGCTGCTGTCATTTGGAGGAGCCTCCCCACAATCAGGATACCTGAGCACGTCTCCGTGTGTGTGCTGGAGGTGGGGAAACAGATTCCACGCATCTTTATGGGGCACAGGTGTTCCAAGGTTGGGGAAGTTGTTTAAAACCCTCCACTATACACAGAGATGCACTCGCTAATACTTGGCTTTAGAGCCCATCCCCCACCATCGCTTACTGCTAGGCCTAGGAAAACACTTAGGGAAGTCAAGCTAAGGGATTCTATTACAACCCAGGTGCTGCTGTCTGTTGGAGGATCCTCCCCACACTCAGAACCCCAGAACACTTCTTCCTGTGTGTGCTGGACGTGGGGAAACATAGCACACGCATTTTTCAGGGGTCACAGTAATTCCCAAGTTGTGGTTTGTAGTTTAAACATCTCCACTACCCATGGAGAAGCACACGCTAATACTTAGTTTTAGATCCCAAATCCCACTTTCAACCACACACTGGCCTAGGCAAACCATCAGGGAAGACAAGCAAAGGGATTCTATTCAAACCAAGACGCTGATGTCAGTTGGAGGAACTACCCCACCCTCAGGATACTGGAACCCAACCTTGTGTGGTGGGGAGATTTGAAGCCCCACTCCACGCAGATGAATGGGTGCTCAGGTGTTTCCCTTTATGGAGAATTCATCTAAATACTTCCTCAGTCCATCGGGGACACTCGCTACTATTTGGCCTCAAAGCCCAACCCCCAGGTTTCTCTCAGAGTCAGTCCTAGGGAAACACTCAGGGATTACAAGCTAAGGGATTCTATTAGAACCCAGCCGCTTCTGTCACCTGAAATTGCCAGCCCACACTCAGGATAGCAGAAAACTTCTTCATGTGTGTTCTGGTGGTGGGGATACAGAGTCCACGCTTTTTTCAAGGAGCACAGGTATTCCCATGTTGTGGGCTTTTGGTTAATAACCTCCAAATCCCATGGAGAAGCACTCGCTAATACTTGGATTTAGAGCCCAACCCACCCTTTCCCCAGCACTCCGTATCAGGCAACCAAACAGGGTAGACAAGTTAAGCGATTTTATAAGAACCAAGGCCCTGCTCTCAGTTGGAGGAGGCTGCCCACTCTCAGGATAACTGTGCAAGTGTTCGTGTGTGTGCTGGAGGTGTGGAAACAGACTCCGCGGATCTTTATGGGGGCACAGGTGTTCCCAGGTTAGGGATGTAGTTTAAACACCTCCACAAACCATAGAGAGGTCATCGCAAATACTTGGTTTTGGAGCCCAAACCACACTTTCCCCCGCACTCCCGCCTAGGCTTTCCATCAGGGAAGACAAGCAAAGGGATTCAATTAGAACCCAGGCGCTGCTGTCAGTTGGAGGAACTTCCCTGCACTCAGAATTCCAGAACACATTCTTAGGTGTGGGAGAGATGTGCAGCCCCACTGCACCCAGATGAATGCAGGAAAAGGTGTTCCCTTTAGGGAGAAGTCCTCTAAGTACTTCCTCAATGGATCAGGGGGCACTCACTGCTACGTGGCCTCCAAGCCCAACCCCCAGCTTTCCCTCATGGCCTGGCCTAGAAGAACACTCAGGGAACAGAAGCTAAAGGATACTATTAGAATCCAGGTGCTGCTGTCAGTTTGAGGAAATTCCCCACACTCAGAATACAAGAACACATCTTCGTGTGTGTGCTGGATGTAGGGAAACAGTTAAAGCATCTTTCAGGGGGCACATTTATTCCATGGTTGTGGGTTGTAGGTTAAAAACCCACATCCCATGGATAGGCTCTCGCTTGTACTTGGTTTAGAGCCCAACCCCCACTTTCCCCCACTCTCCAGCCTAGGCATTCCATCAGGGAAGTCAAGCTAAGGGATTCTTTTAGAACCCAGGCGCTGCTGTCATTTGGAGGAGCCTCCCCACAATCAGGATACCTGAGCACGTCTCCGTGTGTGTGCTGGAGGTGGGGAAACAGATTCCACGCATCTTTATGGGGCACAGGTGTTCCAAGGTTGGGGAAGTTGTTTAAAACCCTCCACTATACACAGAGATGCACTCGCTAATACTTGGCTTTAGAGCCCATCCCCCACCATCGCTTACTGCTAGGCCTAGGAAAACACTTAGGGAAGTCAAGCTAAGGGATTCTATTACAACCCAGGTGCTGCTGTCTGTTGGAGGATCCTCCCCACACTCAGAACCCCAGAACACTTCTTCCTGTGTGTGCTGGACGTGGGGAAACATAGCACACGCATTTTTCAGGGGTCACAGTAATTCCCAAGTTGTGGTTTGTAGTTTAAACATCTCCACTACCCATGGAGAAGCACACGCTAATACTTAGTTTTAGATCCCAAATCCCACTTTCAACCACACACTGGCCTAGGCAAACCATCAGGGAAGACAAGCAAAGGGATTCTATTCAAACCAAGACGCTGATGTCAGTTGGAGGAACTACCCCACCCTCAGGATACTGGAACCCAACCTTGTGTGGTGGGGAGATTTGAAGCCCCACTCCACGCAGATGAATGGGTGCTCAGGTGTTTCCCTTTATGGAGAATTCATCTAAATACTTCCTCAGTCCATCGGGGACACTCGCTACTATTTGGCCTCAAAGCCCAACCCCCAGGTTTCTCTCAGAGTCAGTCCTAGGGAAACACTCAGGGATTACAAGCTAAGGGATTCTATTAGAACCCAGCCGCTTCTGTCACCTGAAATTGCCAGCCCACACTCAGGATAGCAGAAAACTTCTTCATGTGTGTTCTGGTGGTGGGGATACAGAGTCCACGCTTTTTTCAAGGAGCACAGGTATTCCCATGTTGTGGGCTTTTGGTTAATAACCTCCAAATCCCATGGAGAAGCACTCGCTAATACTTGGATTTAGAGCCCAACCCACCCTTTCCCCAGCACTCCGTATCAGGCAACCAAACAGGGTAGACAAGTTAAGCGATTTTATAAGAACCAAGGCCCTGCTCTCAGTTGGAGGAGGCTGCCCACTCTCAGGATAACTGTGCAAGTGTTCGTGTGTGTGCTGGAGGTGTGGAAACAGACTCCACGGATCTTTATGGGGGCACAGGTGTTCCCAGGTTAGGGATGTAGTTTAAACACCTCCACAAACCATAGAGAGGTCATCGCAAATACTTGGTTTTGGAGCCCAAACCACACTTTCCCCCGCACTCCCGCCTAGGCTTTCCATCAGGGAAGACAAGCAAAGGGATTCAATTAGAACCCAGGCGCTGCTGTCAGTTGGAGGAACTTCCCTGCACTCAGAATTCCAGAACACATTCTTAGGTGTGGGAGAGATGTGCAGCCCCACTGCACCCAGATGAATGCAGGAAAAGGTGTTCCCTTTAGGGAGAAGTCCTCAAAGTAATTCCTCAATGGATCAGGGGGCACTCACTGCTACGTGGCCTCCAAGCCCAACCCCCAGCTTTCCCTCATGGCCTGGCCTAAAAGAACACTCAGGGAACAGAAGCTAAGGGATACTAATAGAATCCAGGTGCTGCTGTCAGTTTGAGGAACTTCCCCACACTCAGAATACCAGAACACATCTTCGTGTGTGTGCTGGATGTAGGGAAACAGTCAAAGCATCTTTCAGGGGGCACATTTATTCCATGGTTGTGGGTTGTAGGTTAAAAACCCACATCCCATGGATAGGCTCTCGCTTATACTTGGTTTAGAGCCCAACCCCCACTTTCCCCCACTCTCCAGCCTAGGCATGCCATCAGGGAAGACAAGCTAAGGGATTCTTTTAGAACCCAGGCGCTGCTGTCATTTGGAGGAGCCTCCCCACAATCAGGATACCTGAGCACGTCTCCGTGTGTGTGCTGGAGGTGGGGAAACAGATTCCACGCATCTTTATGGGGCACAGGTGTTCCAAGGTTGGGGAAGTAGTTTAAAACCCTCCACTACCCACAGAGATGCACTCGCTAATACTTGGCTTTAGAGCCCATCCCCCACCATCGCTTACTGCTAGGCCTAGGAAAACACTTAGGGAAGTCAAGCTAAGGGATTCTATTACAACCCAGGTGCTGCTGTCTGTTGGAGGAACCTCCCCACACTCAGAACCCCAGAACACTTCTTCCTGTGTGTGCTGGACGTGGGGAAACATAGCACACGCATTTTTCAGGGGTCACAGTAATTCCCAAGTTGTGGGTTGTAGTTTAAACATCTCCACTACCCATGGAGAGGCACACGCTAATACTTAGTTTTAGATCCCAAATCCCACTTTCAACCACACACTGGCCTAGGCAAACCATCAGGGAAGACAAGCAAAGGGATTCTATTCAAACCAAGACGCTGATGTCAGTTGGAGGAACTACCCCACCCTCAGGATACTGGAACCCAACCTTGTGTGCTGGGGACATTTGAAGCCCCACTCCACGCAGATGAATGGGTGCTCAGGTGTTTCCCTTTATGGAGAATTCATCTAAATACTTCCTCAGTCCATCGGGGACACTCGCTACTATTTGGCCTCAAAGCCCAACCCCCAGGTTTCTCTCAGAGTCAGTCCTAGGGAAACACTCAGGGATTACAAGCTAAGGGATTCTATTAGAACCCAGCCGCTTCTGTCACCTGAAATTGCCAGCCCACACTCAGGATAGCAGAAAACTTCTTCATGTGTGTTCTGGTGGTGGGGATACAGAGTCCACGCTTTTTTCAAGGAGCACAGGTATTCCCATGTTGTGGGCTTTTGGTTAATAACCTCCAAATCCCATGGAGAAGCACTCGCTAATACTTGGATTTAGAGCCCAACCCACCCTTTCCCCAGCACTCCGTATCAGGCAACCAAACAGGGTAGACAAGTTAAGCGATTTTATAAGAACCAAGGCCCTGCTCTCAGTTGGAGGAGGCTGCCCACTCTCAGGATAACTGTGCAAGTGTTCGTGTGTGTGCTGGAGGTGTGGAAACAGACTCCGCGGATCTTTATGGGGGCACAGGTGTTCCCAGGTTAGGGATGTAGTTTAAACACCTCCACAAACCATAGAGAGGTCATCGCAAATACTTGGTTTTGGAGCCCAAACCACACTTTCCCCCGCACTCCCGCCTAGGCTTTCCATCAGGGAAGACAAGCAAAGGGATTCAATTAGAACCCAGGCGCTGCTGTCAGTTGGAGGAACTTCCCTGCACTCAGAATTCCAGAACACATTCTTAGGTGTGGGAGAGATGTGCAGCCCCACTGCACCCAGATGAATGCAGGAAAAGGTGTTCCCTTTAGGGAGAAGTCCTCTAAGTACTTCCTCAATGGATCAGGGGGCACTCACTGCTACGTGGCCTCCAAGCCCAACCCCCAGCTTTCCCTCATGGCCTGGCCTAGAAGAACACTCAGGGAACAGAAGCTAAAGGATACTATTAGAATCCAGGTGCTGCTGTCAGTTTGAGGAAATTCCCCACACTCAGAATACAAGAACACATCTTCGTGTGTGTGCTGGATGTAGGGAAACAGTTAAAGCATCTTTCAGGGGGCACATTTATTCCATGGTTGTGGGTTGTAGGTTAAAAACCCACATCCCATGGATAGGCTCTCGCTTGTACTTGGTTTAGAGCCCAACCCCCACTTTCCCCCACTCTCCAGCCTAGGCATTCCATCAGGGAAGTCAAGCTAAGGGATTCTTTTAGAACCCAGGCGCTGCTGTCATTTGGAGGAGCCTCCCCACAATCAGGATACCTGAGCACGTCTCCGTGTGTGTGCTGGAGGTGGGGAAACAGATTCCACGCATCTTTATGGGGCACAGGTGTTCCAAGGTTGGGGAAGTTGTTTAAAACCCTCCACTATACACAGAGATGCACTCGCTAATACTTGGCTTTAGAGCCCATCCCCCACCATCGCTTACTGCTAGGCCTAGGAAAACACTTAGGGAAGTCAAGCTAAGGGATTCTATTACAACCCAGGTGCTGCTGTCTGTTGGAGGATCCTCCCCACACTCAGAACCCCAGAACACTTCTTCCTGTGTGTGCTGGACGTGGGGAAACATAGCACACGCATTTTTCAGGGGTCACAGTAATTCCCAAGTTGTGGTTTGTAGTTTAAACATCTCCACTACCCATGGAGAAGCACACGCTAATACTTAGTTTTAGATCCCAAATCCCACTTTCAACCACACACTGGCCTAGGCAAACCATCAGGGAAGACAAGCAAAGGGATTCTATTCAAACCAAGACGCTGATGTCAGTTGGAGGAACTACCCCACCCTCAGGATACTGGAACCCAACCTTGTGTGGTGGGGAGATTTGAAGCCCCACTCCACGCAGATGAATGGGTGCTCAGGTGTTTCCCTTTATGGAGAATTCATCTAAATACTTCCTCAGTCCATCGGGGACACTCGCTACTATTTGGCCTCAAAGCCCAACCCCCAGGTTTCTCTCAGAGTCAGTCCTAGGGAAACACTCAGGGATTACAAGCTAAGGGATTCTATTAGAACCCAGCCGCTTCTGTCACCTGAAATTGCCAGCCCACACTCAGGATAGCAGAAAACTTCTTCATGTGTGTTCTGGTGGTGGGGATACAGAGTCCACGCTTTTTTCAAGGAGCACAGGTATTCCCATGTTGTGGGCTTTTGGTTAATAACCTCCAAATCCCATGGAGAAGCACTCGCTAATACTTGGATTTAGAGCCCAACCCACCCTTTCCCCAGCACTCCGTATCAGGCAACCAAACAGGGTAGACAAGTTAAGCGATTTTATAAGAACCAAGGCCCTGCTCTCAGTTGGAGGAGGCTGCCCACTCTCAGGATAACTGTGCAAGTGTTCGTGTGTGTGCTGGAGGTGTGGAAACAGACTCCGCGGATCTTTATGGGGGCACAGGTGTTCCCAGGTTAGGGATGTAGTTTAAACACCTCCACAAACCATAGAGAGGTCATCGCAAATACTTGGTTTTGGAGCCCAAACCACACTTTCCCCCGCACTCCCGCCTAGGCTTTCCATCAGGGAAGACAAGCAAAGGGATTCAATTAGAACCCAGGCGCTGCTGTCAGTTGGAGGAACTTCCCTGCACTCAGAATTCCAGAACACATTCTTAGGTGTGGGAGAGATGTGCAGCCCCACTGCACCCAGATGAATGCAGGAAAAGGTGTTCCCTTTAGGGAGAAGTCCTCTAAGTACTTCCTCAATGGATCAGGGGGCACTCACTGCTACGTGGCCTCCAAGCCCAACCCCCAGCTTTCCCTCATGGCCTGGCCTAGAAGAACACTCAGGGAACAGAAGCTAAAGGATACTATTAGAATCCAGGTGCTGCTGTCAGTTTGAGGAAATTCCCCACACTCAGAATACAAGAACACATCTTCGTGTGTGTGCTGGATGTAGGGAAACAGTTAAAGCATCTTTCAGGGGGCACATTTATTCCATGGTTGTGGGTTGTAGGTTAAAAACCCACATCCCATGGATAGGCTCTCGCTTGTACTTGGTTTAGAGCCCAACCCCCACTTTCCCCCACTCTCCAGCCTAGGCATTCCATCAGGGAAGTCAAGCTAAGGGATTCTTTTAGAACCCAGGCGCTGCTGTCATTTGGAGGAGCCTCCCCACAATCAGGATACCTGAGCACGTCTCCGTGTGTGTGCTGGAGGTGGGGAAACAGATTCCACGCATCTTTATGGGGCACAGGTGTTCCAAGGTTGGGGAAGTTGTTTAAAACCCTCCACTATACACAGAGATGCACTCGCTAATACTTGGCTTTAGAGCCCATCCCCCACCATCGCTTACTGCTAGGCCTAGGAAAACACTTAGGGAAGTCAAGCTAAGGGATTCTATTACAACCCAGGTGCTGCTGTCTGTTGGAGGATCCTCCCCACACTCAGAACCCCAGAACACTTCTTCCTGTGTGTGCTGGACGTGGGGAAACATAGCACACGCATTTTTCAGGGGTCACAGTAATTCCCAAGTTGTGGTTTGTAGTTTAAACATCTCCACTACCCATGGAGAAGCACACGCTAATACTTAGTTTTAGATCCCAAATCCCACTTTCAACCACACACTGGCCTAGGCAAACCATCAGGGAAGACAAGCAAAGGGATTCTATTCAAACCAAGACGCTGATGTCAGTTGGAGGAACTACCCCACCCTCAGGATACTGGAACCCAACCTTGTGTGCTGGGGACATTTGAAGCCCCACTCCACGCAGATGAATGGGTGCTCAGGTGTTTCCCTTTATGGAGAATTCATCTAAATACTTCCTCAGTCCATCGGGGACACTCGCTACTATTTGGCCTCAAAGCCCAACCCCCAGGTTTCTCTCAGAGTCAGTCCTAGGGAAACACTCAGGGATTACAAGCTAAGGGATTCTATTAGAACCCAGCCGCTTCTGTCACCTGAAATTGCCAGCCCACACTCAGGATAGCAGAAAACTTCTTCATGTGTGTTCTGGTGGTGGGGATACAGAGTCCACGCTTTTTTCAAGGAGCACAGGTATTCCCATGTTGTGGGCTTTTGGTTAATAACCTCCAAATCCCATGGAGAAGCACTCGCTAATACTTGGATTTAGAGCCCAACCCACCCTTTCCCCAGCACTCCGTATCAGGCAACCAAACAGGGTAGACAGGTTAAGCGATTTTATAAGAACCAAGGCCCTGCTCTCAGTTGGAGGAGGCTGCCCACTCTCAGGATACCTGTGCAAGTGTTCGTGTGTGTGCTGGAGGTGTGGAAACAGACTCCACGGATCTTTATGGGGGCACAGGTGTTCCCAGGTTAGGGATGTAGTTTAAACACCTCCACAAACCATAGAGAGGTCATCGCAAATACTTGGTTTTGGAGCCCAAACCACACTTTCCCCCGCACTCCCGCCTAGGCTTTCCATCAGGGAAGACAAGCAAAGGGATTTAATTAGAACCCAGGCGCTGCTGTCAGTTGGAGGAACTTCCCTGCACTCAGAATTCCAGAACACATTCTTAGGTGTGGGAGAGATGTGCAGCCCCACTGCACCCAGATGAATGCAGGAAAAGGTGTTCCCTTTAGGGAGAAGTCCTCAAAGTAATTCCTCAATGGATCAGGGGGCACTCACTGCTACGTGGCCTCCAAGCCCAACCCCCAGCTTTCCCTCATGGCCTGGCCTAAAAGAACACTCAGGGAACAGAAGCTAAGGGATACTAATAGAATCCAGGTGCTGCTGTCAGTTTGAGGAACTTCCCCACACTCAGAATACCAGAACACATCTTCGTGTGTGTGCTGGATGTAGGGAAACAGTCAAAGCATCTTTCAGGGGGCACATTTATTCCATGGTTGTGGGTTGTAGGTTAAAAACCCACATCCCATGGATAGGCTCTCGCTTATACTTGGTTTAGAGCCCAACCCCCACTTTCCCCCACTCTCCAGCCTAGGCATGCCATCAGGGAAGACAAGCTAAGGGATTCTTTTAGAACCCAGGCGCTGCTGTCATTTGGAGGAGCCTCCCCACAATCAGGATACCTGAGCACGTCTCCGTGTGTGTGCTGGAGGTGGGGAAACAGATTCCACGCATCTTTATGGGGCACAGGTGTTCCAAGGTTGGGGAAGTAGTTTAAAACCCTCCACTACCCACAGAGATGCACTCGCTAATACTTGGCTTTAGAGCCCATCCCCCACCATCGCTTACTGCTAGGCCTAGGAAAACACTTAGGGAAGTCAAGCTAAGGGATTCTATTACAACCCAGGTGCTGCTGTCTGTTGGAGGAACCTCCCCACACTCAGAACCCCAGAACACTTCTTCCTGTGTGTGCTGGACGTGGGGAAACATAGCACACGCATTTTTCAGGGGTCACAGTAATTCCCAAGTTGTGGGTTGTAGTTTAAACATCTCCACTACCCATGGAGAGGCACACGCTAATACTTAGTTTTAGATCCCAAATCCCACTTTCAACCACACACTGGCCTAGGCAAACCATCAGGGAAGACAAGCAAAGGGATTCTATTCAAACCAAGACGCTGATGTCAGTTGGAGGAACTACCCCACCCTCAGGATACTGGAACCCAACCTTGTGTGGTGGGGAGATTTGAAGCCCCACTCCACGCAGATGAATGGGTGCTCAGGTGTTTCCCTTTATGGAGAATTCATCTAAATACTTCCTCAGTCCATCGGGGACACTCGCTACTATTTGGCCTCAAAGCCCAACCCCCAGGTTTCTCTCAGAGTCAGTCCTAGGGAAACACTCAGGGATTACAAGCTAAGGGATTCTATTAGAACCCAGCCGCTTCTGTCACCTGAAATTGCCAGCCCACACTCAGGATAGCAGAAAACTTCTTCATGTGTGTTCTGGTGGTGGGGATACAGAGTCCACGCTTTTTTCAAGGAGCACAGGTATTCCCATGTTGTGGGCTTTTGGTTAATAACCTCCAAATCCCATGGAGAAGCACTCGCTAATACTTGGATTTAGAGCCCAACCCACCCTTTCCCCAGCACTCCGTATCAGGCAACCAAACAGGGTAGACAAGTTAAGCGATTTTATAAGAACCAAGGCCCTGCTCTCAGTTGGAGGAGGCTGCCCACTCTCAGGATAACTGTGCAAGTGTTCCTGTGTGTGCTGGAGGTGTGGAAACAGACTCCGCGGATCTTTATGGGGGCACAGGTGTTCCCAGGTTAGGGATGTAGTTTAAACACCTCCACAAACCATAGAGAGGTCATCGCAAATACTTGGTTTTGGAGCCCAAACCACACTTTCCCCCGCACTCCCGCCTAGGCTTTCCATCAGGGAAGACAAGCAAAGGGATTCAATTAGAACCCAGGCGCTGCTGTCAGTTGGAGGAACTTCCCTGCACTCAGAATTCCAGAACACATTCTTAGGTGTGGGAGAGATGTGCAGCCCCACTGCACCCAGATGAATGCAGGAAAAGGTGTTCCCTTTAGGGAGAAGTCCTCTAAGTACTTCCTCAATGGATCAGGGGGCACTCACTGCTACGTGGCCTCCAAGCCCAACCCCCAGCTTTCCCTCATGGCCTGGCCTAGAAGAACACTCAGGGAACAGAAGCTAAAGGATACTATTAGAATCCAGGTGCTGCTGTCAGTTTGAGGAAATTCCCCACACTCAGAATACAAGAACACATCTTCGTGTGTGTGCTGGATGTAGGGAAACTGTTAAAGCATCTTTCAGGGGGCACATTTATTCCATGGTTGTGGGTTGTAGGTTAAAAACCCACATCCCATGGATAGGCTCTCGCTTGTACTTGGTTTAGAGCCCAACCCCCACTTTCCCCCACTCTCCAGCCTAGGCATTCCATCAGGGAAGTCAAGCTAAGGGATTCTTTTAGAACCCAGGCGCTGCTGTCATTTGGAGGAGCCTCCCCACAATCAGGATACCTGAGCACGTCTCCGTGTGTGTGCTGGAGGTGGGGAAACAGATTCCACGCATCTTTATGGGGCACAGGTGTTCCAAGGTTGGGGAAGTTGTTTAAAACCCTCCACTATACACAGAGATGCACTCGCTAATACTTGGCTTTAGAGCCCATCCCCCACCATCGCTTACTGCTAGGCCTAGGAAAACACTTAGGGAAGTCAAGCTAAGGGATTCTATTACAACCCAGGTGCTGCTGTCTGTTGGAGGATCCTCCCCACACTCAGAACCCCAGAACACTTCTTCCTGTGTGTGCTGGACGTGGGGAAACATAGCACACGCATTTTTCAGGGGTCACAGTAATTCCCAAGTTGTGGTTTGTAGTTTAAACATCTCCACTACCCATGGAGAAGCACACGCTAATACTTAGTTTTAGATCCCAAATCCCACTTTCAACCACACACTGGCCTAGGCAAACCATCAGGGAAGACAAGCAAAGGGATTCTATTCAAACCAAGACGCTGATGTCAGTTGGAGGAACTACCCCACCCTCAGGATACTGGAACCCAACCTTGTGTGCTGGGGACATTTGAAGCCCCACTCCACGCAGATGAATGGGTGCTCAGGTGTTTCCCTTTATGGAGAATTCATCTAAATACTTCCTCAGTCCATCGGGGACACTCGCTACTATTTGGCCTCAAAGCCCAACCCCCAGGTTTCTCTCAGAGTCAGTCCTAGGGAAACACTCAGGGATTACAAGCTAAGGGATTCTATTAGAACCCAGCCGCTTCTGTCACCTGAAATTGCCAGCCCACACTCAGGATAGCAGAAAACTTCTTCATGTGTGTTCTGGTGGTGGGGATACAGAGTCCACGCTTTTTTCAAGGAGCACAGGTATTCCCATGTTGTGGGCTTTTGGTTAATAACCTCCAAATCCCATGGAGAAGCACTCGCTAATACTTGGATTTAGAGCCCAACCCACCCTTTCCCCAGCACTCCGTATCAGGCAACCAAACAGGGTAGACAGGTTAAGCGATTTTATAAGAACCAAGGCCCTGCTCTCAGTTGGAGGAGGCTGCCCACTCTCAGGATACCTGTGCAAGTGTTCGTGTGTGTGCTGGAGGTGTGGAAACAGACTCCACGGATCTTTATGGGGGCACAGGTGTTCCCAGGTTAGGGATGTAGTTTAAACACCTCCACAAACCATAGAGAGGTCATCGCAAATACTTGGTTTTGGAGCCCAAACCACACTTTCCCCCGCACTCCCGCCTAGGCTTTCCATCAGGGAAGACAAGCAAAGGGATTTAATTAGAACCCAGGCGCTGCTGTCAGTTGGAGGAACTTCCCTGCACTCAGAATTCCAGAACACATTCTTAGGTGTGGGAGAGATGTGCAGCCCCACTGCACCCAGATGAATGCAGGAAAAGGTGTTCCCTTTAGGGAGAAGTCCTCTACGTACTTCCTCAATGGATCAGGGGGCACTCACTGCTACGTGGCCTCCAAGCCCAACCCCCAGCTTTCCCTCATGGCCTGGCCGAAAAGAACACTCAGGGAACAGAAGCTAAGGGATACTAATAGAATCCAGGTGCTGCTGTCAGTTTGAGGAACTTCCACAAACTCAGAATACCAGAACACATCTTCGTGTGTGTGCTGCATGTAGGGAAACAGTCAAAGCATCTTTCAGGGGGCACATTTATTCCATGGTTGTGGGTTGTAGGTTAAAAACCCACATCCCATGGATAGGCTTTCGCTAATACTTGGTTAAGAGCCCAACACCCACTATCCCCCACTCTCCAGCCTAGGCATGCCATCAGGGAAGACAAGCAAAGGGATTCTTTTAGAACCCAGGCGCTGCTGTCATTTGGAGGAGCCTCCCCACAATCAGGATACCTGAGCACGTCTCCCTGTGTGTGCTGGAGGTGGGGAAACAGATTCCACGCATCTTTATGGGGCACAGGTGTTCCAAGGTTGGGGAAGTTGTTTAAAACCCTCCACTACACACAGAGATGCACTCGCTAATACTTGGCTTTAGAGCCCATCCCCCACCATCGCTTACTGCTAGGCCTAGGAAAACACTTAGGGAAGTCAAGCTAAGGGATTCTATTACAACCCAGGTGCTGCTGTCTGTTGGAGGATCCTCCCCACACTCAGAACCCCAGAACACTTCTTCCTGTGTGTGCTGGACGTGGGGAAACATAGCACACGCATTTTTCAGGGGTCACAGTAATTCCCAAGTTGTGGTTTGTAGTTTAAACATCTCCACTACCCATGGAGAAGCACACGCTAATACTTAGTTTTAGATCCCAAATTCCACTTTCAACCACACACTGGCCTAGGCAAACCATCAGGGAAGACAAGCAAAGGGATTCTATTCAAACCAAGACGCTGATGTCAGTTGGAGGAACTACCCCACCCTCAGGATACTGGAACCCAACCTTGTGTGCTGGGGACATTTGAAGCCCCACTCCACGCAGATGAATGGGTGCTCAGGTGTTTCCCTTTATGGAGAATTCATCTAAATACTTCCTCAGTCCATCGGGGACACTCGCTACTATTTGGCCTCAAAGCCCAACCCCCAGGTTTCTCTCAGAGTCAGTCCTAGGGAAACACTCAGGGATTACAAGCTAAGGGATTCTATTAGAACCCAGCCGCTTCTGTCACCTGAAATTGCCAGCCCACACTCAGGATAGCAGAAAACTTCTTCATGTGTGTTCTGGTGGTGGGGATACAGAGTCCACGCTTTTTTCAAGGAGCACAGGTATTCCCATGTTGTGGGCTTTTGGTTAATAACCTCCAAATCCCATGGAGAAGCACTCGCTAATACTTGGATTTAGAGCCCAACCCACCCTTTCCCCAGCACTCCGTATCAGGCAACCAAACAGGGTAGACAGGTTAAGCGATTTTATAAGAACCAAGGCCCTGCTCTCAGTTGGAGGAGGCTGCCCACTCTCAGGATACCTGTGCAAGTGTTCGTGTGTGTGCTGGAGGTGTGGAAACAGACTCCACGGATCTTTATGGGGGCACAGGTGTTCCCAGGTTAGGGATGTAGTTTAAACACCTCCACAAACCATAGAGAGGTCATCGCAAATACTTGGTTTTGGAGCCCAAACCACACTTTCCCCTGCACTCCCGCCTAGGCTTTCCATCAGGGAAGACAAGCAAAGGGATTTAATTAGAACCCAGGCGCTGCTGTCAGTTGGATGAACTTCCCTGCACTCAGAATTCCAGAACACATTCTTAGGTGTGGGAGAGATGTGCAGCCCCACTGCACCCAGATGAATGCAGGAAAAGGTGTTCCCTTTAGGGAGAAGTCCTCTACGTACTTCCTCAATGGATCAGGGGGCACTCACTGCTACGTGGCCTCCAAGCCCAACCCCCAGCTTTCCCTCATGGCCTGGCCTAAAAGAACACTCAGGGAACAGAAGCTATGTGATACTAATAGAATCCAGGTGCTGCTGTCAGTTTGAGGAACTTCCCCACACTCAGAATACAAGAACACGTCTTCTTGTGTGTGCTGGATGTAGGGAAACAGTCAAAGCATCTTTCAGGGGGCACAGTCATTCCATGGTTGTGGGTTTTAGGTCAAACACCCACATCCCATGGATAGGCTCTCGCTAGTAGTTGGTTTAGAGCCAAATCCCAACTTTCTCCCGCACACCGGCCTTTTCAATCAATCATGGAAGACAAGTTAAGGTCTTGTATTAGAACCCAGGCGCTGCTGTTAGCGGGAAGAACCTCCCCACACTCAAGACAACTGAACCCAATGCCGTGTGTGTGCTGGAGGAGGGAAGCAGAGTCCACGCATCTTTCTGGGGGCACAGGTGTTCCCAGGTTGGGGATGTAGTTAAACACTTCCACTGCTCATAGATAGGCACTCGTTATTACTTTGGTTTAGTGTCCAACCACACTTTCGCTCACAGCCCGGCCTATGGAAACACTCAGGGAAGTCAAGCCAAGTGATTCTATTAGATCTCAGGTGCTGCTGTCAGTTGGAGGAGCCTCCCCACACTCAGGATACCAGAAAATTTCTTCATGTGTGTCCTGGAGGTGGGGAAACAAAGTCCACGTTTATTTATTGGATCACAGGTGTTCCCAGGTTGGGGATGTAGGTAATCACTTCCACTGCTCATAGAGAGGCACTCGCTATTACTTTGGTTTAGTGTCCAACACCACCTTAACTCACATCGCGGCCAAAGGAAACAATCAGGGATATCAATGCAAGAGATTCTATTAGATCCCAGTTGCTGCCATCAGTTTGAGGAGCCTCCCCAAATTTAGGATAGTCGAATAGTTTTTTGTGTGTGTGCTGGAGTTGGGGAAACAGATCTACACATCTTGCAAGGGGCACAGGTATTCACAGGTTGGATTGCAGTTTAAAGACCTCCACATCCCGTGGAGAGGCACTCGATTGTACTTGTTTGTCGAGGCTGAACCCCACATTCCCCCGCACTCTGGCATAGACAAGTAATAAGGGAAGGCAAACTTAGGGATTGTATTAGAACCCAGTCGGTGTTGTCAGCTGGAGAATCTTCCCCACACTCAGGATCCGGAATCCAGACTTTAGTGTGGGGGATGTGCGGAGACCCACCCCACGCAGAAGAATGGGGGCACAGGTGTTCCACATTAGGGAGAATTCCTCAAAATATTTCCTCAGTCCATTGGAGACACTCGATGCTACTTGGCCTCCAATCCCAAACCCCAACTTTCCCTCGCAGTCCGGTGTACGGAAACACACAGGAAATACAAGCTAATGGGTTTTATTGGAACCCAGGCACTGCTGTCATTTGGGAGATCATCCAAAATCTCAGGATTCCTGAACACACTTTCGTGTGTGTGCTGGAGGTGGTGAAAGAGTGTCCACGCATCTTCATGAGGGCACAGGAGTTCCCAGGTTTGGATGTAGTTTAAACACCTCCACTGAACATAGAGAGGCACACGCTAATACTTGGCTTTAGAGCCCAACCCCCACCTAGGCTCAGAGCCCGGCCTAGGAAAACACTGAAGAATGGGAAACATAGGGATTATATTAGATCCCAGGCGCTGCTGTCAGTTGGAGGAACTTCCCCACACTCAGAATACAAGAACACATCTTCGTGTGTGTGCTGGATGTAGGGAAACAGTCAAAGCATCTTTCAGGGGGCACATTTATTCCATGGTTGTGGGTTGTAGGTTAAAAACCCACATCCCATGGATAGGCTCTCGCTTATACTTGGTTTAGAGCCCAACCCCCACTTTCCCCCACTCTCCAGCCTAGGCATGCAATCAGGGAAGACAAGCTAAGGGATTCTTTTAGAACCCAGGCGCTGCTGTCATTTGGAGGAGCCTCCCCACAATCAGGATACCTGAGCACGTCTCCGTGTGTGTGCTGGAGGTGGGGAAACAGATTCCACGCATCTTTATGGGGCACAGGTGTTCCAATGTTGGGGAAGTAGTTTAAAACCCTCCACTACACACAGAGATGCACTCGCTAATACTTGGCTTTAGAGCCCATCCCCCACCATCGCTTACTGCTAGGCCTAGGAAAACACTTAGGGAAGTCAAGCTAAGGGATTCTATTACAACCCAGGTGCTGCTGTCTGTTGGAGGATCCTCCCCACACTCAGAACCCCAGAACAATTCTTCCTGTGTGTGCTGGACGTGGGGAAACATAGCACACGCATTTTTCAGGGGTCACAGTAATTCCCAAGTTGTGGGTTGTAGTTTAAATATCTCCACTACCCATGGAGAAGCACACGCTAATACTTAGTTTTAGATCCCAAATCCCACTTTCAACCACACACTGGCCTAGGCAAACCATCAGGGAAGACAAGCAAAGGGATTCTATTCAAACCAAGACGCTGATGTCAGTTGGAGGAACTACCCCACCCTCAGGATACTGGAACCCAACCTTGTGTGGTGGGGAGATTTGAAGCCCCACTCCACGCAGATGAATGGGTGCTCAGGTGTTTCCCTTTATGGAGAATTGATCTAAATACTTCCTCAGTCCATCGGGGACACTCGCTACTATTTGGCCTCTAAGCCCAACCCCCAGGTTTCTCTCAGAGTCAGTCCTAGGGAAACACTCAGGGATTACAAGCTAAGGGATTCTATTAGAACCCAGCCGCTTCTGTCACCTGAAATTGCCAGCCCACACTCAGGATAGCAGTAAACTCCCGTCATGTGTGTTCTGGTGGTGGGGATACAGAGCCCATGATTTTTTCAAGGAGCACAGGTATTCCCATGTTGTGGTCTTTTGGTTAATAACCTCCAAATCCCATGGAGAAGCACTCGCTAATACTTGGATTTAGAGCCCAACCCACCCTTTCCCCAGCACTCCGTATCAGGCAACCAAACAGGGTAGACAAGTTAAGCGATTTTATAAAACCAAGGCCCTGCTCTCAATTGGAGGAGGCTGCCCACTCTCAGGATAACTGTGCAAGTGTTCGTGTGTGTGCTGGAGGTGTGGAAACAGACTCCACGGGTCTTTATGGGGGCACAGGTGTTCCCAGGTTAGGGATGTAGTTTAAACACCTCCACAAACCATAGAGAGGTCATCGCAATTACTTGGTTTTGGAGCCCAAACCACACTTTCCCCCGCACTCCCGCCTAGGCTTTCCATCAGGGAAGACAAGCAAAGGGATTCAATAAGAACCCAGGCGCTGCTGTCAGTTGGAGGAACTTCCCTGCACTCAGAATTCCAGAACACATTCTTAGGTGTGGGAGAGATGTGCAGCCCCACTGCACCCAGATGAATGCAGGAAAAGGTGTTCCCTTTAGGGAGAAGTCCTCTAAGTACTTCCTCAATGGATCAGGGGGCACTCACTGCTACGTGGCCTCCAAGCCCAACCCCCAGCTTTCCCTCATGGCCTGGCCTAAAAGAACACTCAGGGAACAGAAGGTAAGGGATACTAATAGAATCCTGGTGCTGCTGTCAGTTTGAGGAACTTCCCCACACTCAGAATACAAGAACACATCTTCGTGTGTGTGCTGGATGTAGGGAAACAGTCAAAGCATCTTTCAGGGGGCACATTTATTCCATGGTTGTGGGTTGTAGGTTAAAAACCCACATCCCATGGATAGGCTCTCGCTTATACTTGGTTTAGAGCCCAACCCCCACTTTCCCCCACTCTCCAGCCTAGTCATGCCATCAGGGAAGACAAGCTAAGGGATTCTTTTAGAACCCAGGCGCTGCTGTCATTTGGAGGAGCCTCCCCACAATCAGGATACCTGAGCACGTCTCCGTGTGTGTGCTGGAGGTGGGGAAACAGATTCCACGCATCTTTATGGGGTACAGGTGTTCCAAGGTTGGGGAAGTAGTTTAAAACCCTCCACTACCCACAGAGATGCACTCGCTAATACTTGGCATTAGAGCCCATCCCCCACCATCGCTTACTGCTAGGCCTAGGAAAACACTTAGGGAAGTCAAGCTAAGGGATTCTATTACAACCCAGGTGCTGCTGTCTGTTGGAGGAACCTCCCCAGACTCAGAACCCCAGAACACTTTTTCCTGTGTGTGCTGGACGTGGGGAAACATAGCACACGCATTTTTCAGGGGTCACAGTAATTCCCAAGTTGTGAGTTGTAGTTTAAACATCTCCACTACCCATGGAGAGGCACACGCTAATACTTAGTTTTAGAGCCCAAATCCCACTTTCAACCACACACTGGCCTAGGCAAACCATCAGGGAAGACAAGCAAAGGGATTCTATTCAAACCAAGACGCTGATGTCAGTTGGAGGAACTACCCCACCCTCAGGATACTGGAACCCAACCTTGTGTGCTGGGGAGATTTGAAGCCCCACTCCACGCAGATGAATGGGTGCTCAGGTGTTTCCCTTTATGGAGAATTCATCTAAATACTTCCTCAGTCCATCGGGGACACTCGCTACTATTTGGCCTCAAAGCCCAACCCCCAGGTTTCTCTCAGAGTCAGTCCTAGGGAAACACTCAGGGATTACAAGCTAAGGGATTCTATTAGAACCCAGCCGCTTCTGTCACCTGAAATTGCCAGCCCACACTCAGGATAGCAGAAAACTTCTTCATGTGTGTTCTGGTGGTGGGGATACAGAGTCCACGCTTTTTTCAAGGAGCACAGGTATTCCCATGTTGTGGGCTTTTGGTTAATAACCTCCAAATCCCATGGAGAAGCACTCGCTAATACTTGGATTTAGAGCCCAACCCACCCTTTCCCCAGCACTCCGTATCAGGCAACCAAACAGGGTAGACAGGTTAAGCGATTTTATAAGAACCAAGGCCCTGCTCTCAGTTGGAGGAGGCTGCCCACTCTCAGGATACCTGTGCAAGTGTTCGTGTGTGTGCTGGAGGTGTGGAAACAGACTCCACGGATCTTTATGGGGGCACAGGTGTTCCCAGGTTAGGGATGTAGTTTAAACACCTCCACAAACCATAGAGAGGTCATCGCAAATACTTGGTTTTGGAGCCCAAACCACACTTTCCCCCGCACTCCCGCCTAGGCTTTCCATCAGGGAAGACAAGCAAAGGGATTCAATTAGAACCCAGGCGCTGCTGTCAGTTGGAGGAACTTCCCTGCACTCAGAATTCCAGAACACATTCTTAGGTGTGGGAGAGATGTGCAGCCCCACTGCACCCAGATGAATGCAGGAAAAGGTGTTCCCTTTAGGGAGAAGTCCTCTAAGTACTTCCTCAATGGATCAGGGGGCACTCACTGCTACGTGGCCTCCAAGCCCAACCCCCAGCTTTCCCTCATGGCCTGGCCTAGAAGAACACTCAGGGAACAGAAGCTAAAGGATACTATTAGAATCCAGGTGCTGCTGTCAGTTTGAGGAAATTCCCCACACTCAGAATACAAGAACACATCTTCGTGTGTGTGCTGGATGTAGGGAAACAGTTAAAGCATCTTTCAGGGGGCACATTTATTCCATGGTTGTGGGTTGTAGGTTAAAAACCCACATCCCATGGATAGGCTCTCGCTTGTACTTGGTTTAGAGCCCAACCCCCACTTTCCCCCACTCTCCAGCCTAGGCATTCCATCAGGGAAGTCAAGCTAAGGGATTCTTTTAGAACCCAGGCGCTGCTGTCATTTGGAGGAGCCTCCCCACAATCAGGATACCTGAGCACGTCTCCGTGTGTGTGCTGGAGGTGGGGAAACAGATTCCACGCATCTTTATGGGGCACAGGTGTTCCAAGGTTGGGGAAGTTGTTTAAAACCCTCCACTATACACAGAGATGCACTCGCTAATACTTGGCTTTAGAGCCCATCCCCCACCATCGCTTACTGCTAGGCCTAGGAAAACACTTAGGGAAGTCAAGCTAAGGGATTCTATTACAACCCAGGTGCTGCTGTCTGTTGGAGGATCCTCCCCACACTCAGAACCCCAGAACACTTCTTCCTGTGTGTGCTGGACGTGGGGAAACATAGCACACGCATTTTTCAGGGGTCACAGTAATTCCCAAGTTGTGGTTTGTAGTTTAAACATCTCCACTACCCATGGAGAAGCACACGCTAATACTTAGTTTTAGATCCCAAATCCCACTTTCAACCACACACTGGCCTAGGCAAACCATCAGGGAAGACAAGCAAAGGGATTCTATTCAAACCAAGACGCTGATGTCAGTTGGAGGAACTACCCCACCCTCAGGATACTGGAACCCAACCTTGTGTGGTGGGGAGATTTGAAGCCCCACTCCACGCAGATGAATGGGTGCTCAGGTGTTTCCCTTTATGGAGAATTCATCTAAATACTTCCTCAGTCCATCGGGGACACTCGCTACTATTTGGCCTCAAAGCCCAACCCCCAGGTTTCTCTCAGAGTCAGTCCTAGGGAAACACTCAGGGATTACAAGCTAAGGGATTCTATTAGAACCCAGCCGCTTCTGTCACCTGAAATTGCCAGCCCACACTCAGGATAGCAGAAAACTTCTTCATGTGTGTTCTGGTGGTGGGGATACAGAGTCCACGCTTTTTTCAAGGAGCACAGGTATTCCCATGTTGTGGGCTTTTGGTTAATAACCTCCAAATCCCATGGAGAAGCACTCGCTAATACTTGGATTTAGAGCCCAACCCACCCTTTCCCCAGCACTCCGTATCAGGCAACCAAACAGGGTAGACAGGTTAAGCGATTTTATAAGAACCAAGGCCCTGCTCTCAGTTGGAGGAGGCTGCCCACTCTCAGGATACCTGTGCAAGTGTTCGTGTGTGTGCTGGAGGTGTGGAAACAGACTCCACGGATCTTTATGGGGGCACAGGTGTTCCCAGGTTAGGGATGTAGTTTAAACACCTCCACAAACCATAGAGAGGTCATCGCAAATACTTGGTTTTGGAGCCCAAACCACACTTTCCCCCGCACTCCCGCCTAGGCTTTCCATCAGGGAAGACAAGCAAAGGGATTTAATTAGAACCCAGGCGCTGCTGTCAGTTGGAGGAACTTCCCTGCACTCAGAATTCCAGAACACATTCTTAGGTGTGGGAGAGATGTGCAGCCCCACTGCACCCAGATGAATGCAGGAAAAGGTGTTCCCTTTAGGGAGAAGTCCTCTACGTACTTCCTCAATGGATCAGGGGGCACTCACTGCTACGTGGCCTCCAAGCCCAACCCCCAGCTTTCCCTCATGGCCTGGCCGAAAAGAACACTCAGGGAACAGAAGCTAAGGGATACTAATAGAATCCAGGTGCTGCTGTCATTTTGAGGAACTTCCACAAACTCAGAATACCAGAACACATCTTCGTGTGTGTGCTGCATGTAGGGAAACAGTCAAAGCATCTTTCAGGGGGCACATTTATTCCATGGTTGTGGGTTGTAGGTTAAAAACCCACATCCCATGGATAGGCTTTCGCTAATACTTGGTTAAGAGCCCAACACCCACTATCCCCCACTCTCCAGCCTAGGCATGCCATCAGGGAAGACAAGCAAAGGGATTCTTTTAGAACCCAGGCGCTGCTGTCATTTGGAGGAGCCTCCCCACAATCAGGATACCTGAGCACGTCTCCCTGTGTGTGCTGGAGGTGGGGAAACAGATTCCACGCATCTTTATGGGGCACAGGTGTTCCAAGGTTGGGGAAGTTGTTTAAAACCCTCCACTACACACAGAGATGCACTCGCTAATACTTGGCTTTAGAGCCCATCCCCCACCATCGCTTACTGCTAGGCCTAGGAAAACACTTAGGGAAGTCAAGCTAAGGGATTCTATTACAACCCAGGTGCTGCTGTCTGTTGGAGGATCCTCCCCACACTCAGAACCCCAGAACACTTCTTCCTGTGTGTGCTGGACGTGGGGAAACATAGCACACGCATTTTTCAGGGGTCACAGTAATTCCCAAGTTGTGGTTTGTAGTTTAAACATCTCCACTACCCATGGAGAAGCACACGCTAATACTTAGTTTTAGATCCCAAATTCCACTTTCAACCACACACTGGCCTAGGCAAACCATCAGGGAAGACAAGCAAAGGGATTCTATTCAAACCAAGACGCTGATGTCAGTTGGAGGAACTACCCCACCCTCAGGATACTGGAACCCAACCTTGTGTGCTGGGGACATTTGAAGCCCCACTCCACGCAGATGAATGGGTGCTCAGGTGTTTCCCTTTATGGAGAATTCATCTAAATACTTCCTCAGTCCATCGGGGACACTCGCTACTATTTGGCCTCAAAGCCCAACCCCCAGGTTTCTCTCAGAGTCAGTCCTAGGGAAACACTCAGGGATTACAAGCTAAGGGATTCTATTAGAACCCAGCCGCTTCTGTCACCTGAAATTGCCAGCCCACACTCAGGATAGCAGAAAACTTCTTCATGTGTGTTCTGGTGGTGGGGATACAGAGTCCACGCTTTTTTCAAGGAGCACAGGTATTCCCATGTTGTGGGCTTTTGGTTAATAACCTCCAAATCCCATGGAGAAGCACTCGCTAATACTTGGATTTAGAGCCCAACCCACCCTTTCCCCAGCACTCCGTATCAGGCAACCAAACAGGGTAGACAGGTTAAGCGATTTTATAAGAACCAAGGCCCTGCTCTCAGTTGGAGGAGGCTGCCCACTCTCAGGATACCTGTGCAAGTGTTCGTGTGTGTGCTGGAGGTGTGGAAACAGACTCCACGGATCTTTATGGGGGCACAGGTGTTCCCAGGTTAGGGATGTAGTTTAAACACCTCCACAAACCATAGAGAGGTCATCGCAAATACTTGGTTTTGGAGCCCAAACCACACTTTCCCCCGCACTCCCGCCTAGGCTTTCCATCAGGGAAGACAAGCAAAGGGATTTAATTAGAACCCAGGCGCTGCTGTCAGTTGGATGAACTTCCCTGCACTCAGAATTCCAGAACACATTCTTAGGTGTGGGAGAGATGTGCAGCCCCACTGCACCCAGATGAATGCAGGAAAAGGTGTTCCCTTTAGGGAGAAGTCCTCTACGTACTTCCTCAATGGATCAGGGGGCACTCACTGCTACGTGGCCTCCAAGCCCAACCCCCAGCTTTCCCTCATGGCCTGGCCTAAAAGAACACTCAGGGAACAGAAGCTATGTGATACTAATAGAATCCAGGTGCTGCTGTCAGTTTGAGGAACTTCCCCACACTCAGAATACAAGAACACGTCTTCTTGTGTGTGCTGGATGTAGGGAAACAGTCAAAGCATCTTTCAGGGGGCACAGTCATTCCATGGTTGTGGGTTGTAGGTCAAACACCCACATCCCATGGATAGGCTCTCGCTAGTAGTTGGTTTAGAGCCAAATCCCAACTTTCTCCCGCACACCGGCCTTTTCAATCAATCATGGAAGACAAGTTAAGGTCTTGTATTAGAACCCAGGCGCTGCTGTTAGCGGGAAGAACCTCCCCACACTCAAGACAACTGAACCCAATGCCGTGTGTGTGCTGGAGGAGGGAAGCAGAGTCCACGCATCTTTCTGGGGGCACAGGTGTTCCCAGGTTGGGGATGTAGTTAAACACTTCCACTGCTCATAGATAGGCACTCGTTATTACTTTGGTTTAGTGTCCAACCACACTTTCGCTCACAGCCCGGCCTATGGAAACACTCAGGGAAGTCAAGCCAAGTGATTCTATTAGATCTCAGGTGCTGCTGTCAGTTGGAGGAGCCTCCCCACACTCAGGATACCAGAAAATTTCTTCATGTGTGTCCTGGAGGTGGGGAAACAAAGTCCACGTTTATTTATTGGATCACAGGTGTTCCCAGGTTGGGGATGTAGGTAATCACTTCCACTGCTCATAGAGAGGCACTCGCTATTACTTTGGTTTAGTGTCCAACACCACCTTAACTCACATCGCGGCCAAAGGAAACAATCAGGGATATCAATGCAAGAGATTCTATTAGATCCCAGTTGCTGCCATCAGTTTGAGGAGCCTCCCCAAATTTAGGATAGTCGAATAGTTTTTTGTGTGTGTGCTGGAGTTGGGGAAACAGATCTACACATCTTGCAAGGGGCACAGGTATTCACAGGTTGGATTGCAGTTTAAAGACCTCCACATCCCGTGGAGAGGCACTCGATTGTACTTGTTTGTCGAGGCTGAACCCCACATTCCCCCGCACTCTGGCATAGACAAGTAATAAGGGAAGGCAAACTTAGGGATTGTATTAGAACCCAGTCGGTGTTGTCAGCTGGAGAATCTTCCCCACACTCAGGATCCGGAATCCAGACTTTAGTGTGGGGGATGTGCGGAGACCCAGCCCACGCAGAAGAATGGGGGCACAGGTGTTCCACATTAGGGAGAATTCCTCAAAATATTTCCTCAGTCCATTGGAGACACTCGATGCTACTTGGCCTCCAATCCCAAACCCCAACTTTCCCTCGCAGTCCGGTGTACGGAAACACACAGGAAATACAAGCTAATGGGTTTTATTGGAACCCAGGCACTGCTGTCATTTGGGAGATCATCCAAAATCTCAGGATTCCTGAACACACTTTCGTGTGTGTGCTGGAGGTGGTGAAAGAGTGTCCACGCATCTTCATGAGGGCACAGGAGTTCCCAGGTTTGGATGTAGTTTAAACACCTCCACTGAACATAGAGAGGCACACGCTAATACTTGGCTTTAGAGCCCAACCCCCACCTAGGCTCAGAGCCCGGCCTAGGAAAACACTGAAGAATGGGAAACATAGGGATTATATTAGATCCCAGGCGCTGCTGTCAGTTGGAGGAACATCCCCACACTCAGAATACAAGAACACATCTTCGTGTGTGTGCTGGATGTAGGGAAACAGTCAAAGCATCTTTCAGGGGGCACATTTATTCCATGGTTGTGGGTTGTAGGTTAAAAACCCACATCCCATGGATAGGCTCTCGCTTATACTTGGTTTAGAGCCCAACCCCCACTTTCCCCCACTCTCCAGCCTAGGCATGCAATCAGGGAAGACAAGCTAAGGGATTCTTTTAGAACCCAGGCGCTGCTGTCATTTGGAGGAGCCTCCCCACAATCAGGATACCTGAGCACGTCTCCGTGTGTGTGCTGGAGGTGGGGAAACAGATTCCACGAATCTTTATGGGGCACAGGTGTTCCAATGTTGGGGAAGTAGTTTAAAACCCTCCACTACACACAGAGATGCACTCGCTAATACTTGGCTTTAGAGCCCATCCCCCACCATCGCTTACTGCTAGGCCTAGGAAAACACTTAGGGAAGTCAAGCTAAGGGATTCTATTACAACCCAGGTGCTGCTGTCTGTTGGAGGATCCTCCCCACACTCAGAACCCCAGAACACTTCTTCCTGTGTGTGCTGGACGTGGGGAAACATAGCACACGCATTTTTCAGGGGTCACAGTAATTCCCAAGTTGTGGGTTGTAGTTTAAATATCTCCACTACCCATGGAGAAGCACACGCTAATACTTAGTTTTAGATCCCAAATCCCACTTTCAACCACACACTGGCCTAGGCAAACCATCAGGGAAGACAAGCAAAGGGATTCTATTCAAACCAAGACGCTGATGTCAGTTGGAGGAACTACCCCACCCTCAGGATACTGGAACCCAACCTTGTGTGGTGGGGAGATTTGAAGCCCCACTCCACGCAGATGAATGGGTGCTCAGGTGTTTCCCTTTATGGAGAATTCATCTAAATACTTCCTCAGTCCATCGGGGACACTCGCTACTATTTGGCCTCTAAGCCCAACCCCCAGGTTTCTCTCAGAGTCAGTCCTAGGGAAACACTCAGGGATTACAAGCTAAGGGATTCTATTAGAACCCAGCCGCTTCTGTCACCTGAAATTGCCAGCCCACACTCAGGATAGCAGTAAACTCCCGTCATGTGTGTTCTGGTGGTGGGGATACAGAGCCCATGATTTTTTCAAGGAGCACAGGTATTCCCATGTTGTGGTCTTTTGGTTAATAACCTCCAAATCCCATGGAGAAGCACTCGCTAATACTTGGATTTAGAGCCCAACCCACCCTTTCCCCAGCACTCCGTATCAGGCAACCAAACAGGGTAGACAAGTTAAGCGATTTTATAAAACCAAGGCCCTGCTCTCAATTGGAGGAGGCTGCCCACTCTCAGGATAACTGTGCAAGTGTTCGTGTGTGTGCTGGAGGTGTGGAAACAGACTCCACGGGTCTTTATGGGGGCACAGGTGTTCCCAGGTTAGGGATGTAGTTTAAACACCTCCACAAACCATAGAGAGGTCATCGCAATTACTTGGTTTTGGAGCCCAAACCACACTTTCCCCCGCACTCCCGCCTAGGCTTTCCATCAGGGAAGACAAGCAAAGGGATTCAATAAGAACCCAGGCGCTGCTGTCAGTTGGAGGAACTTCCCTGCACTCAGAATTCCAGAACACATTCTTAGGTGTGGGAGAGATGTGCAGCCCCACTGCACCCAGATGAATGCAGGAAAAGGTGTTCCCTTTAGGGAGAAGTCCTCTAAGTACTTCCTCAATGGATCAGGGGGCACTCACTGCTACGTGGCCTCCAAGCCCAACCCCCAGCTTTCCCTCATGGCCTGGCCTAAAAGAACACTCAGGGAACAGAAGGTAAGGGATACTAATAGAATCCTGGTGCTGCTGTCAGTTTGAGGAACTTCCCCACACTCAGAATACAAGAACACATCTTCGTGTGTGTGCTGGATGTAGGGAAACAGTCAAAGCATCTTTCAGGGGGCACATTTATTCCATGGTTGTGGGTTGTAGGTTAAAAACCCACATCCCATGGATAGGCTCTCGCTTATACTTGGTTTAGAGCCCAACCCCCACTTTCCCCCACTCTCCAGCCTAGTCATGCCATCAGGGAAGACAAGCTAAGGGATTCTTTTAGAACCCAGGCGCTGCTGTCATTTGGAGGAGCCTCCCCACAATCAGGATACCTGAGCACGTCTCCGTGTGTGTGCTGGAGGTGGGGAAACAGATTCCACGCATCTTTATGGGGTACAGGTGTTCCAAGGTTGGGGAAGTAGTTTAAAACCCTCCACTACCCACAGAGATGCACTCGCTAATACTTGGCATTAGAGCCCATCCCCCACCATCGCTTACTGCTAGGCCTAGGAAAACACTTAGGGAAGTCAAGCTAAGGGATTCTATTACAACCCAGGTGCTGCTGTCTGTTGGAGGAACCTCCCCAGACTCAGAACCCCAGAACACTTTTTCCTGTGTGTGCTGGACGTGGGGAAACATAGCACACGCATTTTTCAGGGGTCACAGTAATTCCCAAGTTGTGAGTTGTAGTTTAAACATCTCCACTACCCATGGAGAGGCACACGCTAATACTTAGTTTTAGAGCCCAAATCCCACTTTCAACCACACACTGGCCTAGGCAAACCATCAGGGAAGACAAGCAAAGGGATTCTATTCAAACCAAGACGCTGATGTCAGTTGGAGGAACTACCCCACCCTCAGGATACTGGAACCCAACCTTGTGTGCTGGGGAGATTTGAAGCCCCACTCCACGCAGATGAATGGGTGCTCAGGTGTTTCCCTTTATGGAGAATTCATCTAAATACTTCCTCAGTCCATCGGGGACACTCGCTACTATTTGGCCTCAAAGCCCAACCCCCAGGTTTCTCTCAGAGTCAGTCCTAGGGAAACACTCAGGGATTACAAGCTAAGGGATTCTATTAGAACCCAGCCGCTTCTGTCACCTGAAATTGCCAGCCCACACTCAGGATAGCAGAAAACTTCTTCATGTGTGTTCTGGTGGTGGGGATACAGAGTCCACGCTTTTTTCAAGGAGCACAGGTATTCCCATGTTGTGGGCTTTTGGTTAATAACCTCCAAATCCCATGGAGAAGCACTCGCTAATACTTGGATTTAGAGCCCAACCCACCCTTTCCCCAGCACTCCGTATCAGGCAACCAAACAGGGTAGACAGGTTAAGCGATTTTATAAGAACCAAGGCCCTGCTCTCAGTTGGAGGAGGCTGCCCACTCTCAGGATACCTGTGCAAGTGTTCGTGTGTGTGCTGGAGGTGTGGAAACAGACTCCACGGATCTTTATGGGGGCACAGGTGTTCCCAGGTTAGGGATGTAGTATAAACACCTCCACAAACCATAGAGAGGTCATCGCAAATACTTGGTTTTGGAGCCCAAACCACACTTTCCCCCGCACTCCCGCCTAGGCTTTCCATCAGGGAAGACAAGCAAAGGGATTTAATTAGAACCCAGGCGCTGATGTCAGTTGGATGAACTTCCCTGCACTCAGAATTCCAGAACACATTCTTAGGTGTGGGAGAGATGTGCAGCCCCACTGCACCCAGATGAATGCAGGAAAAGGTGTTCCCTTTAGGGAGAAGTCCTCTAAGTACTTCCTCAATGGATCAGGGGGCACTCACTGCTACGTGGCCTCCAAGCCCAACCCCCAGCTTTCCCTCATGGCCTGGCCTAAAAGAACACTCAGGGAACAGAAGCTAAGGGATACTAATAGAATCCAGGTGCTGCTGTCAGTTTGAGGAACTTCCCCACACTCAGAATACAAGAACACGTCTTCTTGTGTGTGCTGGATGTAGGGAAACAGTCAAAGCATCTTTCAGGGGGCACAGTCATTCCATGGTTGTGGGTTGTAGGTCAAACACCCACATCCCATGGATAGGCTCTCGCTAGTAGTTGGTTTAGAGCCAAATCCCAACTTTCTCCCGCACACCGGCCTTTTCAATCAATCATGGAAGACAAGTTAAGGTCTTGTATTAGAACCCAGGCGCTGCTGTTAGCGGGAAGAACCTCCCCACACTCAAGACAACTGAACCCAATGCCGTGTGTGTGCTGGAGGAGGGAAGCAGAGTCCACGCATCTTTCTGGGGGCACAGGTGTTCCCAGGTTGGGGATGTAGTTAAACACTTCCACTGCTCATAGATAGGCACTCGTTATTACTTTGGTTTAGTGTCCAACCACACTTTCGCTCACAGCCCGGCCTATGGAAACACTCAGGGAAGTCAAGCCAAGTGATTCTATTAGATCTCAGGTGCTGCTGTCAGTTGGAGGAGCCTCCCCACACTCAGGATACCAGAAAATTTCTTCATGTGTGTCCTGGAGGTGGGGAAACAAAGTCCACGTTTATTTATTGGATCACAGGTGTTCCCAGGTTGGGGATGTAGGTAATCACTTCCACTGCTCATAGAGAGGCACTCGCTATTACTTTGGTTTAGTGTCCAACACCACCTTAACTCACATCGCGGCCAAAGGAAACAATCAGGGATATCAATGCAAGAGATTCTATTAGATCCCAGTTGCTGCCATCAGTTTGAGGAGCCTCCCCAAATTTAGGATAGTCGAATAGTTTTTTGTGTGTGTGCTGGAGTTGGGGAAACAGATCTACACATCTTGCAAGGGGCACAGGTATTCACAGGTTGGATTGCAGTTTAAAGACCTCCACATCCCGTGGAGAGGCACTCGATTGTACTTGTTTGTCGAGGCTGAACCCCACATTCCCCCGCACTCTGGCATAGACAAGTAATAAGGGAAGGCAAACTTAGGGATTGTATTAGAACCCAGTCGGTGTTGTCAGCTGGAGAATCTTCCCCACACTCAGGATCCGGAATCCAGACTTTAGTGTGGGGGATGTGCGGAGACCCACCCCACGCAGAAGAATGGGGGCAGAGGTGTTCCACATTAGGGAGAATTCCTCAAAATATTTCCTCAGTCCATTGGAGACACTCGATGCTACTTGGCCTCCAATCCCAAACCCCAACTTTCCCTCGCAGTCCGGTGTATGGAAACACACAGGAAATACAAGCTAATGGGTTTTATTGGAACCCAGGCACTGCTGTCATTTGGGAGATCATCCAAAATCTCAGGATTCCTGAACACACTTTCGTGTGTGTGCTGGAGGTGGTGAAAGAGTGTCCACGCATCTTCATGAGGGCACAGGAGTTCCCAGGTTTGGATGTAGTTTAAACACCTCCACTGAACATAGAGAGGCACACGCAAATACTTGGCTTTAGAGCCCAACCCCCACCTAGGCTCAGAGCCCGGCCTAGGAAAACACTGAAGCATGGGAAACATAGGGATTATATAAGATCCCAGGCGCTGCTGTCAGTTGGAGGAACTTCCCCACACTCAGAATACAAGAACACATCTTCGTGTGTGTGCTGGATGTAGGGAAACAGTCAAAGCATCTTTCAGGGGGCACATTTATTCCATGGTTGTGGGTTGTAGGTTAAAAACCCACATCCCATGGATAGGCTCTCGCTTATACTTGGTTTAGAGCCCAACCCCCACTTTCCCCCACTCTCCAGCCTAGGCATGCAATCAGGGAAGACAAGCTAAGGGATTCTTTTAGAACCCAGGCGCTGCTGTCATTTGGAGGAGCCTCCCCACAATCAGGATACCTGAGCACGTCTCCGTGTGTGTGCTGGAGGTGGGGAAACAGATTCCACGCATCTTTATGGGGCACAGGTGTTCCAAGTTTGGGGAAGTAGTTTAAAACCCTCCACTACACACAGAGATGCACTCGCTAATACTTGGCTTTAGAGCCCATCCCCCACCATCGCTTACTGCTAGGCCTAGGAAAACACTTAGGGAAGTCAAGCTAAGGGATTCTATTACAACCCAGGTGCTGCTGTCTGTTGGAGGATCCTCCCCACACTCAGAATCCCAGAACACTTCTTCCTGTGTGTGCTGGACGTGGGGAAACATAGCACACGCATTTTTCAGGGGTCACAGTAATTCCCAAGTTGTGGGTTGTAGTTTAAATATCTCCACTACCCATGGAGAAGCACACGCTAATACTTAGTTTTAGATCCCAAATCCCACTTTCAACCACACACTGGCCTAGGCAAACCATCAGGGAAGACAAGCAAAGGGATTCTATTCAAACCAAGACGCTGATGTCAGTTGGAGGAACTACCCCACCCTCAGGATACTGGAACCCAACCTTGTGTGGTGGGGAGATTTGAAGCCCCACTCCACGCAGATGAATGGGTGCTCAGGTGTTTCCCTTTATGGAGAATTCATCTAAATACTTCCTCAGTCCATCGGGGACACTCGCTACTATTTGGCCTCTAAGCCCAACCCCCAGGTTTCTCTCAGAGTCAGTCCTAGGGAAACACTCAGGGATTACAAGCTAAGGGATTCTATTAGAACCCAGCCGCTTCTGTCACCTGAAATTGCCAGCCCACACTCAGGATAGCAGTAAACTCCCGTCATGTGTGTTCTGGTGGTGGGGATACAGAGCCCATGATTTTTTCAAGGAGCACAGGTATTCCCATGTTGTGGTCTTTTGGTTAATAACCTCCAAATCCCATGGAGAAGCACTCGCTAATACTTGGATTTAGAGCCCAACCCACCCTTTCCCCAGCACTCCGTATCAGGCAACCAAACAGGGTAGACAAGTTAAGCGATTTTATAAAACCAAGGCCCTGCTCTCAATTGGAGGAGGCTGCCCACTCTCAGGATAACTGTGCAAGTGTTCGTGTGTGTGCTGGAGGTGTGGAAACAGACTCCACGGGTCTTTATGGGGGCACAGGTGTTCCCAGGTTAGGGATGTAGTTTAAACACCTCCACAAACCATAGAGAGGTCATCGCAATTACTTGGTTTTGGAGCCCAAACCACACTTTCCCCCGCACTCCCGCCTAGGCTTTCCATCAGGGAAGACAAGCAAAGGGATTCAATAAGAACCCAGGCGCTGCTGTCAGTTGGAGGAACTTCCCTGCACTCAGAATTCCAGAACACATTCTTAGGTGTGGGAGAGATGTGCAGCCCCACTGCACCCAGATGAATGCAGGAAAAGGTGTTCCCTTTAGGGGGAAGTCCTCTAAGTACTTCCTCAATGGATCAGGGGGCACTCACTGCTACGTGGCCTCCAAGCCCAACCCCCAGCTTTCCCTCATGGCCTGGCCTAAAAGAACACTCAGGGAACAGAAGGTAAGGGATACTAATAGAATCCTGGTGCTGCTGTCAGTTTGAGGAACTTCCCCACACTCAGAATACAAGAACACATCTTCGTGTGTGTGCTGGATGTAGGGAAACAGTCAAAGCATCTTTCAGGGGGCACATTTATTCCATGGTTGTGGGTTGTAGGTTAAAAACCCACATCCCATGGATAGGCTCTCGCTTATACTTGGTTTAGAGCCCAACCCCCACTTTCCCCCACTCTCCAGCCTAGTCATGCCATCAGGGAAGACAAGCTAAGGGATTCTTTTAGAACCCAGGCGCTGCTGTCATTTGGAGGAGCCTCCCCACAATCAGGATACCTGAGCACGTCTCCGTGTGTGTGCTGGAGGTGGGGAAACAGATTCCACGCATCTTTATGGGGCACAGGTGTTCCAAGGTTGGGGAAGTAGTTTAAAACCCTCCACTACCCACAGAGATGCACTCGCTAATACTTGGCATTAGAGCCCATCCCCCACCATCGCTTACTGCTAGGCCTAGGAAAACACTTAGGGAAGTCAAGCTAAGGGATTCTATTACAACCCAGGTGCTGCTGTCTGTTGGAGGAACCTCCCCAGACTCAGAACCCCAGAACACTTTTTCCTGTGTGTGCTGGACGTGGGGAAACATAGCACACGCATTTTTCAGGGGTCACAGTAATTCCCAAGTTGTGAGTTGTAGTTTAAACATCTCCACTACCCATGGAGAGGCACACGCTAATACTTAGTTTTAGATCCCAAATCCCACTTTCAACCACACACTGGCCTAGGCAAACCATCAGGGAAGACAAGCAAAGGGATTCTATTCAAACCAAGACGCTGATGTCAGTTGGAGGAACTACCCCACCCTCAGGATACTGGAACCCAACCTTGTGTGCTGGGGAGATTTGAAGCCCCACTCCACGCAGATGAATGGGTGCTCAGGTGTTTCCCTTTATGGAGAATTCATCTAAATACTTCCTCAGTCCATCGGGGACACTCGCTACTATTTGGCCTCAAAGCCCAACCCCCAGGTTTCTCTCAGAGTCAGTCCTAGGGAAACACTCAGGGATTACAAGCTAAGGGATTCTATTAGAACCCAGCCGCTTCTGTCACCTGAAATTGCCAGCCCACACTCAGGATAGCAGAAAACTTCTTCATGTGTGTTCTGGTGGTGGGGATACAGAGTCCACGCTTTTTTCAAGGAGCACAGGTATTCCCATGTTGTGGGCTTTTGGTTAATAACCTCCAAATCCCATGGAGAAGCACTCGCTAATACTTGGATTTAGAGCCCAACCCACCCTTTCCCCAGCACTCCGTATCAGGCAACCAAACAGGGTAGACAGGTTAAGCGATTTTATAAGAACCAAGGCCCTGCTCTCAGTTGGAGGAGGCTGCCCACTCTCAGGATACCTGTGCAAGTGTTCGTGTGTGTGCTGGAGGTGTGGAAACAGACTCCACGGATCTTTATGGGGGCACAGGTGTTCCCAGGTTAGGGATGTAGTTTAAACACCTCCACAAACCATAGAGAGGTCATCGCAAATACTTGGTTTTGGAGCCCAAACCACACTTTCCCCCGCACTCCCGCCTAGGCTTTCCATCAGGGAAGACAAGCAAAGGGATTTAATTAGAACCCAGGCGCTGCTGTCAGTTGGATGAACTTCCCTGCACTCAGAATTCCAGAACACATTCTTAGGTGTGGGAGAGATGTGCAGCCCCACTGCACCCAGATGAATGCAGGAAAAGGTGTTCCCTTTAGGGAGAAGTCCTCTAAGTACTTCCTCAATGGATCAGGGGGCACTCACTGCTACGTGGCCTCCAAGCCCAACCCCCAGCTTTCCCTCATGGCCTGGCCTAAAAGAACACTCAGGGAACAGAAGCTAAGGGATACTAATAGAATCCAGGTGCTGCTGTCAGTTTGAGGAACTTCCCCACACTCAGAATACAAGAACACGTCTTCTTGTGTGTGCTGGATGTAGGGAAACAGTCAAAGCATCTTTCAGGGGGCACAGTCATTCCATGGTTGTGGGTTGTAGGTCAAACACCCACATCCCATGGATAGGCTCTCGCTAGTAGTTGGTTTAGAGCCAAATCCCAACTTTCTCCCGCACACCGGCCTTTTCAATCAATCATGGAAGACAAGTTAAGGTCTTGTATTAGAACCCAGGCGCTGCTGTTAGCGGGAAGAACCTCCCCACACTCAAGACAACTGAACCCAATGCCGTGTGTGTGCTGGAGGAGGGAAGCAGAGTCCACGCATCTTTCTGGGGGCACAGGTGTTCCCAGGTTGGGGATGTAGTTAAACACTTCCACTGCTCATAGATAGGCACTCGTTATTACTTTGGTTTAGTGTCCAACCACACTTTCGCTCACAGCCCGGCCTATGGAAACACTCAGGGAAGTCAAGCCAAGTGATTCTATTAGATCTCAGGTGCTGCTGTCAGTTGGAGGAGCCTCCCCACACTCAGGATACCAGAAAATTTCTTCATGTGTGTCCTGGAGGTGGGGAAACAAAGTCCACGTTTATTTATTGGATCACAGGTGTTCCCAGGTTGGGGATGTAGGTAATCACTTCCACTGCTCATAGAGAGGCACTCGCTATTACTTTGGTTTAGTGTCCAACACCACCTTAACTCACATCGCGGCCAAAGGAAACAATCAGGGATATCAATGCAAGAGATTCTATTAGATCCCAGTTGCTGCCATCAGTTTGAGGAGCCTCCCCAAATTTAGGATAGTCGAATAGTTTTTTGTGTGTGTGCTGGAGTTGGGGAAACAGATCTACACATCTTGCAAGGGGCACAGGTATTCACAGGTTGGATTGCAGTTTAAAGACCTCCACATCCCGTGGAGAGGCACTCGATTGTACTTGTTTGTCGAGGCTGAACCCCACATTCCCCCGCACTCTGGCATAGACAAGTAATAAGGGAAGGCAAACTTAGGGATTGTATTAGAACCCAGTCGGTGTTGTCAGCTGGAGAATCTTCCCCACACTCAGGATCCGGAATCCAGACTTTAGTGTGGGGGATGTGCGGAGACCCACCCCACGCAGAAGAATGGGGGCAGAGGTGTTCCACATTAGGGAGAATTCCTCAAAATATTTCCTCAGTCCATTGGAGACACTCGATGCTACTTGGCCTCCAATCCCAAACCCCAACTTTCCCTCGCAGTCCGGTGTACGGAAACACACAGGAAATACAAGCTAATGGGTTTTATTGGAACCCAGGCACTGCTGTCATTTGGGAGATCATCCAAAATCTCAGGATTCCTGAACACACTTTCGTGTGTGTGCTGGAGGTGGTGAAAGAGTGTCCACGCATCTTCATGAGGGCACAGGAGTTCCCAGGTTTGGATGTAGTTTAAACACCTCCACTGAACATAGAGAGGCACACGCAAATACTTGGCTTTAGAGCCCAACCCCCACCTAGGCTCAGAGCCCGGCCTAGGAAAACACTGAAGCATGGGAAACATAGGGATTATATAAGATCCCAGGCGCTGCTGTCAGTTGGAGGAACTTCCCCACACTCAGAATACAAGAACACATCTTCGTGTGTGTGCTGGATGTAGGGAAACAGTCAAAGCATCTTTCAGGGGGCACATTTATTCCATGGTTGTGGGTTGTAGGTTAAAAACCCACATCCCATGGATAGGCTCTCGCTTATACTTGGTTTAGAGCCCAACCCCCACTTTCCCCCACTCTCCAGCCTAGTCATGCCATCAGGGAAGACAAGCTAAGGGATTCTTTTAGAACCCAGGCGCTGCTGTCATTTGGAGGAGCCTCCCCACAATCAGGATACCTGAGCACGTCTCCGTGTGTGTGCTGGAGGTGGGGAAACAGATTCCACGCATCTTTATGGGGCACAGGTGTTCCAAGGTTGGGGAAGTAGTTTAAAACCCTCCACTACCCACAGAGATGCACTCGCTAATACTTGGCATTAGAGCCCATCCCCCACCATCGCTTACTGCTAGGCCTAGGAAAACACTTAGGGAAGTCAAGCTAAGGGATTCTATTACAACCCAGGTGCTGCTGTCTGTTGGAGGATCCTCCCCACACTCAGAATCCCAGAACACTTCTTCCTGTGTGTGCTGGACGTGGGGAAACATAGCACACGCATTTTTCAGGGGTCACAGTAATTCCCAAGTTGTGGGTTGTAGTTTAAATATCTCCACTACCCATGGAGAAGCACACGCTAATACTTAGTTTTAGATCCCAAATCCCACTTTCAACCACACACTGGCCTAGGCAAACCATCAGGGAAGACAAGCAAAGGGATTCTATTCAAACCAAGACGCTGATGTCAGTTGGAGGAACTACCCCACCCTCAGGATACTGGAACCCAACCTTGTGTGGTGGGGAGATTTGAAGCCCCACTCCACGCAGATGAATGGGTGCTCAGGTGTTTCCCTTTATGGAGAATTCATCTAAATACTTCCTCAGTCCATCGGGGACACTCGCTACTATTTGGCCTCTAAGCCCAACCCCCAGGTTTCTCTCAGAGTCAGTCCTAGGGAAACACTCAGGGATTACAAGCTAAGGGATTCTATTAGAACCCAGCCGCTTCTGTCACCTGAAATTGCCAGCCCACACTCAGGATAGCAGTAAACTCCCGTCATGTGTGTTCTGGTGGTGGGGATACAGAGCCCATGATTTTTTCAAGGAGCACAGGTATTCCCATGTTGTGGTCTTTTGGTTAATAACCTCCAAATCCCATGGAGAAGCACTCGCTAATACTTGGATTTAGAGCCCAACCCACACTTTCCCCAGCACTCCGTATCAGGCAACCAAACAGGGTAGACAAGTTAAGCGATTTTATAAAACCAAGGCCCTGCTCTCAATTGGAGGAGGCTGCCCACTCTCAGGATAACTGTGCAAGTGTTCGTGTGTGTGCTGGAGGTGTGGAAACAGACTCCACGGGTCTTTATGGGGGCACAGGTGTTCCCAGGTTAGGGATGTAGTTTAAACACCTCCACAAACCATAGAGAGGTCATCGCAATTACTTGGTTTTGGAGCCCAAACCACACTTTCCCCCGCACTCCCGCCTAGGCTTTCCATCAGGGAAGACAAGCAAAGGGATTCAATAAGAACCCAGGCGCTGCTGTCAGTTGGAGGAACTTCCCTGCACTCAGAATTCCAGAACACATTCTTAGGTGTGGGAGAGATGTGCAGCCCCACTGCACCCAGATGAATGCAGGAAAAGGTGTTCCCTTTAGGGAGAAGTCCTCTAAGTACTTCCTCAATGGATCAGGGGGCACTCACTGCTACGTGGCCTCCAAGCCCAACCCCCAGCTTTCCCTCATGGCCTGGCCTAAAAGAACACTCAGGGAACAGAAGGTAAGGGATACTAATAGAATCCTGGTGCTGCTGTCAGTTTGAGGAACTTCCCCACACTCAGAATACAAGAACACATCTTCGTGTGTGTGCTGGATGTAGGGAAACAGTCAAAGCATCTTTCAGGGGGCACATTTATTCCATGGTTGTGGGTTGTAGGTTAAAAACCCACATCCCATGGATAGGCTCTCGCTTATACTTGGTTTAGAGCCCAACCCCCACTTTCCCCCACTCTCCAGCCTAGTCATGCCATCAGGGAAGACAAGCTAAGGGATTCTTTTAGAACCCAGGCGCTGCTGTCATTTGGAGGAGCCTCCCCACAATCAGGATACCTGAGCACGTCTCCGTGTGTGTGCTGGAGGTGGGGAAACAGATTCCACGCATCTTTATGGGGCACAGGTGTTCCAAGGTTGGGGAAGTAGTTTAAAACCCTCCACTACCCACAGAGATGCACTCGCTAATACTTGGCATTAGAGCCCATCCCCCACCATCGCTTACTGCTAGGCCTAGGAAAACACTTAGGGAAGTCAAGCTAAGGGATTCTATTACAACCCAGGTGCTGCTGTCTGTTGGAGGAACGTCCCCAGACTCAGAACCCCAGAACACTTTTTCCTGTGTGTGCTGGACGTGGGGAAACATAGCACACGCATTTTTCAGGGGTCACAGTAATTCCCAAGTTGTGAGTTGTAGTTTAAACATCTCCACTACCCATGGAGAGGCACACGCTAATACTTAGTTTTAGAGCCCAAATCCCACTTTCAACCACACACTGGCCTAGGCAAACCATCAGGGAAGACAAGCAAAGGGATTCTATTCAAACCAAGACGCTGATGTCAGTTGGAGGAACTACCCCACCCTCAGGATACTGGAACCCAACCTTGTGTGCTGGGGAGATTTGAAGCCCCACTCCACGCAGATGAATGGGTGCTCAGGTGTTTCCCTTTATGGAGAATTCATCTAAATACTTCCTCAGTCCATCGGGGACACTCGCTACTATTTGGCCTCAAAGCCCAACCCCCAGGTTTCTCTCAGAGTCAGTCCTAGGGAAACACTCAGGGATTACAAGCTAAGGGATTCTATTAGAACCCAGCCGCTTCTGTCACCTGAAATTGCCAGCCCACACTCAGGATAGCAGAAAACTTCTTCATGTGTGTTCTGGTGGTGGGGATACAGAGTCCACGCTTTTTTCAAGGAGCACAGGTATTCCCATGTTGTGGGCTTTTGGTTAATAACCTCCAAATCCCATGGAGAAGCACTCGCTAATACTTGGATTTAGAGCCCAACCCACCCTTTCCCCAGCACTCCGTATCAGGCAACCAAACAGGGTAGACAGGTTAAGCGATTTTATAAGAACCAAGGCCCTGCTCTCAGTTGGAGGAGGCTGCCCACTCTCAGGATACCTGTGCAAGTGTTCGTGTGTGTGCTGGAGGTGTGGAAACAGACTCCACGGATCTTTATGGGGGCACAGGTGTTCCCAGGTTAGGGATGTAGTTTAAACACCTCCACAAACCATAGAGAGGTCATCGCAAATACTTGGTTTTGGAGCCCAAACCACACTTTCCCCCGCACTCCCGCCTAGGCTTTCCATCAGGGAAGACAAGCAAAGGGATTTAATTAGAACCCAGGCGCTGCTGTCAGTTGGATGAACTTCCCTGCACTCAGAATTCCAGAACACATTCTTAGGTGTGGGAGAGATGTGCAGCCCCACTGCACCCAGATGAATGCAGGAAAAGGTGTTCCCTTTAGGGAGAAGTCCTCTAAGTACTTCCTCAATGGATCAGGGGGCACTCACTGCTACGTGGCCTCCAAGCCCAACCCCCAGCTTTCCCTCATGGCCTGGCCTAAAAGAACACTCAGGGAACAGAAGCTAAGGGATACTAATAGAATCCAGGTGCTGCTGTCAGTTTGAGGAACTTCCCCACACTCAGAATACAAGAACACGTCTTCTTGTGTGTGCTGGATGTAGGGAAACAGTCAAAGCATCTTTCAGGGGGCACAGTCATTCCATGGTTGTGGGTTGTAGGTCAAACACCCACATCCCATGGATAGGCTCTCGCTAGTAGTTGGTTTAGAGCCAAATCCCAACTTTCTCCCGCACACCGGCCTTTTCAATCAATCATGGAAGACAAGTTAAGGTCTTGTATTAGAACCCAGGCGCTGCTGTTAGCGGGAAGAACCTCCCCACACTCAAGACAACTGAACCCAATGCCGTGTGTGTGCTGGAGGAGGGAAGCAGAGTCCACGCATCTTTCTGGGGGCACAGGTGTTCCCAGGTTGGGGATGTAGTTAAACACTTCCACTGCTCATAGATAGGCACTCGTTATTACTTTGGTTTAGTGTCCAACCACACTTTCGCTCACAGCCCGGCCTATGGAAACACTCAGGGAAGTCAAGCCAAGTGATTCTATTAGATCTCAGGTGCTGCTGTCAGTTGGAGGAGCCTCCCCACACTCAGGATACCAGAAAATTTCTTCATGTGTGTCCTGGAGGTGGGGAAACAAAGTCCACGTTTATTTATTGGATCACAGGTGTTCCCAGGTTGGGGATGTAGGTAATCACTTCCACTGCTCATAGAGAGGCACTCGCTATTACTTTGGTTTAGTGTCCAACACCACCTTAACTCACATCGCGGCCAAAGGAAACAATCAGGGATATCAATGCAAGAGATTCTATTAGATCCCAGTTGCTGCCATCAGTTTGAGGAGCCTCCCCAAATTTAGGATAGTCGAATAGTTTTTTGTGTGTGTGCTGGAGTTGGGGAAACAGATCTACACATCTTGCAAGGGGCACAGGTATTCACAGGTTGGATTGCAGTTTAAAGACCTCCACATCCCGTGGAGAGGCACTCGATTGTACTTGTTTGTCGAGGCTGAACCCCACATTCCCCCGCACTCTGGCATAGACAAGTAATAAGGGAAGGCAAACTTAGGGATTGTATTAGAACCCAGTCGGTGTTGTCAGCTGGAGAATCTTCCCCACACTCAGGATCCGGAATCCAGACTTTAGTGTGGGGGATGTGCGGAGACCCACCCCACGCAGAAGAATGGGGGCAGAGGTGTTCCACATTAGGGAGAATTCCTCAAAATATTTCCTCAGTCCATTGGAGACACTCGATGCTACTTGGCCTCCAATCCCAAACCCCAACTTTCCCTCGCAGTCCGGTGTACGGAAACACACAGGAAATACAAGCTAATGGGTTTTATTGGAACCCAGGCACTGCTGTCATTTGGGAGATCATCCAAAATCTCAGGATTCCTGAACACACTTTCGTGTGTGTGCTGGAGGTGGTGAAAGAGTGTCCACGCATCTTCATGAGGGCACAGGAGTTCCCAGGTTTGGATGTAGTTTAAACACCTCCACTGAACATAGAGAGGCACACGCTAATACTTGGCTTTAGAGCCCAACCCCCACCTAGGCTCAGAGCCCGGCCTAGGAAAACACTGAAGCATGGGAAACATAGGGATTATATTAGATCCCAGGCGCTGCTGTCAGTTGGAGGAACCTCCCCACACTCAGAACCCCAGAACACTTCTTCCTGTGTGTGCTCTGCGTGGGGAAACAGCGCACGCATTTTTCAGGGGTCACAGTAATTCCCAAGTTGTGGGTTGTAATTTAAACATCTCCACTGCCCATGAGGAGGCACACGCTAATACTTAGTTTTAGATCCCAAATCCCACTTTCAACCACACACTGGCCTAGGCAAACCATCAGGGAAGACAAGCAAAGGGATTCTATTAAAACCAAGACGCTGATGTCAGTTGGAGGAACTACCCCACCCTCAGGATACTGGAACCCAACCTTGTGTGGTGGGGAGATTTGAAGCCCCACTCCACGCAGATGAATGGGTGCTCAGGTGTTTCACTTTATGGAGAATTCATCTAAATACTTCCTCAGTCCATCGGGGACACTCGCTACTATTTGGCCTCAAAGCCCAACCCCCAGGTTTCTCTCAGAGTCAGTCCGAGGGAAACACTCAGGGATTACAAGCTAAGGGATTCTATTAGAACCCAGCCGCTTCTGTCACCTGAAATTGCCAGCCCACACTCAGGATAACAGAAAACTACTTCATCTGTGTTCTGGTGGTGGGGATACAGAGTCCACGCTTTTTTCAAGGAGCACAGGTATTCCCATGTTGTGGGTTTTTGGTTAATCACCTCCAAATCCCATGGAGAAGCACTCGCTAATACTTGGATTTAGAGCCCAACCCTCCCTTTCCCCAGCACTCCGTAACAGGCAACCAAACAGGGTAGACATGTTAAGAGATTTTATAAGAACCAAGGCCCTGCTCTCAGTTGGAGGAGGCTGCCCACTCTCAGGATAACTGTGCAAGTGTTCGTGTGTGTGCTGGAGGTGTGGAAACAGACTCCTCGGATCTTTATGGGGGCACAGGTGTTCCCAGGTTAGGGATGTAGTTTAAACACCTCCACAAACCATAGAGAGGTCATCGCAAATACTTGGTTTCGGAGCACAAACCACACTGTCCCCCGCACTCCCGCCTAGGCTTTCCATCAGGGAAGACAAGCAAAGGGATTCAATTAGAACCCAGGCGCTGCTGTCAGTTGGAGGAACTTCCCTGCACTCAGAATTCCAGAACACATTCTTAGGTGTGGGAGAGATGTGCAGCCCCATTGCACCCAGATGAATGGAGGAAAATGTGTTCCGTTTAGGGAGAAGTCCTCTAAGTACTTCCTCAGTGGATCAGGGGGCACTCACTGCTACGTGGCCTCCAAGCCCAATCCACAGCTTTCCCTCATGGCCTGGCCTAAAGGAACACTCAGGGAACAGAAGCTAAATGATACTAATAGAACCCAGATGCTGCTGTGTGTTTGAGGAACCTCCCCACACTCAGAATACCAGAACACTACTTCGCGTGTGTGCTGGACGTAGGGAAACAGTCAAAGCATCTTTCAGGTGGCACATTTATTCCATGGTTGTGAGTTGTAGGTTAAAAACCCACATCCCATCGATAGGCTCTCGCTAATACTTGGTTTAAAGCCCAACCCCCACTTTCCCCCACTGTCCAGCCTAGGCATGCCATCAGGGAAGACAAGCTAAGGGATTCTTTTAGAACCCAGGCGCTGCTGTCATTTGGAGGAGCCTCCCCATAATCAGGATACCTGAGCAGGTCTCCGTGTGTGTGCTGGGGGTCGGGAAACTGATTCCACGCATCTTTATGGGGCACAGTTGTTCCAAGGTTGGGGAAGTAGTTTAAAACCCTCCACTACCCACAGAGATGCACTCGCTAATACTTGGCTTTAGAGCCCATCCCCCACCATCGCTTACTGCTAGGCCTAGGAAAACAATTAGGGAAGTCAAGCTAAGGGATTGTATTAAAACCCAGGTGCTGCTGTCTGTTGGAGGAACCTCCCCACACTCAGAACCACAGAACAATTCTTCCTGTGTCTGCTAGACGTGGGGAAAGAGCACACAGATTTTTCAGGGGTCACAGTAATTCCCAACTTGTGGGTTGTAATTTAAACTTCTCCACTACCGATGGAGAGGCACACGCTAATACTTAGTTTTAAATCCCAAATCCCACTTTCAACCACACAGTGGCCTAGGCAAACCATCAGGGAAGACAAGCAAAGGGATTCTATTAAAACCAAGACGCTGATGTCAGTTGGAGGAACTACCCCACCCTCAGGATACTGGAACCCAACCTTGTGTGGTGGGGAGATTTGAAGCCCAACTCCACGCAGATGAATGGGTGCTCAGGTGTTTCCCTTTATGGAGAATTCATCTAAATACTTCTTCATTCCATCAGAGACACTCGCTACTATTTGGCCTCAAAGCCCAACCCCCAGGTTTCTCTCAGAGTCAGTCCTAGGGAAACACTCAGGGATTACAAGCTAAGGGATTCTATTAGAACCCAGCCGCTTCTGTCACCTGAAATTGCCAGCCCACACTCAGAATAGCAGAAAACTTCTTCATGTGTGTTCTGGTGGTGGGGATACAGAGTCCACGCTTTTTTCAAGGAGCACAGGTATTCCCATTTTTTGGGTTTTTGGTTAATAACCTCCAAATCCCATGGAGAAGCACTCGCTAATACTTGGATTTAGAGCCCAACCCACCCTTTCCCCAGCACTCCGTATCAGGCAACCAAACAGGGTAGACAAGTTAAGCGATTTTATAAGAACCAAGGCCCTGCTCTCAGTTGGAGGAGGCTGCCCACCCTCAGGATAACTGTGCAAGTGTTCGTGTGTGTGCTGGAGGTGTGGAAACAGACTCCACGGATCTTTATGGGGGCACAGGTGTTCCCAGGTTAGGGATGTAGTTTAAACACCTCCACAAACCATAGAGAGGTCATCGCAAATACTTGGTTTCGGAGCCCAAACCACACTGTCCCCCGCACTCCCGCCTAGGCTTTCCATCAGGGAAGACAAGCAAAGGGATTCAATTAGAACCCAGGCGCTACTGTCATTTGGAGGAGCCTCCCCACAATCAGGATACCTGAGCACGTCTCCGTGTGTGTGCTGGATGTGGGGAAACAGATTCCACGCATCTTCATGGGGCACAGGTGTTCCAAGGTTGGGGAAGTAGTTAAAAACCCTCCACTACCCACAGAGATGCACTCGCTAATACTTGGCTTTAGAGCCCATCCCCCACCATCGCTTACTGCTAGGCCTAGGAAAACACTTAGAGAAGTCAAGCTAAGGGATTCTATTAAATCCCAGGTACTGCTGTCTGTTGGAGGAACCTCCCCACACTCAGAACCCCAGAACACTTCTTCCTGTGTGTGCTGGACGTGGGGAAACATAGCACACGCATTTTTCAAGGGGCACAGTCATTCCATGGTTGTGGGTTGTAGGTCAAACACCCACATCCCATGGATAGGCTCTCGCCAGTACTTGGTTTAGAGCCAAATCCCAACTTTCCCCCGCACAGCGGCCTTTTCAATCAACCATGGAAGACAAGTTAAAGTATTGTATTAGAACCCAGGCGCTGCTGTTAGCGGGAAAAACCTCCCCACACTCAAGACAACTGAACCCAATGTCGTGTGTGTGCTGGAGGAAGGAAGCAGATTCCACGCATCTTTCTGGGGGCACAGGTGTTCCCAGGTTGGGGATGTAGTTAACACTTCCACTGCTCATAGATAGGCACTCGTTATTACTTTGGTTTAGTGTCCAACCACACTTTCGCTCACAGCTCGGCCTATGGAAACACTCAGGGACGTCAAGCCAAGTGATTCTATTAGATCTCAGGTGCTGCTGTCATTTGGAGGAGCCTCCCCACACTCAGGATACCAGAAAATTTCTTCATGTGTGTCCTGGAGGTGGGGAAACAAAGTCCACGTTTATTTATTGGATCACAGGTGTTCCCAGGTTGGGGATGTAGGTAAACACTTCCACTGCTCATAGAGAGGCACTCGCTATTACTTCGGTTTAGTGTCCAACACCACCTTAACTCACATCGCGGCCAAAGGAAACAATCAGGGATATCAATGCAAGAGATTCTATTAGATCCCAGTTGCTGCCATCAGTTTGAGGAGCCTCCCCAAATTTAGGATAGTCGAATAGATTTTTGTGTGTGTGCTGGAGTTGGGGAAACAGATCTACACATCTTGCAAGGGGCACAGGTATTCACAGGTTGGATTGCAGTTTAAAGACCTCCACATCCCGTGGAGAGGCACTCGATTGTACTTGTTTGTCGAGGCTGAACCACACATTCCCCCGCACGCTGGCATAGACAAGTAATAAGGGAAGGCAAACTTAGGGATTGTATTAGAACCCAGTCGGTGTTGTCAGCTGGAAAATCTTCCCCACAATCAGGATCCGGAATCCAGCCTTTAGTGTGGGGGATGTGTGGAGACCCACCCCACGCAGAAGAATGGGGGCACAGGTGTTCCACTTTAGGGAGAATTCCTCAAAATATTTCCTCAGTCCATTGGAGACACTCAATGCTACTTGGCCTCCAATCCCAACCCCCAACTTTCCCTCGCAGTCCGGCGTACGGAAACACACAGGAAATACAAGCTAATGGGTTTTATTGGAACCCAGGCACTGCTGTCATTTGGGAGATCATCCAAAATCTCAGGATACCTGAACACACTTTCGTGTGTGTGCTGGAGGTGGTGAAAGAGTGTCCACGCATCTTCATGAGGGCACAGGAGTTCCCAGGTTTGGATGTAGTTTAAACACCTCCACTGAACATAGAGAGGCACACGCTAATACTTGGCTTTAGAGCCCAACCCCCACCTAGGCTCAGAGTACGGCCTAGGAAAACACTGAAGCATGGGAAACATAGGGATTATATTAGATCCCAGGCGCTGCTGTCAGTTGGAGGAACTTCCCTGCACTCAGAATTCCAGAACACATTCTTAGGTGTCGGAGAGCTGTGCAGCCCCACTGCACCCAGATGAATGGAGGAAAAGGTGTTCCGTTTAGGGAGAAGTCCTCTAAGTACTTCCTCAGTGGATCAGGGGGCATTCACTGCTACGTGGCCTCCAAGCCCAACCCCCAGCTTTCCCTCATGGCCTGGCCTAAAGGAACACTCAGGGAACAGAAGCTAAGGGATATTAATAGAACCCAGGTGCTGCTGTCAGTTTGAGGAACTTCCCCACACTCAGAATACCAGAACACTTCTTCTCGTGTGTGCTGGATGTAGGGAAACAGTCAAAGCATTTTTCAGGGGGCACATTTATTCCATGGTTGTGGGTTGTAGGTTAAAAACCCACATCCCATGGATAGGCTCTCGCTAATACTTGGTTTAGAGCCCAACCCCCACTTTCCCCCACTCTCCAGCCTAGGCATGCCATCAGGGAAGACAAGCTAAGGGATTCTATTAGAACCCAGGCACTGCTGTCATTTGGAGGAGCCTCCCGACTATCAGGATACCTGAGCACGTCTCCGTGTGTGTGCTGGAGGTGGGGAAACAGATTCCACGCATCTTTATGGGGCACAGGTGTTCCAAGGTTGGGGAAGTAGTTTAAAACCCTCCACTACCCACAGAGATGCACTCGCTAATACTTGGCTTTAGAGCCCATCCCCCACCATCGCTTACTGCTAGGCCTAGGAAAACACTTAGGGAAGTCAAGCTAAGGGATTCTATTAAAACCCAGGTGCTGCTGTCTGTTGGAGGAACCTCCCCACCCTCAGAACCCCAGAACAGTTCTTCCTGTGTGTGCTCTGCGTGGGGAAACAGCACACGCATTTTTCAGGGGTCACAGTATTTCCCATGTTGTGGGTTGTATTTTAAACATCTCCACTGCCCATGGGGAGGCACACGCTAATACTTAGTTTTAGATCCCAAATCCCACTTTCAACCACACACTGGCCTAGGGAAACCATCAGGGAAGACAAGCAAAGGGATTCTATTAAAACCAAGATGCTGATGTCAGTTGGAGGAACTACCCCACCCTCAGGATACTGGAACCCAACCTTGTGTGGTGGGGAGATTTGAAGCCACACACCACGCAGATGAATTTGTGCTCAGGTGTTTCCCTTTATGGAGAATTCATCTAAATACTTCCTCAGTCCATCGGGGACACTCGCTATTATTTGGCCTCAAAGCCCAACCCCCAGGTTTCTCTCAGAGTCAGTCCTAGGGAAACACTCAGGGATTACAAGCTAAGCGATTCTATTAGAACCCAGCCACTTCTGTCACCTGAAATTGCCAGCCCACACTCAGGATAGCAGAAAACTTCTTCATGTGTGTTCTGGTGGTGGGGATACAGAGCCCATGATTTTTTCAAGGAGCACAGGTATTCCCATGTTGTGGGGTTTTGGTTAATAACCTCCAAATCCCATGGAGAAGCACTCGCTAATACTTGGATTTAGAGCCCAACCCACCCTTTCTCCAGCACTCCGTATCAGGCAACCAAACAAGGTAGACAAGTTAAGCGATTTTATAAGAACCAAGGCCCTGCTCTCAGTTGGAGGAGGCTGCCCACTCTCAGGATAACTGTGCAAGTGTTCGTGTGTGTGCTGGATGTGTGGAAACAGACTCCACGGATCTTTATGGGGGCACAAGTGTTCCCAGGTTAGGGATGTAGTTTAAACACCTCCACAAACCATAGAGAGGTCATCGCAAATACTTGGTTTCGGAGCCCAAACCACACTGTCCCCCGCACTCCCGCCTAGGCTTTCCATCAGGGAAGACAAGCAAAGGGATTCAATTAGAACCCAGGCGCTGCTGTCACTTGGAGGAACTTCCCTGCACTCAGAATTCCAGAACACATTCTTAGGTGTGGGAGAGTTGTGCAGCCCCACTACACCCAGATGAATGGAGGAAAAGGTGTTCCGTTTAGGGAGAAGTCCTCTAAGTACTTCCTCAGTGGATCAGGGGGCACTCACTGCTACGTGGCTTCCAAGCCCAACCCCCAGCTTTCCCTCATGGCCTGGCCTGAAGGAACACTCAGGGAACAGAAGCTAAGGGATACTAATAGAACCCAGGTGCTGCTGTCAGTTTGAGGAACCTCCCCACACTCAGAATACCAGAACACTTCTTCGCGTGTGTGCTGGATGTAGGGAAACAGTCAAAGCATCTTTCAGGGGGCACATTTATTCCATGGTTGTGGGTTGTAGGTTAAAAACCCACATCCCATGGATAGGCTCTCGCTAATACTTGGTTTAGAGCCCAACCCCCACTTTCCCCCACTCTCCAGCCTAGGCATGCCATCAGGGAAGACAAGCTAAGGGATTATATTAGAACCCAGGCGCTGCTGTCATTTGGAGGAGCCTCCCGACTATCAGGATACCTGAGCACGTCTCCGTGTGTGTGCTGGAGGTGGGGAAACAGATTCCACGCATCTTTATGGGGCACAGGTGTTCCAAGGTTGGGGAAGTAGTTTAAAACCCTCCACTACCCACAGAGATGCACTCGCTAATACTTGGCTTTAGAGCCCATCCCCCACCATCGCTTACTGCTAGGCCTAGGAATACACTTAGGGAAGTCAAGCTAAGGGATTCTATTACAACCAAGGTGCTGCTGTCTGTTGGAGGAACCTCCCCGCACTCAGAACCCCAGAACACTTCTTCCTGTGTGTGCTCTGCGTGGGGAAACAGCACACGCATTTTTCAGGGGTCACAGTATTTCCCAAGTTGTGGGTTGTAGTTTAAACATCTCCACTGCCCATGAGGAGGCACACGCTAATACTTAGTTTTAGATCCCAAATCCCACTTTCAACCACACACTGGCCTAGGCAAACCATCAGGGAAGACAAGCAAAGGGATTCTATTCAAACCAAGACGCTGATGTCAGTTGGAGGAACTACCCCTCCCTCAGGATACTGGAACCCAACCTTGTGTGGTGGGGAGATTTGAAGCCAAACTCCACGCAGATGAATGGGTGCTCAGGTGTTTCCTTTTATGGAGAATTCATCTAAATACTTCCTCAGTCCATCGGGGACACTCGCTACTATTTGGCCTCAAAGCCCAACCCCCAGGTTTCTCTCAGAGTCAGTCCTAGGGAAACACTCAGGGATTACAAGCTAAGGGATTCTATTAGAACCCAGCCGCTTCTGTCACCTGAAATTGCCAGCCCACACTCAGGATAGCAGAAAACTTCTTCATGTGTGTTCTGGTGGTGGGGATACAGAGTCCACGCTTTTTTCAAGGAGCACAGGTATTCCCATGTTGTGGGGTTTTGGTTAATAACCTCCAAATCCCATGGAGAAGCACTCGCTAATACTTGGATTTAGAGCCCAACCCACCCTTTCCCCAGCACTCCGTATCAGGCAACCAAACAGGGTAGACAAGTTAAGCGATTTTATAAGAACCAAGGCCCTGCTCTCAGTTGGAGGAGGCTGCCCACTCTCAGGATAACTGTGCAAGTGTTCGTGTGTGTGCTGGAGGTGTGGAAACAGACTCCACGGATCTTTATGGGGGCACATGTGTTCCCAGGTTAGGGATGTAGATTAAACACCTCCACAAACCATAGAGAGGTCATCGCAAATACTTAGTTTCGGAGCCCTAACCACACTTTCCCCCGCACTCCCGCCTAGGCTTTCCATCAGGGAAGACAAGCAAAGGGATTCAATTAGAACCCAGGCGCTGCTGTCAGTTGGAGGAACTTCCCTGCACTCAGAATTCCAGAACACATTCTTAGGTGTGGGAGAGATGTGCAGCCCCACTCCACCCAGATGAATGGAGGAAAAGGTGTTCCGTTTAGGGAGAAGTCCTCTAAGTACTTCCTCAGTGGATCAGGGGGCACTCACTGCCACTTGGCTTCCAAGCCCAACCCCCAGCTTTCCCTCATTGCCTGGCCTAAAGGAACACTCAGGGAACAAATGCTAAGGGATAATAATAGAACCCAGGTGCTGCTGTCAGTTTGAGGAACCTCCCCACACTCAGAATACCAGAACACTTCTTCGCGTGTGTGCTGGATGTAGGGAAACAGTCAAAGCATCTTTCAGGGGGCACATTTATTCCATGGTTGTGGGTTGTAGGTTAAAAACCCACATCCCATGGATAGGCTCTCGCTAATACTTGGTTTAGAGCCCAACCCCCACTTTCCCTCACTATCCAGCCTAGGCATGCCATCAGGGAAGACAAGCTAAGGGATTCCTTTAGAAGCCAGGCGCTGCTGTCATTTGGAGGAGCCTCCCCACAATCAGGATACCTGAGCACGTCTCCGTGTGTGTGCTGGAGGTGGGGAAACAGATTCCACGCATCTTTATGGGGCACAGGTGTTCCAAGGTTGGGGAAGTAGTTTAAAACCCTCCACTACCCACAGAGATGCACTCGCTAATACTTGGCTTTAGAGCCCATCCCCCACCATCGCTTACTGCTAGGCCTAGGAAAACACTTAGGGAAGTCAAGCTAAGGGATTCTATTAAAACCCAGGTGCTGCTGTCTGTTGGAGGAACCTCCCCACACTCAGAACCCCAGAACACTTCTTCCTGTGTGTGCTCTGCGTGGGGAAACAGCACACGCATTTTTCAGGGGTCACAGTATTTCCCAAGTTGTGGGTTGTATTTTAAACATCTCCACTGCCCATGGGGAGGCACACGCTAATACTTAGTTTTAGATCCCAAATCCCACTTTCAACGACACACTGGCCTAGGGAAACCATCAGGGAAGACAAGCAAAGGGATTCTATTAAAACCAAGATGCTGATGTCAGTTGGAGGAACTACCCCACCCTCAGGATACTGGAACCCAACCTTGGGTGGTGGGGAGATTTGAAGCCCCACTCCACGCAGATGAATTTGTGCTCAGGTGTTTCCCTTTATGGAGAATTCATCTAAATACTTCCTCAGTCCATCGGGGACACTCGCTATTATTTGGCCTCAAAGCCCAACCCCCAGGTTTCTCTCAGAGTCAGTCCTAGGGAAACACTCAGGGATTACAAGCTAAGGGATTCTATTAGAACCCAGCCACTTCTGTCACCTGAAATTGCCAGCCCACACTCAGGATAGCAGAAAACTTCTTCATGTGTGTTCTGGTGGTGGGGATACAGAGCCCATGATTTTTTCAAGGAGCACAGGTATTCCCATGTTGTGGGGTTTTGGTTAATAACCTCCAAATCCCATGGAGAAGCACTCGCTAATACTTGGATTTAGAGCCCAACCCACCCTTTCTCCAGCACTCCGTATCAGGCAACCAAACAAGGTAGACAAGTTAAGCGATTTTATAAGAACCAAGGCCCTGCTCTCAGTTGGAGGAGGCTGCCCACTCTCAGGATAACTGTGCAAGCGTTCGTGTGTGTGCTGGAGGTGTGGAAACAGACTCCACGGATCTTTATGGGGGCACAGGTGTTCCCAGGTTAGGGATGTAGTTTAAAAACCTCCACAAACCATAGAGAGGTCATCGCAAATACTTGGTTTCGGAGCCCAAGCCACACTTTCCCCCGCACTCCCGCCTAGGCTTTCCATCAGGGAAGACAAGCAAAGGGATTCAATTAGAACCCAGGCGCTGCTGTCACTTGGAGGAACTTCCCTGCACTCAGAATTCCAGAACACATTCTTAGGTGTGGGAGAGTTGTGCAGCCCCACTACACCCAGATGAATGGAGGAAAAGGTGTTCCGTTTAGGGAGAAGTCCTCTAAGTACTTCCTCAGTGGATCAGGGGGCACTCACAGCTACGTGGCTTCCAAGCCCAACCCCCAGCTTTCCCTCATGGCCTGGCCTAAAGGAACACTCAGGGAACAGAAGCTAAGGGATACTAATAGAACCCAGGTGCTGCTGTCCGTTTGAGGAACCTCCCCACACTCAGAATACCAGAACACTTCTTCGCGTGTGTGCTGGATGTAGGGAAACAGTCAAAGCATCTTTCAGGGGGCACATTTATTCCATGGTTGTGGGTTGTAGGTTAAAAACCCACATCCCATGGATAGGCTCTCGCTAATACTTGGTTTTGAGCCCAACCCCCACTTTCCCCCACTCTCCAGCCTAGGCATGCCATCAAGGAAGACAAGCTAAGGGATTATATTAGAACCCAGGCGCTGCTGTCATTTGGAGGAGCCTCCCGACTATCAGGATACCTGAGCACGTCTCCGTGTGTGTGCTGGAGGTGGGGAAACAGATTCCACGCATCTTTATGGGGCACAGGTGTTCCAAGGTTGGGGAAGTAGTTTAAAACCCTCCACTACCCACAGAGATGCACTCGCTAATACTTGGCTTTAGAGCCCATCCCCCACCATCGCTTACTGCTAGGCCGAGGAATACACTTAGGGAAGTCAAGCTAAGGGATTCTATTACAACCAAGGTGCTGCTGTCTGTTGGAGGAACCTCCCCGCACTCAGAACCCCAGAACACTTCTTCCTGTGTGTGCTCTGCGTGGGGAAACAGCACACGCATTTTTCAGGGGTCACAGTATTTCCCAAGTTGTGGGTTGTAGTTTAAACATCTCCACTGCCCATGAGGAGGCACACGCTAATACTTAGTTTTAGATCCCAAATCCCACTTTCAACCACACACTGGCCTAGGCAAACCATCAGGGAAGACAAGCAAAGGGATTCTATTCAAACCAAGACGCTGATGTCAGTTGGAGGAACTACCCTTCCCTCAGGATACTGGAACCCAACCTTGTGTGGTGGGGAGATTTGAAGCCCCACTCCACGCAGATGAATGGGTGCTCAGGTGTTTCCTTTTATGGAGAATTCATCTAAATACTTCCTCAGTCCATCGGGGACACTCGCTACTATTTGGACTCAAAGCCCAACCCCCAGGTTTCTCTCAGAGTCAGTCCTAGGGAAACACTCAGGGATTACAAGCTAAGGGATTCTATTAGAACCCAGCCGCTTCTGTCACCTGAAATTGCCAGCCCACACACAGGATAGCAGAAAACTTCTTCATGTGTGTTCTGGTGGTGGGGATACAGAGCCCATGCTTTTTTCAAGGAGCACAGGTATTCCCATGTTGTGGGGTTTTGGTTAATAACCTCCAAATCCCATGGAGAAGCACTCGCTAATACTTGGATTTAGAGCCCAACCCACCCTTTCACCAGCACTCCGTATCAGGCAACCAAACAGGGTAGACAAGTTAAGCGATTTTATAAGAACCAAGGCCCTGCTCTCAGTTGGAGGAGGCTGCCCACTCTCAGGATAACTGTGCAAGTGTTCGTGTGTGTGCTGGAGGTGTGGAAACAGACTCCACGGATCTTTATGGGGGCACAGGTGTTCCCAGGTTAGGGATGTAGTTTAAACACCTCCACAAACCATAGAGAGGTCATCGCAAATACTTGGTTTCGGAGCCCTAACCACACTTTCCCCCGCACTCCCGCCTAGGCTTTCCATCAGGGAAGACAAGCAAAGGGATTCAATTAGAACCCAGGCGCTGCTGTCAGTTGGAGGAACTTCCCTGCACTCAGAATTCCAGAACACATTCTTAGGTGTGAGAGAGATGTGCAGCCCCACTCCACCCAGATGAATGGAGGAAAAGGTGTTCCGTTTAGGGAGAAGTCCTCTAAGTACTTCCTCAGTGGATCAGGGGGCACTCACTGCCACTTGGCTTCCAAGCCCAACCCCCAGCTTTCCCTCATTGCCTGGCCTAAAGGAACACTCAGGGAACAAATGCTAAGGGATAATAATAGAACCCAGGTGCTGCTGTCAGTTTGAGGAACCTCCCCACACTCAGAATACCAGAACACTTCTTCGCGTGTGTGCTGGATGTAGGGAAACAGTCAAAGCATCTTTCAGGGGGCACATTTATTCCATGGTTGTGGGTTGTAGGTTAAAAACCCACATCCCATGGATAGGCTCTCGCTAATACTTGGTTTAGAGCCCAACCCCCACTTTCCCCCACTCTCCAGCCTAGGCATGCCATCAGGGAAGACAAGCTAAGGGATTCCTTTAGAAGCCAGGCGCTGCTGTCATTTGGAGGAGCCTCCCCACAATCAGGATACCTGAGCACGTCTCCGTGTGTGTGCTGGAGGTGGGGAAACAGATTCCACGCATCTTTATGGGGCACAGGTGTTCTAAGGTTGGGGAAGTAGTTTAGAACCCTCCACTACCCACAGAGATGCACTCGCTAATACTTGGCTTTAGAGCCCATCCCCCACCATCGCTTACTGCTAGGCCTAGGAAAACACTTAGGGAAGTCAAGCTAAGGGATTCTATTAAAACCCAGGTGCTGCTGTCTGTTGGAGGAACCTCCCCACCCTCAGAACCCCAGAACACTTCTTCCTGTGTGTGCTGGACTTGGGGAAACATAGCACATGCATTTTTCAGGGGTCACAGTAATTCCCAAGTTGTGGGTTGTAGTTTAAACATCTCCACTGCCCATGGGGAGGCACACGCTAATACTTAGTTTTAGATCCCAAATCCCACTTTCAACCACACACTGGCCTAGGCAAACCATCAGGGAAGACAAGCAAAGGGATTCTATTAAAACCAAGTCGCTGATGTCAGTTGGAGGAACTACCCCACCCTCAGGATACTGGAACCCAACCTTGTATGGTGGGGAGATTTGAAGCCCCACTCCACGCAGATGAATGGGTGCTCAGGTGTTTCCCTTTATGGAGAATTCATCTAAATACTTCCTCAGTCCATCGGGGACACTCGCTACTATTTGGACTCCAAGCCCAACCCCCAGGTTTCTCTCAGAGTCAGTCCTAGGGAAACACTCAGGGATTACAAGCTAAGGGATTCTATTAGAACCCAGCCGCTTCTGTCACCAGAAATTGCCAGCCCACACTCAGGATAGCAGAAAACTTCTTCATGTGTGTTCTAGTGGTGGGGATACAGAGCCCATGCTTCTTTCAAGGAGCACAGGTACTCCCAAGTTGTGGGGTTTTGGTTAAAAACCTCCAAATCCCATGGAGAAGCACTCGCTAATACTTGGATTTAGAGCCCAACCCACCCTTTCTCCAGCACTCCGTATCAGGCAACCAAACAAGGTAGACAAGTTAAGCGATTTTATAAGTACCAAGGCCCTGCTCTCAGTTGGAGGAGGCTGCCCACTCTCAGGATAACTGTGCAAGTGTTCGTGTGTGTGCTGGAGGTGTGGAAACAGACTCCACGGATCTTTATGGGGGCACAGGTGTTCCCAGGTGAGGGAGGTAGTTTAAACACCTCCACAAACCATAGAGAGGTCATCGCAAATACTTGGATTCGGAGCCCTAACCACTCTTTCCCCCGCACTCCCGCCTAGGCTTTCCATCAGGGAAGACAAGCAAAGGGATTCAATTAGAACCCAGGCGCTGCTGTCAGTTGGAGGAACTTCCCTGCACTCAGAATTCCAGAACACATTCTTAGGTGTGGGAGAGATGTGCAGCCCCACTGCACCCAGATGAATGGAGGAAAAGGTGATCCGTTTAGGGAGAAGTCCTCTAAGTACTTCCTCAGTGGATCAGGGGGCACTCACGGCCACTTGGCCTCCAAGCCCAACCCCCAGCTTTCTCTCATGGCCTGGCCTAAAGGAACACTCAGGGAACAGAAGCTAAGGGATACTAATAGAACCCAGGTGCTGCTGTCAGTTTGAGGAACCTCCCCACACTCAGAATACCAGAACACTTCTTTGCGTGTGTGCTGGATGTAGGGAAACAGTCAAAACATCTTTCAGGGGGCACATTTATTCCATGGTTGTGGGTTGTAGGTTAAAAACCCACATCCCATGGATAGGCTCTCGCTAATACTTGGTTTAGAGCCCAACCCCCACTTTCCCCCACTCTCCAGCCTAGGCATGCCATCAGGGAAGACAAGCAAAGGGATTCCTTTAGAAGCCAGGCGCTGCTGTCATTTGGAGGAGCCTCCCCACAATCAGGATACCTGAGCACGTCTCCGTGTGTGTGCTGGAGGTGGGGAAACAGATTCCACGCATCTTTATGGGGCACAGGTGTTCCAAGGTTGGGGAAGTAGTTTAAAACCCTCCACTACCCACAGAGATGCACTCGCTAATACTTGGCTTTAGAGCCCATCCCCCACCATCGCTTACTGCTAGGCCTAGGAAAACACTTAGGGAAGTCAAGCTAAGGGATTCTATTACAACCCAGGTGCTGCTGTCTGTTGGAGGAACCTCCCCACACTCAGATCCCCAGAACATTTCTTCCTGTGTGTGCTCTGCGTGGGGAAACAGAACACGCATTTTTCAGGGGTCACAGAAATTCCCAAGTTGTGGGTTGTAGTTTAAACTTCTCCACTGCCCATGAGGAGGCACACGCTAATACTTAGTTTTAGATCCCAAATCCCACTTTCAACCACACACTGGCCTAGGCAAACCATCAGGGAAGACAAGCAAAGGGATTCTATTCAAACCAAGACGCTGATGTCAGTTGGAGGAACTACCCCACCCTCAGGATACTGGAACCCAACCTTGTGTGGTGGGGAGATTTGAAGCCCCACTCCACGCAGATGAATGGGTGCTCAGGTGTTTCCCTTTATGGAGAATTCATCTAAATACTTCCTCAGTCCATCGGGGACACTCGCTACTATTTGGCCTCAAAGCCCAACCCCCAGGTTTCTCTCAGAGTCAGTCCTAGGGAAACACTCAGGGATTACAAGCTAAGGGATTCTATTAGAACCCAGCCGCTTCTGTCACCTGAAATTGCCAGCCCATACTCAGGATAGTAGAAAACTTCTTCATGTGTGTTCTGGTGGTGGGGATACAGATTCCATGCTTTTTTCAATGATTACAGGTATTCCCATATTGTCGGTTTTTGGTTAATAACCTCCAAATCCCATGGAGAAGCACTCGCTAATACTTGGATTTAGAGCCCAACCCACCCTTTCCCCAGCACTCCGTATCAGGCAACCAAACAGGGTAGACAAGTTAAGCGATTTTATAAGATCCAAGGCCCTGCTCTCAGTTGGAGGAGGCTGCCCACTCTCAGGATAACTGTGCAAGTGTTCGTGTGTGTGCTGGATGTGTGGAAACAGACTCCACGGATCTTTATGGGGGCACAGGTGTTCCCAGGTTAGGGATGTAGTTTAAACACCTCCACAAACCATAGAGAGGTCATCGCAAATACTTGGTTTCGGAGCCCAAACCACACTGTCCCCCGCACTCCCGCCTAGGCTTTCCATCAGGGAAGACAAGCAAAGGGATTCAATTAGAACCCAGGCGCTGCTGTCACTTGGAGGAACTTCCCTGCACTCAGAATTCCAGAACACATTCTTAGGTGTGGGAGAGATGTGCAGCCCCACTGCACCCAGATGAATGCAGGAAAAAGTGTTCCATTTAGGGAGAAGTCCTCTAAGTACTTCCTCAGTGGATCAGGGGGCACTCACTGCTACGTGGCCTCCAAGCCCAACCCCCAGCTTTAACTCATGGCCTGGCCTAAAGGAACACTCAGGGAACAGAAGCTAAGGGATACTAATAGAGCCCAGGTGCTGCTGTCAGTTTGAGGATCCTCCCCACACTCAGAATACCAGAACACTTCTTCGCGTGTGTGCTGGACGTAGGGAAACAGTCAAAGCATCTTTCAGGGGGCACATTTATTCCATGGTTGTGGGTTGTAGGTTAAAAACCCACATCCCATGGATAGGCTCTCGCTAATACTTGGTTTAGAGCCCAACCCCCACTTTCCCCCACTCTCCAGCCTAGGCATGCCATCAGGGAAGACAAGCTAAGGGATTCCTTTAGAAGCCAGGCGCTGCTGTCATTTGGAGGAGCCTCCCCACAATCAGGATACCTGAGCACGTCTCCGTGTGTGTGCTGGAGGTGGGGAAACAGATTCCACGCATCTTTATGGGGCACAGGTGTTCCAAGTTTGGGGAAGTAGTTTAGAACCCTCCACTACCCACAGAGATGCACTCGCTAATACTTGGCTTTAGAGCCCATCCCCCACCATCGCTTACTGCTAGGCCTAGGAAAACACTTAGGGAAGTCAAGCTAAGGGATTCTATTAAAACCCAGGTGCTGCTGTCTGTTGGAGGAACTTCCCCACCCTCAGAACCCCAGAACACTTCTTCCTGTGTGTGCTGGACGTGGGGAAACATAGCACATGCATTTTTCAGGGGTCACAGTAATTCCCAAGTTGTGGGTTGTAGTTTAAACATCTCCACTGCCCATGGGGAGGCACACGCTAATACTTAGTTTTAGATCCCAAATCCCACTTTCAACCACACACTGGCCTAGGCAAACCATCAGGGAAGACAAGCAAAGGGATTCTATTAAAACCAAGTCGCTGATGTCAGTTGGAGGAACTACCCCACCCTCAGGATACTGGAACCCAACCTTGTATGGTGGGGAGATTTGAAGCCCCACTCCACGCAGATGAATGGGTGCTCAGGTGTTTCCCTTTATGGAGAATTCATCTAAATACTTCCTCAGTCCATCGGGGACACTCGCTACTATTTGGACTCCAAGCCCAACCCCCAGGTTTCTCTCAGAGTCAGTCCTAGGGAAACACTCAGGGATTACAAGCTAAGGGATTCTATTAGAACCCAGCCGCTTCTGTCACCAGAAATTGCCAGCCCACACTCAGGATAGCAGAAAACTTCTTCATGTGTGTTCTAGTGGTGGGGATACAGAGCCCATGCTTCTTTCAAGGAGCACAGGTACTCCCAAGTTGTGGGGTTTTGGTTAAAAACCTCCAAATCCCATGGAGAAGCACTCGCTAATACTTGGATTTAGAGCCCAACCCACCCTTTCTCCAGCACTCCGTATCAGGCAACCAAACAAGGTAGACAAGTTAAGCGATTTTATAAGTACCAAGGCCCTGCTCTCAGTTGGAGGAGGCTGCCCACTCTCAGGATAACTGTGCAAGTGTTCGTGTGTGTGCTGGAGGTGTGGAAACAGACTCCACGGATCTTTATGGGGGCACAGGTGTTCCCAGGTGAGGGAGGTAGTTTAAACACCTCCACAAACCATAGAGAGGTCATCGCAAATACTTGGATTCGGAGCCCTAACCACTCTTTCCCCCGCACTCCCGCCTAGGCTTTCCATCAGGGAAGACAAGCAAAGGGATTCAATTAGAACCCAGGCGCTGCTGTCAGTTGGAGGAACTTCCCTGCACTCAGAATTCCAGAACACATTCTTAGGTGTGGGAGAGATGTGCAGCCCCACTGCACCCAGATGAATGGAGGAAAAGGTGATCCGTTTAGGGAGAAGTCCTCTAAGTACTTCCTCAGTGGATCAGGGGGCACTCACGGCCACTTGGCCTCCAAGCCCAACCCCCAGCTTTCTCTCATGGCCTGGCCTAAAGGAACACTCAGGGAACAGAAGCTAAGGGATACTAATAGAACCCAGGTGCTGCTGTCAGTTTGAGGAACCTCCCCACACTCAGAATACCAGAACACTTCTTTGCGTGTGTGCTGGATGTAGGGAAACAGTCAAAACATCTTTCAGGGGGCACATTTATTCCATGGTTGTGGGTTGTAGGTTAAAAACCCACATCCCATGGATAGGCTCTCGCTAATACTTGGTTTAGAGCCCAACCCCCACTTTCCCCCACTCTCCAGCCTAGGCATGCCATCAGGGAAGACAAGCAAAGGGATTCCTTTAGAAGCCAGGCGCTGCTGTCATTTGGAGGAGCCTCCCCACAATCAGGATACCTGAGCACGTCTCCGTGTGTGTGCTGGAGGTGGGGAAACAGATTCCACGCATCTTTATGGGGCACAGGTGTTCCAAGGTTGGGGAAGTAGTTTAAAACCCTCCACTACCCACAGAGATGCACTCGCTAATACTTGGCTTTAGAGCCCATCCCCCACCATCGCTTACTGCTAGGCCTAGGAAAACACTTAGGGAAGTCAAGCTAAGGGATTCTATTACAACCCAGGTGCTGCTGTCTGTTGGAGGAACCTCCCCACACTCAGATCCCCAGAACATTTCTTCCTGTGTGTGCTCTGCGTGGGGAAACAGAACACGCATTTTTCAGGGGTCACAGAAATTCCCAAGTTGTGGGTTGTAGTTTAAACTTCTCCACTGCCCATGAGGAGGCACACGCTAATACTTAGTTTTAGATCCCAAATCCCACTTTCAACCACACACTGGCCTAGGCAAACCATCAGGGAAGACAAGCAAAGGGATTCTATTCAAACCAAGACGCTGATGTCAGTTGGAGGAACTACCCCACCCTCAGGATACTGGAACCCAACCTTGTGTGGTGGGGAGATTTGAAGCCCCACTCCACGCAGATGAATGGGTGCTCAGGTGTTTCCCTTTATGGAGAATTCATCTAAATACTTCCTCAGTCCATCGGGGACACTCGCTACTATTTGGCCTCAAAGCCCAACCCCCAGGTTTCTCTCAGAGTCAGTCCTAGGGAAACACTCAGGGATTACAAGCTAAGGGATTCTATTAGAACCCAGCCGCTTCTGTCACCTGAAATTGCCAGCCCATACTCAGGATAGTAGAAAACTTCTTCATGTGTGTTCTGGTGGTGGGGATACAGATTCCATGCTTTTTTCAATGATTACAGGTATTCCCATATTGTCGGTTTTTGGTTAATAACCTCCAAATCCCATGGAGAAGCACTCGCTAATACTTGGATTTAGAGCCCAACCCACCCTTTCCCCAGCACTCCGTATCAGGCAACCAAACAGGGTAGACAAGTTAAGCGATTTTATAAGATCCAAGGCCCTGCTCTCAGTTGGAGGAGGCTGCCCACTCTCAGGATAACTGTGCAAGTGTTCGTGTGTGTGCTGGATGTGTGGAAACAGACTCCACGGATCTTTATGGGGGCACAGGTGTTCCCAGGTTAGGGATGTAGTTTAAACACCTCCACAAACCATAGAGAGGTCATCGCAAATACTTGGTTTCGGAGCCCAAACCACACTGTCCCCCGCACTCCCGCCTAGGCTTTCCATCAGGGAAGACAAGCAAAGGGATTCAATTAGAACCCAGGCGCTGCTGTCACTTGGAGGAACTTCCCTGCACTCAGAATTCCAGAACACATTCTTAGGTGTGGGAGAGATGTGCAGCCCCACTGCACCCAGATGAATGCAGGAAAAAGTGTTCCATTTAGGGAGAAGTCCTCTAAGTACTTCCTCAGTGGATCAGGGGGCACTCACTGCTACGTGGCCTCCAAGCCCAACCCCCAGCTTTAACTCATGGCCTGGCCTAAAGGAACACTCAGGGAACAGAAGCTAAGGGATACTAATAGAGCCCAGGTGCTGCTGTCAGTTTGAGGATCCTCCCCACACTCAGAATACCAGAACACTTCTTCGCGTGTGTGCTGGATGTAGGGAAACAGTCAAAGCATCTTTCAGGGGGCACATTTATTCCATGGTTGTGGGTTGTAGGTTAAAAACCCACATCCCATGGATAGGCTCTCGCTAATACTTGGTTTAGAGCCCAACCCCCACTTTCCCCCACTCTCCAGCCTAGGCATGCCATCAGGGAAGACAAGCTAAGGGATTCCTTTAGAAGCCAGGCGCTGCTGTCATTTGGAGGAGCCTCCCCACAATCAGGATACCTGAGCACGTCTCCGTGTGTGTGCTGGAGGTGGGGAAACAGATTCCACGCATCTTTATGGGGCACAGGTGTTCCAAGTTTGGGGAAGTAGTTTAGAACCCTCCACTACCCACAGAGATGCACTCGCTAATACTTGGCTTTAGAGCCCATCCCCCACCATCGCTTACTGCTAGGCCTAGGAAAACACTTAGGGAAGTCAAGCTAAGGGATTCTATTAAAACCCAGGTGCTGCTGTCTGTTGGAGGAACCTCCCCACCCTCAGAACCCCAGAACACTTCTTCCTGTGTGTGCTGGACGTGGGGAAACATAGCACATGCATTTTTCAGGGGTCACAGTAATTCCCAAGTTGTGGGTTGTAGTTTAAACATCTCCACTGCCCATGGGGAGGCACACGCTAATACTTAGTTTTAGATCCCAAATCCCACTTTCAACCACACACTGGCCTAGGCAAACCATCAGGGAAGACAAGCAAAGGGATTCTATTAAAACCAAGACGCTGATGTCAGTTGGAGGAACTACCCCACCCTCAGGATACTGGAACCCAACCTTGTATGGTGGGGACATTTGAAGCCCCACTCCACGCAGATGAATGGGTGCTCAGGTGTTTCCCTTTATGGAGAATTCATCTAAATACTTCCTCAGTCCATCGGGGACACTCGCTACTATTTGGACTCAAAGCCCAACCCCCAGGTTTCTCTCAGAGTCAGTCCTAGGGAAACACTCAGGGATTACAAGCTAAGGGATTCTATTAGAACCCAGCCGCTTCTGTCACCAGAAATTGCCAGCCCACACTCAGGATAGCAGAAAACTTCTTCATGTGTGTTCTAGTGGTGGGGATACAGAGCCCATGCTTCTTTCAAGGAGCACAGGTACTCCCATGTTGTGGGGTTTTGGTTAAAAACCTCCAAATCCCATGGAGAAGCACTCGCTAATACTTGGATTTAGAGCCCAACCCACCCTTTCTCCAGCACTCCGTATCAGGCAACCAAACAAGGTAGACAAGTTAAGCGATTTTATAAGATCCAAGGCCCTACTCTCAGTTGGAGGAGGCTGCCCACTCTCAGGATAACTGTGCAAGTGTTCGTGTGTGTGCTGGAGGTGTGGAAACAGACTCCACGGATCTTTATGGGGGCACAGGTGTTCCCAGGTTAGGGATGTAGTTTAAACACCTCCACAAACCATAGAGAGGTCATCGCAAATACTTGGTTTCGGAGCCCAAACCACACTGTCCCCCGCACTCCCGCCTAGGCTTTCCATCAGGGAAGACAAGCAAAGTGATTCAATTAGAACCCAGGCGCTGCTGTCAGTTGGAGGAACTTCCCTGCACTCAGAATTCCAGAACACATTCTTAGGTGTGGGAGAGATGTGCAGCCCCACTGCACCCAGATGAATGCAGGAAAAGGTGTTCCCTTTAGGGAGAAGTCCTCTAAGTACTTCCTCAGTGGATCAGGGGGCACTCACTGCTACGTGGCCTCCAAGCCCAACCCCCAGCTTTCCCTCATGGCCTGGAATAAAGGAACACTCAGGGAACAGAAGCTAAGGGATACTAATAGAGCCCAGGTGCTGCTGTCAGTTTGAGGATCCTCCCCACACTCAGAATACCAGAACACTTCTTCGCGTGTGTGCTGGATGTAGGGAAACAGTCAAAGCATCTTTCAGGGGGCACATTTATTCCATGGTTGTGGGTTGTAGGTTAAAAACCCACATCCCATGGATAGGCTCTCGCTAATACTTGGTTTAGAGCCCAACCCCCACTTTCCCCCACTCTCCAGCCTAGGCATGCCATCAGGGAAGACAAGCTAAGGGATTCCTTTAGAAGCCAGGCGCTGCTGTCATTTGGAGGAGCCTCCCCACAATCAGGATACCTGAGCACGTCTCCGTGTGTGTGCTGGAGGTGGGGAAACAGATTCCACGCATCTTTATGGGGCACAGGTGTTCCAAGTTTGGGGAAGTAGTTTAGAACCCTCCACTACCCACAGAGATGCACTCGCTAATACTTGGCTTTAGAGCCCATCCCCCACCATCGCTTACTGCTAGGCCTAGGAAAACACTTAGGGAAGTCAAGCTAAGGGATTCTATTAAAACCCAGGTGCTGCTGTCTGTTGGAGGAACCTCCCCACCCTCAGAACCCCAGAACACTTCTTCCTGTGTGTGCTGGACGTGGGGAAACATAGCACATGCATTTTTCAGGGGTCACAGTAATTCCCAAGTTGTGGGTTGTAGTTTAAACATCTCCACTGCCCATGGGGAGGCACACGCTAATACTTAGTTTTAGATCCCAAATCCCACTTTCAACCACACACTGGCCTAGGCAAACCATCAGGGAAGACAAGCAAAGGGATTCTATTCAAACCAAGATGCTGATGTCAGTTGGAGGAACTACCCCACCCTCAGGATACTGGAACCCAACCTTGTATGGTGGGGAGATTTGAAGCCCCACTCCACGCAGATGAATGGGTGCTCAGGTGTTTCCCTTTATGGAAATTCATCTAAATACTTCCTCAGTCCATCGGGGACACTCGCTACTATTTGGCCTCAAAGCCCAACCCCCAGGTTTCTCTCAGAGTCAGTCCTAGGGAAACACTCAGGGATTACAAGCTAAGGGATTCTATTAGAACCCAGCCGCTTCTGTCACCTGAAATTGCCAGCCCACACTCAGGATAGTAGAAAACTTCTTCATGTGTGTTCTGGTGGTGGGGATACAGAGTCCATGCTTTTTTCAATGAGCACAGGTATTCCCATGTTGTCGGTTTTTGGTTAATAACCTCCAAATCCCATGGAGAAGCACTCGCTAATACTTGGATTTAGAGCCCAACCCACCCTTTCCCCAGCACTCCGTATCAGGCAACCAAACAGGGTAGACAAGTTAAGCGATTTTATAAGATCCAAGGCCCTGCTCTCAGTTGGAGGAGGCTGCCCACTCTCAGGATAACTGTGCAAGTGTTCGTGTGTGTGCTGGATGTGTGGAAACAGACTCCACGGATCTTTATGGGGGCACAGGTGTTCCCAGGTTAGGGATGTAGTTTAAACACCTCCACAAACCATAGAGAGGTCATCGCAAATACTTGGTTTCGGAGCCCAAACCACACTGTCCCCCGCACTCCCGCCTAGGCTTTCCATCAGGGAAGACAAGCAAAGGGATTCAATTAGAACCCAGGCGCTGCTGTCACTTGGAGGAACTTCCCTGCACTCAGAATTCCAGAACACATTCTTAGGTGTGGGAGAGATGTGCAGCCCCACTGCACCCAGATGAATGCAGGAAAAGGTGTTCCCTTTAGGGAGAAGTCCTCTAAGTACTTCCTCAGTGGATCAGGGGGCACTCACTGCTACGTGGCCTCCAAGCCCAACCCCCAGCTTTCCCTCATGGCCTGGCCTGAAGGAACACTCAGGGAACAGAAGCTAAGGGATACTAATAGAGCCCAGGTGCTGCTGTCAGTTTGAGGATCCTCCCCACACTCAGAATACCAGAACACTTCTTCGCGTGTGTGCTGGATGTAGGGAAACAGTCAAAGCATCTTTCAGGGGGCACATTTATTCCATGGTTGTGGGTTGTAGGTTAAAAACCCACATCCCATGGATAGGCTCTCGCTAATACTTGGTTTAGAGCCCAACCCCCACTTTCCCCCACTCTCCAGCCTAGGCATGCCATCAGGGAAGACAAGCTAAGGGATTCCTTTAGAAGCCAGGCGCTGCTGTCATTTGGAGGAGCCTCCCCACAATCAGGATACCTGAGCACGTCTCCGTGTGTGTGCTGGAGGTGGGGAAACAGATTCCACGCATCTTTATGGGGCACAGGTGTTCCAAGTTTGGGGAAGTAGTTTAGAACCCTCCACTACCCACAGAGATGCACTCGCTAATACTTGGCTTTAGAGCCCATCCCCCACCATCGCTTACTGCTAGGCCTAGGAAAACACTTAGGGAAGTCAAGCTAAGGGATTCTATTAAAACCCAGGTGCTGCTGTCTGTTGGAGGAACCTCCCCACCCTCAGAACCCCAGAACACTTCTTCCTGTGTGTGCTGGACGTGGGGAAACATAGCACATGCATTTTTCAGGGGTCACAGTAATTCCCAAGTTGTGGGTTGTAGTTTAAACATCTCCACTGCCCATGGGGAGGCACACGCTAATACTTAGTTTTAGATCCCAAATCCCACTTTCAACCACACACTGGCCTAGGCAAACCATCAGGGAAGACAAGCAAAGGGATTCTATTAAAACCAAGACGCTGATGTCAGTTGGAGGAACTACCCCACCCTCAGGATACTGGAACCCAACCTTGTATGGTGGGGAGATTTGAAGCCCCACTCCACGCAGATGAATGGGTGCTCAGGTGTTTCCCTTTATGGAGAATTCATCTAAATACTTCCTCAGTCCATCGGGGACACTCGCTACTATTTGGCCTCAAAGCCCAACCCCCAGGTTTCTCTCAGAGTCAGTCCTAGGGAAACACTCAGGGATTACAAGCTAAGGGATTCTATTAGAACCCAGCCGCTTCTGTCACCTGAAATTGCCAGCCCACACTCAGGATAGTAGAAAACTTCTTCATGTGTGTTCTGGTGGTGGGGATACAGAGTCCATGCTTTTTTCAATGAGCACAGGTATTCCCATGTTGTCGGTTTTTGGTTAATAACCTCCAAATCCCATGGAGAAGCACTCGCTAATACTTGGATTTAGAGCCCAACCCACCCTTTCCCCAGCACTCCGTATCAGGCAACCAAACAGGGTAGACAAGTTAAGCGATTTTATAAGATCCAAGGCCCTGCTCTCAGTTGGAGGAGGCTGCCCACTCTCAGGATAACTGTGCAAGTGTTCGTGTGTGTGCTGGATGTGTGGAAACAGACTCCACGGATCTTTATGGTGGCACAGGTGTTCCCAGGTTAGGGATGTAGTTTAAACACCTCCACAAACCATAGAGAGGTCATCGCAAATACTTGGTTTCGGAGCCCAAACCACACTGTCCCCCGCACTCCCGCCTAGGCTTTCCATCAGGGAAGACAAGCAAAGGGATTCAATTAGAACCCAGGCGCTGCTGTCAGTTGGAGGAACTTCCCTGCACTCAGAATTCCAGAACACATTCTTAGGTGTGGGAGAGATGTGCAGCCCCACTGCACCCAGATGAATGCAGGAAAAGGTGTTCCCTTTAGGGAGAAGTCCTCTAAGTACTTCCTCAGTGGATCAGGGGGCACTCACTGCTACGTGGCCTCCAAGCCCAACCCCCAGCTTTCCCTCATGGCCTGGCCTGAAGGAACACTCAGGGAACAGAAGCTAAGGGATACTAATAGAGCCCAGGTGCTGCTGTCAGTTTGAGGATCCTCCCCACACTCAGAATACCAGAACACTTCTTCGCGTGTGTGCTGGATGTAGGGAAACAGTCAAAGCATCTTTCAGGGGGCACATTTATTCCATGGTTGTGGGTTGTAGGTTAAAAACCCACATCCCATGGATAGGCTCTCGCTAATACTTGGTTTAGAGCCCAACCCCCACTTTCCCCCACTCTCCAGCCTAGGCATGCCATCAGGGAAGACAAGCTAAGGGATTCCTTTAGAAGCCAGGCGCTGCTGTCATTTGGAGGAGCCTCCCCACAATCAGGATACCTGAGCACGTCTCCGTGTGTGTGCTGGAGGTGGGGAAACAGATTCCACGCATCTTTATGGGGCACAGGTGTTCCAAGTTTGGGGAAGTAGTTTAGAACCCTCCACTACCCACAGAGATGCACTCGCTAATACTTGGCTTTAGAGCCCATCCCCCACCATCGCTTACTGCTAGGCCTAGGAAAACACTTAGGGAAGTCAAGCTAAGGGATTCTATTAAAACCCAGGTGCTGCTGTCTGTTGGAGGAACCTCCCCACCCTCAGAACCCCAGAACACTTCTTCCTGTGTGTGCTGGACGTGGGGAAACATAGCACATGCATTTTTCAGGGGTCACAGTAATTCCCAAGTTGTGGGTTGTAGTTTAAACATCTCCACTGCCCATGGGGAGGCACACGCTAATACTTAGTTTTAGATCCCAAATCCCACTTTCAACCACACACTGGCCTAGGCAAACCATCAGGGAAGACAAGCAAAGGGATTCTATTAAAACCAAGACGCTGATGTCAGTTGGAGGAACTACCCCACCCTCAGGATACTGGAACCCAACCTTGTATGGTGGGGAGATTTGAAGCCCCACTCCACGCAGATGAATGGGTGCTCAGGTGTTTCCCTTTATGGAGAATTCATCTAAATACTTCCTCAGTCCATCGGGGACACTCGCTACTATTTGGCCTCAAAGCCCAACCCCCAGGTTTCTCTCAGAGTCAGTCCTAGGGAAACACTCAGGGATTACAAGCTAAGGGATTCTATTAGAACCCAGCCGCTTCTGTCACCAGAAATTGCCATCCCACACTCAGGATAGCAGAAAACTTCTTCATGTGTGTTCTAGTGGTGGGGATACAGAGCCCATGCTTCTTTCAAGGAGCACAGGTACTCCCATGTTGTGGGGTTTTGGTTAAAAACCTCCAAATCCCATGGAGAAGCACTCGCTAATACTTGGATTTAGAGCCCAACCCACCCTTTCTCCAGCACTCCGTATCAGGCAACCAAACAAGGTAGACAAGTTAAGCGATTTTATAAGAACCAAGGCCCTACTCTCAGTTGGAGGAGGCTGCCCACTCTCTGGATAACTGTGCAAGTGTTCGTGTGTGTGCTGGAGGTGTGGAAACAGACTCCACGGATCTTTATGGGGGCACAGGTGTTCCCAGGTGAGGGAGGTAGTTTAAACACCTCCACAAACCATAGAGAGGTCATCGCAAATACTTGGATTCGGAGCCCTAACCACTCTTTCCCCCGCACTCCCGCCTAGGCTTTCCATCAGGGAAGACAAGCAAAGGGATTCAATTAGAACCCAGGCGCTGCTTTCAGTTGGAGGAACTTCCCTGCACTCAGAATTCCAGAACACATTCTTAGGTGTGGGAGAGATGTGCAGCCCCACTGCACCCAGATGAATGGAGGAAAAGGTGATCCGTTTAGGGAGAAGTCCTCTAAGTACTTCCTCAGTGGATCAGGGGGCACTCACTGCCACTTGGCCTCCAAGCCCAACCCCCAGGTTTCCCTCATGGCCTGGCCTAAAGGAACACTCAGGGAAGAGAAGCTAAGGGATACTAATAGAACCCAGGTGCTGCTGTCAGTTTGAGGAACCTCCCCACACTCAGAATACCAGAACACTTCTTCGCGTGTGTGCTGGATGTAGGGAAACAGTCAAAGCATCTTTCAGGGGGCACATTTATTCCATGGTTGTGGGTTGTAGGTTAAAAACCCACATCCCATGGATAGGCTCTCGCTAATACTTGGTTTAGAGCCCAACCCCCACTTTCCCCCACTCTCCAGCCTAGGCACGCCATCAGGGAAGACAAGCTAAGGGTTTATATTACAACCCAGGCGCTGCTGTCATTTGGAGGAGCCTCCCGACTATCAGGATACCTGAGCACGTCTCCGTGTGTGTGCTGGAGGTGGGGAAACAGATTCCACGCATCTTTATGGGGCACAGGTGTTCCAAGGTTGGGGAAGTAGTTTAAAACCCTCCACTACCCACAGAGATGCACTCGCTAATACTTGGCTTTAGAGCCCATCCCCCACCATCGCTTATTGCTAGGCCTAGGAATACACTTAGGGAAGTCAAGCTAAGGGATTCTATTACAACCAAGGTGCTGCTGTCTGTTGGAGGAACCTCCCCGCACTCAGAACCCCAGAACACTTCTTCCTGTGTGTGCTCTGCGTGGGGAAACAGCACACGCATTTTTCAGGGGTCACAGTATTTCCCAAGTTGTGGGTTGTAGTTTAAACATCTCCACTGCCCATGAGGAGGCACACGCTAATACTTAGTTTTAGATCCCAAATCCCACTTTCAACCACACACTGGCCTAGGCAAACCATCAGGGAAGACAAGCAAAGGGATTCTATTCAAACCAAGACACTGATGTCAGTTGGAGGAACTACCCCACCCTCAGGATACTGGAACCCAACCTTGTGTGGTGGGGAGATTTGAAGCCCCACTCCACGCAGATGAATGGGTGCTCAGGTGTTTCCCTTTATGGAGAATTCATCTAAATACTTCCTCAGTCCATCGGGGACACTCGCTACTATTTGGCCTCAAAGCCCAACCCCCTGGTTTCTCTCAGAGTCAGTCCTAGGGAAACACTCAGGGATTACAAGCTAAGGGATTCTATTAGAACCCAGCCGCTTCTGTCACCTGAAATTGCCAGCCCACACTCAGGATAGCAGAAAACTTCTTCATGTGTGTTCTGGTGGTGGGGATACAGAGCCCATGCTTTTTTCAAGGAGCACAGGTATTCCCATGTTGTGGGCTTTTGGTTAATAACCTCCAAATCCCATGGAGAAGCACTCGCTAATACTTGGATTTAGAGCCCAACCCACCCTTTCTCCAGCACTCCGTATCAGGCAACCAAACAAGGTAGACAAGTTAAGCGATTTTATAAGAACCAAGGCCCTGCTCTCAGTTGGAGGAGGCTGCCCACTCTCAGGATAACTGTGCAAGTGTTCGTGTGTGTGCTGGATGTGTGGAAACAGACTCCACGGATATTTATGGGGGCACAGGTGTTCCCAGGTTTGGGATGTAGTTTAAACACCTCCACAAACCATAGAGAGGTCATCGCAAATACTTGGTTTCGGAGCCCAAACCACACTGTACCCCGCACTCCCGCCTAGGCTTTCCATCAGGGAAGACAAGCAAAGGGATTCAATTAGAACCCAGGCGCTGCTGTCAGTTGGAGGAACTTCCCTGCACTCCGAATTCCAGAACACATTCTTAGGTGTGGGAGATATGTGCAGCCCCACTGCACCCAGATGAATGCAGGAAAAGGTGTTCCCTTTAGGGAGAAGTCCTCTAAGTACTTCCTCAGTGGATCAGGGGGCACTCACTGCTACGTGGCCTCCAAGCCCAACCCCCAGCTTTCCCTCATGGCCTGGCCTAAAGGAACACTCAGGGAACAGAAGCTAAGGGATACTAATAGAGCCCAGGTGCTGCTGTCAGTTTGAGGATCCTCCCCACACTCAGAATACCAGAACACTTCTTCGCGTGTGTGCTGGATGTAGGGAAACAGTCAAAGCATCTTTCAGGGGGCACATTTATTCCATGGTTGTGGGTTGTAGGTTAAAAACCCACATCCCATGGATAGGCTCTCGCTAATACTTGGTTTAGAGCCCAACCCCCACTTTCCCCCACTCTCCAGCCTAGGCATGCCATCAGGGAAGACAAGCTAAGGGATTCCTTTAGAAGCCAGGCGCTGCTGTCATTTGGAGGAGCCTCCCCACAATCAGGATACCTGAGCACGTCTCCGTGTGTGTGCTGGAGGTGGGGAAACAGATTCCACGCATCTTTATGGGGCACAGGTGTTCCAAGTTTGGGGAAGTAGTTTAGAACCCTCCACTACCCACAGAGATGCACTCGCTAATACTTGGCTTTAGAGCCCATCCCCCACCATCGCTTACTGCTAGGCCTAGGAAAACACTTAGGGAAGTCAAGCTAAGGGATTCTATTAAAACCCAGGTGCTGCTGCCTGTTGGAGGAACCTCCCCACACTCAGAACCCCAGAACACTTCTTCCTGTGTGTGCTCTGCGTGGGGAAACAGAACACGCATTTTTCAGGGGTCACAGAAATTCCCAAGTTGTGGGTTGTAGTTTAAACTTCTCCACTGCCCATGAGGAGGCACACGCTAATACTTAGTTTTAGATCCCAAATCCCACTTTCAACCACACACTGGCCTAGGCAAACCATCAGGGAAGACAAGCAAAGGGATTCTATTAAAACCAAGACGCTGATGTCAGTTGGAGGAACTACCCCACCCTCAGGATACTGGAACCCAACCTTGTGTGGTGGGGAGATTTGAAGCCCCACTCCACGCAGATGAATGGGTGCTCAGGTGTTTCCCTTTATGGAGAATTCATCTAAATACTTCCTCAGTCCATCGGGGACACTCGCTACTATTTGGCCTCAAAGCCCAACCCCCAGGTTTCTCTCAGAGTCAGTCCTAGGGAAACACTCAGGGATTAAAAGCTAAGGGATTCTACTAGAACCCAGCCGCTTCTGTCACCTGAAATTGCCAGCCCACACTCAGGATAGTAGAAAACTTCTTCATGTGTGTTCTGGTGGTGGGGATACAGAGTCCATGCTTTTTTCAATGAGCACAGGTATTCCCATGTTGTCGGTTTTTGGTTAATAACCTCCAAATCCCATGGAGAAGCACTCGCTAATACTTGGATTTAGAGCCCAACCCACCCTTTCCCCAGCACTCCGTATCAGGCAACCAAACAGGGTAGACAAGTTAAGCGATTTTATAAGATCCAAGGCCCTGCTCTCAGTTGGAGGAGGCTGCCCACTCTCAGGATAACTGTGCAAGTGTTCGTGTGTGTGCTGGAGGTGGGGAAACAGATTCCATGCATCTTTATGGGGCACAGGTGTTCCAAGTTTGGGGAAGTAGTTTAGAACCCTCCACTACCCACAGAGATGCACTCGCTAATACTTGGCTTTAGAGCCCATCGCCCAACATCGCTTACTGCTAGGCCTAGGAAAACACTTAGGGAAGTCAAGCTAAGGGATTCTATTAAAACCCAGGTGCTGCTGTCTGTTGGAGGAACCTCCCCACCCTCAGAACCCCAGAACACTTCTTCCTGTGTGTGCTGGACGTGGGGAAACATAGCACATGCATTTTTCAGGGGTCACAGTAATTCCCAAGTTGTGGGTTGTAGTTTAAACATCTCCACTGCCCATGGGGAGGCACACGCTAATACTTAGTTTTAGATCCCAAATCCCACTTTCAACCACACACTGGCCTAGGCAAACCATCAGGGAAGACAAGCAAAGGGATTCTATTCAAACCAAGACGCTGATGTCAGTTGGAGGAACTACCCCACCCTCAGGATACTGGAACCCAACCTTGTATGGTGGGGAGATTTGAAGCCCCACTCCACGCAGATGAATGGGTGCTCAGGTGTTTCCCTTTATGGAGAATTCATCTAAATACTTCCTCAGTCCATCGGGGACACTCGCTACTATTTGGCCTCAAAGCCCAACCCCCAGGTTTCTCTCAGAGTCAGTCCTAGGGAAACACTCAGGGATTACAAGCTAAGGGATTCTATTAGAACCCAGCCGCTTCTGTCACCAGAAATTGCCAGCCCACACTCAGGATAGCAGAAAACTTCTTCATGTGTGTTCTAGTGGTGGGGATACAGAGCCCATGCTTCTTTCAAGGAGCATAGATACTCCCATGTTGTGGGGTTTTGGTTAAAACCCTCCAAATCCCATGGAGAAGCACTCGCTAATACTTGGATTTAGAGCCCAACCCACCCTTTCTCCAGCACTCCGTATCAGGCAACCAAAGAAGGTAGACAAGTTAAGCGATTTTATAAGGATCAAGGCCCTACTCTCAGTTGGAGGAGGCTTCCCACTCTCAGGATAACTGTGCAAGTGTTCGTGTGTGTGCTGGAGGTGTGGAAACAGACTCCACGGATCTTTATGGGGGCACAGGTGTTCCCAGGTGAGGGAGGTAGTTTAAACACCTCCACAAACCATAGAGAGGTCATCGCAAATACTTGGATTCGGAGCCCTAACCACTCTTTCCCCCGCACTCCCGCCTAGGCTTTCCATCAGGGAAGACAAGCAAAGGGATTCAATTAGAACCCAGGCGCTGCTGTCAGTTGGAGGAACTTCCCTGCACTCAGAATTCCAGAACACATTCTTAGGTGTGGGAGAGATGTGCAGCCCCACTGCACCCAGATGAATGGAGGAAAAGGTGATCCGTTTAGGGAGAAGTCCTCTAAGTACTTCCTCAGTGGATCAGGGGGCACTCACTGCCACTTGGCCTCCAAGCCCAACCCCCAGCTTTCCCTCATGGCCTGGCCTAAAGGAACACTCAGGGAACAGAAGCTAAGGGATACTAATAGAACCCAGGTGCTGCTGTCAGTTTGAGGAACCTCCCCACACTCAGAATACCAGAACACTTCTTCGCGTGTGTGCTGGATGTAGGGAAACAGTCAAAGCATCTTTCAGGGGGCACATTTATTCCATGGTTGTGGGTTGTAGGTTAAAAACCCACATCCCATGGATAGGCTCTCGCTAATACTTGGTTTAGAGCCCAACCCCCACTTTCCCCCACTCTCCAGCCTAGGCACGCCATCAGGGAAGACAAGCTAAGGGATTCTTTTAGAACCCAGGCACTGCTGTCATTTGGAGGAGCCTCCCGACTATCAGGATACCTGAGCACGTCTCCGTGTGTGTGCTGGATGTGGGGAAACAGATTCCACGCATCTTTATGGGGCACAGGTGTTCCAAGGTTGGGGAAGTAGTTTAAAACCCTCCACTACCCACAGAGATGCACTCGCTAATACTTGGCTTTAGAGCCCATCCCCCACCATCGCTTACTGCTAGGCCTAGGAAAACACTTAGGGAAGTCAAGCTAAGGGATTCTATTAAAACCCAGGTGCTGCTGTCTGTTGGAGGAACCTCCCCACACTCAGAACCCCAGAACACTTCTTCCTGTGTGTGCTCTGCGTGGGGAAACAGCACACGCATTTTTCAGGGGTCACAGTATTTCCCAAGTTGTGGGTTGTATTTTAAACATCTCCACTGCCCATGGGGAGGCACACGCTAATACTTAGTTTTAGATCCCAAATCCCACTTTCAACCACACACTGGCCTAGGGAAACCATCAGGGAAGACAAGCAAAGGGATTCTATTAAAACCAAGATGCTGATGTCAGTTGGAGGAACTACCCCACCCTCAGGATACTGGAACCCAACCTTGTGTGGTGGGGAGATTTGAAGCCCCACTCCACGCAGATGAATGGGTGCTCAGGTGTTTCCCTTTATGGAGAATTCATCTAAATACTTCCTCAGTCCATCGGGGACACTTGCTACTATTTGGCCTCAAAGCCCAACCCCCAGGTTTCTCTCAGAGTCAGTCCTAGGGAAACACTCAGGGATTACAAACTGAGGGATTCTATTAGAACCCAGCCGCTTCTGTCACCTGAAATTGCCAGCCCACACTCAGGATAGCAGAAAACTTCTTCATGTGTGTTCTGGTGGTGGGGATACAGAGCCCATGCTTTTTTCAAGGAGCACAGGTATTCCCATGTTGTGGGATTTTGGTTAAAAACCTCCAAATCCCATGGAGAAGCACTCGCTAATACTTGGATTTAGAGCCCAACCCACCCTTTCTCCAGCACTCCGTATCAGGCAACCAAACAAGGTAGACAAGTTAAGCGATTTTATAAGAACCAAGGCCCTGCTCTCAGTTGGAGGAGGCTGCCCACTCTCAGGATAACTGTGCAAGTGTTCGTGTGTGTGCTGGATGTGTGGAAACAGACTCCACGGATCTTTATGGGGGCACAGGTGTTCCCAGGTTAGGGATGTAGTTTAAACACCTCCACAAACCATAGAGAGGTCATCGCAAATACTTGGTTTCGGAGCCCAAACCACACTGTCCCCCGCACTCCCGCCTAGGCTTTCCATCAGGGAAGACAAGCAAAGGGATTCAATTAGAACCCAGGCGCTGCTGTCAGTTGGAGGAACTTCCCTGCACTCAGAATTCCAGAACACATTCTTAGGTGTGGGAGAGATGTGCAGCCCCACTACACCCAGATGAATGGAGGAAAAGGCGTTCCGTTTAGGGAGAAGCCCTCTAAGTACTTCCTCAGTGGATCAGGGGGCACTCACTGCTACGTGGCCTCCAAGCCCAACCCCCAGCTTTCCCTCATGGCCTGGCCTAAAGGAACACTCAGGGAACAGAAGCTAAGGGATACTAATAGAACCCAGGTGCTGCTGTCAGTTTGAGGAACCTCCCCACACTCAGAATACCAGAACACTTCTTCGCGTGTGTGCTGGATGTAGGGAAACAGTCAAAGCATCTTTCAGGGGGCACATTTATTCCATGGTTGTGGGTTGTAGGTTAAAAACCCACATCCCATGGATAGGCTCTCGCTAATACTTGGTTTAGAGCCCAACCCCCACTTTCCCCCACTCTCCAGCCTAGGCATGCCATCAGTGAAGACAAGCTAAGGGATTCCTTTAGAAGCCAGGCGCTGCTGTCATTTGGAGGAGCCTCCCCACAATCAGGATACCTGAGCACGTCTCCGTGTGTGTGCTGGAGGTGGGGAAACAGATTCCACGCATCTTTATGGGGCACAGGTGTTCCAAGGTTGGGGAAGTAGTTTAAAACCCTCCACTACCCACAGAGATGCACTCGCTAATACTTGGCTTTAGAGCCCATCCCCCACCATCGCTTACTGCTAGGCCTAGGAAAACACTTAGGGAAGTCAAGCTAAGGGATTCTATTAAAACCCAGGTGCTGCTGTCTGTTGGAGGAACCTCCCCACACTCAGAACCCCAGAAAACTTCTTCCTGTGTGTGCTGGACGTGGGGAAACAGAGCACATGCATTTTTCAGGGGTCACAGTAATTCCCAAGTTGTGGGTTGTAGTTTAAACATCTCCACTGCCCATGGGGAGGCACACGCTAATACTTAGTTTTAGATCCCAAATCCCACTTTCAACCACACACTGGCCTAGGCAAACCATCAGGGAAGACAAGCAAAGGGATTCTATTCAAACCAAGACGCTGATGTCAGTTGGAGGAACTACCCCACCCTCAGGATACTGGAACCCAACCTTGTGTGCTGGGGAGATTTGAAGCCCCACTCCACGCAGATGAATGGGTGCTCAGGTGTTTCCCTTTATGGAGAATTCATCTAAATACTTCCTCAGTCCATCGGGGACACTCGCTACTATTTGGCCTCAAAGCCCAACCCCCAGGTTTCTCTCAGAGTCAGTCCTAGGGAAACACTCAGGGATTACAAGCTAAGGGATTCTATTAGAACCCAGCCGCTTCTGTCACCTGAAATTGCCAGCCCACACTCAGGATAGCAGAAAACTTCTTCATGTGTGTTCTGGTGGTGGGGATACAGAGCCCATGCTTTTTTCAAGGAGCACAGGTATTCCCATGTTGTGGGATTTTGGTTAAAAACCTCCAAATCCCATGGAGAAGCACTCGCTAATACTTGGATTTAGAGCCCAACCCACCCTTTCTCCAGCACTCCGTATCAGGCAACCAAACAAGGTAGACAAGTTAAGCGATTTTATAAGAACCAAGGCCCTGCTCTCAGTTGGAGGAGGCTGCCCACTCTCAGGATAACTGTGCAAGTGTTCGTGTGTGTCCTGGATGTGTGGAAACAGACTCCACGGATCTTTATGGGGGCACAGGTGTTCCCAGGTTAGGGATGTAGTTTAAACAACTCCACAAACCATAGAGAGGTCATCGCAAATACTTGGTTTCGGAGCCCAAACCACACTGTCCCCCGCACTCCCGCCTAGGCTTTCCATCAGGGAAGACAAGCAAAGGGATTCAATTAGAACCCAGGCGCTGCTGTCAGTTGGAGGAACTTCCCTGCACTCAGAATTCCAGAACACATTCTTAGGTGTGGGAGAGATGTGCAGCCCCACTCCACCCAGATGAATGGAGGAAAAGGTGATCCGTTTAGGGAGAAGTCCTCTAAGTACTTCCTCAGTGGATCAGGGGGCACTCACTGCCACTTGGCCTCCAAGCCCAACCCCCAGCTTTCCCTCATGGCCTGGCCTAAAGGAACACTCAGGGAACAGGAGCTAAGGGATACTAATAGAACCCAGGTGCTGCTGTCAGTTTGAGGAACCTCCCCACACTCAGAATACCAGAACACTTCTTCGCGTGTGTGCTGGATGTAGGGAAACAGTCAAAGCATCTTTCAGGGGGCACATTTATTCCATGGTTGTGGGTTGTAGGTTAAAAACCCACATCCCATGGATAGGCTCTCGCTAATACTTGGTTTAGAGCCCAACCCCCACTTTCCCCCACTCTCCAGCCTAGGCATGCCATCAGGGAAGACAAGCTAAGGGATTCCTTTAGAAGCCAGGCGCTGCTGTCATTTGGAGGAGCCTCCCCACAATCAGGATACCTGAGCACGTCTCCGTGTGTGTGCTGGAGGTGGGGAAACAGATTCCACGCATCTTTATGGGGCACAGGTGTTCCAAGGTTGGGGAAGTAGTTTAAAACCCTCCACTACCCACAGAGATGCACTCGCTAATACTTGGCTTTAGAGCCCATCCCCCACCATCGCTTACTGCTAGGCCTAGGAAAACACTTAGGGAAGTCAAGCTAAGGGATTCTATTAAAACCCAGGTGCTGCTGTCTGTTGGAGGAACCTCCCCACACTCAGAACCCCAGAACACTTCTTCCTGTGTGTGCTCTGCGTGAGGAAACAGCACACGCATTTTTCAGGGGTCACAGAAATTCCCAAGTTGTGGGTTGTAGTTTAAACTTCTCCACTGCCCATGAGGAGGCACACGCTAATAATTAGTTTTAGATCCCAAATCCCACTTTCAACCACACACTGGCCTAGGCAAACCATCAGGGAAGACAAGCAAAGGGATTCTATTAAAACCAAGACGCTGATGTCAGTTGGAGGAACTACCCCACCCTCAGGATACTGGAACACAACCTTGTGTGGTGGGGAGATTTGAAGCCCCACTCCACGCAGATGAATGGGTGCTCAGGTGTTTCCCTTTATGGAGAATTCATCTAAATACTTCCTCAGTCCATCGGGGACACTCGCTACTATTTGGCCTCAAAGCCCAACCCCCAGGTTTCTCTCAGAGTCAGTCCTAGGGAAACACTCAGGGATTACAAGCTGAGGGATTCTATTAGAACCCAGCCGCTTCTGTCACCTGAAATTGCCAGCCCACACTCAGGATAGCAGAAAACTTCTTCATGTGTGTTCTGGTGGTGGGGATACAGAGCCCATGCTTTTTTCAAGGAGCACAGGTATTCCCATGTTGTGGGATTTTGGTTAAAAACCTCCAAATCCCATGGAGAAGCACTCGCTAATACTTGGATTTAGAGCCCAACCCACCCTTTCTCCAGCACTCCGTATCAGGCAACCAAACAAGGTAGACAAGTTAAGCGATTTTATAAGAACCAAGGCCCTGCTCTCAGTTGGAGGAGGCTGCCCACTCTCAGGATAACTGTGCAAGTGTTCGTGTGTGTGCTGGATGTGTGGAAACAGACTCCACGGATCTTTATGGGGGCACAGGTGTTCCCAGGTTAGGGATGTAGTTTAAACACCTCCACAAACCATAGAGAGGTCATCGCAAATACTTGGTTTCGGAGCACAAACCACACTGTCCCCCGCACTCCCGCCTAGGCTTTCCATCAGGGAAGACAAGCAAAGGGATTCAATTAGAACCCAGGCGCTGCTGTCAGTTGGAGGAACTTCCCTGCACTCAGAATTCCAGAACACATTCTTAGGTGTGGGAGAGATGTGCAGCCCCACTACACCCAGATGAATGGAGGAAAAGGTGTTCCGTTTAGGGAGAAGCCCTCTAAGTACTTCCTCAGTGGATCAGGGGGCACTCACTGCTACGTGGCCTCCAAGACCAACCCCCAGCTTTCCCTCATGGCCTGGCCTAAAGGAACACTCAGGGAACAGAAGCTAAGGGATACTAATAGAACCCAGGTGCTGCTGTCAGTTTGAGGAACCTCCCCACACTCAGAATACCAGAACACTTCTTCGCGTGTGTGCTGGATGTAGGGAAACAGTCAAAGCATCTTTCAGGGGGCACATTTATTCCATGGTTGTGGGTTGTAGGTTAAAAACCCACATCCCATGGATAGGCTCTCGCTAATACTTGGTTTAGAGCCCAACCCCCACTTTCCCCCACTCTCCAGCCTAGGCATGCCATCAGTGAAGACAAGCTAAGGGATTCCTTTAGAAGCCAGGCGCTGCTGTCATTTGGAGGAGCCTCCCCACAATCAGGATACCTGAGCACGTCTCCGTGTGTGTGCTGGAGGTGGGGAAGCAGATTCCACGCATCTTTATGGGGCACAGGTGTTCCAAGGTTGGGGAAGTAGTTTAAAACCCTCCACTACCCACAGAGATGCACTCGCTAATACTTGGCTTTAGAGCCCATCCCCCACCATCGCTTACTGCTAGGCCTAGGAAAACACTTAGGGAAGTCAAGCTAAGGGATTCTATTAAAACCCAGGTGCTGCTGTCTGTTGGAGGAACCTCCCCACACTCAGAACCCCAGAAAACTTCTTCCTGTGTGTGCTGGACGTGGGGAAACATAGCACATGCATTTTTCAGGGGTCACAGTAATTCCCAAGTTGTGGGTTGTAGTTTAAACATCTCCACTGCCCATGAGGAGGCACACGCTAATACTTAGTTTTAGATCCCAAATCCCACTTTCAACCACACACTGGCCTAGGCAAACCATCAGGGAAGACAAGCAAAGGGATTCTATTCAAACCAAGACGCTGATGTCAGTTGGAGGAACTACCCCACCCTCAGGATACTGGAACCCAACCTTGTGTGGTGGGGAGATTTGAAGCCCCACTCCACGCAGATGAATGGGTGCTCAGGTGTTTCCCTTTATGGAGAATTCATCTAAATACTTCCTCAGTCCATCGGGGACACTCGCTACTATTTGGCCTCAAAGCCCAACCCCCAGGTTTCTCTCAGAGTCAGTCCTAGGGAAACACTCAGGGATTACAAACTGAGGGATTCTATTAGAACCCAGCCGCTTCTGTCACCTGAAATTGCCAGCCCACAATCAGGATAGCAGAAAACTTCTTCATGTGTGTTCTGGTGGTGGGGATACAGAGCCCATGCTTTTTTCAAGGAGCACAGGTATTCCCATGTTGTGGGATTTTGGTTAAAAACCTCCAAATCCCATGGAGAAGCACTCGCTAATACTTGGATTTAGAGCCCAACCCACACTTTCTCCAGCACTCCGTATCAGGCAACCAAACAAGGTAGACAAGTTAAGCGATTTTATAAGAACCAAGGCCCTGCTCTCAGTTGGAGGAGGCTGCCCACTCTCAGGATAACTGTGCAAGTGTTCGTGTGTGTGCTGGAGGTGTGGAAACAGACTCCACGGATCTTTATGGGGGCACAGGTGTTCCCAGGTTAGGGATGTAGTTTAAACACCTCCACAAACCATAGAGAGGTCATCGCAAATACTTGGTTTCGGAGCCCAAACCACACTGTCCCCCGCACTCCCGCCTAGGCTTTCCATCAGGGAAGACAAGCAAAGGGATTCAATTAGAACCCAGGCGCTGCTGTCAGTTGGAGGAACTTCCCTGCACTCAGAATTCCAGAACACATTCTTAGGTGTGGGAGATATGTGCAGCCCCACTCCACCCAGATGAATGGAGGAAAAGGTGATCCGTTTAGGGAGAAGTCCTCTAAGTACTTCCTCAGTGGATCAGGGGGCACTCACTGCCACTTGGCCTCCAAGCCCAACCCCCAGCTTTCCCTCATGGCCTGGCCTAAAGGAACACTCAGGGAACAGAAGCTAAGGGATACTAATAGAACCCAGGTGCTGCTGTCAGTTTGAGGAACCTCCCCACACTCAGAATACCAGAACACTTCTTCGCGTGTGTGCTGGATGTAGGGAAACAGTCAAAGCATCTTTCAGGGGGCACATTTATTCCATGGTTGTGGGTTGTAGGTTAAAAACCCACATCCCATGGATAGGCTCTCGCTAATACTTGGTTTAGAGCCCAACCCCCACTTTCCCCCACTCTCCAGCCTAGGCATGCCATCAGGGAAGGCAAGCTAAGGGATTCCTTTAGAAGCCAGGCGCTGCTGTCATTTGGAGGAGCCTCCCCACAATCAGGATACCTGAGCACGTCTCCGTGTGTGTGCTGGAGGTGGGGAAACAGATTCCACGCATCTTTATGGGGCACAGGTGTTCCAAGGTTGGGGAAGTAGTTTAAAACCCTCCACTACCCACAGAGATGCACTCGCTAATACTTGGCTTTAGAGCCCATCCCCCACCATCGCTTACTGCTAGGCCTAGGAAAACACTTAGGGAAGTCAAGCTAAGGGATTCTATTAAAACCCAGGTGCTGCTGTCTGTTGGAGGAACCTCCCCACACTCAGAACCCCAGAACACTTCTTCCTGTGTGTGCTCTGCGTGGGGAAACAGCACACGCATTTTTCAGGGGTCACAGAAATTCCCAAGTTGTGGGTTGTAGTTTAAACTTCTCCACTGCCCATGAGGAGGCACACGCTAATACTTAGTTTTAGATCCCAAATCCCACTTTCAACCACACACTGGCCTAGGCAAACCATCAGGGAAGACAAGCAAAGGGATTCTATTAAAACCAAGACGCTGATGTCAGTTGGAGGAACTACCCCACCCTCAGGATACTGGAACACATCCTTGTGTGGTGGGGAGATTTGAAGCCCCACTCCACGCAGATGAATGGGTGCTCAGGTGTTTCCCTTTATGGAGAATTCATCTAAATACTTCCTATGTCCATCGGGGACACTCGCTACTATTTGGCCTCAAAGCCCAACCCCCAGGTTTCTCTCAGAGTCAGTCCTAGGGAAACACTCCCGGATTACAAGCTAAGGGATTCTATTAGAACACAGCCGCTTCTGTCACCTGAAATTGCCAGCCCACACTCAGGATAGTAGAAAACTTCTTCATGTGTGTTCTGGTGGTGGGGATACAGAGTCCACGCTTTTTTCAATGAGCACAGGTATTCCCATGTTGTCGGTTTTTGGTTAATAACCTCCAAATCCCATGGAGAAGCACTCGCTAATACTTGGATTTAGAGCCCAACCCACCCTTTCCCCAGCACTCCGTATCAGGCAACCAAACAGGGTAGACAAGTTAAGCGATTTTATAAGATCCAAGGCCCTGCTCTCAGTTGGAGGAGGCTGCCCACTCTCAGGATAACTGTGCAAGTGTTCGTGTGTGTGCTGGATGTGTGGAAACAGACTCCACGGATCTTTATGGGGGCACAGGTGTTCCCAGGTTACGGATGTAGTTTAAACACCTCCACAAACCATAGAGAGGTCATCGCAAATACTTGGTTTCGGAGCCCAAACCACACTGTCCCCCGCACTCCCGCCTAGGCTTTCCATCAGGGAAGACAAGCAAAGGGATTCAATTAGAACCCAGGCGCTGCTGTCAGTTGGAGGAACTTCCCTGCACTCAGAATTCCAGAACACATTCTTAGGTGTGGGAGAGATGTGCAGCCCCACTGCACCCAGATGAATGCAGGAAAAGGTATTCCCTTTAGGGAGAAGTCCTCTAAGTACTTCCTCAGTGGATCAGGGGGCACTCACTGCTACGTGGCCTCCAAGCCCAACCCCCAGCTTTCCCTCATGGCCTGGAATAAAGGAACACTCAGGGAACAGAAGCTAAGGGATACTAATAGAGCCCAGGTGCTGCTGTCAGTTTGAGGATCCTCCCCACACTCAGAATACCAGATCACTTCTTCGCGTGTGTGCTGGATGTAGGGAAACAGTCAAAGCATCTTTCAGGGGGCACATTTATTCCATGGTTGTGGGTTGTAGGTTAAAAACCCACATCCCATGGATAGGCTCTCGCTAATACTTGGTTTAGAGCCCAACCCCCACTTTCCCCCACTCTCCAGCCTAGGCATGCCATCAGGGAAGACAAGCTAAGGGATTCTTTTAGAACCCAGGCGCTGCTGTCATTTGGAGGAGCCTCCCCACAATCAGGATACCTGAGCACGTCTCCGTGTGTGTGCTGGAGGTGGGGAAACAGATTCCACGCATCTTTATGGGGCACAGGTGTTCCAAGGTTGGGGAAGTAGTTTAAAACCCTCCACTACCCACAGAGATGCACTCGCTAATACTTGGCTTTAGAGCCCATCCCCCACCATCGCTTACTGCTAGGCCTAGGAAAACACTTAGGGAAGTCAAGCTAAGGGATTCTATTAAAACCCAGGTTCTGCTGTCTGTTGGAGGAACCTCCCCACACTCAGAACCCCAGAAAACTTCTTCCTGTGTGTGCTGGACGTGGGGAAACATAGCACATGCATTTTTCAGGGGTCACAGTAATTCCCAAGTTGTGGGTTGTAGTTTAAACATCTCCACTGCCCATGAGGAGGCACACGCTAATACTTAGTTTTAGATCCCAAATCCCACTTTCAACCACACACTGGCCTAGGCAAACCATCAGGGAAGACAAGCAAAGGGATTCTATTCAAACCAAGACGCTGATGTCAGTTGGAGGAACTACCCCACCCTCAGGATACTGGAACCCAACCTTGTGTGGTGGGGAGATTTGAAGCCCCACTCCACGCAGATGAATGGGTGCTCAGGTGTTTCCCTTTATGGAGAATTCATCTAAATACTTCCTCAGTCCATCGGGGACACTCGCTACTATTTGGCCTCAAAGCCCAACCCCCAGGTTTCTCTCAGAGTCAGTCCTAGTGAAACACTCAGGGATTACAAGCTAAGGGATTCTATTAGAACCCAGCCGCTTCTGTCACCTGAAATTGCCAGCCCACAATCAGGATAGCAGAAAACTTCTTCATGTGTGTTCTGGTGGTGGGGATACAGAGCCCATGCTTTTTTCAAGGAGCACAGGTATTCCCATGTTGTGGGATTTTGGTTAAAAACCTCCAAATCCCATGGAGAAGCACTCGCTAATACTTGGATTTAGAGCCCAACCCACCCTTTCTCCAGCACTCCGTATCAGGCAACCAAACAAGGTAGACAAGTTAAGCGATTTTATAAGAACCAAGGCCCTGCTCTCAGTTGGAGGAGGCTGCCCACTCTCAGGATAACTGTGCAAGTGTTCGTGTGTGTGCTGGATGTGTGGAAACAGACTCCACGGATCTTTATGGGGGCACAGGTGTTCCCAGGTTAGGGATGTAGTTTAAACACCTCCACAAACCATAGAGAGGTCATCGCAAATACTTGGTTTCGGAGCCCAAACCACACTGTCCCCCGCACTCCCGCCTAGGCTTTCCATCAGGGAAGACAAGCAAAGGGATTCAATTAGAACCCAGGCGCTGCTGTCAGTTGGAGGAACTTCCCTGCACTCAGAATTCCAGAACACATTCTTAGGTGTGGGAGAGATGTGCAGCCCCACTCCACCCAGATGAATGGAGGAAAAGGTGATCCGTTTAGGGAGAAGTCCTCTAAGTACTTCCTCAGTGGATCAGGGGGCACTCACTGCCACTTGGCCTCCAAGCCCAACCCCCAGCTTTCCCTCATGGCCTGGCCTAAAGGAACACTCAGGGAACAGAAGCTAAGGGATACTAATAGAACCCAGGTGCTGCTGTCAGTTTGAGGAACCTCCCCACACTCAGAATACCAGAACACTTCTTCGCGTGTGTGCTGGATGTAGGGAAACAGTCAAAGCATCTTTCAGGGGGCACATTTATTCCATGGTTGTGGGTTGTAGGTTAAAAACCCACATCCCATGGATAGGCTCTCGCTAATACTTGGTTTAGAGCCCAACCCCCACTTTCCCCCACTCTCCAGCCTAGGCATGCCATCAGGGAAGGCAAGCTAAGGGATTCCTTTAGAAGCCAGGCGCTGCTGTCATTTGGAGGAGCCTCCCCACAATCAGGATACCTGAGCACGTCTCCGTGTGTGTGCTGGAGGTGGGGAAACAGATTCCACGCATCTTTATGGGGCACAGGTGTTCCAAGGTTGGGGAAGTAGTTTAAAACCCTCCACTACCCACAGAGATGCACTCGCTAATACTTGGCTTTAGAGCCCATCCCCCACCATCGCTTACTGCTAGGCCTAGGAAAACACTTAGGGAAGTCAAGCTAAGGGATTCTATTAAAACCCAGGTGCTGCTGTCTGTTGGAGGAACCTCCCCACACTCAGAACCCCAGAACACTTCTTCCTGTGTGTGCTCTGCGTGGGGAAACAGCACACGCATTTTTCAGGGGTCACAGAAATTCCCAAGTTGTGGGTTGTAGTTTAAACTTCTCCACTGCCCATGAGGAGGCACACGCTAATACTTAGTTTTAGATCCCAAATCCCACTTTCAACCACACACTGGCCTAGGCAAACCATCAGGGAAGACAAGCAAAGGGATTCTATTAAAACCAAGACGCTGATGTCAGTTGGAGGAACTACCCCACCCTCAGGATACTGGAACACAACCTTGTGTGGTGGGGAGATTTGAAGCCCCACTCCACGCAGATGAATGGGTGCTCAGGTGTTTCCCTTTATGGAGAATTCATCTAAATACTTCCTATGTCCATCGGGGACACTCGCTACTATTTGGCCTCAAAGCCCAACCCCCAGGTTTCTCTCAGAGTCAGTCCTAGGGAAACACTCCCGGATTACAAGCTAAGGGATTCTATTAGAACACAGCCGCTTCTGTCACCTGAAATTGCCAGCCCACACTCAGGATAGTAGAAAACTTCTTCATGTGTGTTCTGGTGGTGGGGATACAGAGTCCACGCTTTTTTCAATGAGCACAGGTATTCCCATGTTGTCGGTTTTTGGTTAATAACCTCCAAATCCCATGGAGAAGCACTCGCTAATACTTGGATTTAGAGCCCAACCCACCCTTTCCCCAGCACTCCGTATCAGGCAACCAAACAGGGTAGACAAGTTAAGCGATTTTATAAGATCCAAGGCCCTGCTCTCAGTTGGAGGAGGCTGCCCACTCTCAGGATAACTGTGCAAGTGTTCGTGTGTGTGCTGGATGTGTGGAAACAGACTCCACGGATCTTTATGGGGGCACAGGTGTTCCCAGGTTACGGATGTAGTTTAAACACCTCCACAAACCATAGAGAGGTCATCGCAAATACTTGGTTTCGGAGCCCAAACCACACTGTCCCCCGCACTCCCGCCTAGGCTTTCCATCAGGGAAGACAAGCAAAGGGATTCAATTAGAACCCAGGCGCTGCTGTCAGTTGGAGGAACTTCCCTGCACTCAGAATTCCAGAACACATTCTTAGGTGTGGGAGAGATGTGCAGCCCCACTGCACCCAGATGGATGCAGGAAAAGGTATTCCCTTTAGGGAGAAGTCCTCTAAGTACTTCCTCAGTGGATCAGGGGGCACTCACTGCTACGTGGCCTCCAAGCCCAACCCCCAGCTTTCCCTCATGGCCTGGAATAAAGGAACACTCAGGGAACAGAAGCTAAGGGATACTAATAGAGCCCAGGTGCTGCTGTCAGTTTGAGGATCCTCCCCACACTCAGAATACCAGATCACTTCTTCGCGTGTGTGCTGGATGTAGGGAAACAGTCAAAGCATCTTTCAGGGGGCACATTTATTCCATGGTTGTGGGTTGTAGGTTAAAAACCCACATCCCATGGATAGGCTCTCGCTAATACTTGGTTTAGAGCCCAACCCCCACTTTCCCCCACTCTCCAGCCTAGGCATGCCATCAGGGAAGACAAGCTAAGGGATTCCTTTAGAAGCCAGGCGCTGCTGTCATTTGGAGGAGCCTCCCCACAATCAGGATACCTGAGCACGTCTCCGTGTGTGTGCTGGAGGTGGGGAAACAGATTCCACGCATCTTTATGGGGCACAGGTGTTCCAAGGTTGGGGAAGTAGTTTAGAACCCTCCACTACCCACAGAGATGCACTCGCTAATACTTGGCTTTAGAGCCCATCCCCCACCATCGCTTACTGCTAGGCCTAGGAAAACACTTAGGGAAGTCAAGCTAAGGGATTCTATTAAAACCCAGGTGCTGCTGCCTGTTGGAGGAACCTCCCCACACTCAGAACCCCAGAACACTTCTTCCTGTGTGTGCTGGACGTGGGGAAACATAGCACATGCATTTTTCAGGGGTCACAGTAATTACCAAGTTGTGGGTTGTAGTTTAAACATCTCCACTGCCCATGGGGAAGCACACGCTAATACTTAGTTTTAGATCCCAAATCCCACTTTCAACCACACACTGGCCTAGGCAAACCATCAGGGAAGACAAGCAAAGGGATTCTATTCAAACCAAGACGCTGATGTCAGTTGGAGGAACTACCCCACCCTCAGGATACTGGAACCCAACCTTGTGTGGTGGGGAGATTTGAAGCCCCACTCCACGCAGATGAATGGGTGCTCAGGTGTTCCCCTTTATGGAGAATTCATCTAAATACTTCCTCAGTCCATCGGGGACACTCGCTACTATTTGGCCTCAAAGCCCAACCCCCAGGTTTCTCTCAGAGTCAGTCCTAGGGAAACACTCAGGGATTACAAGCTAAGGGATTCTATTAGAACCCAGCCGCTTCTGTCACCTGAAATTGCCAGCCCACACTCAGGATAGTAGAAAACTTCTTCATGTGTGTTCTGGTGGTGGGGATACAGAGTCCATGCTTTTTTCAATGAGCACAGGTATTCCCATGTTGTCGGTTTTTGGTTAATAACCTCCAAATCCCATGGAGAAGCACTCGCTAATACTTGGATTTAGAGCCCAACCCACCCTTTCCCCAGCACTCCGTATCAGGCAACCAAACAGGTTAGAGAAGTTAAGAGATTTTATAAGATCCAAGGCCCTGCTCTCAGTTGGAGGAGGCTGCCCACTCTCAGGATAACTGTGCAAGTGTTCGTGTGTGTGCTGGAGGTGTGGAAACAGACTCCACGGATCTTTATGGGGGCACAGGTGTTCCCAGGTTAGGGATGTAGTTTAAACACCTCCACAAACCATAGAGAGGTCATCGCAAATACTTGGTTTCGGAGCCCAAACCACACGGTCCCCCGCACTCCCGCCTAGGCTTTCCATCAGGGAAGACAAGCAAAGGGATTCAATTAGAACCCAGGCGCTGCTGTCAGTTGGAGGAACTTCCCTGCACTCAGAATTCCAGAACACATTCTTAGGTGTGGGAGAGATGTGCAGCCCCACTGCACCCAGATGAATGCAGGAAAAGGTGTTCCCTTTAGGGAGAAGTCCTCTAAGTACTTCCTCAGTGGATCAGGGGGCACTCACTGCTACGTGGCCTCCAAGCCCAACCCCAGCTTTCCCTCATGGCCTGGCCTAAAGGAACACTCAGGGAACAGAAGCTAAGGGATACTAATAGAGCCCAGGTGCTGCTGTCAGTTTGAGGATCCTCCCCACACTCAGAATACCAGAACACTTCTTCGTGTGTGTGCTGGATGTAGGGAAACAGTCAAAGCATCTTTCAGGGGGCACATTTATTCCATGGTTGTGGGTTGTAGGTTAAAAACCCACATCCCATGGATAGGCTCTCGCTAATATTTGGTTTAGAGCCCAACCCCCACTTTCCCCCACTCTCCAGCCTAGGCATGCCATCAGGGAAGACAAGCTAAGGGATTCCTTTAGAAGCCAGGCGCTGCTGTCATTTGGAGGAGCCTCCCCACAATCAGGATACCTGAGCACGTCTCCGTGTGTGTGCTGGAGGTGGGGAAACAGATTCCACGCATCTTTATGGGGCACAGGTGTTCCAAGGTTGGGGAAGTAGTTTAAAACCCTCCACTACCCACAGAGATGCACTCGCTAATACTTGGCTTAAAGCCCATCCCCCACCATCGCTTACTGCTAGGCCTAGGAAAACACTTAGGGAAGTCAAGCTAAGGGATTCTATTAAAACCCAGGTGCTGCTGTCTGTTGGAGGAACCTCCCCACACTCAGAACCCCAGAACACTTCTTCCTGTGTGTGCTGGACGCGGGGAAACATAGCACATGCATTTTTCAGGGGTCACAGTAATTCCCAAGTTGTGGGTTGTAGTTTAAACATCTCCACTGCCCATGGGGAGGCACACGCTAATACTTAGTTTTAGATCCCAAATCCCACTTTCAACCACACACTGGCCTAGGCAAACCATCAGGGAAGACAAGCAAAGGGATTCTATTAAAACCAAGACGCTGATGTCAGTTGGAGGAACTACCCCACCCTCAGGATACTGGAACCCAACCTTGTGTGGTGGGGAGATTTGAAGCCCCACTCCACGCAGATGAATGGGTGCTCAGGTGTTTCCCTTTATGGAGAATTCATCTAAATACTTCCTCAGACCATCGGGGACACTCGCTACTATTTGGCCTCAAAGCCCAACCCCCAGGTTTCTCTCAGAGTCAGTCCTAGGGAAACACTCAGGGATTACAAGCTAAGGGATTCTATTAGATCACAGCCGCTTCTGTCACCTGAAATTGCCAGCCCACACTCAGGATAGCAGAAAACTTCTTCATGTGTGTTCTGGTGGTGGGGATACAGAGCCCATGCTTTTTTCAAGGAGCACAGGTATTCCCATGTTGTGGGATTTTGGTTAAAAACCTCCAAATCCCATGGAGAAGCACTCGCTAATACTTGGATTTAGAGCCCAACCCACCCTTTCTCCAGCACTCCGTATCAGGCAACCAAACAAGGTAGACAAGTTAAGCGATTTTATAAGAACCAAGGCCCTGCTCTCAGTTGGAGGAGGCTGCCCACTCTCAGGATAACTGTGCAAGTGTTCGTGTGTGTGCTGGAGGTGTGGAAACAGACTCCACGGATCTTTATGGGGGCACAGGTGTTCCCAGGTGAGGGAGGTAGTTTAAACACCTCCACAAACCATAGAGAGGTCATCGCAAATACTTGGTTTCGGAGCCCTAACCACACTTTCCTCCGCACTCCCGCCTAGGCTTTCCATCAGGGAAGACAAGCAAAGGGATTCAATTAGAACCCAGGCGCTGCTGTCAGTTGGAGGAACTTCCCTGCACTCAGAATTCCAGAACACATTCTTAGGTGTGGGAGAGATGTGCAGCCCCAGTGCACCCAGATGAATGGAGGAAAAGGTGATCCGTTTAGGGAGAAGTCCTCTAAGTACTTCCTCAGTGGATCAGGGGGCACTCACTGCCACTTGGCCTCCAAGCCCAACCCCCAGCTTTCCCTCATGGCCTGGCCTAAAAGAACACTCAGGGAACAGAAGCTAAGGGATACTAATAGAACCCAGGTGCTGCTGTCAGTTTGAGGAACCTCCCCACACTCAGAATACCAGAACACTTCTTCGCGTGTGTGCTGGATGTAGGGAAACAGTCAAAGCATCTTTCAGGGGGCACATTTATTCCATGGTTGTGGGTTGTAGGTTAAAAACCCACATCCCATGGATAGGCTTTCGCTAATACTTGGTTAAGAGCCCAACCCCCAATTTCCCCCACTCTCCAGCCTAGGCATGCCATCAGGGAAGACAAGCTAAGGGATTCTTTTAGAACCCAGGCGCTGCTGTCATTTGGAGGAGCCTCCCCACAATCAGGATACCTGAGCACGTCTCCGTGTGTGTGCTGGAGGTGGGGAAACAGATTCCAAGCATCTTTATGGGGCACAGGTGTTCCAAGGTTGGGGAAGTAGTTTAAAACCCTCCACTACCCACAGAGATGCACTCGCTAATACTTGGCTTTAGAGCCCATCCCCCACCATCGCTTACTGCTAGGCCTAGGAAAACACTTAGGGAAGTCAAGCTAAGGGATTCTATTAAAACCCAGCTGCTGCTGTCTGTTGGAGGAACCTCCCCACACTCAGAATACCAGAACACTTCTTCACGTGTGTGCTGGATGTAGGGAAACAGTCAAAGCATCTTTCAGGGGGCACATTTATTCCATGGTTGTGGGTTGTAGGTTAAAAACCCACATCCCATGGATAGGCTCTCGCTAATACTTGGTTTAGAGCCAAATCCAAACTTTCCCCTGCACACCGGCCTTTTCAATCCATCATGGAAGACAAGTTAAGGTATTGTATTAGAACCCAGGCGCTGCTGTTAGTGGGAAGAACCTCCCCACACTCAAGACATCTGAACCCAATGCCGTGTGTGTGCTGGAGGAGGGAAACAGAGTCCACGCATCTTTCTGGGGGCACAGGTTTTCCCAGGTTGGGGATGTATTTAAACACTTCCACTGCTCATAGAGTGGCACTCGCTGTTACTTTGGTTTAGTGTCCAACCACACCTTCGCTCACAGCCCGGCCTATGGAAACACTCAGGGTAGTCAAGCCACGTGATTCTATTAGATCCCAGGTGCTGCTGTCAGTTGGAGGAGCCTCCCCACACTCAGGATACCAGAAAAGTTCTTCATGTGTGTCCCGGAGGTGGGGAAAAAAAGTCCACGTTTATTTATTGGATCACAGGTTTTCCCAGGTTGGGGATATAGGTAAACATTTCCACTGCTCATAGAGAGGCACTCGCTATTACTTTGGTTTAGTGCCCAACCCCACCTTAACTCACATCGCGGCCAAAGGAAACAATCAGGGATGTCAATCCAAAAGATTCTATTAGATCCCAGGTGCTGCCATCAGTTTGAGAAGCCTCCCCACATTTAGGATAGCCGAATAGTTCTTCTTGTGTGTGCTGGAGTTGGGGAAACAGATCTACACATCTTGCAAGGGGCACAGGTATTCACAGGTTGTGGATTGCACTTTAAATTCCTCCACATCCCGTGGAGAGGCACTCGATTGTACTTGTTTGTCGAGGCTGAACCCCACATTCCCCCGCACTCTGGCATAGACAAGTCATCAGTGAAGGCAAACTTAGGGATTGTATTAGAACCCAGTCGCTGTTGTCAGTTGGAGAATCTTCCCCACACTCAGGATCCGGAATCCACCCTTTAGTGTGGGGGATGTGTGGAGACCCACCCCACGCAGAAGAATGGGGGCACAGGTGTTCCACGTTAGGGAGAATTCCTCAAAATATTTCCTCAGTCCATTGGAGGCACTCGATGCTACTTGGCCTCCAATCCCAACCCCAAGCTTTCCCTCGCAGTCCGGCGTAGGGAAACACACAGGAAATACAAGCTAAGGGGTTTTATTGGAACCCAGGCACTGCTGTCATTTGGAAGATCTTCCCCACTCTCAGGATACCTGAACACATTTTCGTGTGTGTGCTGGAGGTGGTGAAAGAGTGTCCACGCATCTTCATGAGGGCACAGGTGTTCCCAGGTTTGGATGTAGTTTAAACACCTCCACTGAACATAGAGAGGCACACGCTAATACTTGGCTTTAGAGCCCAACCCCCACCTAGGCTCAGAGCCCGGCCTAGGGAAACACTGAAGGATGTCAAACATAGGGATTATATTAGATCCCAGGTGCTGCTGTCAGTTGGAGGAGTCTCCCCACACTCAGGATACCAGAACACCACATCGTGTGTGTGCTGAAGGTGGGGAAACAGTGTCCTTGCAACTTTCACGGGGCACAGGTATGCCCAAATATTTGGTTGCAGGTTAAACCACCTCAAATCCCGTGGAGAGGCACTCAATAATACTTGGTTTTAGAGCCCAACCCTCACATTCCCCCGCACTCCCGCCTAGGCTAGCCATCAGTGAAGACAAGTTAATGGATTCGAGTAGAACCCAAGCCCTGCTGTCAGTTGTAGGTGCCTCCCCACACTCAGGAAACCTCAACCCGTCTTCGTGTGTGTGCTGGAGTTGGGGAAACAGAGTCGACGCATTTTTTGGGGGGCACAGTTGTTCCAAGTTTGGGGATGTATTTTAAACACCTCCACTGCCCAGAGAGAGGCACTCGCTATTACTAGTCTTTAGTGCCCAACACCCAACTTCGTTCACAGCCTGGCCAATGGAAACACTCAGGGAAAGCAAGCCAAATGATATTATAAGTTCCCAGTTGCTGCTGTCATTTGGAGGTGCCTACCCACACTCAGTATACCAGAACTATTCTTCGTGGGTGTGCTGGAGGTGGGGAAAGAGAGACCACGCATTTATATGGGGGGCAGGTGTTTAAAGGTTAGGGATGTAGTTTTAAAAACCTCCATGCCCATAGAGAGGCACTCGCTAAAACCTAGCTATCGAGACCAAACCCCACATTACATCAAAGCCTGGCCTATGTAAACACTCAGGTAACACAAGCTAAGGGATTCTAATAGATCCTAGGTGCTGCTGTAAATTGGAGTAGCCTCCCCATGCTCAGGATTCCAGAAAACTTCTTCGTGTGTGTGCTGTGGTGGAGAAACAGTGTCCACGCATATTCCAGGGGGCAAAGGTATTCCCTTATTGGGGGTTGTTGTTTAAACACCTCAACTTCCCATGGAGAGGCACTCACTAATACTTGGATTTAGAGCCCAAATCCCACTTTGAACCGCACTCCAGCTTATGCAATCCATCAGGGAAGAGAAGCTTAAGGATTCTACTAGAACACTGGCACTGCTCTCAGTTGGAGGAACTTTCCCACTCTCAGAATTCCGGAAGCCAACCTTGTGTGGCGGGGAGATGTGGAGCCACAACCCAAGTAGATGAATGGGGTCACACTTGTTTCCCATTAGGGAGCAGATTTCTAAATAATTCCATATGCCATCGGGGGGCAGTTGCTGCTACTTGGCCTCCAAGCCAAACTCCCAGATTTCCCTCTCAGCCCGGCATAGGGAAACACTCAAGGAATACAAGCTAAGGGATTCTATTAGAACCCAGGCGCTGCTGTCATTTGGAGGAGCCTCCCCAAAATCAGGATACCTGAGCACGTCTCCGTGTGTGTGCTGGAGGTGGGGAATCAGAGTCCACGCATCTTTATGGGGCACAGGTGTTCCAAGGTTGGGGAAGAAATTTCAAATCCTCCACTGCCCACAAAGATGCACTCGCTTATTCTTGGCTTTAGAGCCCATTCCCCACCATCGCTCACTGCTAGGTCTAGGAAAAAACTTAGGGAACTCAAGCTGAGTTATTCTATTAGAACGCAGGCGCTGCTGTCAGTAGGAGGATCTTCCACACACTCAGGATTCCGGATCCCAGCCTTGTGTGTGGGGGAGTTGTGGATACCCATTCCACACAGATGAATAGGGGCACAGGTGTTCCACATTAGCGTGAAATCCTCTAAGTACTTCCTCATTAAATCGGGGGGCACTCGTTGCTACTTGGACTTCAAACCCAACCCCCACTTTCCCCCACTCTCCAACCTAGGCATGCCATCAGGTAAGACAAGCTAAGGGATTCTATTAGAACCCAGGCGCTGCTGTCAGTTGGAGGAGACTCCCCACACTCAGGATACATGAACAAGTCTTTGTGTGTGTGCTGTTGTTGGAGATACATAGTCCACGCAACTTTATGGTGGCACAGGTGTTCCCAGGGAGGGAATGTACTTTAAAAACCTCCACTGCCCATAGAGAGGCACTCGCTATTACTTGGCTTTAGAGCCCAAACCCCATCTTCGCTCCCATCCCGTCCTTGGAAAACACTCAGGGAAGATAACCTAAGGGATCCTATTAGATCCCAGATGCTGCTGTCAGTGGGAGGTGCCTCCCCACACTCAGGATACTAGAATAATTCTTCATGTGTGTGCTGGAGGTGGGGAAACAGAGTCCACGCATTTTTCAAGGAGCACAGGTATTCCCAGGTTGTGGGATTTTGGTGAATAATTTCCTCTTCCCATGGAGAAGCACTCGCTAATACTTGGATTTACAGCCCAACACCCAATTTCCCCCACACACCGCCCTTGTCAAGCCATCATTGAAGACAAGTAAATGTATTGTATTAAAACCCAGGCGCTGCTGTTAGATGGAGGAACCTCCCAACAAGCAAAACATCTGAGCCAGATATCGTGTGTGTGCTGGAGGAGGGAAAATGAGTCCACACATCTTTATGGGGGCACAGGTATTCCCAGGTTGGGGATATAATTTAACCACCTCCACTGCCAAAAGATAGGAACTCGCTAATACTTGGTTTTAGAGCACAACCCAAACATCGCTCAAAACCCGGCCAAGGAAAATACTCAGGGAAGTCAATCTAATGGATCCAATTAGATCCCAGGTGCTATTGTCAGTTGCAGGAGCCTCCCCACACTCAGGATACCAGAAAACGTCGTGTGTGTGCTGGAGGTGGGGAAACAAAAACACGCATTTTTCAGGGGTCACAGTAATTCCCAAGTTGTGGGTTGTAGTTTAAACATCTCCACTACCCATGGAGAGGCACACGCTGATACTTAGTTTTAGAGCCCAATTCCCACTTTCAACCACACACTGGCCTAGGCAAACCATTAGGGAAGACAAGCAAAGGGATTCTATTAAAACCAAGACGCTGATGTCAGTTGGAGGAAATACCCCACCCTCAGGATACTGGAACCCAACCTTGTGTGGAGGGGAGGATTGAAGCCCCACTCCACGCAGATGAATGGGTGCTCAGGTGTTTCCCTTTATGGAGAATTCATCTAAATACTTCCTCATTCCATCAGGGGGCACTCGCTACTATTTGGCCTCAAAGGCCAACCCCCAGGTTTCTCTCAGAGCCAGTCCTAAGGAAATACTCAGGGATTCCTAGCTAAGGGTTTCTATTAGAACCCAGCCGCTTCTGTCACCTGAAAGTGCCAGCCCACACTCAGGATACCAGAACACTTCTGCATGTGTATTCTGGTGGTGGGGATACAGAGTCCACGCATTTTTCAAGGAGCACAGGTATTCCCATGTTGTGGGTTTTTGCTTAATAACCTCCAAATCCCATGGAGAAGCACTCGCTAATACTTGGATTTAGAGCCCAACCCACACTTTCTCCAGCACTCCGTATCAGGCAACCAAACAGGGTAGACAAGTTAAGCGATTTTATAAGAACCAAGGCCCTGCTCTCAGTTGGAGGAGGCTGCCCACTCTCAGGATAACTGTGCAAGTGTTCGTGTGTGTGCTGGAGGTGTGGAAACAGACTTCACGGATATTTATGGGGGCACAGGTGTTCCCAGGTTAGGGATGTAGTTTAAAAACCTCCACAAACCATAGAGAGGTCATCGCAAATACTTGGTTTCGGAGCCCAAACCACACTTTCCCCCGCACTCCCGCCTAGGCTTTCCATCAGGGAAGACAAGCAAAGCGATTCAATTAGAACACAGGCACTGCTGTAAGTTGGAGGAACTTCCCTGCACTCAGAATTCCAGAACACGTTCTTAGGTGTGGGAGAGATGTGCAGCCACACTCCACCCTGATGAATGGAGGAAAAGGTGTTCCGTTTAGGGAGAAGTCCTCTAAGTATTTCCTCAATGGCTCAGGGGGCATTCACTGCTACTTGGCCTCTAAGCCCAACCCCCAGCTTTCCCTCATGGCCTGGCCTAAAGGAACACTCAGGGAACAGATGCTAAGGGATACTAATAGAACCCAGGTGCTGCTGTCAGTTCGAGGAACCCTCCCAAACTCAGAATTCCAGAACAATACTTCGTGTGAGTGCAGGATGTAGAGAAAAATTCAAAGCATTTTTCAGGTGGCACATTTATTCCATGGTTGTGTGTTGTAGGTTAAAATCCCACATCCCATGGATAGGCTCTCGCTAATACTTGGTTAAGAGCCCAACCCCCTCTTTCCCCCTCTCTCCAGCCTAGGCATGCCATCAGGGAAAACAAGCTAAGGGATTCTATTAGAACCCAGGCGCTGCTGTCATTTGGAGGAGCCTCCCCACAATCAGGATACCTGAGCACGTCTCCGTGTGTGTGCTGGAGGTGGGGAAACAGCTTCCACGCATCTTTACGCGGCACAGGTGTTCCAAGGTTGAGGAAGTAGTTTAAAACCCTCCACTGCACACAGAGATGCACTCGCTAATACTTGGCTTTAGAGCCCATCCCCCACCATCGCTTACTGCTAGGCCTAGGAAAACACTTAGGGAAGTCAAGCTAAGGGATTCTATTAAAAGCCAGGTGATGCTGTCTGTTGGAGGAACCTCCCCACACTCAGAACCCCAGAACACTTCTTCCTGTGTGTGCTGGAGGTGGGGAAACATAGCACACGCATTTTTCATGGGGCACAGTTATTCCACGGTTGTGGGTTGTAGGTCAAACTCCCATATCCCATGGATAGGCTCTCGCTAATACTTCGTTTAGAGCCAAATCCCAACATTCCCCCGCGCACCGGCCTTTTCAATCCATCATGGAAGACAAGTTAAGGTATTGTATTAGAACCCAGGCGCTGCTGTCAGTTTGAGGAACCTCCCCAAACTCAGAATTCCAGAGCAATACTTCGTGTGTGTGCTGGATGTAGGGAAAGAGTCAAAGCATTTTTCAGGGGGCACATTTATTCCATGGTTGTGGGTTGTAGGTTAAAAACCCACATCCCATTGATAGGCTCTCCCTAAAACTTGGTTAGAGCCCAACCACATCTTTCCCCCTCTCTCCAGCCTAGGCATGCCATCAGGGAAGACAAGCTAAGGGATTCTATAAGAACCCAGGCGCTGCTGTCATTTGGAGGAGCCTCCCCACAATCAGGATACCTGAGCACGTCTCCGTGTGTGTGCTGGAGGTGGGGAAACAGATTCCACGCATCTTTATGGGGCACAGGTGTTCCAAGGTGGGGGAAGTTGTTTAAAACCCTCCTCTGCCCACAGAGATGCCCTCGCTAATACTTGGTTTTAGAGCCCATACCCCACCATTGCTTACTGCTAGGCCTAGGAATACACTTAGGGAAGTCAAGCTAAGGAATTCTATTATAAGCCAGGTGCTGCTGTCTGTTGGAGGAACCTCCCCACACTCAGAACCCCAGAACACTTCTTTTTGTGTGTGCTGGAGGTGGGGAAACAGAGCACACGTATTTTTCAGGGGGCACAGTTATTCCATGGTTGTGGGTTTTAGGTCAGACACCCACATCCCATGGATAGGCTCTCGCTAATACTTGGTTTAGAGCCCAACCCCCACTTTCCCCCACTCTCCAGCCTAGGCATGCCATCAGGGAAGACAACCTAAGGGATTCCTTTAGAAGCCAGGCGCTGCTGTCATTTGGAGGAGCCTCCCCACAATCAGGATACCTGAGCACGTCTCCGTGTGTGTGCTGGAGGTGGGGAAACAGATTCCACGCATCTTTATGGGGCACAGGTGTTCCAAGGTTGGGGAAGTAGTTTAAAACCCTCCACTACCCACAGAGATGCACTCGCTAATACTTGGCTTTAGAGCCCATCCCCCACCATCGCTTACTGCTAGGCCTAGGAAAACACTTAGGGAAGTCAAGCTAAGGGATTCTATTAAAACCCAGGTGCTGCTGTCTGTTGGAGGAACCTCCCCACACTCAGAACCCCAGAACACTTCTTCCTGTGTGTGCTGGACGTGGGGAAACATAGCACATGCATTTTTCAGGGGTCACAGTAATTCCCAAGTTGTGGGTTGTAGTTTATACATCTCCACTGCCCATGGGGAGGCACACGCTAATACTTAGTTTTAGATCCCAAATCCCACTTTCAACCACACACTGGCCTAGGCAAACCATCAGGGAAGACAAGCAAAGGGATTCTATTAAAACCAAGATGCTGATGTCAGTTGGAGGAACTACCCCACCCTCAGGATACTGGAACCCAACCTTGTGTGGTGGGGAGATTTGAAGCCCCACTCCACGCAGATGAATGGGTGCTCAGGTGTTTCCCTTTATGGAGAATTCATCTAAATACTTCCTCAGTCCATCGGGGACACTCGCTACTATTTGGCCTCAAAGCCCAACCCCCAGGTTTCTCTCAGAGTCAGTCCTAGGGAAACACTCAGGGATTACAAGCTAAGGGATTCTATTAGAACACAGCCGCTTCTGTCACCTGAAATTGCCAGCCCACACTCAGGATAGTAGAAAACTTCTTCATGTGTGTTCTGGTGGTGGGGATACAGAGTCCATGCTTTTTTCAATGAGCACAGGTATTCCCATGTTGTCGGTTTTTGGTTAATAACCTCCAAATCCCATGGAGAAGCACTCGCTAATACTTGGATTTAGAGCCCAACCCACCCTTTCCCCAGCACTCCGTATCAGGCAACCAAACAGGGTAGACAAGTTAAGAGATTTTATAAGATCCAAGGCCCTGCTCTCAGTTGGAGGAGGCTGCCCACTCTCAGGATAACTGTGCAAGTGTTCGTGTGTGTGCTGGAGGTGTGGAAACAGACTCCACGGATCTTTATGGGGGCACAGGTGTTCCCAGGTTAGGGATGTAGTTTAAACACCTCCACAAACCATAGAGAGGTCATCGCAAATACTTGGTTTCGGAGCCCAAACCACACGGTCCCCCGCACTCCCGCCTAGGCTTTCCATCAGGGAAGACAAGCAAAGGGATTCAATTAGAACCCAGGCGCTGCTGTCAGTTGGAGGAACTTCCCTGCACTCAGAATTCCAGAACACATTCTTAGGTGTGGGAGAGATGTGCAGCCCCACTGCACCCAGATGAATGCAGGAAAAGGTGTTCCCTTTAGGGAGAAGTCCTCTAAGTACTTCCTCAGTGGATCAGGGGGCACTCACTGCTACGTGGCCTCCAAGCCCAACCCCAGCTTTCCCTCATGGCCTGGCCTAAAGGAACACTCAGGGAACAGAAGCTAAGGGATACTAATAGAGCCCAGGTGCTGCTGTCAGTTTGAGGATCCTCCCCACACTCAGAATACCAGAACACTTCTTCGTGTGTGTGCTGGATGTAGGGAAACAGTCAAAGCATCTTTCAGGGGGCACATTTATTCCATGGTTGTGGGTTGTAGGTTAAAAACCCACATCCCATGGATAGGCTCTCGCTAATATTTGGTTTAGAGCCCAACCCCCACTTTCCCCCACTCTCCAGCCTAGGCATGCCATCAGGGAAGACAAGCTAAGGGATTCCTTTAGAAGCCAGGCGCTGCTGTCATTTGGAGGAGCCTCCCCACAATCAGGATACCTGAGCACGTCTCCGTGTGTGTGCTGGAGGTGGGGAAACAGATTCCACGCATCTTTATGGGGCACAGGTGTTCCAAGGTTGGGGAAGTAGTTTAAAACCCTCCACTACCCACAGAGATGCACTCGCTAATACTTGGCTTAAAGCCCATCCCCCACCATCGCTTACTGCTAGGCCTAGGAAAACACTTAGGGAAGTCAAGCTAAGGGATTCTATTAAAACCCAGGTGCTGCTGTCTGTTGGAGGAACCTCCCCACACTCAGAACCCCAGAACACTTCTTCCTGTGTGTGCTGGACGCGGGGAAACATAGCACATGCATTTTTCAGGGGTCACAGTAATTCCCAAGTTGTGGGTTGTAATTTAAACATCTCCACTGCCCATGGGGAGGCACACGCTAATACTTAGTTTTAGATCCCAAATCCCACTTTCAACCACACACTGGCCTAGGCAAACCATCAGGGAAGACAAGCAAAGGGATTCTATTAAAACCAAGACGCTGATGTCAGTTGGAGGAACTACCCCACCCTCAGGATACTGGAACCCAACCTTGTGTGGTGGGGAGATTTGAAGCCCCACTCCACGCAGATGAATGGGTGCTCAGGTGTTTCCCTTTATGGAGAATTCATCTAAATACTTCCTCAGACCATCGGGGACACTCGCTACTATTTGGCCTCAAAGCCCAACCCCCAGGTTTCTCTCAGAGTCAGTCCTAGGGAAACACTCAGGGATTACAAGCTAAGGGATTCTATTAGAACACAGCCGCTTCTGTCACCTGAAATTGCCAGCCCACACTCAGGATAGCAGAAAACTTCTTCATGTGTGTTCTGGTGGTGGGGATACAGAGCCCATGCTTTTTTCAAGGAGCACAGGTATTCCCATGTTGTGGGATTTTGGTTAAAAACCTCCAAATCCCATGGAGAAGCACTCGCTAATACTTGGATTTAGAGCCCAACCCACCCTTTCTCCAGCACTCCGTATCAGGCAACCAAACAAGGTAGACAAGTTAAGCGATTTTATAAGAACCAAGGCCCTGCTCTCAGTTGGAGGAGGCTGCCCACTCTCAGGATAACTGTGCAAGTGTTCGTGTGTGTGCTGGAGGTGTGGAAACAGACTCCACGGATCTTTATGGGGGCACAGGTGTTCCCAGGTGAGGGAGGTAGTTTAAACACCTCCACAAACCATAGAGAGGTCATCGCAAATACTTGGTTTCGGAGCCCTAACCACACTTTCCTCCGCACTCCCGCCTAGGCTTTCCATCAGGGAAGACAAGCAAAGGGATTCAATTAGAACCCAGGCGCTGCTGTCAGTTGGAGGAACTTCCCTGCACTCAGAATTCCAGAACACATTCTTAGGTGTGGGAGAGATGTGCAGCCCCAGTGCACCCAGATGAATGGAGGAAAAGGTGATCCGTTTAGGGAGAAGTCCTCTAAGTACTTCCTCAGTGGATCAGGGGGCACTCACTGCCACTTGGCCTCCAAGCCCAACCCCCAGCTTTCCCTCATGGCCTGGCCTAAAAGAACACTCAGGGAACAGAAGCTAAGGGATACTAATAGAACCCATGTGCTGCTGTCAGTTTGAGGAACCTCCCCACACTCAGAATACCAGAACACTTCTTCGTGTGTGTGCTGGATGTAGGGAAACAGTCAAAGCATCTTTCAGGGGGCACATTTATTCCATGGTTGTGGGTTGTAGGTTAAAAACCCACATCCCATGGATAGGCTTTCGCTAATACTTGGTTAAGAGCCCAACCCCCAATTTCCCCCACTCTCCAGCCTAGGCATGCCATCAGGGAAGACAAGCTAAGGGATTCTTTTAGAACCCAGGCGCTGCTGTCATTTGGAGGAGCCTCCCCACAATCAGGATACCTGAGCACGTCTCCGTGTGTGTGCTGGAGGTGGGGAAACAGATTCCAAGCATCTTTATGGGGCACAGGTGTTCCAAGGTTGGGGAAGTAGTTTAAAACCCTCCACTACCCACAGAGATGCACTCGCTAATACTTGGCTTTAGAGCCCATCCCCCACCATCGCTTACTGCTAGGCCTAGGAAAACACTTAGGGAAGTCAAGCTAAGGGATTCTATTAAAACCCAGCTGCTGCTGTCTGTTGGAGGAACCTCCCCACACTCAGAATACCAGAACACTTCTTCACGTGTGTGCTGGATGTAGGGAAACAGTCAAAGCATCTTTCAGGGGGCACATTTATTCCATGGTTGTGGGTTGTAGGTTAAAAACCCACATCCCATGGATAGGCTCTCGCTAATACTTGGTTTAGAGCCAAATCCAAACTTTCCCCTGCACACCGGCCTTTTCAATCCATCATGGAAGACAAGTTAAGGTATTGTATTAGAACCCAGGCGCTGCTGTTAGTGGGAAGAACCTCCCCACACTCAAGACATCTGAACCCAATGCCGTGTGTGTGCTGGAGGAGGGAAACAGAGTCCACGCATCTTTCTGGGGGCACAGGTTTTCCCAGGTTGGGGATGTATTTAAACACTTCCACTGCTCATAGAGTGGCACTCGCTGTTACTTTGGTTTAGTGTCCAACCACACCTTCGCTCACAGCCCGGCCTATGGAAACACTCAGGGTAGTCAAGCCACGTGATTCTATTAGATCCCAGGTGCTGCTGTCAGTTGGAGGAGCCTCCCCACACTCAGGATACCAGAAAAGTTCTTCATGTGTGTCCCGGAGGTGGGGAAAAAAAGTCCACGTTTATTTATTGGATCACAGGTTTTCCCAGGTTGGGGATATAGGTAAACATTTCCACTGCTCATAGAGAGGCACTCGCTATTACTTTGGTTTAGTGCCCAACCCCACCTTAACTCACATCGCGGCCAAAGGAAACAATCAGGGATGTCAATCCAAAAGATTCTATTAGATCCCAGGTGCTGCCATCAGTTTGAGAAGCCTCCCCACATTTAGGATAGCCGAATAGTTCTTCTTGTGTGTGCTGGAGTTGGGGAAACAGATCTACACATCTTGCAAGGGGCACAGGTATTCACAGGTTGTGGATTGCACTTTAAATTCCTCCACATCCCGTGGAGAGGCACTCGATTGTACTTGTTTGTCGAGGCTGAACCCCACATTCCCCCGCACTCTGGCATAGACAAGTCATCAGTGAAGGCAAACTTAGGGATTGTATTAGAACCCAGTCGCTGTTGTCAGTTGGAGAATCTTCCCCACACTCAGGATCCGGAATCCACCCTTTAGTGTGGGGGATGTGTGGAGACCCACCCCACGCAGAAGAATGGGGGCACAGGTGTTCCACGTTAGGGAGAATTCCTCAAAATATTTCCTCAGTCCATTGGAGGCACTCGATGCTACTTGGCCTCCAATCCCAACCCCAAGCTTTCCCTCGCAGTCCGGCGTAGGGAAACACACAGGAAATACAAGCTAAGGGGTTTTATTGGAACCCAGGCACTGCTGTCATTTGGAAGATCTTCCCCACTCTCAGGATACCTGAACACATTTTCGTGTGTGTGCTGGAGGTGGTGAAAGAGTGTCCACGCATCTTCATGAGGGCACAGGTGTTCCCAGGTTTGGATGTAGTTTAAACACCTCCACTGAACATAGAGAGGCACACGCTAATACTTGGCTTTAGAGCCCAACCCCCACCTAGGCTCAGAGCCCGGCCTAGGGAAACACTGAAGGATGTCAAACATAGGGATTATATTAGATCCCAGGTGCTGCTGTCAGTTGGAGGAGTCTCCCCACACTCAGGATACCAGAACACCACATCGTGTGTGTGCTGAAGGTGGGGAAACAGTGTCCTTGCAACTTTCACGGGGCACAGGTATGCCCAAATATTTGGTTGCAGGTTAAACCACCTCAAATCCCGTGGAGAGGCACTCAATAATACTTGGTTTTAGAGCCCAACCCTCACATTCCCCCGCACTCCCGCCTAGGCTAGCCATCAGTGAAGACAAGTTAATGGATTCGAGTAGAACCCAAGCCCTGCTGTCAGTTGTAGGTGCCTCCCCACACTCAGGAAACCTCAACCCGTCTTCGTGTGTGTGCTGGAGTTGGGGAAACAGAGTCGACGCATTTTTTGGGGGGCACAGTTGTTCCAAGTTTGGGGATGTATTTTAAACACCTCCACTGCCCAGAGAGAGGCACTCGCTATTACTAGTCTTTAGTGCCCAACACCCAACTTCGTTCACAGCCTGGCCAATGGAAACACTCAGGGAAAGCAAGCCAAATGATATTATAAGTTCCCAGTTGCTGCTGTCATTTGGAGGTGCCTACCCACACTCAGTATACCAGAACTATTCTTCGTGGGTGTGCTGGAGGTGGGGAAAGAGAGACCACGCATTTATATGGGGGGCAGGTGTTTAAAGGTTAGGGATGTAGTTTTAAAAACCTCCATGCCCATAGAGAGGCACTCGCTAAAACCTAGCTATCGAGACCAAACCCCACATTACATCAAAGCCTGGCCTATGTAAACACTCAGGTAACACAAGCTAAGGGATTCTAATAGATCCTAGGTGCTGCTGTAAATTGGAGTAGCCTCCCCATGCTCAGGATTCCAGAAAACTTCTTCGTGTGTGTGCTGTGGTGGAGAAACAGTGTCCACGCATATTCCAGGGGGCAAAGGTATTCCCTTATTGGGGGTTGTTGTTTAAACACCTCAACTTCCCATGGAGAGGCACTCACTAATACTTGGATTTAGAGCCCAAATCCCACTTTGAACCGCACTCCAGCTTATGCAATCCATCAGGGAAGAGAAGCTTAAGGATTCTACTAGAACACTGGCACTGCTCTCAGTTGGAGGAACTTTCCCACTCTCAGAATTCCGGAAGCCAACCTTGTGTGGCGGGGAGATGTGGAGCCACAACCCAAGTAGATGAATGGGGTCACACTTGTTTCCCATTAGGGAGCAGATTTCTAAATAATTCCATATGCCATCGGGGGGCAGTTGCTGCTACTTGGCCTCCAAGCCAAACTCCCAGATTTCCCTCTCAGCCCGGCATAGGGAAACACTCAAGGAATACAAGCTAAGGGATTCTATTAGAACCCAGGCGCTGCTGTCATTTGGAGGAGCCTCCCCAAAATCAGGATACCTGAGCACGTCTCCGTGTGTGTGCTGGAGGTGGGGAATCAGAGTCCACGCATCTTTATGGGGCACAGGTGTTCCAAGGTTGGGGAAGAAATTTCAAATCCTCCACTGCCCACAAAGATGCACTCGCTTATTCTTGGCTTTAGAGCCCATTCCCCACCATCGCTCACTGCTAGGTCTAGGAAAAAACTTAGGGAACTCAAGCTGAGTTATTCTATTAGAACGCAGGCGCTGCTGTCAGTAGGAGGATCTTCCACACACTCAGGATTCCGGATCCCAGCCTTGTGTGTGGGGGAGTTGTGGATACCCATTCCACACAGATGAATAGGGGCACAGGTGTTCCACATTAGCGTGAAATCCTCTAAGTACTTCCTCATTAAATCGGGGGGCACTCGTTGCTACTTGGACTTCAAACCCAACCCCCACTTTCCCCCACTCTCCAACCTAGGCATGCCATCAGGTAAGACAAGCTAAGGGATTCTATTAGAACCCAGGCGCTGCTGTCAGTTGGAGGAGACTCCCCACACTCAGGATACATGAACAAGTCTTTGTGTGTGTGCTGTTGTTGGAGATACATAGTCCACGCAACTTTATGGTGGCACAGGTGTTCCCAGGGAGGGAATGTACTTTAAAAACCTCCACTGCCCATAGAGAGGCACTCGCTATTACTTGGCTTTAGAGCCCAAACCCCATCTTCGCTCCCATCCCGTCCTTGGAAAACACTCAGGGAAGATAACCTAAGGGATCCTATTAGATCCCAGATGCTGCTGTCAGTGGGAGGTGCCTCCCCACACTCAGGATACTAGAATAATTCTTCATGTGTGTGCTGGAGGTGGGGAAACAGAGTCCACGCATTTTTCAAGGAGCACAGGTATTCCCAGGTTGTGGGATTTTGGTGAATAATTTCCTCTTCCCATGGAGAAGCACTCGCTAATACTTGGATTTACAGCCCAACACCCAATTTCCCCCACACACCGCCCTTGTCAAGCCATCATTGAAGACAAGTAAATGTATTGTATTAAAACCCAGGCGCTGCTGTTAGATGGAGGAACCTCCCAACAAGCAAAACATCTGAGCCAGATATCGTGTGTGTGCTGGAGGAGGGAAAATGAGTCCACACATCTTTATGGGGGCACAGGTATTCCCAGGTTGGGGATATAATTTAACCACCTCCACTGCCAAAAGATAGGAACTCGCTAATACTTGGTTTTAGAGCACAACCCAAACATCGCTCAAAACCCGGCCAAGGAAAATACTCAGGGAAGTCAATCTAATGGATCCAATTAGATCCCAGGTGCTATTGTCAGTTGCAGGAGCCTCCCCACACTCAGGATACCAGAAAACGTCGTGTGTGTGCTGGAGGTGGGGAAACAAAAACACGCATTTTTCAGGGGTCACAGTAATTCCCAAGTTGTGGGTTGTAGTTTAAACATCTCCACTACCCATGGAGAGGCACACGCTGATACTTAGTTTTAGAGCCCAATTCCCACTTTCAACCACACACTGGCCTAGGCAAACCATTAGGGAAGACAAGCAAAGGGATTCTATTAAAACCAAGACGCTGATGTCAGTTGGAGGAAATACCCCACCCTCAGGATACTGGAACCCAACCTTGTGTGGAGGGGAGGATTGAAGCCCCACTCCACGCAGATGAATGGGTGCTCAGGTGTTTCCCTTTATGGAGAATTCATCTAAATACTTCCTCATTCCATCAGGGGGCACTCGCTACTATTTGGCCTCAAAGGCCAACCCCCAGGTTTCTCTCAGAGCCAGTCCTAAGGAAATACTCAGGGATTCCTAGCTAAGGGTTTCTATTAGAACCCAGCCGCTTCTGTCACCTGAAAGTGCCAGCCCACACTCAGGATACCAGAACACTTCTGCATGTGTATTCTGGTGGTGGGGATACAGAGTCCACGCATTTTTCAAGGAGCACAGGTATTCCCATGTTGTGGGTTTTTGCTTAATAACCTCCAAATCCCATGGAGAAGCACTCGCTAATACTTGGATTTAGAGCCCAACCCACACTTTCTCCAGCACTCCGTATCAGGCAACCAAACAGGGTAGACAAGTTAAGCGATTTTATAAGAACCAAGGCCCTGCTCTCAGTTGGAGGAGGCTGCCCACTCTCAGGATAACTGTGCAAGTGTTCGTGTGTGTGCTGGAGGTGTGGAAACAGACTTCACGGATATTTATGGGGGCACAGGTGTTCCCAGGTTAGGGATGTAGTTTAAAAACCTCCACAAACCATAGAGAGGTCATCGCAAATACTTGGTTTCGGAGCCCAAACCACACTTTCCCCCGCACTCCCGCCTAGGCTTTCCATCAGGGAAGACAAGCAAAGCGATTCAATTAGAACACAGGCACTGCTGTAAGTTGGAGGAACTTCCCTGCACTCAGAATTCCAGAACACGTTCTTAGGTGTGGGAGAGATGTGCAGCCACACTCCACCCTGATGAATGGAGGAAAAGGTGTTCCGTTTAGGGAGAAGTCCTCTAAGTATTTCCTCAATGGCTCAGGGGGCATTCACTGCTACTTGGCCTCTAAGCCCAACCCCCAGCTTTCCCTCATGGCCTGGCCTAAAGGAACACTCAGGGAACAGATGCTAAGGGATACTAATAGAACCCAGGTGCTGCTGTCAGTTTGAGGAACCCTCCCAAACTCAGAATTCCAGAACAATACTTCGTGTGAGTGCAGGATGTAGAGAAAAATTCAAAGCATTTTTCAGGTGGCACATTTATTCCATGGTTGTGGGTTGTAGGTTAAAATCCCACATCCCATGGATAGGCTCTCGCTAATACTTGGTTAAGAGCCCAACCCCCTCTTTCCCCCTCTCTCCAGCCTAGGCATGCCATCAGGGAAAACAAGCTAAGGGATTCTATTAGAACCCAGGCGCTGCTGTCATTTGGAGGAGCCTCCCCACAATCAGGATACCTGAGCACGTCTCCGTGTGTGTGCTGGAGGTGGGGAAACAGCTTCCACGCATCTTTACGCGGCACAGGTGTTCCAAGGTTGAGGAAGTAGTTTAAAACCCTCCACTGCACACAGAGATGCACTCGCTAATACTTGGCTTTAGAGCCCATCCCCCACCATCGCTTACTGCTAGGCCTAGGAAAACACTTAGGGAAGTCAAGCTAAGGGATTCTATTAAAAGCCAGGTGATGCTGTCTGTTGGAGGAACCTCCCCACACTCAGAACCCCAGAACACTTCTTCCTGTGTGTGCTGGAGGTGGGGAAACATAGCACACGCATTTTTCATGGGGCACAGTTATTCCACGGTTGTGGGTTGTAGGTCAAACTCCCATATCCCATGGATAGGCTCTCGCTAATACTTCGTTTAGAGCCAAATCCCAACATTCCCCCGCGCACCGGCCTTTTCAATCCATCATGGAAGACAAGTTAAGGTATTGTATTAGAACCCAGGCGCTGCTGTCAGTTTGAGGAACCTCCCCAAACTCAGAATTCCAGAGCAATACTTCGTGTGTGTGCTGGATGTAGGGAAAGAGTCAAAGCATTTTTCAGGGGGCACATTTATTCCATGGTTGTGGGTTGTAGGTTAAAAACCCACATCCCATTGATAGGCTCTCCCTAAAACTTGGTTAGAGCCCAACCACATCTTTCCCCCTCTCTCCAGCCTAGGCATGCCATCAGGGAAGACAAGCTAAGGGATTCCTTTAGAAGCCAGGCGCTGCTGTCATTTGGAGGAGCCTCCCCACAATCAGGATACCTGAGCACGTCTCCGTGTGTGTGCTGTAGGTGGGGAAACAGATTCCACGCATCTTTATGGGGCACAGGTGTTCCAAGGTGGGGGAAGTTGTTTAAAACCCTCCTCTGCCCACAGAGATGCCCTCGCTAATACTTGGTTTTAGAGCCCATACCCCACCATTGCTTACTGCTAGGCCTAGGAATACACTTAGGGAAGTCAAGCTAAGGAATTCTATTATAAGCCAGGTGCTGCTGTCTGTTGGAGGAACCTCCCCACACTCAGAACCCCAGAACACTTCTTTTTGTGTGTGCTGGAGGTGGGGAAACAGAGCACACGTATTTTTCAGGGGGCACAGTTATTCCATGGTTGTGGGTTTTAGGTCAGACACCCACATCCCATGGATAGGCTCTCGCTAATACTTGGTTTAGAGCCCAACCCCCTCTTTCCCACTCCCTCCACCGTAGGCATTCCATCAGGGAAGACAAGCTAAGGGATTCTATTAGAACCCAGGCGCTGCTGTCATTTGGAGTAGCGTCCCCACAATCAGGATACCTGAGCACGTCTCCGTGTGTGTGCTGGAGGTGGGGAAACAGATTCCACGCATCTTTATTGGCACAGGTGTTCCAAGGTTGGGGAAGTAGTTTAAAACCCTCCACTGCCCACAGAGATGCACTCGCTAATACTTGGCTTTAGAGCCCATCCCCCACCATCGCTTACTGCTAGGCCTAGGAAAACACTTAGGGAAGTCAAGCTAAGGGATTCTATTATAAGCCAGGTGCTGCTGTCTGTTGGAGGAACCTCCCCACACTCAGAACTCCAGAACACTTCTTCCTGTGTGTGCTGGTGGTGGGGAAACATAGCACACGCATTTTTCAGGGGGCACAGTTATTCCATGGTTGTGGGTTGTAGGTCAGACACCCACATCCCATGGATAGGCTCTCGCTAATACTTGGTTTAGAGCCAATTCCCAAATTTCCCCTTCACACCGGCCTTTTCAATCCATCATGGAAGACAAGTTAAGGTATTGTATTAGAACCCAGGCGCTGCTGTTAGAGGGAAGAACCTCCCCACACTCAAGACATCTGAACCAAATGCCGTGTGTATGCTGGAGGAGGGAAACAGAGTCCACGCATCTTTCTGGGGGCACAAGTGGTCCCAGGTTGGGGATGTAGTTAAACACTTCCACTGCTCATAGAGAGGCACTCGCTAATACTTTGGTTTAGTGTCCAACCACACCTTCGCTCACAGCCCGGCCTATGGAAACACTCAGGGAAGTCAAGCCAAGTGGTTCTATGAGATCCCAGGTGCTGCTGTCAGTTGGAGGAGCCTCCCCACACTCAGGATACCAGAAAAGTTCTACATGTGTGTCCTGGAGGTGGGGAAAAATTGTCCACGTTTATTTATTGGATCACAGGTGTTCCCAGGTTGGGGATGTAGGTAAACACTTCCACTGCTCATAGAGAGGCACTCGCTATTACTTTGGTTTAGTGCCCAACCCCACCTTAACTCACATCGCGGCCAAAGGAAACAATCAGGGATGTCAATCCAAAAGATTCTATTAGATCCCAGGTGCTGCCATCAGTTTGAGAAGCCTCCCCACATTTAGGATAGCCGAATAGTTCTTCTTGTGTGTGCTGGAGTTGGGGAAACAGATCTACACATCTTGCAAGGGGCACAGGTATTCACAGGTTGTGGATTGCACTTTAAATTCCTCCACATCCCGTGGAGAGGCACTCGATTGTACTTGTTTGTCGAGGCTGAACCCCACATTCCCCCGCACTCTGGCATAGACAAGTCATCAGTGAAGGCAAACTTAGGGATTGTATTAGAACCCAGTCGCTGTTGTCAGTTGGAGAATCTTCCCCACACTCAGGATCCGGAATCCACCCTTTAGTGTGGGGGATGTGTGGAGACCCACCCCACGCAGAAGAATGGGGGCACAGGTGTTCCACGTTAGGGAGAATTCCTCAAAATATTTCCTCAGTCCATTGGAGGCACTCGATGCTACTTGGCCTCCAATCCCAACCCCAAGCTTTCCCTCGCAGTCCGGCGTAGGGAAACACACAGGAAATACAAGCTAAGGGGTTTTATTGGAACCCAGGCACTGCTGTCATTTGGAAGATCTTCCCCACTCTCAGGATACCTGAACACATTTTCGTGTGTGTGCTGGAGGTGGTGAAAGAGTGTCCACGCATCTTCATGAGGGCACAGGTGTTCCCAGGTTTGGATGTAGTTTAAACACCTCCACTGAACATAGAGAGGCACACGCTAATACTTGGCTTTAGAGCCCAACCCCCACCTAGGCTCAGAGCCCGGCCTAGGGAAACACTGAAGGATGTCAAACATAGGGATTATATTAGATCCCAGGTGCTGCTGTCAGTTGGAGGAGTCTCCCCACACTCAGGATACCAGAACACCACATCGTGTGTGTGCTGAAGGTGGGGAAACAGTGTCCTTGCAACTTTCACGGGGCACAGGTATGCCCAAATATTTGGTTGCAGGTTAAACCACCTCAAATCCCGTGGAGAGGCACTCAATAATACTTGGTTTTAGAGCCCAACCCTCACATTCCCCCGCACTCCCGCCTAGGCTAGCCATCAGTGAAGACAAGTTAATGGATTCGAGTAGAACCCAAGCCCTGCTGTCAGTTGTAGGTGCCTCCCCACACTCAGGAAACCTCAACCCGTCTTCGTGTGTGTGCTGGAGTTGGGGAAACAGAGTCGACGCATTTTTTGGGGGGCACAGTTGTTCCAAGTTTGGGGATGTATTTTAAACACCTCCACTGCCCAGAGAGAGGCACTCGCTATTACTAGTCTTTAGTGCCCAACACCCAACTTCGTTCACAGCCTGGCCAATGGAAACACTCAGGGAAAGCAAGCCAAATGATATTATAAGTTCCCAGTTGCTGCTGTCATTTGGAGGTGCCTACCCACACTCAGTATACCAGAACTATTCTTCGTGGGTGTGCTGGAGGTGGGGAAAGAGAGACCACGCATTTATATGGGGGGCAGGTGTTTAAAGGTTAGGGATGTAGTTTTAAAAACCTCCATGCCCATAGAGAGGCACTCGCTAAAACCTAGCTATCGAGACCAAACCCCACATTACATCAAAGCCTGGCCTATGTAAACACTCAGGTAACACAAGCTAAGGGATTCTAATAGATCCTAGGTGCTGCTGTAAATTGGAGTAGCCTCCCCATGCTCAGGATTCCAGAAAACTTCTTCGTGTGTGTGCTGTGGTGGAGAAACAGTGTCCACGCATATTCCAGGGGGCAAAGGTATTCCCTTATTGGGGGTTGTTGTTTAAACACCTCAACTTCCCATGGAGAGGCACTCACTAATACTTGGATTTAGAGCCCAAATCCCACTTTGAACCGCACTCCAGCTTATGCAATCCATCAGGGAAGAGAAGCTTAAGGATTCTACTAGAACACTGGCACTGCTCTCAGTTGGAGGAACTTTCCCACTCTCAGAATTCCGGAAGCCAACCTTGTGTGGCGGGGAGATGTGGAGCCACAACCCAAGTAGATGAATGGGGTCACACTTGTTTCCCATTAGGGAGCAGATTTCTAAATAATTCCATATGCCATCGGGGGGCAGTTGCTGCTACTTGGCCTCCAAGCCAAACTCCCAGATTTCCCTCTCAGCCCGGCATAGGGAAACACTCAAGGAATACAAGCTAAGGGATTCTATTAGAACCCAGGCGCTGCTGTCATTTGGAGGAGCCTCCCCAAAATCAGGATACCTGAGCACGTCTCCGTGTGTGTGCTGGAGGTGGGGAATCAGAGTCCACGCATCTTTATGGGGCACAGGTGTTCCAAGGTTGGGGAAGAAATTTCAAATCCTCCACTGCCCACAAAGATGCACTCGCTTATTCTTGGCTTTAGAGCCCATTCCCCACCATCGCTCACTGCTAGGTCTAGGAAAAAACTTAGGGAACTCAAGCTGAGTTATTCTATTAGAACGCAGGCGCTGCTGTCAGTAGGAGGATCTTCCACACACTCAGGATTCCGGATCCCAGCCTTGTGTGTGGGGGAGTTGTGGATACCCATTCCACACAGATGAATAGGGGCACAGGTGTTCCACATTAGCGTGAAATCCTCTAAGTACTTCCTCATTAAATCGGGGGGCACTCGTTGCTACTTGGACTTCAAACCCAACCCCCACTTTCCCCCACTCTCCAACCTAGGCATGCCATCAGGTAAGACAAGCTAAGGGATTCTATTAGAACCCAGGCGCTGCTGTCAGTTGGAGGAGACTCCCCACACTCAGGATACATGAACAAGTCTTTGTGTGTGTGCTGTTGTTGGAGATACATAGTCCACGCAACTTTATGGTGGCACAGGTGTTCCCAGGGAGGGAATGTACTTTAAAAACCTCCACTGCCCATAGAGAGGCACTCGCTATTACTTGGCTTTAGAGCCCAAACCCCATCTTCGCTCCCATCCCGTCCTTGGAAAACACTCAGGGAAGATAACCTAAGGGATCCTATTAGATCCCAGATGCTGCTGTCAGTGGGAGGTGCCTCCCCACACTCAGGATACTAGAATAATTCTTCATGTGTGTGCTGGAGGTGGGGAAACAGAGTCCACGCATTTTTCAAGGAGCACAGGTATTCCCAGGTTGTGGGATTTTGGTGAATAATTTCCTCTTCCCATGGAGAAGCACTCGCTAATACTTGGATTTACAGCCCAACACCCAATTTCCCCCACACACCGCCCTTGTCAAGCCATCATTGAAGACAAGTAAATGTATTGTATTAAAACCCAGGCGCTGCTGTTAGAAGGAGGAACCTCCCAACAAGCAAAACATCTGAGCCAGATATCGTGTGTGTGCTGGAGGAGGGAAAATGAGTCCACACATCTTTATGGGGGCACAGGTATTCCCAGGTTGGGGATATAATTTAACCACCTCCACTGCCAAAAGATAGGAACTCGCTAATACTTGGTTTTAGAGCACAACCCAAACATCGCTCAAAACCCGGCCAAGGAAAATACTCAGGGAAGTCAATCTAATGGATCCAATTAGATCCCAGGTGCTATTGTCAGTTGCAGGAGCCTCCCCACACTCAGGATACCAGAAAACGTCGTGTGTGTGCTGGAGGTGGGGAAACAAAAACACGCATTTTTCAGGGGTCACAGTAATTCCCAAGTTGTGGGTTGTAGTTTAAACATCTCCACTACCCATGGAGAGGCACACGCTGATACTTAGTTTTAGAGCCCAATTCCCACTTTCAACCACACACTGGCCTAGGCAAACCATTAGGGAAGACAAGCAAAGGGATTCTATTAAAACCAAGACGCTGATGTCAGTTGGAGGAAATACCCCACCCTCAGGATACTGGAACCCAACCTTGTGTGGAGGGGAGGTTTGAAGCCCCACTCCACGCAGATGAATGGGTGCTCAGGTGTTTCCCTTTATGGAGAATTCATCTAAATACTTCCTCATTCCATCAGGGGGCACTCGCTACTATTTGGCCTCAAAGGCCAACCCCCAGGTTTCTCTCAGAGCCAGTCCTAAGGAAATACTCAGGGATTACTAGCTAAGGGTTTCTATTAGAACCCAGCCGCTTCTGTCACCTGAAAGTGCCAGCCCACACTCAGGATACCAGAACACTTCTGCATGTGTATTCTGGTGGTGGGGATACAGAGTCCACGCATTTTTCAAGGAGCACAGGTATTCCCATGTTGTGGGTTTTTGCTTAATAACCTCCAAATCCCATGGAGAAGCACTCGCTAATACTTGGATTTAGAGCCCAACCCACACTTTCTCCAGCACTCCGTATCAGGCAACCAAACAGGGTAGACAAGTTAAGCGATTTTATAAGAACCAAGGCCCTGCTCTCAGTTGGAGGAGGCTGCCCACTCTCAGGATAACTGTGCAAGTGTTCGTGTGTGTGCTGGAGGTGTGGAAACAGACTTCACGGATATTTATGGGGGCACAGGTGTTCCCAGGTTAGGGATGTAGTTTAAAAACCTCCACAAACCATAGAGAGGTCATCGCAAATACTTGGTTTCGGAGCCCAAACCACACTTTCCCCCGCACTCCCGCCTAGGCTTTCCATCAGGGAAGACAAGCAAAGCGATTCAATTAGAACACAGGCACTGCTGTAAGTTGGAGGAACTTCCCTGCACTCAGAATTCCAGAACACGTTCTTAGGTGTGGGAGAGATGTGCAGCCACACTCCACCCTGATGAATGGAGGAAAAGGTGTTCCGTTTAGGGAGAAGTCCTCTAAGTATTTCCTCAATGGCTCAGGGGGCATTCACTGCTACTTGGCCTCTAAGCCCAACCCCCAGCTTTCCCTCATGGCCTGGCCTAAAGGAACACTCAGGGAACAGATGCTAAGGGATACTAATAGAACCCAGGTGCTGCTGTCAGTTTGAGGAACCCTCCCAAACTCAGAATTCCAGAACAATACTTCGTGTGAGTGCAGGATGTAGAGAAAAATTCAAAGCATTTTTCAGGTGGCACATTTATTCCATGGTTGTGGGTTGTAGGTTAAAATCCCACATCCCATGGATAGGCTCTCGCTAATACTTGGTTAAGAGCCCAACCCCCTCTTTCCCCCTCTCTCCAGCCTAGGCATGCCATCAGGGAAAACAAGCTAAGGGATTCTATTAGAACCCAGGCGCTGCTGTCATTTGGAGGAGCCTCCCCACAATCAGGATACCTGAGCACGTCTCCGTGTGTGTGCTGGAGGTGGGGAAACAGCTTCCACGCATCTTTACGCGGCACAGGTGTTCCAAGGTTGAGGAAGTAGTTTAAAACCCTCCACTGCACACAGAGATGCACTCGCTAATACTTGGCTTTAGAGCCCATCCCCCACCATCGCTTACTGCTAGGCCTAGGAAAACACTTAGGGAAGTCAAGCTAAGGGATTCTATTAAAAGCCAGGTGATGCTGTCTGTTGGAGGAACCTCCCCACACTCAGAACCCCAGAACACTTCTTCCTGTGTGTGCTGGAGGTGGGGAAACATAGCACACGCATTTTTCATGGGGCACAGTTATTCCACGGTTGTGGGTTGTAGGTCAAACTCCCATATCCCATGGATAGGCTCTCGCTAATACTTCGTTTAGAGCCAAATCCCAACATTCCCCCGCGCACCGGCCTTTTCAATCCATCATGGAAGACAAGTTAAGGTATTGTATTAGAACCCAGGCGCTGCTGTCAGTTTGAGGAACCTCCCCAAACTCAGAATTCCAGAGCAATACTTCGTGTGTGTGCTGGATGTAGGGAAAGAGTCAAAGCATTTTTCAGGGGGCACATTTATTCCATGGTTGTGGGTTGTAGGTTAAAAACCCACATCCCATTGATAGGCTCTCCCTAAAACTTGGTTAGAGCCCAACCACATCTTTCCCCCTCTCTCCAGCCTAGGCATGCCATCAGGGAAGACAAGCTAAGGGATTCCTTTAGAAGCCAGGCGCTGCTGTCATTTGGAGGAGCCTCCCCACAATCAGGATACCTGAGCACGTCTCCGTGTGTGTGCTGGAGGTGGGGAAACAGATTCCACGCATCTTTATGGGGCACAGGTGTTCCAAGGTGGGGGAAGTTGTTTAAAACCCTCCTCTGCCCACAGAGATGCCCTCGCTAATACTTGGTTTTAGAGCCCATACCCCACCATTGCTTACTGCTAGGCCTAGGAATACACTTAGGGAAGTCAAGCTAAGGAATTCTATTATAAGCCAGGTGCTGCTGTCTGTTGGAGGAACCTCCCCACACTCAGAACCCCAGAACACTTCTTTTTGTGTGTGCTGGAGGTGGGGAAACAGAGCACACGTATTTTTCAGGGGGCACAGTTATTCCATGGTTGTGGGTTTTAGGTCAGACACCCACATCCCATGGATAGGCTCTCGCTAATACTTGGTTTAGAGCCCAACCCCCTCTTTCCCACTCCCTCCACCGTAGGCATTCCATCAGGGAAGACAAGCTAAGGGATTCTATTAGAACCCAGGCGCTGCTGTCATTTGGAGTAGCGTCCCCACAATCAGGATACCTGAGCACGTCTCCGTGTGTGTGCTGGAGGTGGGGAAACAGATTCCACGCATCTTTATTGGCACAGGTGTTCCAAGGTTGGGGAAGTAGTTTAAAACCCTCCACTGCCCACAGAGATGCACTCGCTAATACTTGGCTTTAGAGCCCATCCCCCACCATCGCTTACTGCTAGGCCTAGGAAAACACTTAGGGAAGTCAAGCTAAGGGATTCTATTATAAGCCAGGTGCTGCTGTCTGTTGGAGGAACCTCCCCACACTCAGAACTCCAGAACACTTCTTCCTGTGTGTGCTGGTGGTGGGGAAACATAGCACACGCATTTTTCAGGGGGCACAGTTATTCCATGGTTGTGGGTTGTAGGTCAGACACCCACATCCCATGGATAGGCTCTCGCTAATACTTGGTTTAGAGCCAATTCCCAAATTTCCCCTTCACACCGGCCTTTTCAATCCATCATGGAAGACAAGTTAAGGTATTGTATTAGAACCCAGGCGCTGCTGTTATAGGGAAGAACCTCCCCACACTCAAGACATCTGAACCAAATGCCGTGTGTATGCTGGAGGAGGGAAACAGAGTCCACGCATCTTTCTGGGGGCACAAGTGGTCCCAGGTTGGGGATGTAGTTAAACACTTCCACTGCTCATAGATAGGCACTCGCTAATACTTTGGTTTAGTGTCCAACCACACCTTCGCTCACAGCCCGGCCTATGGAAACACTCAGGGAAGTCAAGCCAAGTGGTTCTATGAGATCCCAGGTGCTGCTGTCAGTTGGAGGAGCCTCCCCACACTCAGGATACCAGAAAAGTTCTACATGTGTGTCCTGGAGGTGGGGAAAAATTGTCCACGTTTATTTATTGGATCACAGGTGTTCCCAGGTTGGGGATGTAGGTAAACACTTCCACTGCTCATAGAGAGGCACTCGCTATTACTTTGGTTTAGTGCCCAACCCCACCTTAACTCACATCGCGGCCAAAGGAAACAATCAGGGATGTCAATTCAAGAGATTCTATTAGATCCCAGGTGCTGCCGTCAGTTTGAGGAGCCTCCCCACACTTAGGATAGCCGAAGAGTACTTCGTGTGTGTGCTGGATTTGGGGAAACAGATCTACACATCTTGCAAGGGGCACAGGTATTCACAGGTTGTGGATTGCAGTTTAAAGACCTCCACATCCCATGGAGAGGCACTCGATTGTACTTGTTTGTCGAGGCTGAACCCCACATTCCCCCGCACTCTGGCATAGACAATTCATCAGGGAAGGCAAACTTAGGGATTGTATTAGAACCCAGTCGCTGTTGTCAGTTGGAGAATCTTCCCCACACTCAGGATCCGGAATCCAGCCTTTAGTGTGGGTGATGTGTTTAGACCCACCCCACGCAGAAGAATCGGGGCACAGGTGTTCCACGTTAGGGGGAATTCCTCAAAATATTTCCTCAGTCCATTGGAGGCACTCGATGCTACTTGGCCTCCAATCCCAACCCGAAGGTTTCCCTCGCAGTCCGGCGTAGGGAAACACACAGGAAATACAAGCTAAGGGGTTTTATTGGAACCCAGGCACTGCTGTCATTTGGAAGATCTTCCCCACTCTCAGGATACCTGAACACATATTCGTGTGTGTGCTGGTGGTGGTGAAAGAGTGTCCACGCATCTTCATGAGGGCACAGGTGTTCCCAGGTTTGGATGTAGTTTAAACACCTCCACTGAACATAGAGCGGCACACGATAATAATTGGCTTTAGAGCCCAACCCCCACCTAGGCTCAGAGCCCGTCTTAGGGAAACACTGAAGGATGCCAAACGTAGGGATTATATTAGATCCCAGGTGCTGCTGTCAGTTGGAGGAGTCTCCCCACACTCAGGATACCAGAACACCACATCGTGTGTGTGCTGTAGGTGGGGAAACAGTGTGCTTGCAACTTTCACGGGGCACAGGTATTCCCAAATATTTGGTTGTAGGTTAAACCACTTCAAATCTCGTGGAGAGGCACTCAATAATAATTGGTTTTAGAGCCCAACCCTCACATTCCCCCGCACTCCCGCCTAGGCTAGCCATCAGTGAAGACAAGTTAATGGATTGTATTAGAACCCAGGCCCTGCTGTCAGTTGTAGGTGCCTCCCCACACTCAGGAAACCTCAACCCGTCTTCGTGTGTGTGCTGGAGGTGGGGAAACAGAGTCGACGCATTTCTTGGGGGGCACAGTTGTTCCAAGTTTTGGGATGTATTTTAAACACCTCCACTGCCCATAGAGGGTTACTCGCTATTACTAGTCTTTAGTGCCCAACACCCAACTTCGCTCACAGCCTGGCCAATGGAAACACTCAGGGAAAGCAAGCCAAATGATATTATAAGTTCCCAGTTGCTGCTGTCATTTGGAGGTGCCTACCCACACTCAGTATACCAGAACTATTCTTCATGGGTGTGCTGGAGGTGGGGAAAGAGAGACCACGCATTTATATGGGGGGCAGGTGTTTAAAGGTTAGGGATGTAGTTTTAAAAACCTCCATGCCCATAGAGAGGCACTCGCTAAAACCTAGCTATAGAGACCAAACCCCACATTATATCAAAGCCTGGCCTATGTAAACACTCAGGTAACACAAGCTAAGGGATTCTAATAGAACCCAGGTGCTGCTGTCATTTGGAGTAGCCTCCCCATGCCCAGGATTCCAGAAAACTTCTTCGTGTGTGTGCTGTTGGTGGAGAAACAGTGTCCACGCATATTCCAGGGGGCAAAGGTATTCCCTTGTTGGGGGTTGTTGGTTAAACTCCTCAAATTCCCATGCAGAGGCACTCACTAATACTTGCATTTAGAGCCCAAATCACACTTTGAACCGCACTCCAGCTTATGCAATCCATCATGGAAAAGAAGCTTAAGGATTCTACTAGAACACTGGCACTACTCTCAGTTGGAGGAACTTTCCAACTCTCAGAATTCCGGAAGCCAACCTTGTGTGGCGGGGAGATGTGGAGCCACAATCCAAGTAGATGAATGGGGTCACACTTGTTTCCCAATAGGGAGAAGTCCTCTAAATAATTCCATATTCCATCGGGGGGCAGTTGCTTCTAATTGGCCTCCAAGCCAAACTCCCAGATTTCCCTCTCAGCCCGGCATAGGGAAACACTCAAGGAATACAAGCTAAGGGATTCTATTAGAACCCAGGCGCTGCTGTCAGTTGGAGGAACTTCCATGCACTCAGAATTCCAGAACACATTGTTAGGTGTGGGAGAGGTGTGCAGCCCCACTCCACCCAGATGAATGGAGGAAAAGTTGTTCCGTTTAGGGAGAAGTCCCCTAAGTACTTCCTCAATGGATCAGGGGGCACTCACTGCTTCTTGGCCTCCAAGCACAACCCCCAGCTTTCCCTCATGGCCTGGCCTAAAGGAACACTCAGGGAACAGAAGCTAAGGGATACTAATAGAATCCAGGTGCTGCTGTCAGTTTGAGGAACTTCCCCACACTCAGAATACCAGAACACTTCTTCGTGTGTGTGCTGGATGTAGGGAAACAGTCAAAGCATCTTTCAGGGGGCACATTTATTCCATGGTTGTGGGTTGTAGGTTAAAAACCCACATCCCATGGATAGGCTCTCGCTAATACTTGGTTTAGAGCCCAACCCCCCCTTTCCCACTCTCTCCAGCCTAGGCATGCCATCAGGGAAGACAAGCTAAGGGATTCTATTAGAACCCAGGCGCTGCTGTCATTTGGAGGAGCCTCCCCACAATCAGGATACCTGAGCACGTCTCCGTGTGTGTGCTGGAGGTGGGGAAACAGATTCCACGCATCTTTATGGGGCACAGGTGTTCCAAGGTTGGGGAAGTAGTTTAAAACCCTCCACTGCCCACAGAAATGCACTCGCTAATACTTGGCTTTAGAGCCCATCCCCCACCATCGCTTACTGCTAGGCCTAGGAAAACACTTAGGGAAGTCAAGCTAAGGGATTCTATTAAAAGCCAGGTGCTGCTGTCTTTTGGAGGAACCTCCCCACACTCAGAACCCCAGAACACTTCTTCCTGTGTGTGCTGGAGGTGGGGAAACATAGCACACGCATTTTTCAGGGGGCACAGTTATTCCATGGTTGTGGGTTTTAGGTCAGACACCCACATCCCATGGATAGGCTCTCGCTAATACTTGGTTTAGAGCCAATTCCCAACTTTCCCCTGCACACCGGCCTTTTCAATCCATCATGGAAGACAAGTTAAGGTATTGTATTAGAACCCAGGCGCTGCTGTTAGTGGGAAGAACCTCCCCACACTCAAGACATCTGAACCCAATGCCGTGTGTGTGCTGGAGGAGGGAAACAGAGTCCACGCATCTTTCTGGGGGCACAAGTTGTCCCAGGTTGGGGATGTAGTTAAACACTTCCACTGCTCATAGAGAGGCACTCGCTAATACTTTGGTTTAGTGTCCAACCACACCTTCGCTCACAGCCCGGCCTATGGAAACACTCAGGGAAGTCAAGCCAAGTGATTCTATGAGATCCCAGGTGCTGCTGTCAGTTGGAGGAGCCTCCCCACACTCAGGATACCAGAAAAGTTCTTCATGTGTGTCCTGGAGGTGGGGAAAAAAAGTCCACGTTTATTTATTGGATCACAGGTGTTCCCAGGTTGGGGATGTAGGTAAACACTTCCACTGCTCATAGAGAGGCACTCGCTATTACTTTGGTTTAGTGCCCAACCCCACCTTAACTCACATCGCGGCCAAAGGAAACAATCAGGGATGTCAATCCAAAAGATTCTATTAGATCCCAGGTGCTGCCATCAGTTTGAGGAGCCTCCCCACACTTAGGATAGCCGAAGAGTACTTCGTGTGTGTGCTGGATGTGGGGAAACAGATCTACACATCTTGCAAGGGGCACAGGTATTCACAGGTTCTGGATTGCACTTTAAATTCCTCCACATCCCGTGGAGAGGCACTCGATTGTACTTGTTTGTCGAGGCTGAGCCCCACATTCCCCCGCACTCTGGCATAGACAAGTCATCAGGGAAGGCAAACTTAGGGATTGTATTAGAACCCAGTCGCTGTTGTCAGATGGAGAATCATCCCCTCACTCAGGATCCGGAATCCAGCCTTTAGTGTGGGGGATGTGTGGAGACCCACCCCACGCAGAAGAATGGGGGCACAGGTGTTCCACGTTAGGGAGAATTCCTCAAAGTATTTCCTCAGTCCTTTGGAGGCACTCGATGCTACTTGGCCTCCAATCCCAACCCCCAGCTTTCCCTCGCAGTCCGGCATAGGGAAACACACAGGAAATACAAGCTAAGGGGTTTTATTGGAACCCAGGCACTGCTGTCATTTGGAAGATCTTCCCCACTCTCAGGATACCTGAACACATTTTCGTGTGTGTGCTGGAGGTGGTGAAAGAGTGTCCACGCATCTTCATGAGGGCACAGGTGTTCCCAGGTTTGGATGTAGTTTAAACACCTCCACTGAACATAGAGCGGCACACGATAATAATTGGCTTTAGAGCCCAACCCCCACCTAGGCTCAGAGCCCGTCTTAGGGAAACACTGAAGGATGCCAAACGTAGGGATTATATTAGATCCCAGGTGCTGCTGTCAGTTGGAGGAGTCTCCCCACACTCAGGATACCAGAACACCACATCGTGTGTGTGCTGTAGGTGGGGAAACAGTGTGCTTGCAACTTTCACGGGGCACAGGTATTCCCAAATATTTGGTTGTAGGTTAAACCACTTCAAATCTCGTGGAGAGGCACTCAATAATAATTGGTTTTAGAGCCCAACCCTCACATTCCCCCGCACTCCCGCCTAGGCTAGCCATCAGTGAAGACAAGTTAATGGATTGTATAAGAACCCAGGCCCTGCTGTAAGTTGTAGGTGCCTCCCCACACTCAGGAAACCTCAACCCGTCTTCGTGTGTGTGCTGAAGGTGGGGAAACAGAGTCGACGCATTTCTTGGGGGGCACAGTTGTTCCAAGTTTGGGGATGTATTTTAAACACCTGCACTGCCCATAGAGAGGCACTCGTTATTACTAGTCTTTAGTGCCCAACACCCAACTTCGCTCACAGCCTGGCCAATGGAAACACTCAGGGAAAGCAAGCCAAATGATATTATAAGTTCCCAGTTGCTGCTGTCATTTGGAGGTGCCTACCCACACTCAGTATACCAGAACTATTCTTCGTGGGTGTGCTGGAGGTGGGGAAAGAGAGACCACGCATTTATATGGGGGGCAGGTGTTTAAAGGTTAGGGATGTAGTTTTAAAAACCTCCATGCCCATAGAGAGGCACTCGCTAAAACCTAGCTATAGAGACCAAACCCCACATTACATCAAAGCCTGGCCTATGTAAACACTCAGGTAACACAAGCTAAGGGATTCTAATAGAACCCAGGTGCTGCTGTCATTTGGAGTAGCCTCCCCATTCTCAGGATTCCAGAAAACTTCTTCGTGTGTGTGCTGTTGGTGGAGAAGCAGTGTCCACGCATATTTCAGGGGGCAAAGGTATTCCCTTGTTGGGGGTTTTTGGTTAAACACCTCAACTTCCCATGGAGAGGCACTCACTAATACTTGGATTTAGAGCCCAAATTCCACTTTGAACCGCACTCCAGCTTATGCAATCCATCAGGGAAGAGAAGCTTAAGGATTCTACTAGAACACTGGCACTGCTCTCAGTTGGAGGAACTTTCCCACTCTCAGAATTCCGGAAGCCAACCTTGTGTGGCGGGGAGATGTGGAGCCGCAATCCAAGTAGATGAATGGGATCACAATTATTTCCCATTAGGGAGAAGTCCTCTAAATATTTCCATATTCCATCGGGGGGCAGTTGCTGCTACTTGGCCTCCAAGCCAAACTCCCAGATTTCCCTCTCAGCCTGGCATAGGGAAACACTCAAGGAATACAAGCTAAGGGATTCTATTAGAACCCAGGCGCTGCTGTCATTTGGAGGAGCCTCCCCACAATCAGTATACCTGAGCACGTCTCCGTGTGTGTGCTGGAGGTGGGGAATCAGAGTCCACGCATCTTTATGGGGGCACAGGTGTTCCAAGGTTGGGGAAGAAGTTTCAAATCCTCCACTGCCCACAAATATGCACTCGCTTATTCTTGGTTTAGAGCGCATTCCCCACCATCGCTCACTGCTAGGTATAGGAAAAAACTTAGGGAACTCAAGCTGAGTTATTCTATTAGAATGCAGGCACTGCTGTCAGTTGGAGGATATTCCACACACTCAGGATTCCGGATCCCAGCCTTGTGTGTGGGGGAGTTGTGGATACACAGTCCACAAAGATGAATGTGGGCACAGGTGTTCCACATTAGCGTGAAATCCTCTAAGTACTTCCTCAGTAAATCAGGGTGCACTCGTTGCTTCATGGACTTCAAACCAAACCCACATTTTCCCCCACTCTCCAGCCTAGGCATGCCATCAGGTAAAACAAGCTAAGGGATTCTATTAGAACCCAGGCGCTGCTGTCAGTTGGAATATACTCCCCACACTCAGGATACCTGAACAAGTCTTTGTGTGTGTGCTGGAATTGGGGAAACATTGTCAACGCATATTTCAAGGAGCACAGGTATTCCCAGGTTGTGGGATTTTGGTTAATAATTTCCTCTTCCCATGGAGAAGCACTCGCTAATACTTGGATTTACAGCCCAATCCCCAAATTCCCCCGCACTCCACCCTTGGCAAGCCATCATTGAAGACAAGTAAATGCATTGTATTAGAACCCAGGCGCTGCTCTCAGTTGGAAAAACTTCCCCACCCTCAGGATATCGGAACCCCGTCTTGTGTGGGGGAATGTGTGGAGCCCCACTCAATGGATATTAATGGGGGCACAGGTGTTCCCAGTTAGGGTGAGGTCCTCTAAGTACTTCCTCATTGCATCGGGGAGCACTCGATGCTACTTGGCCACCAAGCCGAAACCCCAGCTTTCCCTCAAAGCCCGGCCTCGGAAACACTCAGGGAATACAAGCTAAGGGATTCTATTAGAACCCAGGCGCTGCTGTCTGTTGGAGGAGCCTCCCCACTCTCTGGATAACTGAACACGACATATTTTCTTTGCTGGAGGTGTGGAAAATTGTCCAAGCATCTTTATGAGGGCACAGGTGTTCCCAGTTTGGGTATGTAGTTTAAATAGCTCCACTGCCCATAGAGAGGCACTCGCTAACACTTGGACTTAGAGCACAACCCCAACATTCGCTAACCCTGCGGCCTAGGAAAACACACAGGGAAATCAACCTAAGAGATACAGTTAGATCCCTGGTCTTTTTGTCATTTGGAGGAGCCTCAACAAAATCAGGACACCAGAACACTTCTTCGTGTGTTTACAGAAGACAGGGAAACAAATCCCACAAATCTTTAGCGGGATACAGGTATTCCCAGGATGAGGGTTGTAGGTTAAACACCTCCACTTCGCATGGAGAGGCTCTCACTAGTACTTGGATTTAGAGCCCACAATCCACTTTTCCTCGCACTTCGGTCTAGGCAAACCATCAGGGAAGAAAAGCTAAGGGATTCTATTAAAACCCAGGGCCTGCTCTCAGTTGGAGGGGCCTCCAAAAATTATGATACTTGAACACGTCTTCGTGTGTGTGCTGGAGGTGGGGAAACAGAGTCCACGCATCTTTATGTGGGCACAGGTGTTCCCAGGTTGGGGAAATACTTTAAACACCTCCACTGCCAAAAGATAGGAACTCGCTAATACTTGGTTTTAGAGCACAACCGCCAACTTCGCTCACAACCCGGCCAAGGAAAATACTCAGGGAAGTCAATCTAATGGATCCAATTAGATCCCAGGTGCTACTGTCAGTTGCAGGAGCCTCCCCACACTCAGGATACCAGAAAACTTCGTGTGTGTGCTGGAGGTGGGGAAACAAAGCACACGCATTTTTCAGGGGGCACAGTAATTCCCAGGTTGTGGGTTGTAGGTTAAACATCTCCACTTCCCATGGAGAGGCACACGCTGATACTTGGATTTAGAGCCAAAATCCCACTTTCAACCATACTCTGGCCTAGGCAAACCATAAGGGAAGACAAGCAAAGAGATTCTATTAAAACCAAGAAGCTGATGTCACTTGGAGTTACTACCCCACCCTCAGGATTCTGGAAGCCAACCTTGTGTGGTGGGGAGGTGTGGAGCCCCACTCCACGCAGATGAATGGGTGCTCAGGTGTTTCCCTTTAGGGAGAATTCCTCTAAGAACTTCCTCAGGACATCGTGGGGTACACGCTGCTACTTGGCCTCCAAGCCCAACCCCCAGCTTTCCCTCATCGCCCGGCCTAAGGAAACACTCAGGGAACACAAGCTCAAGGATTCTAATAGAACCCAGGTGCTGCTGTCATTGGAGTAGCCTCCCCATGCTCAGGATTCCAGAAAACTTCTTCGTGTGTGTGCTGTTGGTGGAGAAACAGAGTCCACGCATATTTCAGGGGGCACAGGTACTCCCTTGTTGGGGGTTGTTGGTTAAACGCCTCCAATTCCCATGGAGAGGCACTCACTAATACTTGGATTTAGAGCCCAAATCCCACTTTGAACCGCACTCCAGCTTATGCAATCCATCAGGGAAGAGAAGCTTAAGGATTCTACTAGAACACTGGCACTGTTGTCAGTTGGAGGAACTTTCCCACACTCAGGATTCCGGAAGCCAGGCTTGTGGGAGGAGGGGTTTTGTTTATACCCACCCCACGTAGTTTGATGTGGGCACAGGTGTTCCCCTTTAGGGAGAATTCATCTAAATACTTCCTCAGTCCATCGGGGGGCACTCGCTACTATTTGGCCTCAAAGCCCAATCCCCAGCTTTCCCTCAGAGCCAGGCCTCGGGAAACACTCAGGGACTACAAGCTAAGGGATTCTATTAGAACCCAGGCGCTGCTGTCACATGAAAGTGCCGGCCCACACTCAGGATACCTGAGCACGTCTTCGTGTGTGTGTTGGAAGTGGGGAAACAGAGTCCATGCATCTTTATGGGGGCACAGTTTTTCCCAGGTAGATGATGTAGTTTAAACACCTTCACTGCCCATAGAGAGGCACTGGCTATTACTTGGATTTAGAGACCAACCCCCACCTTCGATCAAAGCCCGGCCTAGGAGAACACTCAAGGAAGTCAAGCTAAGGAATTCTATTAAATCCCTGGTGCTGCTGTTAGTTGGAGGAGCCTCCCCACACTCAGGAAAGCAGAACACTTCTTCGCACGTGTGCTGGAGGTGTGGAAACAGAGTCCACGCATTTTCCTTGGGGCACAGATATTCCTAGGTTAGAGGATGTAGGTTAAACACCTCCACATCCCATGGATAGGCACTCGCTAATTCTTCGCTTTAGAGCCCAGCCTCCAATTTCCCCTGCACTCCTGGCAGGGCAAGCCATCAGGGAAGACAAGCTAAGGGATTGTATTGAACCCAGGTGCTGCTGTCACTTGGAGGAACTTCCCAACACTCAGGACTCCGGAGACAGTCTTGTGTGTGGGGGAGGTGTGCAGCTCCAATCCACGCAGACGAATGGTGACACAGGTGTTCCCCGGTAGGGGTGTTCCCTAAATACTATCTCAGTCAAACTGTTGGCACAAGCTGCTACTTGGCCTCCAAACCCAAACCCCAGATTTCGCTCGCAGCCCGGCCTAGGGAAACACTCAGGGAATACAAGCTGAGTTATTCTATTAGAACGAAGGCGCTGCTGTCAGTTGGAGGAACATCCACACACTCAGGATTGCGGAGTCCAGCCTTGTGTGTGGGGGAGTTGTGGAGACCCAGTCCACGCAGATGAATGGGGGCACAAGTGTTCCACTTTAGGAGTAAATCCTCTAAGATCTTCCTCAGTAAATCGGGGGCACTCGTTGCTACTTGGACTTCAAGCCCAACCCCCACTTTCCCCCACTCTCCAGCCTAGGCATGCCATCACGGAAGACAAGCTAAGGGATTCTATTAGAACCCAGGCGCTGCTGTCAGTTGGAGAAGTCTCCCCACACTCAGGATACCTGAACAATTCTTTGTGTGTGTGATGGTGTTGGGGATACATAGTCCATGCAAGTTTATGGGGGCACAGGTGTTCCCAAGGAGGGAATGTACTTTACAAACCTCCACTGCCCATAGAGAGTCACTGGCTATTACTTGGCTTTAGAGCCCAACCACCACCTTCGCTCCCAGCCTGTCCTTGGAAAACACTCAGGGAAGTCAACCTAAGGGATCCTATTAGATCCCAGATGCTGCTGTCAGTGGGAGGTGCCTCCCCACACTCAGGATACCAGAACACTTCTTCATGTGTGTGCTGGAAGTGGGGAAACAGAGTCCACGCATCTTTAAAGGAGCACAGGTATTCCCAGGTTGTGGGTTTTTGGTTAATAACCTCCACTTCCCATGGAGAAGCACTCGCTAATACTTGGTTTTAGAGCCCAACCCCAACCTCCTCCCGCACACCGTATCAGGCAACCAAACAGGGAAGACAAGGTAAGCGATTTTATTAGAACCCAGGCCCTGCTGTCAGTTGGAGGAGGCTGATCACTGTCAGGATAACTGTGCAACTGTTCGTGTGTGTGCTGGAGGTCTGGAAACAGACTCCACGGATCTTTATGGGGACACAGGTGTTCCCAGGTTAGGGATGTAGTTTAAACACCTCCACTAAACATAGGGAGGTACTCGCAAATAGTTGGTTTTGGAGCCCAAATCACACTTTCCCCCGCACTCCCGCCTAGGCATACCATCAGGGAGGACAAGCAAAGGGATTCAGTTAGAACCCAGGCGCTGCTGTCATTTGGAGGAACTTCCCTGCACTCAGGATTCCGGATCCCATTCTTGTGTGTGGGGGGGAGTTGTGCAGCCCCACTCCACCCAGATGAATGGGTACAAAGTTGTTCCCTTTAGGGAGAAGTCCTCTAAGTACTTCCTCAATCCATCAGGGGGGATTCAATGCTACTTTACCTCGAAGCCCAACCTCCAGCTTTCCCTCACATCCCGGATCAGGGAAACACTCATATTACAAGCTAAAGGATTCTATTATAACCCAGGCGCTGCTGTCAGTTGGAGGAGGCTGCCAACTCTCAGGATAACTGTGCAAGTGTTAATGTGTTTGCTGGAGGTATTGAAACAGACTCCACGGATCTTTATGGGGGCACAGGTGTTCCCAGGTTAGGGATGTATTTAAAACACCTCCACTAACCACAGAGAGGTACTCGCAAATACTTGGTTTTGAAGCCCAAACCACATGTTCCCCTGCACTCCCGCCTAGGAATACCATCAGGGAAGACAAGCAAAGGGATTCTATTAGATCCCAGGCTCTGATGTCAGTTGCAGGATCTTCCCTGCACTCAGGATTCCAGAACACATTCTTCTGTGTGTGGGAGTTGTACAGCCCCACTCCACCCAGATGAATGGCGGCAAATGTGTTCCCTTATGGGAGAAATCCTCTAAGTACTTCCTCAATTGATCAGTTGGCACCCACTGCTACTTGGACTCGAAGCACAACCCCACGAATTCTGTCACATCCCGGACCACGGAAACACTCTTATTGCAAACTAAGGGATTCTATTAGAACCCAGGCGCTGCTGTCATTTGGAGGAGCCTCCCCACAATTAGGATGCCTGAACACGTCTCCGTGTGTGTGCTGGAGGTGGGGAAACATATTCCACAAATCTTTATGGTGGCACAGGTGCACCAAGATTGGAGAAGCAGTTTGAAACACTCCACTGCCCACAGAGATGCACGCGCTAATGCTTGTCAAACCCTAACCCGAACCCGAACCCTAACCTGAACACTAACCCTAACCCTAAACCTAACCAAAAACCGAACCCGAACCCTGACCGTAACCCTAACCCGAAGCCTAAACCGTAACCTAAACACTAACCCTAACCCTATCCCGAACCTGAACACTAACCATAACGCTAACCCTAAAACTAAACCATAACCCTAACACTTAAACTAACCCAAAAACTATCACAAACTCCTAAACCTAACCGTAAACCTAACACTAATTCTAACACTAAACCCTAACCCAAACCCTAATCCTAACCCTAAAGTTAAACACTAAGCCTAACCCCAACCCTAACTCTAACCCTAACTCAAATTCCGATTTGGAGTCAATGGATTCCTAGTCTGTGATATAGACTTGCAAGTTTTCCAACAGGATGAATGAATGCCATATTCTACCCTACGTCAAAGAGAAATGGCATAAGACTATAACAAAATGTAGCTCTGTAAAAGTGTACTAAGAGCAAAAGAGACAGAATGTAAAGTGCACATTAGGGTTGGTTTCATTTCTAGGAATTTCAGCCCCCATGAAACCAATGGATCCATGTCCTGAGAGTGCGGGTGTTTCAGCAGAAATCAGGCGACGCATATGTATTCCGGGTGTACGGATATTATAGGAACATAAGTCTCCTTTAGTGGGTCTCTGTGTACTGTGAACTGTTAGAAAGTTGAAAGACGTGTGAAACCATCAACTGAAAATGGACACACTTCCCTCCGTTGGTACTGTGCATACAGATCTGAAGAAAAGGAAAGAGGGAAGAACAAAGGCACATGGGACACTAGTGTGTAGAATCACATTTAGCTAAGGAACCTCTCGTCGGATGCAGCCCCTCCCCCAACACTGACAAGATGCGGCAGCCATTGGGGATGGCAGTTACCGGTTGGATTCCAGGTGGAATGTTGGTGTGTAACGCGAGGCTTGTTGTGGCCGGTGGATGCTAGGTAACCGGGCACAGTTCAGTGGGTGGATCAGTGTGATGGAGGGGCTGCCGCCCTCTGTGGAGCTTGGCTTAGGTGTTTGGTCCGGGAAGCTGTGTAAGTTCGAGATACTGCTGCTGCCCAAAGACCTGAGTTCACGGGTCAGTTTCCAGAAGCTGAAAGGGCAGACAGTGAAAGATCTGCCTGTCATCAGCTTACTGGTGAGACTCCGAGGTAATTTCAGACTTGCCCAGTCCTGTTGAAGTCGACTTTATGGGAGACACGAAGAGAAGCTGGCCGAAAAGCTGGCTGCACGGATTGAGGAGAGATGCGAACACATGGATGAGAGATGTTCTGCTACAAAGGAGAATACTGGCCTGGAGACAGCTGTAGAGTATACCAGGCTCAAAAGACATTCATGAGACGTATTGAACCTCGCTGATACTGGCAGAAACATACGGAGTGCCAACGTGGACTTGAGGAAGTTCCTCAATTCCCTGCTCCAAGAACGGGTCCAAGATCCCTGACGTCTAAAAGAGAAGAGATGGCAGAGGTGATCAAAATGCTCATGTTCTTGGAAGAGTTCTTGAGAATCCACACGTCCCAAGGGGCATTTCCAAGCCATTCAGACCAAAGTGCACCAAGCCCAGGTAAGCCTTTTCCCTGGTATGCGCCAAGCTATCAAGTAAAGCTCTTCCCTCACCTCCACTCAGGCATCCATTTTGAAGGATCAGTGCCTGAGCTGCAATGAAGCCAGTACGAGAAGGGCATGCCCCTCCTCGAATCAGAGTTCCCCCAGCTTCACACTCTGTGAACAACAGTGAACTCTTTAAAGTTCAAATAGTCTCGACTGAAATAGATAGGAATTGAATACTTAGCTCACACAAAGAAACGATTGACTTCCGCTAGATTCAGCAAATGCTGGGTTTGTGTCTTCTCTGGGGTGAAGGGAGTGTGGTAAGTGAGGGGAATCTTTGACTGAACTTGAATATGTATCAGGCCTCAGTCTTTCAAGACAGTATAGGTAAATACTATAAGTCAGATAGTGAACTGAACTGTAAAAGTCGCCAATGACATTAAAGACACAGCTTATGTGGACCGTCTTTCACTTGAGTCAAGCCCCCGGGGGCACTATATCATGGGGGTGCAGACTCGGCTGCGTTAAATTGCTTTACCCAACATGATCGGATGATTAAGCGTTCTCATCACTGATAGAAGAACACCTGGTTCTCAATAGCCTAGCATAGTTGCAGCACGGTTCTCAAAGCTATAATGCCTCTAGGTGCTTTTGGATTCAAGCCTAAATGTATATATTTGGTTTGTTTTCTCTTGTATTTTCCTAGAGAGGGATGTTACCCCTTGAAATGCCAACATTGGCCAGTAGGTGTCATTGGGAGTAAAGGGCACCACATGCACAAGTGAATCCAAGGTTGGGGGTTATTTCATGTTTCCAATAGGTATTTCATGATTCCTGTTGGTTTCGGAGGCTTCAACAGGAAAGAGTTGACATGACCCCTTTTACAGTTTGGACTGCTACTTTGCATTCTATCTGTCTATGTTTTCCTTAGAGCTGACAAAATGTTACCGAAATTGACAAGTCTGGCTTCTAGGTCGATTTAGTATGTTTCAAAAACTAACTTCATTTTCGTATAGCTCCCAAAACATGGAAATCAATTCTATTAAACTTTTTAAAGACTGCAAATGAGATGTGAACACAATGTCAAAACTGGAGTCTTTGGACAATCCCTCCCACCACGGCTGTATAGAAACCAAGAGGTAAACAAAAATCACATATCTGGGAAGTGTATCTGGAAAGTGTTGATTCATCGATGCCCAGTTGGCAGAGAAGCAGTGCAAACTGCGCTCACTCGCTCCCATGTACACAGCAATGGAAACATCCACTCACCCAGCCCTTGGCATAGGACACTTGCCGAAGAGAGGTCTGTTACTTCCAAAGACAGGATGAGGCCTCAGAACACCTGGAAGCAGGAGAAGGCAAAGCAGGGAATGGAAACCAGTGCAGGGTCTGACCCCTGGTGATGGAGCAGCAAAGTTGAAACTCTGTTGAACTTGGACGCACACTCTCAAGCAGACAGGAGACATGGGATTGAAGGTGATGCGCTGAGTGTTAGAAGAGTGCACAGCAGATGCTTGGCTGACAGAACTCAAAGAAACCAGCGCAAAATATCCCCACACTTGATTCTGAGACCAAGATCTGAGCTTCCAAATTTGAGGTAGCAGAGTCAGCGGTCAGGGAGGGATAGGGCTACGGATGATGGCACACGCTGTGTCTCAGGGACCTGGAGTGCGTTGTGGGATGTGGTGGGTCCTATCAAGAGAGCAAACCGACCTGTGACCCCAATGAGAAAGCAACCACACTGGCGCGCGAGGTTGAGATTATCGATATGTCCCATGGCCACACCCAGTGCATCTGCAAGACCAGGGAACAATTTGGCATTTTGCAAATAGAGCACGTGTGGGGCTGAATCAGAGATATCGTGCATTTGGTCTGAAGGATCCAGGGGGCCTTGGTTTTGATATCAGAATGAAAAGCCTTAGGATCTGCTACATTCATAACCTGGGCTGGGATTATGGTTTGGTTTGAGGCACAGGATGCACAACAGCTCTGTGGTTGTCTTCGTGCACCTGTGCCACAAGAATGAGAGGACAAGGAAGAGTGGTCCAAGTCCACAGCATGAGAAGTTGAAGCATTTCCTTCAGCATTATCTCCAGAATGAAGCTGCTACATTTTGGATGGCACGGTATGGCACCGAGGACACCAAGGTCGGTCTGCGGGATCATTCCAGCAGGCCCTGATGTGTGACATCCATGGATGTGCTTCCACTGGTGTTTCAGTAGACAGAGAAGCTCTGGGAAGCACTGGTTTCATTGGGACATTCCCGTGGCACTGCAAAGCACAAGCGCACTCTCAGTTTGCTGTTTAGGAAACACTCCAAAGTGACATAGAGAAGAATGCAGAGCTGAGAACTTTTTGAAGCTTCATTTCCACAAGAGAAAGTGTCCTGCGCACGTTCAGAATTGTGAGATAAGCGTAATCAAAATGAGGTTATGCTAATCGAAATAGTACGGGTTGTTCATCACAGCAAAGGCAACACCAGCAATTGGAGATATACCAGACAACACACACAGGAACAGGACATGGCATCAGTGTCTAGGAGAAATTGTCCTCACAGTAATCCCATGGAATTGCATAGAGCCAATGGTCTAAACTTTTCACTTAACAAAGCCCTTGAAGTCTACATTAGATGCCTGATATTACTTGACCAGTTGAAATGTAGAAGTACAGTAAAAGAAACAGGAAGTACCATTTTCAGTTCCATAGGGATTGAAGGCCCAAAAGATAAGCTTTCAAACAACTAGACTGCAAAATGCTACCAGGGCTAGTATTGAAAACGGAGATGAGGGAAACACTGAAGCACAACCGTGTCTCAGAATCACAAAATCAGAATACCAGAAATGTGGAAGATAAAGTCTAAAGACGAGCCAAATTATATCAGAAATCTCAATGGATGGGATAATATCAGGGTTAAATTCAGTCCTAAGTTGACTAGATAATGCAGAGGGACACGTGAATGAATGTGAATACAGGGGAACAGAAATCCCTAAGTCAGAAGCAGACATAGATAAGCAAGTTGAATACAATGAAAACATTGCTGTTGAGTCCTGGGTTAAGTAAAGCATGTAAGACTAGGATTCATAAGAGTCCCAGATGGAAAAGCAAGAGGTAAAAAAAAAAAATTCTGAAAAGATATCTGTAGATAAATTTGACTGAACCTTCCTGAAAACCAAGATAGAATCATGTATATGAATTCAGGAAGTACACAGCATCCAACGGAATTGAAATCCCAATAGACTTACCAGCAGCCAGATGATTCTAATCAACAAAGTTCATGAGCATCCATGTGATTTAAAATGCACCTGGAGGAAAAAAAATGAAAAAAATGCACTTTGAGGAAAGCAACATAATCACAAGGGAACCTCCAGAGCGCTTTCAGCTTGTATCTCAGCAGTAATATTTCAGGAAAGGGAGAAGTGCCAGGATTTAGACCATATCCTGAATGGGAAAATGCTGCCATCTAGGGTAGCCTATGCCACATGACCGCCATTTTTAATAACGGCAAAGCTAGAGAATTCCACAGACCGGCACATCTTAAAAGAATTCAGCAGTTCAAAACTTATCCTAAAAGAATGATTGAGAATTCTTCGCTGATTAGAAAAGCAGCAAGATGAAATGGAAAGAAGAAGACTATTATTGGAAATGCAAGAGGAGCATGAGTTGCAGAGAATAAACAAGAAGAAAGCAAGAGGACATCAAAACCCTATATATGGGAGAGTGAAGCAGGAAATCATAGATGATTGTAAGCACTATCTTAAGTGAATCTGCTTATATGACTCTCTTAAGTGAACGGAGTGATGCATGGCCTAATGTGTTTGCAAAACAAACAAGAAACAAACAAACAAACAATCAAACAAACAAACAAGCACCAAAAGGGCACGGTTGGCTGACATAAAACAATGGAACCATGAATATTCTCAAGAAAGTACTCAAGGTGATGTCAAGAATCATTCAGCACTCATCGACCCAATATCACAGCTTGCATGTACTCAACACACTTGTATTCAGAAAACAGATGCGTGCATTAATATTCATAAATATTGATTCATAAGAGCATATCGTGACCTAATTCAAATGCCTATTTGGAATAAAATGGATTTATAGTCCGTGATATAAATTTGCAAGTCTCCCAACAGATTGAATGTATGCCATATTATACCCTACGTAGAGAAGAAATGGCATAAGCCTATAACAAAGACAAGTAGCTCTGCAAAAGTGTTCTAAGGGCAAAAGAGACACACAGTAAATTGCACATTGGGATTGGTTTCATTTGTAGGAATTTCAGCCCCCATGAAATAAATGGATCCATGTCCTGAGAGTGCGGGTGTTTCAGCAGAAATCAGGCGACGCATATGTATTCCGGGTGTACGGATATTATAGGAACATAAGTCTCCTTTAGTGGGTCTCTGTGTACTGTGAACTGTTAGAAAGTTTATAGACGTGTGAAATCATCAACTATAATTGGACACACTTCCCTCCGTTTGTACTGTGCGTACAGATCTGAATAAAAGGAAAGAGGGAAGAGAAAAGCCCATGGGACGCTAGTGGATAGAATCACATTTACCTTTAGAACCTCTTGTCTCATACAGCCCCTCCCCCAACACTGACAAGTTGCAGCCACCTTTGGGGATGGCAGTTGCCGGTTTAATTCCAGGTGGAACGCTCGTTTGTTCCATGAGGTTTGTTGTGGCCTGTGGATCCATGGAAACTGGGCAGAGCCCTGTGGGTGGATCAGTGTGATGGATGGGCTGTCGCCCTCTTTGGAGCTTGGCTTAGGTCTCTTTTTTGGGAAGCTGTGTAAGTTCGAGATCCTGCTGCTGCCCAATGGCCTGTGTTCACGGGTCAGTTTCCAGAACCTTAAAGAGCAGACAGTGGAAGAAATGCGTGTCATCAGCTCACTGGTTAGTCTCGGAGGTACTTTCAGATTTGCCCAATCATTTAGAATTTGACTTTATAGGAGACACGAAGAGAATCTGTCAGAAAAGCTGGCTGCATGGATTGAGGAGAGATGCGAACACATTGATGAGAGTTGTTCTGCTACAATGAAGAATACTGGCATGGAGACAGCTGTAGAGAATACCAAGCTTGGAAGACATTCATCGACATATTGAGCCTCGTTGATACTGTCAATTACATGTGGAATCTGAACGTGCACTTGAGGAAGTTACTGAATTCTCTGCTCCAAGTACGGGTCCAAGATTTCTTCCGTCCAAAACAGAAGAGAAGGTAGAAATGATAGAAGCTCTCATGTTCTTGGAAGATGTCTTGAAATTCCAAACTTCCCACGGGGCATTTATAAACCACTCAGACGACCAAGCACCAAGCCCTGGTAAGCCTTTTCCCAGGGTTGGGCCTTGCTCTGAAGCACTTGCTTTTCCCTCCCCTTCACTCAGTTATCCATTTCAGAGAATCAGCCCTTGAACTGCATTGAAGCCAGTAGGAGCACAGGAAGACCCTCCTAGATTCAGAGTTCCTCCACCTTCACATTTTGTGCACAACAGTGTACTCCTCCATGGTCAACTACTCTGGACTAAAACAGGTTGGTTTGAATTCTTAGTTCACACTGTGAAATGATGACCTTCCCCCAGATTCAGATCATGCTGGGGTTATATCTACTTTGGTGTGAAGGGTGTTTTGTAAGTGAGTGGATTCTTTGCCTGAATTTGAATATTTATTTATCCTCAGTTTTTCAAAACAGTATTTGTAACTATTATAATTCTGTTATTGAAATGAAGTGTAATTGTTGACATAGATATGTAGTGACACATTTTTTGTGGACCATCTTTTCCCTTCAGTCAAGTACCGGGTGCAGGATATAATGTGGTTGCCATATTTGTCGGGTTTAATTGTGTTTCTCAACATAATTGGACGATTAAACATACTCATCTTTCATAGAAGAGCACATGATTCTCAATAGCCTAGCAGAAGTGCAGCAGTGTTCTCATATCTATAATGTCTCTAAGTGCTATTGAAACCAAGCCTATATAAAAATACATTGTTTGGGTTTCTTTGTGCTTTCCTAAATAGTAATGTTGCCCCTTGAATCGCCAACATTGACCAGTATGTGCCATTATTAGGAAAGGGCACCACATGAACAATGGAAACCCATGGTTGTGATTGTTAATGATTCTAAGAACTATTTCATTGTTTTTGTTAGTGTTGGAGGCACCAAGAGAAAAGTGTTGACCTGCCTCCTTCATGACTTTTTACTGCTAATTTGTATTTTTGTTGTATTTTTCTTATTTGGGTATTTCAAGCTGATACCAAAATTTGGCAACTCTGTCTTGTAGTTAGATTTAGTATATTTCTAAAACTATATTTATTTTGATACACTTCCCATAGTATGTAATTCAATTCTGTTAACTATTTGGAAGTCTGCAATGGAGGTATGTACACATTGTCAGACCTGGAGTCTTCGAACACATCCTTCCACCATTGATATAGAGAAAAATAGCTAAACAAGGATCAAGTGCCTGTGAGTTATGCCTGAATTGTGTTAATTTATCCATGCCAAACTGGCAGAGTACCAGTGCAAACTTCGCTCACTCTCTCCCAGGTATACAGCAAATTAAACATCCACTCTCCCGGCCCTTGGCTCAGGATCCCTGCTGAATAATGGCCAAACATCTCTTACTTCAAAAGTCAGAAAGAATTCTCACATAACCTGGAAAGAGTAGAAGGCAAAGTAGAGAATGGAAATCAGTGCAGGACCTGACCTTTGGTGAAGGAGCAGTAAAGGCGAAACTGTGTTTTACTGGGATGCACACTCTAAAGTGGACAAGTCATTTAAGATGGAAGACGATGTGCTGAGGGTTAAAAGAGTGCATAGTGGACGTTTGATTGACATAACTGAAAGCAATAATCACAAAATTTCTCTGCAATTGATTCCCAGACCAAGACTCCATCTGCCAATTTTGAGCTAGGAGTGCCTGTGGAATCTGTGTGTTAGAGCTGTGGCTGATGTCACAAATTTATTCCCAGGGGTTTGGAGATTGTTTTGGGCTGTGGTTGGTACTATCTAGAGAACAGATCTGCCTGGGTCCTCTCTTAATATTAAATCTGCTGGCATATGTGTTGTGGATTAGCTTAGTAACCCAGGGCCTTAGTCACAGCCTTTTCACATCCACAGTATAATTGCTCATTTTCTCCATAAAGGAGAAATGGTCTCAATCAGAGCCATCTTTATCTGGTTTCTAGAATCCAGGGCAATTTCGTGTTGAAATAAGATTCTATAGCCAAAAGATCTGCAACTTTCATAGGCAGGATTGAAATTTCTTATTGTCCAAAGCAGAGGTTTTTGAAATGCTCCATGCTTGCCTTTGAGTTCCCATGCCTTATTGACAAGAGTTCTTGGAGCAGAGATCTGCTGAAAAATAGGAGAATTTGAAGCTTTTCCATCAACCTTGCCTACCACATGCTAATGCAACTATAGTTGTGGTGCTGACCCAGTACTACACTTAGGACCCAATTGTGGCACTGCAGGATTGTTTCAGCAGTTTCTAATGTGTGACATCATTAGATTTGTTTCCACTTTTGTCTTTGTTTGCAGAGAACCTGAGGGAACCCATTATAAAATTTTGACTTTTCCGTGGCAACAGTAAGGACGAATGCACTTTCATGAGTGTATATTGGAAAAATTCCCTTTCCACATATCCAGCCTGCAGCCCAGAAATCATTTGGAAACCTCTATTCCAGCAAAAATTAGTAGTCCCAGCACTGTCAGAGCTATGATAAACATTTAACCAAAATGACACTCTGCTAACTTTACTAGAATAGGTTATATTCACCACAACAAAAACCACGGTAGCAATCATAGATATAACAGGCAACGGACACAGAAGGAATGCATGGCATCATTACATACCAAAAACAATCCTCACAGCATTAAAACTAAATGTGCACAGAAATGATTTCACTTACAAAAGCCGTTCAAGTCTATAATAGATAACTGATAATCCTTAACCCATAGCGATAGAGAGATATAATAAAGTTAAAAGAACTATTCCAAATTTTCAAAAGACAGGAGTCTCCTGAAAGAACATCCAATGTATTAGACCCCCAAAATTTACTAGAACATGACTTGAAAAGGGAGGACATAAAAACACTGAAGGAAATCTTGAGTCTATGAATACAAATGCAGGCTAGTATAAATGGAAAGAGAAACACTTTAGATGAGCCAAATATAATCAGAAAACTCAATGGTGAGAATAGCTAAGCTAAAGACAGTCCAAATCGGACTAGATAATGCACAGGAACAAATAAATGACTTAGAAAACAGGATAACCGCAATCACTCAGTCAGAACACGACATAGAAAAGCAAGTGAAAACCAATGCAAGCAATGCAACTGAAACCTGGGATAAGAGAAAACATACCAGTGTATGACTCATAGGGATCCCACATGGAAAAGAATAAAGACAAATGGTTTGAAAAGGTATTTGAAGAAATCAGACTGAAATTTTCTTAAACCAAAGATAGAACCGGCTATCTCAATACAGCAAGCACAGAGCGTCCAAGCATAATGAACCCCAGTAGGCCTACGACAATATATATTCTAATTTAAATGGCAAAAATTGATAATAAGGAAATGATTCTAAATGCACCAAAATAGAAACAAGTGCATTGCAAGAGAACTTTTTAATGTCTTCAGCTGACTTCTCAACAGATAGATTGGTAATTTTTTCTTCCCTCTTTCCTTTTGTGTTGATCTCTATTCCAAGAACTGATGAAAGGCAGAGTCCTTCAGTCTAAACAAGATGAGTTGGCAGAGATTCTAAAAGTGTTCAAGTTCTTGGAAGAGGTCACCAGAATCAACACATCTCAAGGGGCTTTTTCAGACAATACAAGAGACAATGCACTACGCCCTGTTTATCCTTTTCCCAGGAGTGGGCCAATGTATTAAGACTTGCTGTTCCTTCACACTCAACCAGCCATGCAGGTATACCCTCAGTCTGCTACTGCAGGAGAATTAGAGCCAGGTCCAATTTTACCAATACTGTAGGGAGAACCTGAACCTGCTACTGCAGGAGACACAGCACTGTGTCCCATTTCACCAATCTTTCAAGGAGACCCTAAGCCTACTCCTGCAGGAGACTCAGAGCCGAATCACATTCCACCAGCTTTGTAGGAAGACCATCATGCCTTCACTTGCAATGGATCCAGGAATGTGTCCAATTACACTAGCCTTGTAGGGAGACCTTGAGCCTGTTCCTGCAGGAGAAACAGATCTCTGTCATATTCCACCATCCCTCCAGGAAGATGCAGGGCCTCCTCCTGCAGGAGACTCAGGAATTGGTCCAATTTCACCAGTCCTGCAGGAAGACTCTGAGCCAATTCCTGCAGGAGACCCAGGAATGGGTCCCATTCCATCAATCATGCACTAAGACCTTGAATTGGGTCCAATTCCACTAGCCTTGCTGGGTGACCCACAAGCCTGATCCTGCAGGAAAATTAGAGATACGTCATATTCCAGAAGCCCTGCAGGAAGACTGAAAGCCTGCTTCTGCAGGAGACCCAGGAATAGGTCCAAATACGCCAGCCTTGCTGGGAGAGCACAAACCTGATCCTGCAGGTGATACACAGTGAGGTACAATTCCAACAGCCCTGCAGGGATATCCTGAGGCCACTTTGGCAGGAAACACATGACTGGGTCACATTCCAATACCCCAGAAGGGAGACCGTGAGCCTGCTACTCCAGGAAACCCAGAACTTCTTCCCATTCCACCAAACCTGCAGTCCAACACTAAGACTGCATCTGCAGAAAACACAGTGAGGGTCACATAACACCAGCCCTGTAGTGAGACTACAAACCTACTCCTGGGGGAGACCAAGCCATTCACAGAGAATATGAGCCAGCTCCTGCAGAAGAACAAGAGTTGTGTGACATTCTACCAGCTCTGCAGGTAATCCATAGGCTTGCTCCTGCAGGAGACAGACATCCCAGTCCAATTCCATCAGCCTCTCCAGGGAGAACCCCAGCCTCCTCCTGCAGGAGAGCCAGAACTAGATCCCATTCCACCAACCCTGCATGGAAACACTGAGCTTGCTCCTGCAGCATACCCACAGCCAAGTCATATTCCACAAACCCTGCAGGGAGACACTGAGCCTGCAGTTGTAAGAGACCTAGGACTGGGACCAATTCCAACAGCTCTCCAGGGAATCCCTCACCTGCTCCCATAGGAGACTAAGAGCCATCAGTTCTGGTGGGGTCCTTGAGCCTGCATCTGCCAAAGAACCACAGTGTGGAGTCATATTCCACCAGCCCTGCAAAGAGAACAGAACCTGCTACTGCAGGATACACAGGACTAGGTCCCATTCCACCAACCTTGCAGGGATACCCTGAGCCTTGGACCAAGGAATGGGACAAATTCTGCTAACCTTCTAGGGAGACCATGAGCTTCTCCTGCAAGAGAACCAGAGATGGGTCATATTACAGTATTCTTCCAGGAAGACCCAAGGCCTGCTCCTGCAGGAGATGCAAGAACAGGCCCAATTCCACCAGCCTGAAGGCAGAGTCCAAATCTGTTCTGGCAGGTGACCTAGAGAAGGGGCCCATTCCACCAGCCCTACAGGGAGACTCTGAGCCTACTACTACAGGAGACTCAGGAATGGGTCCCACTAAACCAACCCTGAAGGGAGACACAGAATCTACACTTGCAGGAACCACAGAGCCAGGACAAATTTCATCAGCCCTGTAGTGACCCCTGAGCTGGGTCCAATTACACTATCCTTGCAAGGAGACTCTGTGCCTACTCCTGAAGCAGAACCAGTGATGGGTCATGTTCCAACAGCCCTGTAGGAAGACCTGGAGCTACTTCTGCAGAAGACTCAGGACAGGGTCTGATTCCACCATCCCAGCAGTGAGAAAACTAGCCTGCTCCTGCAAGTGACCAAGGTCTGAGTCATATTCAACTAGCCATGCAGGAAGAACATAAGCCTGCTGTTGCAGGAAACTCAGAACCATGTGCCATTCCAGCAACACTGCAAGGAGACTCTGAGCCTGCCCCTGCAGGAAACAGAAACCCAGTCACATTCCACAAGCCCTGCAGGGATACCAGAGCCTGCACATGCAGGAGACCCAGGCCTGGGCCAATTCTACCAACCCTGTGGAAAGACCCTGAATCAGCTCTAGCATTAGACTAAGAGCCATGTCACATTCCACCAGCCCTACAGGTAATTTATCAGCCTGCAACCTACACCTTCAAAAGACCCAAGAATTGGACCAATTCCAATGGCACTGCAGGGAGACCATGAGCCATGTCCAATTCCACTAGCCCTGCAGGAAGGCCCCGAGCCTACTCTTGCAGGAGAACCTGAGATTGGTCATGTTGCAAGATGAGCCTGCTCCTGCAGAAGACCCAGCACTATGTCCCATTCACCAGCCCTGCAGGGAAACCCTGAGACTGTCCCTTCAGGAGAACCACAACAGAGTCACATTTCACTAGCAATGCAGGGAGACTTAGAGCCTACACCTTCAAGACACCCAAGAATTGGAACAACTCTAGCAGCACTGCAGGGACACCATTAGCCAGGTCCAATTCCTCTAGCCCTGCATGTAGACCCTGAGCATGCTCCTGTAGGAGACCCAGCACTGGGTCTCATTCCACAAGGCTTGCAGGGAGAAACTCTGCCTGTTTCTGCAAGAGACAAACAGCTGAGTCACATTTCACCAGCCCTGAAGGGAGACCCCAGTCCTGCACCTGCAAAGGACCTAAGACTGGAACAAAATCGACTAGCCCTGTAGGGGGACCCTGAGCCTGCTTCTGAAAGAGAATCAGAGATGGGTCATATTCCAACAACCCAGCAGGGACAGTCCAAGCCTGCTCCTGCAGGAGATATAGAGCAGGGTGAAATTGAAAAACCTTGCAGGGACACCCTGAATCTGCTGCTGCAGGAGAAAAATGATGGGGTCTCATTCCACAAGCCTTACAAGGATACCCTGAGCCTGGTCTTGCATGAGATCCTGATCTGGCTCCTGCAGGAGACCCAGGACTGGGTCCCATTCCAACAACCCTGCTGGGGAACCCGAGCCTGCACCTGCAAAACACACAGAACCGTGTCACATCCCACCAGCTCTGCAGACTGTAAGACTAGCCCTACAGGAGACCTAGAGCCAAGTTACATTACCAGTCCTGCAGGGAGACCCTGAGCCTGATCTTGTAGCTCCCCCTGAACCTACACACATACTTCTATGAGACCCAGAGCCATTTCAGGCATCACCACCCTTACGGGCTGAGATGTCTCTGCAACCACCAACACTGTCATCTAATTCTAAGAATCAACCCACTCCCAGACCCGAACTTTACTTCCCTTCTCCTGGCATCATTTTTGTTTGTTTTTTCTGTCATTTCCTTGTTTTCTTTCATGTCATTTAGAGTACCATCTATTTTTATGTTTTAAGTTTACCATAATAAAATTTAGATGTTTTTCCATTTTAAATTGTGCAATTCAGGAGCATTAAGTGCATTCACAATGCTGTGTAACCATCGTCACTGTCTAGTTTCAGACTGTTTCTTTCCTCAAAATAAAACCCCGTATCCAAAGCACACATTCTCTTTTATCCCTCCCCCAACCCCTGACAAGCCCTAATCCTCTTTCTCTCTGTGTGTCTTTCCCTACACTGGATGTTCCCTATCAATGAAATCATACAAAAGGTGGCTGTTTGTGTCTGCTCTCATATTTTAACAAGGGATTGGTGTTTTTTTTTTACTTGAAGTAGCATTATGGTTATTTCAAAGGGAAATCCAGGTGGATTAAATATGAGATATACAAAATGAATATTTTTAGTAACTATGTGCATAATCTCGAGATAGGCACTGCTATTCTATGTGTGAAACCAGAGCCAGGAGGGAGATGCTTAGCTCTTCCTGTGGCAAAACATAACCTAACAAAATAAAAAAAAATAATAATCAAAATCCATGAAAGACAAACCATAACATGGAAAAATCATTTTTCATAACCTAAAGTCAGAGAAAGGTTTCACATCCCTGTGGTCCAAAAATATCTTGAAACACTGTGTTCTAAACAGAAACAGAACAAACACATGCAATTCCAACAAGTGGCAATGCAGGAGGCCAGTGTATATTAGAGATGCTCGACCTCTCAAGTGAGGATGCACGAAGATGTCCACACTTCGGAGACAGCATTGGTCAACATCACACTGGCAGGCCTTTAGCCTGGAGACAACCAGCTCTAGTGACAACATGAGGAGGCAGAGGCCACAGTAGATCCCCTGGAGGGAAGAGTGAGCAGACTCTCCTCTCTGGGAGAACAGTATGCAGAATGCATCACAGTTCCACAAGTGCACCACTTTCCGAGCAGTGCTGATGCTTAGTGTTGATCATACTAAAATTCTTGCACAATTTTTCAAAGATGTCTTTTCAAGGATGTTCATCACAATCCTGGTTAAACTACTAGGGAAATGGAAGCAACACTAATGTTCATGGAGAGGGGGTGGGATTCATCAGTTCTGATTCACATGGAGGAATGATTGTTGTGCAACTGGAAAAATGAGTGCTAGGTCTTTACCTGATGTCAAGGAAGCCCTCAGTTTGGATGCCTGTTAATCCATCATCTACATCCCAGATGCCATCTCTATAACCACATATGTGTCAAATCATCATAGATGTAAATGAATCTTGTGGTGTGTGAGACACAGAGGCAGAGAGAATGAGAGAGATAGAGACTGAGAGATGTTCACCAAACCATTAATGACGGTCACTTCTGGGAGTGGGATTTGCAAATCTCTGCACTTTTCCTTTAGGCAACATTTCAAGCATTTATAATGTATCTATATTGCTTTACTAATTCTAAGGTATTAAAAGCATATGTTACTTGAGATTCATTCATATTTCATCTATAGAATAAAGTTTATTATTTTTATTTTAAAATATATGTTACAAGTACTATCAGCATTTATGAGAGTAAAATGATAAATTCTAAAGAATTAAGAATCAGATAAAGAACAAAACCTTTTGGTGATTCAGACACAGGCCAGCTAGTTGGCAGTAAATGGCAGGGTGGGACAGGTTTCTCTAGAAGGTTGTGTATGTTCTGAATCAGCATCCAATAGAGGCAAGGAAAAATTACAAGACATGTACGCTGAAAACTACAACAGCTTGTTGAGAGTAATTAAGAAAGAACTAGCCCTATTTTAAAATTTGAAGGAGCCAAAATGGCAGAGTAGACAGACTCACAGCTTGACCTCTCCCACAAATACTCAAAGAATTACATCTACAAAAACATTGATTTGCACAGAAACCTCCTGAACTCTGGTAGAGTGTCTCTTATTTTGAAATACAGGAAGATTCTCACAAAATATGGTAAGGAATAAAAAGAGAAAAGAAAAATTAAGTGCAGGACTGATCCTGCAGGGAAAGAGTAGCATAGGAATAAAGGCACCCTCACACTGGGACACAACCTCTCTAGCTGGGAGATCAGCTAGGAAAGAAGCAGAGCTTCCAAGGTTTGGAGGAGACAGTGGCAACTGCATGGCAGGCAGAACTGGGGAAAACTGACACAGAGGGTCCCTGTGATGACCAGCCCTATACATGAGCTAGAAGGGATGAGCCAGAACAGGCTACTGGAGTCAGTGAAGAGCCCAGGCAGAGGGCTGGGTCACACTGCAGAGAGGCAGCCTCAGGAAACTAGAGGGCAGTGTGAGCTCTGGCTGTGTGTGTGTGTGTAGAACAGAAAAGACTGAAACTCTCATAAAAAAGCACCAATTTTGATATAATGGGGGAGGAATGAAACACAGTTGTGCCAAAGTCACTTACTCCACTTGGCTCCATTGCTGGTGTGTTCTCGTGAGAAGAGAAATGGGGCTTGGTGAGAGCCAACACTGCTGAACAAAGGCAGAGCTGAATGTTGACTCCATACCCTGTGCCATTGCAACTTCACAGGCGGGACTGAGATTTGTTTACAGCCCCAGGCAGAGAGGGTGGATTTGCTGTATCTGGTCACTTTGTGGATCCACACCTCTGAGACTTACAGGTAGTGAGTGGAGTTCTTACTCAAGAAGGGTGGCCAGTGAGGGTATTTACAACAGGGTGGTGTATGGTTTCATATGTGAGTGCGGGATTGGGGTTTGAGCTGAACCTGTAGTGGACCACAAATTCATATGTGTGACTGCACACTTGCTAAGGCAGGTCCAAGGGACTGACACTGCTGGATCTGCACTGATGTTTCCTGGGGCTCAGAACCTGAGTGGCACCAGAGTAGGTGGCTGACATTCCCATAGCTAAGGCAGGGATAAAGCCAAAATCAACAAATAGGACTTTGTAAGTCTGCATAACAAGTGACAGGCAACACCACAAAGAGAACTCCCCAGTGAACATCTTCTGCCTATTTTTCTTCACAACTGAAGTGCTCCAACCCTGCCTACTACATGTAAAAGCTCAGAAACGGGTCTAGAAGAAATACATAGAGCCAGAGAAATATAAGTAAAATAAAGAAGCCGAGGAACCACTTTCAATTAAAAGAACAAGACAAATCCCCTGAAAGAACAAGCAGTAAAATAGACTTTGATAGTCTACTAGACTTGAAAAAGGGAATGATCAACTCACTGAAAGAACTAAAAGAGACTATCAATAGAGACAGAAAACTTTAAAATAAAATTTAAACTATAAAGAAGAGCTAGTTAAAAATAGAAAATTCAAATACAGGCAATCAAAAGAAGACTAGATAATGCAGAGGAATGAATAAATGACTTAGGAGACAAGATAAAAGAAATAACCCAAAAAGAACAGCAGACAGAAAAGTCAATAAAAACCAATTAAAGCAAGATAATATAATGTGTGCCAGCCTATGCATAATGGTGAGTCCCAGAAGGAGAAGAAAGAGAAAGGGGGATTGAAAAGTTAGTTAAAGAAATCATGACTGAAAACTTTCCAAACCTTAAGAAGGAAAGAACTATCCAAGTACAGGAGGCACAGAGGGTCCCAAACAAGGAGAAACCAAACACACCTACACCAAGACATATTATAGTTAAAACGGCTAAAGTTAAATAAAATATTCTAAAGGCAGTGAGAGAAAAACAAAGTGTTTGTTACAAGGGAGTCCCATAAGCATTCAGCAGATTTCACTACCTAAAAACTTCTGGCCAGAAGGGAGTGGCAAGATATATTCAAAGTCCTGAATAAGAAAAGGCTGCAAACTAGGATATTCTATCTAGAAAGACTATCCTTTAGAACAGAAAGAGAGAAAGAATTTCACAGACAAGCAAAAACTAAATGAATTCAGCATTACTAAATCTATGCTAAAAAAAAATTTGAAAGTTTTAATCTAAATAAAAAATAAACAGGAAGCTATAGAAATTAAGAAACCATAATTGGAAATGCGATAAATACAGTGAGTTGCAAGGGAAAACATGAGGATATAAATAAGTCAGTAAGTCAATAAAGAAACCAAGAAAGCAAACAAGAAAGAGAGAACAGCAAAATCATAAAAGGTGGAAGAGGAGAGCAAGAGAATATATATTTTTTCTCTTTTTTTTTTCTTTTTTCCCTTTGTCTTCTTTCTTTTTAGGATGCACTTGAGCCCACATGACTATCAACTAAAACCAAACAGATGAAGTAAGGGGTTACCATACTTGAATGACAAGATAACCACAAATCAGAAGTATATAATAGAGTCATAAAACCCAAAAAGAAACCAAGCTAATAGAAAAGGAATTTATCAAACCACAAAAATAAAAATAATTAAAAGAAAGTAACAAATAAATACCAAAATCAACTGGAAAACAAATTTCAAAATGGCAATAAACCCACATCTATAAAATAACTACTATAAATGTCAATGGACTAAATGTTCCAATCAAAAGAAAAAGAGTGAAGGAGGAGGAAAGATGGTGGAGTAAAAAAGATGCTCAGAGCTCACCCTCTCCCACAAATTCACCAAGAGTGACATCCACAGACACACCCACCACCCAGAACACCTGCTGAACTTTGACAGAATATTGGCTTCTTCAAAAGATAAAATTTTCTACAAATCTGGTGGGAGAACAGAAGAAAAGAAGAAAAAGGAAAATAGTTCTGGACCATTCCAATGGGGAGGGAGCTGCAAAGGAGGAATAGCATTAATACACTGGGTCTCCCCAACTCCAATGGCGAGTTCAGCAGGATGGAGATGGAACATCAGAGGTTCAGATCTGTATAGAATAGACTTTGACTGACAGAACTAAGTTAATTGGGCACAAAGGGTCCCAACGATCCCCAGCCCTAGACACGAACCAGCAGGGGTGGGATGGGACAGGCTGTCTGAGTTGAGCAGAGGACTCGGGCTGACTCTACAAAGGAAACCTTGGGGGACTGCAATGTTCTGTGTGCCATGGCTGGGAGAGTATACAGAACAGCCTTGGTCCCCCATAAAATACAAAAAAAAGGCAAAAAACACTGCTGGTGTGCCCTGGGGGGAAGGGGAGCCATAGCCTTTGTGTCCGCAGACCCACAGTACCGTTATTGGAGACTTCTTGGGAGAAGAGAGTCAAGGCTCAGCCATAGCCACCATATTTTCTGGTGCATGGTTCCCAGGTAGAGGAGGGGTTAAAACCCGAATCTCTACCTAGGGGCTCCACAACCTCATAGGTGGGACTGAGATTTGTTTACAGTCCCAAGAAGAAGGGACCATTACACACCTATGCCTCTCTGAGTTGGTTCTTCTAAGAAAAATGCACAAGAATCAGTGTTCTGGAACACAGCAGGGGTGAGGGCTAGTGCAGCTGTTTCCTCTGAGTCCACCTACAAAGCATGGACCTAATGCGGCAGGGGAGCTACCTGCCAACTACCTTGCACAAGTGTGGTCCTGGGACCAGGCATCTGGTGGGGGGTGCAGACCACCCATTTACTGATGCTGGGACACAGACCAGGGGCACGACTAGATGGCCTCTGGAACCAGCAAGTGGAGTTTTCACAGCAGGATATGGGCAGGAGTGTGACAACCACAGGAAAAAAAGTAGCTCCTGCTCAATAGCCAGGGCAGATTCAGGCCACCAGAACACCAGCCACACCACCAAAAAAGGGGATAACAGGCAAAAGGCGTAGAAGGAAGACTTGGCAACCACCCATAGTTAAAAATAACCTTATGACAAAATTATTAAGAGTGTATATTCTTGGAGAAAGGCCAAGATATTGGAGTAGAAGGATGCTTGTATCTTATCCTCTCCAATAAATTCACCAAGACTGACATTCACAGACACACCCATCCACTCAGGGCATCTGCTGAACTTTGATAAAACATTGCCATCTTCAAAAGACAAAATGTGCCACCAATCTGCTAGGAGAAAAGGAAAAAAGAAGGAAGAAAATGCAAAATGGCTTGGGGTTGGTCCTTTGAAGAGGGAGCAGCAAAGGAGGGATAGTGCTGGTTGACTGGGTCTCCCTCTTTCCAACGGAGAGGTCAGCAGGATGGACAGGGAACCTCTGAGGCTCAGATGTGTACAGAACCACCCTTGACTGACAGAATTAAGTTAAATGGGCACAAAGTGTGTCAACAACCCCCAAACCTAGAAGTGAATCAGGGATGGGAAGGGACAGGCTGCTGGATCCAGGCAGACTCTGGTTGACTGTACATAGGTAACCCTGGGGGACTGCAGTGTGCTGTGGAAAACTGCTTGGATTGTATACAGATCAGAACAGCCTGGGCCTCCCATAAAATAAGAAAAAAATAAAGCAAAGCAATATTGCTGGCTTGCCTGGGGGAAGGGGTGTTTCGTCCTTTGTTTCTGCTGACTCACGGCAACATAACTGGTGATTTTTCAGAATAAGAGAGATGAGGCTCAGCCACAGCCATCATACCCACCCAGGCAGACATGGGGTTGAAACCTGAATATGTACCTGGCAGTTCTGCAACCTCATAGGTGGGACTGAGACTTGTTTACATCCCCAGACATATAGGACGTTTCTGTCCTGGTGCCTCTATGAACTCACACCTCTAAGACAAATGAACAAGGAGCAAAGTTCTGGCAAAGAGCAGGGATTAGGGCTGGTGTGGCCATTTGCCTCAAGCCCACCCACAGAGTGTGGAACAGATGTGGTGTGGGGAGTAGCACTGAATATGGGAGCAACCGACCCAACTACTGTGGAGGACTGCTGCACCTGGACATGGCATTGGGAAGGGACACAACCTGTCCACCTACCATGCAGGAGTGCAGCACCAAGATGCAGCACTGTGAGGAGAAGTGACATGTCTACCTACAGGCACTGGGAGAAGCACAGACCAAGGGTGTGACCAGAGGGTCTCTGGAAACAACGAGCTGAGTTCATGAAGCTAGGCAAGGGCAGGAGCTTTGACAACAACAAAACAAAGAGGAGTCCCCATTCAATAGCCAGGGTAGGCTCTGGTTAACAGGTTAATGGCCACATCATTAACCAAAGGGATAACAGACAAAAGGCACAGAAGTAAGACTTGGTAACCACACATGTTTAAGAAGGACCTCTTGATAAAATTACTAAGGGCACACAATCTCCAAGGGAACATACTCTTTTCTTTTTCTGTTCCATTTTCTTTTACTTTTTAAATGTTACTTCTTAAATATTTTTTATATTTCTATTTTAATCCCTTTTAAAATTTTCTTTTAAAATACTTTTATTATTATCTTACAATTTGTCCAATTTCAGTTTTATCCTTGTTTTGTTCTTCTGTTGTGATTATACTCTGTTCTCAAATATTTTTTCTTCCTTTAATATTTTAAAAATTCATCCCAACTCAATTGTTATCTTGTTTCAATATGTTCTTCTGTTATTGATTATACTGCTTTTAAAACTAATTTCTTTGTGCTTAGTTTTATTTCTGCATCCACTTTATATAAATAAATAAACTCTTAAAATACCACAGTAGATAATTGATACTCCATAAGCCATAGTGCCAGAGAGATATAAGCAAGATAAAAAAGCAGAGCAACCTGTCTCAATTAAAAGAACAAGATAAACCCCCTGAAAGAACAATCAATGAAATAGACATTGATAGTCTACTAGATGATTTCAAAAAAGGAGTGATCAAAGTACTGAAGAAACTAAAAGAGATTGTGTATAGAGACAGAGAATATGTCAAATAACGAAACTGAAACTCTAAAGAGGAGCCAGTGAAAATTGGAAAACTCATTTGCTGAGAGGAGAGTTGAGGTAAAGGCTATAAAATGTAGGCTGGATAATTGAGAGGAATGAATATGTGACTTAGAAGACAGGACAACAAAACAGCTGAAAGACAACAAATAAAAACCAATGAAAGCAATATACGGGACCTTTGGAATAACATAAAGCATGCCAACCTACTCATAATGGGGGTCCCAGAAGGAGAAGAAAGAACAAAGGAGATTGAAGAGATATTTGAAGAAATCATGACTGAAAACTTCCCAAACCTAAAGAAGGAATCAGATATCCAAGTACAGGAAACACAGAGCGTCCCAAACAAGGAGGACCCAAACAGACCCACACCAAGACATATTACAAACAGGATGACCAGGGTTGAGAATGGGAAATGATTCTAAAGGGAGAAAGAGAAAAACAAAGAATGAGATACAAGGGAACCCCCATAAGATTTTCAGCTGATTTCTCTACAAAAACAGTACAGGCCAGAAGGGAGAAGCAACTTGTATTCAAAGTCCTGAATGAAAAAATGATGCAGCCTAGGATACTTTATCCAGCAAGGGTATCCTTTAGAATAGAAGGAGAGATAAAGAACTTCACAGAGAAGCAAAAACTAAAAGAAGTTAGCAACACTAAACCTATGCTAAAATAAATATTGAAAGACCTACTCTAAATAGAAAAGAAGCAGGATGCTACAAAAAGGAGAAAACCATAATTGGAAAGGTGATTGCTACAATGAATTACAACAGAATAAACATGAAATCATAAAAGAGGGCATCTAAATCATTAAGCGTGGGAGAGGCGAGCAAGAAAATATGCAGGTTTCTCTCTCTCTTTCTCTCTGTCTCTCTCTCTTTTTTGTTCTTGGTAGGATGGGTTTGAGCTTATATTATTATCTGTTTAAAACAAACAGATATAGTAATGGGTTAATATATGTACAAAGTAGGGTAGCCACAAGCCAAAAAGTTACAATAGAGTCACAAAACTAAAAAGACACCAAGATAATAAAAAGGAAAATTATCAAACCACAAAAAGAAAAAGTAAGGAACAAAGAGGAAATACAAAATGAACTGCAAAACAAAGTTCAAATTGTGATAAACACATTTCTATTAATAATTACTATAAATGTCAATGGACTAAATGCTTTAATCAAAGGACATAGAGTGCAGAGTGGATAATAAAGCAAGTATCTACAATACGCTGTATACAAGTGACCCACGTTAGGGAGAAGGAAACACATAGATTGAAAGTGAAAGGATTGAAAAAGATATTCCACACAAATGGAAATCACAAGAAAGCAGGAATATCAACAGTGATTTCAAATAAAATAGACTTTAAAACAAAGATTATAAAGAAAGATTAAGAAGGCCATTTTATAATGATTAAAGGAGTCATAGATGAAGATATTACACTCATTAACATATATGAACACAACATAGGAGCACCTAAATATATAACAGACAAAAAGAGAATACTAACAGATAAAAAGGGAAAATTTGATCGGAATACAATCACGGTAGAAGACTTAAACAATCCATTAACATCACTGGACAGATCTTCCATACATAAAATTAATAAGACAACATAGAAATTAAATGATACAATAGAACAATTTGTTTTGGGTAATATTTTCAGAACTTTATATTTCCCTAAAATAGAACATACATTCTTCTCAAGTGCACATACCACATTTTCTAGGATAGGTCATATACTTTGGCACAAAAGAAGCATTAACAATTTGAAGAAGATAGAAAATATTTGAAGCAACTTTTTCTGACCACAATACCATGAAACTAGAAATTAACTACAGAAAAATAAAGGAGAAATAAATGACAGTATGGAGGTTAAACAACATACTACTTTAAAAAAAAATGGGTGGATGATGAAATCAAAGAAGCAATAAAAAACACATTGGGACAAATGATGATGAAAACACAATCACACAGAACCTATGGGATCCAGAAAAGGCAGTGCTTAGAGGGAAGTTTATAGCGAGAGAATCAGGTCTACCTCAAAAACGAGGAACAACTGCAATAAACAATCAAACTTACCACCTAAAAGAATTAGAAAAAGAAGAGCAAAAATAACAAAAGTAAGCAGAAGGAAGGAAATAATAAAGATCAGGGAGGAAAAAAATAAAATAGAGATATAAGGAACATTTGAAAAAATCAAGCCAAGAGATGGTTTCTTGAAAGAGTAAACACAATTGACAAAATTATGTTCTATGCTGGAAATTGACACAACAATGCAAACTGACTATAACTCAATAAAATAAAAATTAAAAAATAAATATATTAACAAAAGAAAAAAGAAAAGGTAGTTTCTACTCACCAGACTGGAGGAGGGGACTGCAACCTATGCGGGGTCACACCACATGGGAAAGCCTGGGGTCAGGATCGGAGGAGCAGGGTGCTGTGGACATGATCTGTCACAGGGTTTCTGCAGGAGGGGAGTGTGAGGCATGTGAGCAGGCTGAGGACTGGCCATTTGAGTAAGTTCATGGGCTCTGGAGTGGAGGGGCTCCCCCAAGTGTCTGGACTTGACTCTGGGTGAGTTGGGCAGGTGGACAGTGGCTCAGTGTGAGTCCAAGTCCAGTGGAGGAGGTAGTGAGTTAGATCTAGAAGGACTCCTTCTGGGGTGGGAGGGCCCAAAAGGCAGGCAGGAGGCCAAGTCCAGGTGACTGAGAACAGGGTGTGTCCTGCATAGGGCTGCAGGGCAGATGAAAGCATCCAGTCTACAGAAGGTGGAAACACGGTCCATACAAGGGCTCAGCTCAGATGTCACCTCCTCAGAGGAGCCTTCTCTGCCTGCACAGTCTACAGGGACAGCCTCCTCCACGCACATCTCCCCAGCAGACACCTGCTCCATTTCCTGCATAGCACTCAGGAACTGGGCCCCTGCTCCGTACCCAGCCATGGTTCCGCTGCCCTGAGGAAAAGCTCTCACAGGAGCCATAAAGCCCTGCACGACCTGGGCCCCACCTCTCTTTCTCCTCTGGCACCACTGTCTCCACCTGGCCCTCTTCTCCTCCACTCCTGCACTCCTGACTTCCCCCAGCCCTGTGTGGTCTCCAGAGCACATGTCCCTCCTAACATGCTGTGTGTGCTCACTGTGTCTAATCCACTGCATGCCTCCCACCCAGGTCAGTATCCAGCACACAGTAGGGCTCAGTAAGTAGAGAATGAATGACTCTTACCATGACTGCTGGGAAGACTTTTGTCTGTGGCCTACAGTGATCACACACCCGTCACACAATTTCTGAGGTCCTACTGTGTGTTGGGTGGGTTCCAGATACCGGGCACAGCAGGTAGTGAAGCAGTCAGTTCTCCATCCTCATGCAGCAGACAGCCTGGTGTGGGACACAGAGAAAATTAAGTAAAATATACACAATGTCCAGAGGTGATATGTTCCATGGAGAAAAATAAGGTCAGGGAGGACATTTGAGCAGATTCCTGGAGGTGTTTAAGAAGCAGGCAGAGAGAGATCCTGGCTGGAAGAGCAGCCATCGCAAAGGCCCTAAGGGCAAAGTGGGATGTATGTGGAGGGTCTTAGTTATCCATGTGAGTTCTTAGTCCTGCGTTGAGTATGTATGTTGCTTTTATTTGTAAACCTTGATTTCAGCTTTATAGCAAATTAACCTGCATCATCAATCTGCATAATTTAGCCAACTCTGTTTCAGGTGTTGTGGGCACAATGGCAGGCTAATTACTTGGGTTGGTAAAGAAATACCAGCGTCTGAGAAGGGTTTAGGAAAGTTCAATAGGGACACTGCTATAGACAACATCAGGCCACACAGGTAAGAGGTGCCTACACGAGCGCAAAGGTTGAGTGTGTGGGGTCTGTTATTGGGGGGGTGCTGTGCACACAAGGAGGAGGGGGCTGCATGATCAATTCATGCACAGGTACCTGGTTGGTTATGAGATCTGACAGGGGCTTCTCTGAACAAAAGGCTTTACCACTTTAATAAGGGAAGGATGTGAGGCCTCTCTTCCTGGGGCAATGAGGTTTCATAGGGTAAACACACAGCAAGAGAAGATGTTTTATAGCTTGTGGAAATGCAGGTGTGCAAAGGGTCCTGCAGTGGGGAGTGGGAGGTAAGGGGCCACTGGGCTCTAGGCACACAGAGAGCCCAGGGGTGAGGGTGTATGACTCTGAAGAGTGCCTGCTGGCTTCACACCAGGGACTTTATGTGGAAAGAGGAGAATCTAGGTTATCGGCACGTGTCTACTCAGTGACCTCCCTAAGCCTAACTCTGTCAGGCACCAGGTGGCTGTGAAATGAACATGAAGGTCCCCACCCTGAGGACCCCAATGAATGAACATCTTGATATCCTCAAGCCCCTTCCCCTGCACCACCGCCCCACCTCATCTGGGTCTCAGGATTTGACCCTGACATCAGTGGCATCTTCGTTCCCTACATCCAGCTCCTCTGGACGTCTCTGTGATGAGCTGTTCCATGTCAGCAAGCCCCAAACTGAGCTCTGCCTTTTCCCCATGATTGCTTCCTCCCTGTGAAGCCCCTCGTGAAGGAGCCACCACTAGCAGGATCCTACAGCTCTGAGGCTCTGCCTTCCCCACCCCTCCGATGACTCCCAGCCCATGATCCCCTCTGGAGGTCCCTATTATCCTCTCCCTCCCACTTCAGTCTTGGGCTGCACACCAAATCCCTCTTCAAAATCTCCCACAAGACAGGTCCAGGTCCACTTGGGGACACTGAGGTGACACAGGCGGGTGTTCCTCGGAATGAAGAGCAGGGGAATGAAGAGCAGGATACTGAAGCAGAGGAGAGAAAAGGGCTCCCAATCCACCAGAACACACGCTAAAGTGGTGGCAAGACACCCATAAAGGGTGAGGCAGGCATCACACTGCAGCCACGCCCTCTGCTCCCCCAGGGTGCCCTGTGTTTCCTGCTTTGGCCTAGGGGACTCCCCCCTCACTCTCTGTCAGAGGGGTGCCCATTCATTCATTCACACCCTCATTAACCATGTACATGGGTCCTGCTCAGTGTCAGGCCTCAGCTAGATGACAGCTCATCCTTGGGGACACAGCTCAGATCTCACCTCCTCCATGAAGCAGTTCTGGATTCCCACCCCCCCCGAAGCTCCTTTGGCCTCAATTGGGACCACTAGGGCTGTGACCACACTCTGATTACATCCCAAGTCTGTGATCTCTGTGAAAGCCCTGGGCCCAATGTAGAAAGAGACTCAGAAAAATGGGGCCAAAACGGGTTAAGAGAAATGTTACTATTCTCTATTACAGAGAATGGCACTGAGCAGAGGGAGGGCAGTGTCCAACCAAAGCCACAGAGGAGGGTCTCAGTGAGCCCTCCCATGGCCCTGTTACTAGTTCTCTGTTACAGATGAGGACACTGAGCCACAGAGAGGGAGCAGAGCCCTGTTATAGCCTTGGCCCCACGGCCTGTGTCCTTTATGACTAGGTCCATGCTGCCAGCAGGGATGTAGGCCTGGAATGGACGTTGAAAGCAGCCTGACCCCCAGGCCCCCTTCATACACAAAGTCAGTCTCAGGAAACACCCCTCAAGACCTACCTTATACCCCTGGGATTGGGACCTGATTGCTGTTCCTGGAAGCTGGCTGGGCTTCCCTGTGAATTGCCCCAGGAGATGCTTGGGACAGCCACAGGGCCCCTGAGGCTTCCTGTCTCCAGCTGAGCATCTCTGGTCCCCGTGACTGTCCCTGGCCCAGGCCTGATTACACGGGGTTTTGGCCGGGTAGCCAGCTGTGGAGATGAGGAAATGGGGGCAACATGCAGGTACATGCAGAGGTTCAGGTATTCACTCAACAATCACTGATTCAGGCTTTGCAGTGTGGCTGGCCTGGGCCCAGGCCTGGGTGTCCAGTAGTGAATACAGTCAACCCCTTGAGCCTTCTGGGAAAGCAGTCCTCAGAGAAACGGGCCCTCAGTGCACCCATCCTGCTCCCCATGAACAATCACACTGAGATGAGGCTGCGGCCATGGGTCCCAGTGGTGGATGAAGGGAGGAGGAAAACCCAGAGTGGGCACTGACCATGAGCCTGGACACTGGAACCAGATGACCTGGGCTCTGTAATCTGGGGTGGTCACCTCAGCTGTTCTCTCTGTGCCTCAGTTACTTCTGCAGAAATGGGTGATAATGCCTGTCCCTGCCCCACAGATTTTCGTGAGGAGTCAGTGAGCTTCTCTAAGGCGTGTAGGACAGTTCCTGGCTATGGGTCAGGATCCTGCTCACCTCACAAGAGTCTGTCCCACTTTAAAGATGATAAAACCAAAGCTAAGGGGGTTATGAGACCAGCCTGGGCTAGCCCCCTTCTCATGGTCTGCTGTCCAGGTCTCCTGCTTTTACATCATACCTCTGCCCCCATATCCACCCAGCAAAGTAGGTGCTGAGAATCTGAGCAAATCAGAGTATGAATGGAGGCACACCCTCTCCCCATCTTGGGCTCTTGGGGTGGTGGGCAGGTTGGGGATATCGGTCTCCTCCAGACTGTCCAGGAGGCCCAGCATGTCGGTCACCTCATTTCCACTCAACACGGAGTAGGTGTGTGTCCAAGGGCCAGAGGGCGCTGGAGTAACCCAGGGTGGGTGGATGCTAGGTAGGTGTGGGAGGCACAGAGTGGCCCCTGGAAGACAGTGTCTAGGCAGCCAAGGTGCGATGAATGAGGGTCCCCAAAAGGGGCAGAGGACAGAGTCCAGCCTGGACACCACCCCCTGCTGGACCCTGATCTGGGGTGAGAATTGGGACAAGCCAGGGCCCCGCTGGGACTCTACATCCAGCAAAGAGGTGAGGAAAAGTTAAGGAGACCGTGCTCCCTGTGTGAGGGTGCTGCTTCCAGGATCCTGGAGGTTCCTTAGACCCTTGTGAAGTGGCTGCTGTTTCCAGCCCCATGTGGGCAGAAGAACTGAGGCAGGGAGGACAGAGTGACTCAGGACAGAGCTAGGATTCATCCAAGAGTGTGTGCTGAGCCTCTTGCTAAGAGCAGCCTCTGGGCATCATGGACTCAGGAAGTGCCTTGTTGTCCCTCTTAAGGCTCCTTGCATGTTAGGCAGGAAAGGTCCCAGTGCCCATACCTGGGCCTCTCTGGGTGATTCTGACATGTGGGATCATGATGGTCCTGGGAAAGGAGAGAGAATGTGGGCTGGGCGTCAGGTCTGCATCAGACCCTAATGATGCGCCTAATGTTGTGTGACCTGGAAACTCCCTGACCTCTCTGTGCCTGGCTTTCCAGCCCTGACTCAGAGGACTGCTGTGCTTGGCACACAGTAGGACCTCAATCAAAGGAAAAAGCCAGCCCTTCCCCAGTAACCTCTCCTCTTACATTCCCAAAGCTAAGCCCATGTTCCACAAATCACCAGAGCTGAAACTTGACACACAGGGCAAGTGAAATCCAGCAACTCCTCCCTCCTGCCTGAGGCCCTTCGCTCCTCAGTGACAGTGGCTCAGAGCAGGTCTCTGCACCCCAGAAGTCTGAACTGAGCCTTGTGACCTGGAGGATTCCCTGTTCCACACAACTTTGTTTCCAGGTCCTTCCAACAAGACACAAGAGCACCTGGTCTGTGTCTTAGCTGCAAGGTCCTCCCTTTGCAAATTGCCCCATCACATCCGGGCTAGTTGGTGTGAGTTCCAGAGCACATGACCATCCAAATGATGACTTCTGGGAAACATCCCTGCCCACACTGCACTCTTCAGAGCCCACCTTCTAAAATAAGGGGTAGTGACCCACGGTTGTGCACACTTTTATCAGAACACAGCCCTCACCCAACCAACATTGGAAACACGTGAGAAGCAGAGATTCCTAAGTGCCTGGACCCCTGTCATCCAGAAAGCAGAGGGTAGGGTAACAGACAGAAGGGGAGAAAGTACTTTCAGACTATATATCTGATAAGGGGTTAACACTCAAAACATATAAAGAACTCTTACAATTCAACAGCAAAAAAAAAAAGCAATGTGATTTAAAAAGTGGGCAGAGGAACTGAATAGACATTTTTCCAAAGAAGGCACACAGATGTCTAACAGGTACATGAAAAGGTGCTCAACATCACTCACCATCAGGGAAATGCAAATCAAAACCACAATGAGATACCCCCTCTCACCTGTCAGGGTGGGTGTCATCAAAATATAAGAGATAACAAGTGATGGTGGTGGTGTGAAGAAAAGGGAAACTTGTGCAATGTTGGTGGGAATGTAAATTGGTGCCATCACTCGGGAAAAGAGTAAGAAGGCTCCCCCAAAATTTAAAATTAGAACTTCCATATGATCCAGCAAGTCCACTGCAGGGAATATATCCAAAGGAAATGAAATCACTATGTCAATGAGACAACTGCACCCTCATGTTCACTGTATCATTATCTACAATAACCAAGATATGTAAACAACCTAAGTGTCCATCAGCAGATGAATGGGTACAGAAAACATGATGCATATATATGTATATAAAATGGAATCTTATTCAGACATTAAAAAAGTGAAATCCTGCCATTTGTGACAACTTGGGAGGACCTTCAGGGTATTATGCTAAGTGAAATAAATAAGACAGAAAGACAAATACCTATGATCTCATTTATATGTGGAATCTACAAAATAAACCGAAACACATAGAAACAGATATCAGGTTGGTGGTTGCCAGAGGTGAGTCAGGGGATGATTGAAATTCGGAAAGATAATCAAAATGTACAAACTTCCAGTTAGAAGATAAACAAGTCCTGGGGACATAATGTACTGCAAGGTGACTGTAGTTAATAGCACTGCGTTGTGCATTTGATAGTTAAGAGAGTACCTCTTAAAATTTCTCATCACAAGGAAAATAGTGTGTGACTTTGGGTGATGACAGACGTCAGGTAAACTTAATGCACTGATCATTTCACAATATGCACATGTAACAAGTCATTATGCTGCACACCTAAAGCCAACAAAGTTATGTGAAAATTGTATCTCAGGAATACTTATGTCAGGAAGCGGGGGTGCGAGACTGGACTACCTACTGCAGGAGCTGTCTTTGCCCTCCAACAGCAGAGGGTGGTAGTTGTGACAGGGACTGTAGGTCCCTCAAAGCCTAGAATGTTTACTGTCTGGACCTTCACAGGGAGAGAGTGCAGACCCTGCCCTGGAAGACAGTGGTCATGGCAGCAACAACGGCCTGCCTGTATGCAGGCTCAGCCCAGACAGCTCCTGTGCTCTGCTGTCACCGCATTTACTTCCCTCCACACCCTCAGAGGGAGAGGCTTCAAAGTTCTCATTTTACACATGAGAAAACTGAGGCTCATTTGCTTTGAATTATTGACTAAGTGGTGGGGGAAGCTTTGAACTCCAGTGTTCTGACTTCAGAGCCACATCTCAGTCCTGATTTTTAGAAGGTGGAGGTCCAGGCACTGGGGACCCTCCACCTTCCTCACTTGTAGTCGTACTCCAGGGCTGCCACCCCCAAGGCGTCTGGGTGAACACAGTTAATCCACTTATTCTGCACCAGCTGAGCCCTTGGCTGCCAGTCTGTTGTCACTGCCTGAAACCAGCTGAGGTTTTGCAAGTGAACCATCACCCCCTGCCAGCCCACCTGCCCTGCCATGTGGGGCAGACCCCTCCTAGCCTGGACATTCTAAACCCTTAGATCACACATTTGCACAACTGCATCAAAAGGGCCCTACTCCCTGAGTGGAGATATCGACAAGGGGAAGGGAGGGGAGTTTGGGGTGGCCGCTTACTGTGAAGGTGACACATGAAAGGGACATGTTCATGTCCATAATGACACTCAATTTGAAGTTAAGGACATGGTCACAGCGAGGGGTAAAAGCTGAGTGGCTACAAGGCTGCCTAGAAAGGGGCTTGACTATTGAATTGTAAATGTGTAATTTAATTTAAAAATTAGCCCCCTGGGTGATAAGAATTTGCCCCTAAGGCCAGAATTGGCCAACTGACCCCTGGGAACCCCTCAATTCCAGGATGTAATCATCTGAGCAAGGAGGGGCTTAAATTGGAGTGTTGTCCTCTCAGTCATGGTGCACCTGCCCACGTGTGCACCCATGATCTGCAGTGCTCACACATCAAGGAGGTCCAGGTCATAAGGAAGGGATGACAGACTGTGAGGTCACACGTGTGCCCCTGCAGGGGTGAATGTTGTATAGAGAAGAGCCCCCCACTCTCACCTCCAGGAGGGGTGCTGGAGGAAGCAGGACTCCTGAGCCCCTAGGCTTAGCAAGCATCCTGGCTGATGGTGGGGAGGCTGTCCACTCTGAAGTCATAGGTCAGAAGGTAGATTGGGGTCCCACCCCCACATCTCACCAGTGAGACCGTCTAGTCTGTTTTCTCTGTAAACTGGAACCCAGTCACCCTCACCCTCAGAACTGGGGGCAGCCTGTGTAAATTACTACACAAAGCCCTGGGCTGTTTCAGGTGCCCGGGGGTGTCCAGCCCCCCTAGGCCCGGCAGGTGGGAGAGGAGAGGTGTGGGTTAGCAGGTGTGACAGCAGAGCTGAGACTTGGCTGAGTGCATGCACTCTAATATCCAGGAACTGGGAGCTAACAGTAGCAAATCTGTTCACTGAGGCCATGTGTACTCTCCCTTGTCATTTACAATCCCCTGTTTGAACAGACGTCTCTGGACTCTATTAGCCACATTGTTGCCTGTCACCTCACTGTTGCAGTTCCAGGGTCTCCATTTAGCCAGCTTGAAGGAATAGTCAAACTTTTTCTTAAAACCAGTGACAGAAAACCAAAGTGGCTTAATGAAGCAAACAGGGCAGGAGAGAATGACTAACTGAGACGTCCACAGGGAGATAGCTTCAGGCAGGTCTGTACCTGGTGCTCAGTGACATCAACAGAAGTCATCCTTCCCCACCTCTGGGCTCTGCCACTGGTGTCATCTTCACATGGCTCTGCCTTTATGTAAGCAAGATGGTCACCAACTGCCACAGGCTGACATCACCACCCCTCAACTCCCAACTGAAATAGAACTTCTCTGCTCCCAGGATTCCAGCAACTAGGCCTGACCTCCGTGGAGCCTGATTGGGCTGGTGCCCAGCCCTGAGCCAATCACAGTGGCCAGGGAGGATGGAAAATGCTGATCGGCCAGATCAAGGCCATGTGACCATCCTCTCCAGGAAACCTGTGAGCTGTTCACGTGTTTCCAACTTGGGAGAGTGTGATGTCTCCCAGAGGATCCTGCTTCTAGCACAACCTGCTGGTGGCACAATGAGCTGGAATGAGCCTGTCTGCTTGGTGACAAGTGACAGGTCACTTAGTAGTTCCTTGCTCCAGGGAGGGAGGCATGTCCACACAGTATTCGGGCTTCAGAGCCAGAATGTAGTAGAAAAGCCTCCTGGTCTCCCAAAAGGTGGGAAAGTGAGCAGTGACACTGGAAAGGCACTCCTCTCTGTGGCCCTTGGCTTTCTCCTTGTTACAGTGGAGAGTGCAGTGCTGCCCCTGACAGCCCACTTCCCTGCTGGGAGGCCTTTGCAACAGGTGGAGAGTGCTTGGAAAAGCCCATTTATTCTGAGGAACTGTTATTGCTCCTGGTGGGATCATTATTTTCATGTCACTTGTGAGGTGGGCCCTGAGGGGTCCCTGATCTGGGGGCACAGACACCCACAGAAACTTGGCCTAGTATTGCTGTTCATTCAACAATGAGTTACCAAGCACCTACTGTGTGCCAGATTCCCAGGGTAGAGCAGTGATGTTGACAGCACAGGTCCCTGCCTCACCTCATCTCTGCATCCCAGGTGGGGTCACCAGAGTGGGAGTTCAGGAAGCAGAGGATGTGGCCGAAGCCTTGTGGGAACCCCTGGGTTTTTCTCTGTGCTGAGGACCCAAGCAGCACACCGATTGTGGGACTCAGTACCCGCAGGACCCAGCATTGATGGGTAAAGGAGAGGGGCATTTCTACAAGCCCATCCTCACTAACCCCAGTCTCTGAAGAGCAGCTCCAGTCTGCTCAAACCCAGGGGGCATCTGCCGCCATCCTGATCACCCTCTGGTATTACTCCCCGCTAAGATGCAATTTTCCCTGTGGCAGCTACACTCAGAATATGTGTTTGTTTCTCTCCCATGTGGTTAAGTGGACTTCAGATGCATGATAGCGATTGAGTGGCTAAGCCTCTGGGCAGATTGCTGGGTGACCCGCGGAACTTGCTGCACATGGTGAGCTCCCTTCTGCCAACCAATGGGCCAGGCCCCACCACTGTTCTGTCTGTTCTACCTCACTTAATCTGCACAGACACTCTGTGCGGGACATCCTGTTATCCCCCATCTCTGCTGACCTTGGGTGGACAAAGCTTGGGTTTGAGAAAGTTGCCCAGGTCACATGGTTGACAAGTGGGGAGCTGGGGATTTGCACCCTGGTCCCAGGGGTCTGGATCATGGAAAGGCCTGGGTGGGGCAGCTTATTGCAAAGGGAAGTCCTGCCCAAGCCCCTCCCATGAGAGCCCACCCAACAGCATATCTAGCAGAGTCAGCATTTCCTGGACAAGATGGACAGAACCTCAAAACTTCTTTGCAGATTGTTTCCATGTTCTTTTGCAAGCACAGAAAGGCCGCAGGCCAGGGAAGAATAAGGCCAAGAGTGTTTTCATTGGGAAGAGTGAAGGACAAGTGTGAAGACACACAGCACTCCCAGCAGCCCTCTCGGCAGAGAATGCCACTGGGTGAGCAGCTACCGTGACTACCTACCATAACCCTGTGAGGTTCATGCCTGTACAACTCTGCCTGTGAGAAGAGCAAAGTGAAGCTCAGAGAGGTGTGGGGACATTCCAAAAACAAACAGATAAGGTGGGATCATCACCACCATGCCATGCTGGGACAGACAGTCACCTGTCACACTGCTCAGGCATGGCCTGCTGGGAGTAGTGAAGGCCTGATAGGAGCACAGGAACACTGTGGTGAAGGTGACGTTTCTACCTGGGACAGCTGGTACCGGGGACTCTAGCTGGTTCTTCATTGTGTCTGCTTTGAGTGTCAGCATGTTGCAGCCTCATGTAGGGGAAGGGGTGTCTCCTTTCCACACCGGTGCAAAAGGAAGAGCATGTACACAATGGCATCACCATAGACCACCGGCAGGATCAGGATCTGGAGCTCAGAGCAGAAACTGCCAACACCTCAGGAACTGGTGCAAGAGGAGGACCTGAGTGCCCCCTGAAACATTTCTAGATTTAAAAACATACTTCATTAGGGGGAAGTGATAAACTGTTGATCCCTTCAAAATATTCTGTTATCCAAGGAACAATAGCACATCAGCATTGTAAGAGGATTAACTCAGTCGTCAATAACCATCACTATAGGTATGAGAAAACAGAGTGTTAGGAGTTACAAAAGGGTCTCAAGATCATGCAGGTCAGAACTGAGAACCATTCAAAGCATGTGCTGCATGATAGCCTCTCTAAGCTACCTGAGGCTTGGTCTGCTCCTGACACAGGGCAGATGGTTCTGAGAAAACCACACTCCTCAGGGGACCCCAGGGAGTTGACAGAGTTGAGTTTGGGTTCCTGGTCATCTTCTAAGTCTGGAATTTTGAGATTCTTCTGCACCTGTCCTTCCTCCAGAACAGAATCTGATTCAGGCAGGATTCCAAGGACTGAGGCATGTGCCAGGCAAGAGAGCAGGCATAGCTGGATGAGAGCATCACCAGTGCCATTAAAAAAGAGGCCAGGGCACTGAGATTTCCAGTGATTTAGCATCATGGCTGGGAGGGGTCATGTGTTCTACAATGAGTTCCGAGTATCCTGCACCGTCCTCGAGGACCTGCAGGGGGTGCACGAAGCCAGCGTGTCTTAGGTGGCGGTGCGCATGCGCAGTCCGCGTCAGCAGCCAGCGTCTTCCCTGGGGGCGGAGCTTGCTTTCCTCAGGGCTGAGAGGGCGGCGCCAAGGAGGCTCCAGGACATCGCTGCCTGCGTGTCTGCGGGAGGATGCTCCCCGCTCTCTGTCTGAAGTTACGCTGGTTTCCCACGGCCTAAGCCCGCTTCCCGCCGGGGTGTGTGTGGACCTGACCGAGCTGGGGCCCCGGCCAGCAGGGCAGGAGGAGACGGGTGCGCTGGCGGGCCCGCTTCGACTATTCTCCTCGCCCGCCGGGAGCGGGTGAGTGTCCGTGTCCATCGGGGCCGCTGGGGTGTCCGCGCCCCTGGTCCTCACCGCCCGGGTCCCCCCTTCCTCCGTGTGAACGGAGGTGTGTACACCAAGGGTCAGGAGCGGGGACGCGGGTGTAATGGGAAAGGGGCTGAGAAAGTACTGAGAGTTAAAGAGAAGTGTGTAAAATTACATTATGTTAATTTTTATATTTTAAGTGTGTCAAAGTCAGAGTTTATCATGCTTTTACTTTCTTGTCTTTAAAGGAGTGCTATCATTTAGTTTATACTTAAAATATGCTTCTCAGCTTATCTCATTTTCAAGTCAAAATACTGCCACGGTTGACATTTTCTCATAATACAGTGACAATCTTAAACATTTGTGAATATAAACTCTTTGAAAAAATCTTGCAGTATTCCATGATGAGTTGTCTTGTTAAAAATAATATCCAGGCCATTACTAAATTATTACAAAAATATAAATTTTTTGAAGCACTTTTAGAAGTTCCACACACAGTGGTATTTTTAAAACACCAACCAGTGCATAGTGCTTAAGATCATTTAAGATGAAATATATTCAAACCTAAAACTTTAGAATACTCAAAAGGCAGGGTAATGGCTGCTTTTTCATTGCAAATACATTTTTTTCTTCATAAGTGCAAAATACGAAGGTATTCAGCTAAATTTTGTATATCTTTATTCAAAAGGTGAAATTAGAATATAATCTCCTTATTTTTGATTTTAAGGCTATTTCCCATAAAAATTAGTATTTTTATCTGTAGGACCTTAATTGTCTATTCATTTGTTTTTTTCTTTTCGTTTATTTTCTTTAACAGAGAGTGCATTCTTGTGTCTTGTTAGAGTTTTTAATTCTCCTAACTTATTCCAAGACTTTCTGACACTGATAGTAAATAATGGGAGAGGCCTTATAGTAACTGTGCATCTTTTCATGTAGTCAGGATTTTTTTTTTTTGGATAACTATTTTTTTTTACAATTTCCACTTGGTTCACAATATTATCCCATTATGACAACTCAATAAAAAAATTGTAATCTGTTTACACCAAGACACTTATGTCAGCAAAGTGCTTTTGCTGATATGATTTTACGTTAGATTATAATATTTGATTTGATTTACATATAGACTAATACCTATTTTATATATTTACACACATATATGAATATCTGCTAAATGCCATTAATTTGCATGGGGTGGTAGCTGATAATATGTGATCTGTCTGACCACTGGCTATTCTTATGTGTGTCTAACGTACTTCTTAAAACAGATACTAGAACATCACACCTCTCATTATACAGTATTTTAAAGGTTATATTTTATTTTACTTATTTTTAAACATTTTTTATTGAGTAATAGTCATTTTACAATGTTATGACAAATTCCAGCGTAGAGCACAATTTTTCAGTTATACATGAACGTACATATATTCATTGTCACTTTTTTTTTTTTGCTGTGAGTTACCACAAGATCTTGCATATATTTAAGATTCCACACATGAGTGATCTCACATGTGTGGTGTGATCTCTTTCTGTTCTGCTCCATGTGTGGAGTGATCTCTTTCTGTTCTGCTCCACCTAGAATAACATTCTTCAGGAGCATCCATATCTCTGCAAATGGCGTTATGTAGTCAGTTTTTGTGGCTGAATAGTATCCCATCATATAAATATCCCACATCTTTATCCAGTCATCTGTTGATGGACATTTTAGGCTGTTTCCATGTCTTAGCTGTTGTAAATAGTGTAGAAAAATCAGCTGAAAACCTTATGGGGGTTCCCATGTAACTCACTCTTTGTTTTTCTCTTGCTACCTTTAGGATCATTTCTTTATCCTTGAATCTGGCTATCTTGATTAGGATATGCCTTGGTGTGGGTCTGTTTCGGTTCTTCCTGCTTGGGACCCTCTGAGCCTCCTGTGCTTGGATATGATTCCTTCTTTAGGTTTGGGAAGTTTTCAGTCATGAGTCCTTCCCATACCTTTTCAACCCGCTTTGTTCTTTTTCCCCTTCTGGAACTCCTATTATGCATATATTGGCACAGTTTATATTACCCCATAGGTCCCATATATTGTTTTGTTTTTCATTTGTTTTTCTCTCAGCTGTTCTGATTGGGTGCTTTCTGTTGTCCTGTCTTCTAGGTCACTTATTTATTCTTCTGTATTTTCTTGTCTGCTTTGCACAGCCTTTAGGTCAGCTCTCATCTCAGCCAATGAGTTTACTAATTCTACCTAGTTCTTCTTTATAGTTTCTATTTCATTTTTGATACATTTTATATACCTAAACACTATTTCTTTTAGTTCCTTCAGTACTTTGATCACTCTTTTTTAAAATCTTGATCTAATAGACCATCAATGTCTATTTCATTGATCATGCTTTCAGGGGATTTCTCTTGAATTTTTCATTGGGAGTGGTTTCTCTTCTTCACATTGCTCATATCTCTCTGGCACCGTGGCTTAAGGAGTAGCAGTTACCTACTTATCCTGGAGATGGTGTGCCCTTAATGATTTTATCGAGAGGTCTTTGTGTCTTTGCCCTGCTTCACAAACTCAGCTTGCTGTTTCATAGGCCTTCTGTTGGCACCCTCATCTGTGCTGCTCTCAGTGGCTGTTGGCCAGCAGATTGTGTCCCCTCCTAACACTAGGTCAGGAACTGAGCTCTTATCCAGTGGGTGGGCAGGTCACTCCCCCTCCTGATGCCACAGTCAGATGCTGTGCTTGGGGGAAAGCAGGTGGGCAGATCACACCCCGCCCCAGCACCGTGGTCAGGTGCTGTGTTCCTGCCAGGAAGGTGGGTGGCTGCCCACCTGCCCTCTCCTGGTGCTGGTCGCTCTGCTGCTCTGTGCAGCAGCCTGCTCTGCCTCGGGTAGGCGGTCTGTAGGTGGGCTCAGGGAAGACCACGGAACAGCCCCGCCTACACTCTGTGCCAAATCTGAGCTCCTTGTTTCCCTTGGCAGCACAAGTTCTCTGAGGTGTCAGGGTAGAAAAATCCTCTCTGCCTCAGGCTATAAACAAGTCTCAGTCCTGCCTAAAAGGTTGTGGAGCCCCCATGTGCAGATTCAGGTCTCAGCCCTGCCCCCACCCGGGCACTATGCACAGGAGGAGATGGTAGCTGTGGCTGAGCCCTGCCTCTCTTCTTGCGAGATGTGCCAGTAATGGCACAGGTCTGAGGAGACAAAGGCTTCAGCACCCCTCCCCCCAGGGCACATGCCTGTTTATAGTTTTGTTTACCTTCTGAGTTAAAATTTACCTGACAATGAAATGTATAAATTAGGCTTTTGAGGTTCATCCTTGTATCAGTAGTTGATTCTTTTTTATTGTTGAATTGCATTCCATTGTTTGAATATACTATCATTTGTTTTATCCATTCTCCTATTGATAAATACTTAGGCTTTGGATATCTTTTTTTGCAAGCATACATTTTTTTTTTAAAATGCAAATATAATATACATGCTTACATGTGAACATATCTTAAGTATACAGCTCAGTGATTTTTCACAAAGTAAACACATCTATGTAACCTTCATCCAGTCAAGAAACAGAACATTGCTGTTCCACTTTGGGTTTCTTCCCAGATACTATGGCACCCCTTTGATGGATTCACCATCCTAAATTCAGCCACCATGGATTTTTTTTTTGCTTTTGAAAGTTTTAGTCCCTTACATTCCACTCAACATTATGTAAGATTCATCCACTAGTGTTTTCTGTAAACTGGTATATTTATTTTTATTGCTTTAAAGTATACAATTTGTATGCATGTGCCACCACTTATGGTTATGTATTTATTGTTGACAGGTGTTTGGGTCATTTTCTATTTGGGGCTATAACAAATAGTGATTATGAGAATTTTCTGGATGTCCTTTTGTGCTCTGATGTAGAAGCTTCTGAAGGGTACACAGGGAGTGTGTGTGTGTGTATGTATGTATGTGTGTGTGTGTGTACATATATACACACACACATATACATATATAACTTTCATTCAAAAAGCCTACTTTCAAAGTATTTGAAAGAATTTATATTCCCACTGGCCATGTGTAAGAGTCCCCATTGCATGTTACCCTCACCAATGCTTCATATCACTTAACAACTAACTATTCTAGTGGATGTCTAATGGTGTTCCAAGTGTGGTTTTAGTACGTATTTTTATTATTACTAAAGAGGTCAGCCACTTTTCATAGCTTATTTGGATTTTTCTTTTTGTGTGTGAAGCACTTGTTCAATATTTTTGCACATTTTAATATTGAGGTTTTGCCTTTTTCTCCACTGGTTTTTGTTCTCTATATGCCCTAGATACAAGTCTTTTGTTGGATATAGGTATAGCAAATATATTTTCCCACCGTGTGGCTTTTCACTTTCTTAATGGTATCTCTTGATAAAAATAATTCTTAATTTTACTGAAGTCTAACTTAAAACTCTTCTTTTATGTTTAGTGCTGTCTCCTGTTTAAGAACTCTTTGCCACTTCAAAGTCATTAAAATATCTCCTACACTATTTCCTAGATGCTTTATTTTGGTGGGGGATTAGGTTATTTATTTTAATGGAGGTACTGGGAGTTGAACCCAAGACCTTATGCATGCTAAGCACACATTCCACCTGAGCTTTACTCTCCCCCAGATGCTTTGCTTTTTGTTTCAAATTTATTAGATTTATAATCTATCTAAAATTACTGTTCATGTATGGTACAGGGTTTAATTCAATACTGTTCCATTGGTCTATATGTCTAACTTTAGGTAGTTATCACATAGAGTTAATATTGTTTTATAATAAGTTCTTTAACATTGTTCTTTAATATCATCTTGGCTATTTTTGGCTCTTCAAGCTTCTCTATGTATTTAGAATCAGCTTGTCAATTTCTACAAATAAACAGTAACAACAATTAAGTTTTGGGGATTTTGATGTGCACATATAAATCTTTGAATCAGTTGAAGGGGAACTGACATCTTTAAAATGTTGAGCCCTCCAATCCATAAATTTGGATTACCTCCCCTATATTTATTTTTATCACTGCTGTAACAAATTATCACAAATTTTGCAGCTTAAAGCAACACAAACTTATTATTTTATGGTTCTGTAGGTCAAGTGAGGAACAGGTATCACTTGGCTAAAAATCAAGATGTCAGTAGGGCTGTATGCCCTTCTGTAAGTCAAAGGAAGAATATATTTCCTTGTCTTTTCCGGCTTCTAGTGTTCACCCACATTTCTTTACCCATGGCCCTTCCTCTATCTTCAAAGCTAACAGCTTTACAGCTTTCTAATCCTTCTTCCAAAGTCATATCTTTCTGACCACATCTGGGAAAGATTTTCAATTTTTAAGGACTCCTGTTGTTAGACTAGGCCCATGTAGATAATCCAGGCTAATCTCCCTGTCTCAGAGTTCTTAACCTGATACATCTGCAAAATCCCCTTTGCCATGTAAAATAACATATTCACAGATTTCAGGATTAGAACATGGATATAGGTAGGGGTCAGTGTGGTGAACTATTCTGTTTATCAAACTGTTTAACATTTCACGCTTTCTGACAAACGTACAAGACAGAAGATCCTGATCATGTTTAGAATGCTTCCTCTGCAAAATACTGGGCACTGAGTTTATTTGAAAGGACTGAAAATAATATTACCACAGGAATGGTTTCCTAATTCTACTGACATTTACTTACTTTATACTTAAATACCCAAAATGGTCAGCCAGGAGTGGGATCTTGGCAAATAAAATAAAAGAATAATTCAAGCTTTTATCACTGAATTTATTAGCTAATTCTATTTTAGAAACAGACAGAAAATAAAACAATTTAGAGTAAGTCTGCTTACTTATATATTAAGTGAACATAAAGTTTTAAAATCATGTCTGAATATGGGATAAAGTGAGCATCATAAAATGTAATGTTAATATTTAGTACCTCCAAATCTCAAACTCCCAAGTCATAAACAAGTTCATACTGTATAGCACAGGGAACTATATCCAATACTGTTTTGTAGTAACTTATGGTGAAAAAGAGTATGAAAATGAATATATGTATGTTCATGTATGACTGAAGCATTGTGCTGCACACCAGAAATTGACACAACATTGTAAACTGACTACATATATATATATATATATTTGAAAGGACTGAAAGGAGTATATATACAAAGAAACAAATGAGATTGTTAACCAACAAGAAATCTGTCAGTAATATAATGCTAGAAACCCTGAGACACAAAAGAAAATTTCAGGCATAAATCTGTTTATAGAGTCATAGAAAAAATAGTGCCTATGCAAGTCCCTGATAAGCATGAGAAAATAGGAAAGGCAATATAAAATTTCAAAATGCTTTGCTATGTAAGAGCTGCCAGATGACTCAGACACAAACTTAAGTGGTCAAAATATCTATATAATTAATGATAACAAAGTAATTGAGGGCATCGTTTTAAATGAGATAAAAATAGCTGCTCAATTTTCATATTACTAAGTAAGTCATTCCTGTTTATAGTAGGTTTATATTATTTTTACATGTATTTATATTCTATAAAGACATCAACTTAGATCCTGGCAGATAACTGACAGTGGAGCAACTGATTGATTTAAATGGGCATCACAGGCTTATCAGATTTCATATGCTTTAAATATACATTAGTTATTAGCTGTCAGGAAGAGTTCAATTTTCATTTATTCTAACATAGCTGTGCCACAGGCAGGTTACTCTGTATTCACAATGGAGGATCATGATAGATATGAAGATATCAAGCCTTATTGATCTTCATAGGGGTGCTTTTATAAGAAAAGGAGAATAAAATAAGAAAAATGTAAAATACTACTTTTTTTATAGTGTTCTAACAGTTTTATCTTTTATTTTTTAACTGAGTTATAGTCCATTTACAATGTTGTGTCAATTTCTGGTGTACAGCACAATTTTTCAGTCCTTTATGAATATACGTATATTTGTTTTCATATTTTTTCACCATGAGCTACTACAAATTCTTGAATATATTTCCCTGTGCTATGCAGTATAAGCTTGTTTATCTATTCTATATATACCTGTCAGTATTTACAAATCTTGAACTTCCAGTCTGTCCCTACTCACAGCCCTCCCCCCTGTAAAATACTATTAAATCAACATATATTTTTGAAGAATTATGAAAAATGGGAAACTATAAGTTGTTTCTTTAAATTGGAGCAAAGAGAACTACTTTAACTGGGAAAATACTTAAAATCTGGCAAGTTTTATGATTTCATGTTCACCCCTGACAGCTTTTCTTTCCTCCTTTCTCCTTCAATCTTTATTGGACCTTCTAAAGAATTAAATTACAAAAAAGAAAGAAAGAAAGAAAGAAAGAAAATTAAGAAACAGCTCTGCATCTAAAATAACCTCCTAACTGGAAAGATGGTATACTTTGTGAAAAATTTACAGCTGCCAACTTATGATCTATGTCTCTGTCCACACTGCCTTACTTGTTAGGGAGGGTCTTAAAAAAAAGTAAAGAAAAATAGCAAATTATAATGGCTTTTTCATTTTAAATTCTTTTTTATGTGTCTACAATCTGCTCTATCAAGAGTAATTAAGATAGACATTATCAGCTATACTCTACTTTCCTATCATGCACATTGTGACTCTGAGAAGCAGGCACGCTCTAACTTACCATCTGCAGGTGGTGTACAGGTTAATGCAGTTCTTTTGACAATATATGGTTTTGTAGTCTAGTTGTCTAACTACTACATAATGGAAAAGATGTAGAACTACTGGTACCACTGCCCTCGGTCTCTGTTATTTACCTTAAACATACCTGGAAAAGTAGATTCAAAAACTCATTGGCAAGAACATTTTTCACAGTCCAGATCTGATATTCTTCTAGAGTTAAGATGGCCATTCTGAAAGAGAAACAATATTTAAGAATATCTTAAATCTTCATTTTCTTATATTATTTGAATTAAATTTGTTTTATTAAACTTGCAATGGTCATTTGTCTGAAAGAAAACTAATGATTTAATGTAGATGCTATGTATTCATCTGAAAGTAGGCCAGCAAGAGTAAGTTCAAAAGTAACCAAACTCTGAAGTAGTCAGTCATAACGTGGGCAATTTATCACCAAAAATCTTCCTCAAGTAAGACCTGGGAAATAACTCTCAGTATCTTCTGGCTCAAGGTGAAGTTTACTAACAGAACCCACAAAAGGTTCTGGGTAGAGAAAAAGGACTATTTACTAACTTTGAAAGCATTTTTCCAAACTCTTTGGATTATGCCCTTTGACCCTAACAATTTTCTAAGATCTTTAAAACATCTGGCAATATTATTAGACTTCTTAAGAGATTTAAAAAAACTAAATATATATAATAAATGAGTATCTATATTAACATTTCCTCAAAATAAAATTTAACATTACATTCACAAGTTGAGTAAAGCAGTATTTTTTTTTTGGTGTCAAAGTGTACCAAAAATTACATTTATATACAGCAGACAATATTTCTTGGAAGGCAAAAATATAACCAAATGCTTCTTACTTCATGTTTTGAACAATCACCTTAACAATCCTAGATGAATAATAATGTTCTTAGCTTTTATTACTTAATTATATTTTTATTATCTAATGATTTATTATTTAATGATATATAATAATATTTATTATTAATGATATTCATGTACTCATTCAATATATATTACCATTTATTATAAGGAAAGATTTTAAAGCACTGTGATGGTAATTATTGGCTTTCATGATGCAACTTCCATTGAAGTATATTAACACCAACGTAATGGTACAAAATAATGGGTAATATTGTCACCGTCTAGTCACCAGTGAATATGGGTAATAGGTTTGGTTGAAAGGTCCAAATTCTATTCTAAATTTTTACCATTTCATTATTATGGTTACATGGAGATGGAGTAGCTAAATGATCTTTTTTTTAATGTTCAAAAGTACAGCCATAAGAAGAAACTCGGTCTTATATAAAAATAGACAGCAATGATAACCTTCATACTTATCAAACACCCAGAAGAAAGGCGATGGAAATTGTATCTCTACATAAGGTATTTCCTAGTAGAAACTTTCCTGTGTTTCTGTTTTCATATATACCAAATAGAAATGGCTACCTTAGTTTTGGGCAGAAAAGTAAATGAAGACGGTTATCTCAATTGCCAAACAAAGATCAAGCCCTGAAAAATTCATTTCTATTATTTATTTCTATTGAGTGTCAGTTAATAAGACTATGATGATTTCTTCTGGATTTGTGATTGAAAAAAATGTTACTTATTTTTCTAAGCCTGTGTAAGGCCACTATGGTCTACGTCCTACCATCTGCAACTTGGTACATGTCAACATTTGAATAGAAAGGGTCAAATTAACTCATATGTGTCTCACATATATGGATTATCTTCAGTTTCACAGGGATACATAGACATTAAGGCAAACCTATTATAATATCTTTAATAAATGTTGTGAAACTAAAAAAATTCAAGGCTTTATTCTTTGTAAATTACACACTTGTTTCTGCTATTATACACTTATTCTGGCTGCTATTAAAGAACTTAGGACAGACCCTCACCAATATTATTGAAAAAAATTTTTAAAAACTATATACACCACCCAGATTGAGATAAAAAATAATTTCCATCATCCCAGATATCCTATGGTCCTTCTCAGTTAAGTCACCCATCTCCAAAATCACTATTGTAACACTTATTAACATTAGTTCTGTCTCTGTTCTAGAACTTCATATAAATTAAATTGTACAATGTGTTCTTTTATTCTGTGGCTTCTTTTGCTCAATATAAGTTTTGTCTTACCATAATGTATTAAACTGGGAGAAGTAAAGATTATAAAATACAGATGGCAAGGGTTGTCTCTACTTAATTTTTACAAAATGCCTAGCTTATAAAATATAATGTTTTTATGTAAATAACACTTAATGGAGTTGTTTAAAGGTCGAATGGGCTTTCCTTAGGGACAACTTAGAGTTATTGTAACCACAGGTCCAAATAAGCATTTAGCAGGGATGATGCAGAAGAGATTCAAGTATGTATATGTAAGGTATGTATACCAATTCAGAATATAATGTATTTTTAGAAAAGAATAAATTAGTCTCTGCTAGACTCACCTTTGTGGTGTCATGTGCATTCTATGTGTCTTCTACAATGTTGGATAGATCCACAAGTAATTCCTTTAAAACCAGAAACCCAAATCAGTAGTTAGGAAAGAGAAGGTATCATTTTTATTAGCCAGTAGCTGAAGTATAAAATATTTTTTCGGTCAAGTTTTTTTTTTTTTAATTCCAGAAATAGATTGCTCGTTTACCTTAAAAATTTATGACAATTTTCCAGTGGTTTCATTTTTTTTTTTACATAATACATTCAGTTTATTAAATTTTCTAAGGCAAATTCTCTTCCCAATTTTGCATCTTTGGCTATGAATATTTTGAGTAGCATAGTATAGAACCTAGAAGTAGTAAGAAATCTTTTTCTCAACCTCTTTTAAAAAATTCTTCACTCTATGTTCCTGTTGGAAGTTTACATGCAAGAAGATGTATACAATCAGACTTTACCAGGGTATCATCGGTGCAGTTGTCCTTCCAGACCTCTGTGCAACCACGTGTCTCTCAGTTCAACCCTAGAAAGAACTCTATCACCGTCAACATCAAATACCTTGAAGCAAACTAAAGAAAAGAAACTCTTATGGAGGAAAATTACTTTTATATTCTGAAGTATAATACATTTTATTACAAGCTGCCCTAGTGAAATTACTTAGTTCCTCAAACAACTACATTCTGGATTAAGTTCTTATTTGGGAGAGATTGTGTCATTACATTCCTTTGAACTTGTAGGAATTCCTGTACACTTCACAAGTCTCTCTCCTTATATCATTAGCCAGCTGTGAGAACTCTATCCTTCACCTAAACCTAAAGTTAAATTTCTTGCAAACTGAAAAAGAAGGGCCAAGTTACTATAGAATATCTCACAGATTTTGAGAAGGTAATTCAAGCTTTTAAATTAATTTCTAATATTTATAACTGATCACTTCAGAGTTGATTCTTACAATGCTGAAAATATTCCATCTACATTAAGAATCAACAAAAAGCTGCTACAATCAGCTCCCCGTATCCATTGGTTCTGCATTCACAGGTATAAACAATAGATCTATATATATATATATATATAAATTTTCCCAGAAAGTTCTCAAAAGCAAAACTTGAATTTGCTATGCACTGACAACTATTCACATATCATTTACATTGTACTTACAATTAATTACATTGTATTAGGTATTACAAGTAACCTAGAGATGATTTAAAGTATACAAGAGGATGTGCATAGATTATATGCAAATACTATGCCATTTTACATAAGGACATGAGCATCCATGGATTTGGTATCTGAGGGGGTCTCAGAACCAATCCTCAGCAGATAATGAGAGATGACTGTATAACGATTTTGCCTCTCCAATGTAATTAATGTGCACCCAATATTTTTGCCTAAGAACAATTTCAAATCTTCAATGAAGTTTATATACAACAAGCTAAAAATCCAAAACATCAGCACTTTGCTAATTAACATCAATATCAGCAAAATTGCTAGTTAGTCTAGTTGGTTAACTTCCACTAGTCCACTGGCAAAAAAATAAATTTAAAAAAAATTTAAGACAACAATTAACCTCAATTGAGAAACAAAGACTTCAGCCTCTTTAATACCAGAACTTTAATGTGAACAAATAATCTATCACAAAGCCAGGTTAGAGTAATGTTATACTATCAGGGAAGATAAAAGAAATCTAAATTTTTAAGATTAAATAATTATCTACTTCACACACCCATGTAATATTTATGCTATTAAATTAACTAAGTGCATCACAGTACAACATTACTAAAGAATATTGAACTATTAAGTATCATACCCAAAATATGCAGTATTTGTAATGCTGTATTTTAGAAAGATGCAGAGATAATTACCCTAGTGAATATGTAAGAATTAGGTTCCAATTAAATGTAAACTGCTGCATTTTCCTAAACAAATATGGTTAAGATTTAGGTATGTAATATGCTTATAAATTATGCCATAATATTTTAGATAGGTTTAAAAGATAAATTTAGTATTTAATAAAATTGTTTTATCATAAATTTAATTTTGCTAATAAAATATCAATATACACAGTGATAGAAAATAAGTTGGAATTCAAGTTAAGCAAGACAAATTTTCTATATAGACTACCAGAAAATATTTTCTATATGCTTAACATTTTTAAACACATCATGATTGATGTAGTTCATTTATCATGAATTGTACATTTATCTGGAAAATCAACCATTATTAATAACAAAGATCTTAAATTACTCCACAGTAAAAAAGAATAGATGATTGAACCTTTACACTGACCTCAGTAAAACCTCAGCAAGAGATTGCTATTTGCCAAAGGGATGAAAATTCAAGCCTTAATCAGATGATTTTTTACATGAATGGATGCTATGTTTTTCTCTGTATAGCTTCCAAATTTTGTGATGTTTAACACACTTACATTTGTGTCTTTCAGCCAGAGGTCCTCGGCAACAAGCTGATAGCCCACAGGATATCTCCTTAAAATCTATGTGGCTGTCATGATTTCCACCAAAAGCATTAAATAAACCTGTAAAATAGGAACACAGACAGAATAAATCACAGCCAACAAACTTCCTGTTAATAATGACATGCTTATGAAAGGAGGCATGACTCGCATAAACTGATTTAGTTTTTAAAAGTTATCAGTAGTTTCCACTGTCTTAGGAAGTTTATTTTTTTTCCCCTGGCATAATTATAACCAAAATTTAACTTCCTAGAAGAAAATACTATCATTTAGTGTTTGGTTTTGTCTGCATACCTATCTCTATCTTATATTAATTCCAAAAGTCAAAAGTGATTGTAGAATGTAAAAAATAAAAATGTATTTTAAAAATTTAACTGGAAAAAAGTCAGAGACCACAATTATCCTAATTTGGAAAGACTAAGAAGAAAAAGGAAAAAGGAAGAAGAAAAGTTGAACTCTATCAAAGATATACTGTGTTGTTATTAATGAGCTTCATACGGCTCCTTCATGAAGCAAAGAAAACTAACACACTATATTATAAGAGACAGAAATTCTGTACTGCGGTCTTCATTGTACCACTTAATCTGTACAACTAAATATATTAAATTTCAGAAATAAAGGACAATATATAATCTAATCCTGTGGTTTTTAAACTTTTCATAAAAAATAAAAGGAATCATTTTATTTTCAAATGAAATGATTTCTCAATCTCTAATTATAAAAAGGTAAAAACATAACTGCACTGAAGTGGAAACCCTGTCTGTTCTAGCTACCCTAACAAATAAATATTTCTAAAACACACTAGAAACCTGAAGAATACAGACTGTCTATTTCAAGAATCTAATTCTGTGCCCTCAAAGAGCAGAAAATTGGAGCTAAGAAGTAGTTAAATGACTTGCTAAAAGTAAGAAATTTTTTTAAAAAGGTCTGAATCAGAAGAAAAACCCAAGCTTTCAGATTTCAAATACAGTTTTTGGGATTATCACCCACAACTGCTCCTTGTAAACCTCATTTAACATATATATATATATATATATATATATAGTAGTGAAAAGTTTAGAGCTAAGTGGGGACCTTAAAGATGGTCTAGTGGTTTCTTAATTTTTTAAGGGTGGGGGAAGGATACAGCAGTGGAACCTTCTTCTATATAAAAGAAATACAATAGACACTCCTCAGTTGAGGAAGAGGTGGGGTCATGTGTGGAAGCTAGAGCTTTGCCTATTCAGTGTCCACCACCCTGACCCTGCACCAGATGCTGAGGCACCGCACTGAAGCACACTTTCATAATGATTGTCTTGGTCAAACTGATTTTATATATGAGAATATTCAAGTGCAGAAAGGTAAACCGACTTACACAAGGCTCCAAAGGTGGAACAAGGCTCACGTGTTTAGCAAAGAACATTTGTAGAAAATAGAAGGATTCCCACCTTCACTCAGAGATGGACGAATTGGTGGTGAAGCCAATGGGCCAAATGTCTCTAAATCAAATCATCCAGTTTGGGATTGAGCCCTCAGCAACCAATAGCATTTCTCCAGATGAATGATGTCTGATTCTTCCACTGACAATCAAATCAAACAAGATTATAAAATCTCACTCTTCTCTTCTGGACAATTAATTAGTTCATCCTGATAATGTGACTTCTAAATATACATTTTAATTTCCCAGTTAAACTGTTAAAATCTACCTAAAACAAAAACTCTGAAAGACAAATATATTGTATCTAAAGTGGCATGAAAATTAAATTCAAATTAACATAAAAGAGGCTTTAAAATGGGAAAAAAATTTGCAATTTCCCATTAAGCAGGCTGTTTAATTCCAACATGTAAAATAATAAACTAAGATACTTATTTTTTTGCTTCCCAAACTTTTATCTGTATTCGCGTTGGTGATTTTAATCTCTTATCTTGGGTTTGAAAATTCTTGATCATAGTCTCTCCTGGCTACACAGGTAACACACTAATAGAAACTATGTTTGATTTATCCTGTCACTATGGTAACCACTTACACACTTAATACTTATTAAATAAATGTACAAAGGGGATAGACCTAAGCTTCTCCTTCTTGGCCCTAAAATTCTTACTACCCCTCCTATAAAGGCAGGAGCCTCCTCTGTAGGACAGAGAGTAAATGTATCTCCTGAGAAGGATTCCCCAACAAGGGCTGTCTTTTCAGCGTGCTTTTAGATGTTTTTATGGGACATTTCAATAAAAGGATCAAGGACCTAAGCTTCCCAGTATGGTGGGAGTTGTGATGGGCATGGGAGGATGCTCACTTGGGAGGATGAGATGTTAAAGACACTAACAGTGAAAAGGACAGGGCAAGATGAAGGGCGATTTGGAAACAGGACCACAGAGATGTGACATCTACTTCCCACTGTCATCTAAGTGATACCTACTTGAAAGAAACATTTCTACAGTTAAATTCTATAATGGGGGGTTATTTAAATGAAGCACACATATACTCAATGAGTAGATCACATAATTTTTAGAGATTCAGAGTGCAGTAGCATTTTCAGAGTACTTTTTACATCAATAACTAGTATTTATAAATTCCTGTGTGCTAAATAAGTATGTGGAATTATTTCCATTTTGCTTTTAGACTTACTACAGCTTAACCTATTCACTGCACTGATACAGAGTAATTTTTCTAACGAATAAAAATGATAATGTACAACCTTGTTAAAGATTCTTTAATTTCACCATCACCAGATTTATGAACATTTAGGCCTATGTGTCAGGCCCCATTTCTTACCAGCTTTTTCACCAACACCTTACATTTAGGTTATATTGCATTACCCAGAGGTCAGGAAATGTTTTTCACACATCCACATCTTTATTAGGTCCTGTGTCCTCTGAGGAGAAACATTCTCCCCACTTTCACATCCTTCCATTTTACAGCCTAACCACTAATCCTTCTCTAAACACCTTCTAATGCTTTCCAACCTCACCAGCTACCCCAGGATTTTAACTTCTCTCTTCTGCAACTGTCCTCCACTGTATATAGCATCCAATATTCAAGTGAAGTATGAGTCCTCATTTACAGGTCTGTGGCCTCTCTAGATTACAAAGTATTTGGATTCGGTAACCTTGTCCTTTTATCACTGTTGCTGCTAGAGTTCCTTTCATAGGACCTGATACATAGTAACCACACAATAAATACTTCCTGAATGAATGAATAAATGAATGAATAGCCAAGGCAATCTTCACAGCCAAGGCTTCCCCAATCCAGGTCAGTATTCTTTCTGTTATATCAAAGAGACTCTGCCGCATGAAACAATAGACCCTGCACATTTTAACAAATGTATACAATTATTAGGAACTATTATTAGAACAGAGACTAGCACTACTGTTCTCATAGTTATGTCACATAAGTAGTGTATTAAAACTCGTTCTGATTTCTTGTTTATACAAATCAGCTGTCTGTCACCAGTTTAAATATTAGTAATTTAGAAAACAAAAGATATTGATTTATCTACTCATCAGAAATCATTACGAAAGATCTACTTACATACCTCTTTTGTCAGTTTATATACCAACTGGAAAAGAAGGGGTGTACAGTCAACTCTGAGAGTATAATTCCTGCAAAATAAATAAAAGAGAATCTTAATACCTCCAAATGGACTACAAACCTGTATTTAATTCTAACTTTATTTTCTAATTATAAACAATATATAACAGATTTCAAATTGAAGGCATCATTCCTGGAGAATTAAAAATAGGGTGGACCCTACAGATTATCATATTCAGTGAAGTATGTCAGACAGAGAAAGGCAAATATCACATTCCTTCACTTATATGTGGAATGTAAACAAACAAAAAAATGATACAAATGAACTTATTTACAAACCAGAAATAGACTCATGACATAGAAAAGAAACTATGGTTACCCAAGGGGAAAGGGGGAAGGGAAGAGATATGTTAGGAGTTCAGGATTAACAGATATACACTATTATATATGAAACAGATAACCAACAAGGACCTACTGTATAGCACAGGGAATTATATTCAGTATCTTATAATAACCTATAATGGAAAAGAATCTAAAAACATGTATATGTATATGTATATGTATATGTATATGTATATGTATATGTATATAACTGAGTAACTTTGCTGTACACCTGAAACTAATATTACAAATCAGATGTACTTCAGTAAAAAGAAATAAATAAAATTTTAGAATAGATAGATAGGTAGGGAGATAAATAGACAGACAGGCAGACAGTCTGGCTAAAACTAAAACACAAGGTGGAAATAACTCTTCAGGAGCCAGAGAGGCTGCAGCACACACTCAGGATAGGAGACTGCAGAGGCAGACTCTGCTGCTAAGGCTGCAGCTCCTGCAGTAACAGTAAGGGTCATTGCTCATTACGGCAGCAGTACCTAGGGGTCTTTGGCAAAGGAAGTGGTAAGGCCATAATGTTCATGTTTTTATTCATTCATTCAATTCAATATCAAGACTTTAGACTAGAGCATGTCAGTAACTAACATGTGTCCTGTGACACTTACCTAGAAATAACCATAATACGATGAAAGCCTACAGATGCACATGCCACATGTCAGGGTCAAAAGGAAGTCTGTAGTGGGTGCTTATTTGAGTTGTTCCAATACATACAGGAACTATTTCTGTATGAAATATTTTAGCCCAACTTTTAAAAATAGCTCCACAGGAAGAATGTCAAAAGTACTAAAGTTTTAAGTAGTAATCCAAGATACGCAAATGGTAAATAGACTAAAGAAATTAGGATCAATAGCTTAGTTATGAATCATATTGATTCATTTGAATAATAATAATGTTCTCTCTGGTAAAATGGAGAAATGGAGGTATTATTGAGGCATCTCATAGAAAGAGGATAATCCTAGTTTATGAGTTGGAGTTGATAGACTTAAATACTGGTATACTATTTAATGACAATCTGAAATAAAATTTACCTTCTGTGTATGAGTCTGCATTGATATATGCAACCTCTCTCTCCTGGAGTGTTTTCACATTGTCCTGTAGTTGAAGCAAAGCAGTCATTTAACTCACAGCGTTTACAATTTTGGAAATACAAGCAAAACAAATTAATTCAGTAAAAGAGTGGTTTGCAGATACCATTATAAATCAAACACCTATGCTTTTGACCATAATTTTAAGAAAATGCTATTAACTGGTTGATAATATTAATGCAATTAAAACAAGAAAGAAAAATATTAATGATGCTGTAACCACTGTTCATAGCAAAAGCAGGGATACCCAGAGGAAAACTGCCCCTGATCCCCTGCACCATAATATGAAGGGGGAAGGCTCGGAGATGCTCAGCCTCACCCTGGATCTACTGGAAGAGGACTGCTCAAAGTAAGGCCTGGAAATCTGTATTTTTGAAAGGTGTCCCTGGCAATCCTTACGGACATTAAAGTATGAGATCACTTGATGTTGGGGATCCAAGTAACTTTACCATATTAAAAGTGAGGAAGTTGGAAATTTGATTTATCAAGAATTTTTTGAAAGAGAAGATATTGATGAAAAAGAAAAATATAGGAGGGGAGGATAGAGAAAAAACTAGAGGGAGAGAAGAGTGGCTATTAGGACAAAGACAAGACATTTCTCACACATACATGCACACACGCACACACATTCTAGAAAAATACAGCAGAAGAAGACTAATGCCATCACACACATGGGAATATGCAGAGAGAACTCTTTTCTTCTCTCTGTTTCTCTCTCTCTCTCTAGCTTGCTACCTTATAAAAGCAGTTACAGTAAAAACATTTAAAGCTGTGAGTGGTCATCCAACAAATGAGAATTCTCACCTCTGCACTTGACCACATGGGATAGATAACAGCTGATTCTGCTGCAGAGTTTCCATTATGACAGAGCTACAGTAGAAATAAAAAAGATTCCTTAACTATATGTAAATATAAATGTGCTGCCGAATATGATCAAGAAGCTAGTAGAAAATGGGAAACAATATTCAAATTGTCTTTTAACTCACATGAATTTAAATTAATGCAAGGCATATTATCTTGTATCTTGGATTTATTTTATCTGTATTTTAAGCTGCTTAAATTATAAAAAGACACATGTATTTCTATATACATGTATTCACAAGAAACTACATATTTCTAAAAGTAAATGGCCTTAATGAATAAGCTCTGATTCATCTAAATAAGTGTATTATGAAATGCATGTTCATAACACCAACATAATAATAAGACTTTGCCATATAAGTGGAATCAAATGTGATACAAGTAACTGTGATTTTATTCCCATACTTATTTGATTCATATTATTACTTTAAAGTATGCAGAAATGAGTCAGAAGGAAAGCATTTTAAAAACCATTCACAATAATAAGAAAGATATGACATTCTTTAAATCAATTCTATAAAATTTGGACTCATAAATGATGAACAAAACAGAGGATAGTCACAGGAAAGTGCTTTTTGGTGCACCTGCCTTTAAAAAAATACACAAGCCTACCTTGAACATGTAAGAACTTAGAGTTACTGGACAGAGAGCCTAAGGGAAGAAGATGAAAGAAGGGGGTCTATGAGAGACACTTTAAAATAAAGCATTAAGAGTCAGTGACAAATGAAAATTAATCATAATTGAATTAAAAATAAATCCTTGAAATTTTAGAGTAATTCAATTTACAAAATCATTGTACTATACTTCCCAACCAGACACTTTTGTAAATGGTAAAATATACCTATGGTTACAATTTAGTATGGAATCCATAAAGGAGAGACTATAATCAGAGTATAGTCATCTAAAAAGAGCATGTTGTTTTCCTGGATAGAAGAAATCCGAGGAAACTGTAAAAACTTGAAAATTAATGCCAAAGATCTAAATCAGATTTTCAATAGGCTAATTCACTTGTCAGAAGCAGCTTCCTAGGTTTGACTATTTTCTGAGCTTACAGATTTTACTTACTTATCACAAAACCAATATAAATAGAAACTAAAATATTTTAAAAATAATGAAAAAGTTGGTTTGTGCTCAGTAATTAAGAGGTTGTTCTGTTTTGCCAAACTGATGTAAAAGCAAAACCAAACTCTATTTCTTAAATTTTCTTGTTTTTATCCAAATTAAAACAGTATCAGGTAATGGAACACATCTGTGATTACCCTGAGATACATGTTGACCAAGAAGATATGTTTACTGTCTTAGTTACCTCAGCCCATATGTGGAACCCAGAAGTCCAAATTTTTCTGCATCCCAGCTGGCAAAAATGGCAGTTCTTCTCAGTCTCCAGCTTGTAATCATTGTTAACATACATGGTTAGGTACATCTGCCTAAAAACAAAGGAATATTCACTGAAGTCACTTTCTGTCATCACTTGCCAAGGAAACATTATTTACCTCTACTAATCAGTTTTCCAAAATTCTGGACAACTTCTTATAAATCAGCAGTTCCACTGGTTAGGTCAATACCTCCAAATACCCAGAGGTCCTGATGATCACCCAGAATAACACATCTGTCTGGAAAGGAAGGCATTCAAAAGAATGACAACTTAGAATGTATTATAAAGAGCAGTAATTTATGTTTTTAAATTAAACTTCCTCCTGCTTGAGTTTCCTCCATAGAAAACCATCAAGGTAGTATCTCCTTTTAAAATTTATCTTTTTTTCCCCACATTTAATTATATCACATCAACCAGGAAAAAAATATTAAGAGTTAATTAAGATTTATCTTCTCTTACTCCTGTAATCTTTGTAAAAACAAAATGTTTTAAGACATTTTAAAAAATTCACCAACTCACCAAGTTTCACAGATCCTCAGGTAGTTCTGATTACATCGTAAATGCTTGTGATTTTCTTGATGTTATGAACATGCATTTTAACCTTCCTAGAATTTCACAAAGGGAACAAATTACTTCACATAGAGCATTATGTCTAACAGGTTCCTTCCAATGTTTTATTATAAGTCTCAGAAGTACAGAAAACTGTTTAATAGGATGATAAATTCCCATATGCCCACCACCTAAATTCAATCATTGTTAATACTGTTGAACTATTTGCAAGCGAGTTGCGCAAATCATGACAGTTCTCTCCTATGTATTTAAGAATGCACCTTACGGTGAAATAAAAAAAAAATCAGTATTTTATATTTTTCCTCCCTCATAGCTCTATTGTTGGTATTTATTTAAACTCCAAAATTATTATTCAACATGAAAAAGAATCTTGTTGTTAGCAATTTTTTTTTAAAATGTGTATTTGTCCATTTAGAGCTCAAATCAATTAAGAGATATAAGCCCCAGGTGCTTTTTTTGATATTTTGACCAGGGAAAATTTCTGTTTCTGACTTTTCTCTTAAACTGTTACTGAAGCTACATGCTCTGTTTTCCTTGTGTCTGTATTTATCTGTTTATAAATCACATTTTTCATTGTGTACCTCTAGAGGGTATTAATACATGAGATAATAAAGTCTCCTATGTTAAAGGAACTCTGTTCTAATTGAGTTAAATAAACACTTTTTAAAAATTCTTATAAAATAAAACTGAACTTCTAATACCTTAAGAGTTCTGAAATTTTAAAACAAGCTTCTTACAGAACTTGTAAAATACTTGCAGAATCCAAATTCAAATTGCTAAGGCAAATCATTAATCAACAAGGCTCATTCAACCATTTTAGTTTAATAAAAAACAGCTATCTCCTCTCTGATTCATCAGTGTGAAGTTTCCCTTTCCCTCTACATTTCAAGCCAGTCAAACTAAAGTTCTGATCATGCCATGCTATTTCCCAGCCCTGCACAAGCTGTCCTCTGCAGCTGGCGTTTACTGCCTGTCTTGATTCCGTGGAAATCTTACTGTTTGTGTAAAATTAAGCTCAATGAGCACATGTTCTGTGGTCATGCCTCCTTAATACCAGGGCTGTCCAGGGTTAGTAACAGTAATGACTATGATGGTAAGCGCACGGGGCCATGTAGCAGTTAAGCGTTCACCACTGTGACCACCTAACCCACCCCCACAGAAGTGACCGGTGAACTTCGCTCCTTTCCCCCTTCTCTCCTACTCCTTCCCTTAAGTTAACCTAGTATTTTGCATATACAGTGTTTTGACAGTTATCTGAAACACTGTTTTAAACCGTCAGTTGAAAAGGGAAGACAAAATGTTACACCTGGCCCAGAGGAGGAGAGGGGTGGGGAGTGGCTCAGAGGAAGTCAAACAGGACGCGCGGCCTCGGATCACAACACAGCCCCGTTCCTTCCCGAGTTTCGCAGCCGGGAAAGCAGAGGCGTGGGGCCCGGACCGCTTCGGGGCCTTCGTGGGAGGCCGAGGGAGGGACGGAGACCCGCGCAGCGCTGGGGAGGGGCCCGCAGGGATTCACCGTCTGTGCAGCGGCTCCTGACCCATAGCTGGGAGGGTGGCGGTGGCGGTAGAGGGTGCGGTGCCGGCTGAAGGGGCTGAGGCGGCATCGGCGGCGGTACCGGCTGACGCGGCGGCGGCTGCGGTGCCGGGTGAGGGGGCTGGGCGTTCGGCGGTGGCGGTTGAGGCTGTGGTGCCGGCTTAGGGGGCTGAGGCGGCGGCGGCTGCTGGAAGGACTTGAGGCACTCGAAGGCCTTCGCCAGCTTTTCCAGGTTCACCATGGCGGCCTCCCGCCACGCGGGGACAGCCCCCGGAGTCGCCGGGCCGACCGGCGGCTTCGGTCAGCAGCGGTGGCAGTGAACGGGGCTCGGGGACGCCAGCAGGTGCGGACCCCAAGCGCGCGGCCATCTTGGAGCCGTCCCGACAGTCCCCGCGGCTCTGCGTCCTGCCACGCTCGGCCGGTGGGGCGGGGCCGGGCCGCGGGATTGACAGCCAGCGTCAGCGGCCTCCGCCAATGGCTGCCTCGCTCGCCCCTTGGGCTCAAAGAGCCGCCACGGCTGCTGGAGTCACTGCCGTTCTTCCCGGCGAGGAGCGGGGGGTACTGCACGGGGATCGGGAGGGCGGTTCGGGGGCGGGGTTGCAAGGCACGGCGAGGAGGGTGGGGAGGGCGGGTGACTTGTGATTGAGGGTCTCTCTCGGCGAGGGGTGTCCCCGGATGACGCATAGCATGTGGCAGGGAGGCCGGGCAGTGGGCTGGGAGCCCGAGACCCCAGCGGGGCGCTTTCCCACCCCGCGGCGCGGGCGGAGGGCCGGCTCGCCGGACAGCCTGCTATAATATGTTGACTGTTACATGTTTGGCCTTACCCTTGTTAGTAGCCTCAAATCACTCCTTGTTCACCTTCAGGATCATTACCATAGATATACTTCTGACAATCCTCGTACTTAACTATGTTCCCTCATGCTACAGGGGCATGCACATGCTATTCTCACTCTTAGAAATAATCTTTTACAGATCAATCCCCTACTCCCCTCAAGGGATTTGACTATCTAATTCCAATCACTCTCATTGCTCAGCTAATTTGTGAATTCATAAAGCCCATTACATTAACATAATTCCTTAATACCATGTAATTCTCCTTTATCACAATTATTAAAGTATACTTTATAATAACATAAAAACGCTTCCATGCATGAAGGTTGATATTCAACAATTAAGTTCACTGTATGAAGTTGTAAGTACATATACTGTATATTATGAAAAATGTTAAGGAATTACATACTATAGTTAAATTCATTCATATTTTTTCATAGAAATATGGAAATATTTATTCCAAGTTGGATCATCACTATATGTGTGTGTGTATATATGTATATATCTTTCATCCTTCATTCACATTATAAGTTCTGATAAAATATTGCCAACAATTAACTTTTATACCAAGGAAGGAAGGAAGGAAAGAGGAAGGAAGGAAGGAAGGAAAGAAGGAAATGGAGGGGTTTTAGAACTCTTGAGATTGAGACATATTAGATAATAACTCAGATCTGTACATTTGTATATGATAATTATTTTCCTGAAATTATATAAAAACGCATAAAAAAACTGAAAGCTAAATATAAAATTATTTACAACCCAAATTTGAGGTTAATTTATATCTTCAATTGATATGCATTTTTTTAAATTTAATACTGCACTGTTCCATTTCTATAATCAAATTCATAAACAGAAAACTATATATGATATATAATCCTCTCACCATTTATAACATCTCCGAAAGCATTTTTGAAGCAGAATATTTTATATTTAAAGTTTTTATCATTAGAAAGGCTGTGAATAATTTAACACCATTAGATTTAATTTACTTCATCGTATTATTTTTTCAATACATGTGAAATAATATCTTATATGGTTTTGAGTCATTCTTTAAGTAGTTTGTTAATATTGTGTAATAAGTGAATTCATGGAATATTGTTATAGAGTTAGACATTTTTATTTGAAGATGTCATCGTTTGTAGTATAATAGTAAGGCCATTATTGTAGGAATGTGAAGGAGTTTGACATTGCTTTTAGTAAAATCATCACTCTAACGGGCATATTGGCAATAGCAGCATGTGGTTAAGATCATGTCAATTTTTTGTAAATCTTTAACAAATTCTGAAATCACTCTGGTTGCTTGCAAATTTATAAAACACAATTACTTAGTGGAAGAACAAGGCTGTAGTCAGTGCATGACAAAGGAATGCTGCTTAATAAATAAGTGAGAAGAATTAAGTTTAATTCAAGGAAAGCAGCATTCTTAAAATATTTTGAATTGATTCGAGAAACAGAGATTTTTATGATTATTTAGCAGAGTTTATATAGACATTTATGTGTGTGTGTGTGTATCCTTCATCTCTGTATCAATTCAAATAAGATTTTGCCAAAAAAATAAATTTTAGAGCCAAAAATACCAATCAAAAAGAAAGAAAAGAAGAGGGAAGGAAAGCAGGAAGGCAACTTAACATCAAAAAATTTCATCATTATTTAAAGTAAAGATCTATATCAACTAAACATTTGTATTGTGACCTCCACATTCCACTAAAACTTATGCCATTTACCTACAAATATAAGCTTTTATTTGCTTCGACAATAAATAACACATAAATTTAATGAAACTGCAGCTCAAAAGACGGAAATAGCATTAGAAATTCAGTCATCCAGTGCAGTAGCTAAAGCATGGGTATGACCTGACTCTAAGCAATTAGAGAACAACCAAGAAAATGTGCCAAACTGTTGGATATCCAGACTTGTTCCCAGGGCAGGGAAATAGGCCTATCAAGATAAGTAAAAGAATATACCATGTTTAAAGCTTAATTATAATGCAAAATAGATATATATCTATATCTATTTCAAAATGTTAAATTTAAAAGTGGACCAGAAAAAAAATAAACAAAATTACTTCTATAGAGAAAATAAAGAATAGCCTTGTCTTCTTCTATTAAAGACTGACTAGCCACAAAATATTATGGAAATAGCTATAAAGCTTTGAGAGAAATTATTATAATTCTATAATTGTGTTACCACTAATGTTGTTATGTTTGTAGTTAAGCCAAAGTAATACCAAGACATTCAAAGAATCAGAAGGAATGGTAACTATATATTTATCCTAAAAAATAAATATAAATACTAAGAAAAGGATACATTTTTTAAAATTTAAGAAGTAGGATATGATTATATAAATGCTATGTTAAAGCGTATTGAGTCTACAGGTAGACAAAATAAGGATCACGTCTATTTTGAAAATATTTCAAAATAAATGCCAATAAATAAAAGTAATTCTTAAAATGATACTTCCGTCTAACTTGTTTGATTTTGTAAATGCATGTTACTTTATATCAATTTGCATTATTGATTATTATATGGTTAATAACACAGATACAATTAAAAGAAAATTATAAAAAAGTTGAGATAGCAAAAATAACTTTCTTTTCTAATATTTACAAATAAAAGATTAAACAGTGAATTTTTTATCAATCATAAGTCTTTATATTTTCAGTAAAATATAAAATTATAATGGAGAAAAAAGTAAGCAAAAATGATTCAAATAAAAATGTTAAGGGGAATAATCGTTTATAACATTTGACATCTACCTCTGCTTGGTACTATAACCAATCACAAGCCACTGTAGCCACTGACCTCCAACACTCCCTAAAAGTTCACAGTGGAGATCAGGAATGGAGCACATTGTGCTGTGGGAAAACTGACAAAATAGAGCTTCAGATAGATGTTTTCAGGAAAAGATTTTATAAGCCCCAATTCTTGCATCTCCTTATATCGAGAAGAGCACTAAATTCATTAATGGTGATGTCTGCTCCTCATATCTGGCAAAAGAACTCAATGTGTGTTTGATTGCACGTACTCCCCTTCACTAAAATTACATATATAATATTGAATTTCCCCCTGCCTCTTCAGAAAAGGTCCTCAGAGCCATCTGAGGTGCTGTCTCCTAGATTATAGTTCTCATTTTGCCCCAAATAAAACAACTCTCATGTTATACAATTTTATTTTAGTAAACAGCATGTATATTAAAATAGTTCAAAACATTGATGTAACAATTGGTGAAAAGATACCTCTGCCTATATAATTTCAAATTGAAATAAAAAAAAAAACTGGGCCACCATGATAATGAATCTGTGTAAGGAGAGACATTTTCAGCATGATGAAGGGAAGATAAATCACTCGAAGCTTAAAACTATGCATCTGGACAAATTAGCAGTTGTGAGAGTAATAACCAAATATACTTCTAGAAATAAAAAGGATGAAAAAAAATTTACACCCAGACATCTTCACAGAGAGAATTTCTGGAGGATGTACTTCAGCCCAGTCTGCTTGATGATCTACAATCTGGTCCAACACAGAGGGGAAGGAGAGACCATAGAAAGAAGCAGAGCCCTGCAGCTTAGTGGGCAGCAGGTTTTATCAGCAAGATAACTTACTTATGAGACTTGTCTTGAGCAGCCACAAGAGTCTCCCTGCAACCCCACCAGAATCTTAAAAGTTTATATAGAAGCCTTAAAATACTGTCCGATGGTCTCGGCAACAACCACATTACTGTCACAAGGCTGAGTACTTGGTGGGGCTTCTGCAGGGAAGGCAAGCGAAACACATTCCAGTAGTCATGTCCTCTTGATGATCCCTTCAAGACTGATCCCTATCAGGTATAAGTAGTGGGGAAAAAGAAGAAAAGTAAAACAGAGTTAATGACTTCTTGGATATGTAAAACATTTTAAAATTTCTGTGCAAAATTTATAATTAAAATAATGAGTATATTTTTAATGATACCATTCTGGAAGTCTCTATATCAAAGATTAAATTTAGTTAATTATGGGCTTGTGAGTAATATTTTTTCTGTTTCTAAATTTCATAACCTATATTATTCACTAAAGATTTTTAAGAATTTAGTTACAAAGTTAAAATCATTTCAAATGTATATATAAAGAGATATTAGAATGGTTATTTTAATAGAAAAATGACAGTGTGAAGCATTAAAAACAATGTAACAACATCAGTAAAGCTGAGTAATTATATTTCTTATGGTTTTCACAAATAAAAAGTTACTTTGTTATTAATAATTATATTTACAGTCTTTGAAAACCATCAGGGATTCTCAATATAGAGTGTCTATTGTTCATAAAGCAAAATTGTGTGCATAATTTGATTCTAGGACAAAAATATACATATATATAATATACACACACATAATACCCAGGAATTACATACAAAAAAGAATGTTTAATTCTTTATTTGTTACATTACAGTAAGATTTGATTGTATTTTTTATTTGCATTTCTAAATTATGAAACATTTGATACATACAGGTTATGATTATAAAATATTTATCCATTACTCTACCACCCAAACTGAGAAATAAAACATGACATTTCCAATATATTTACTCTTGCTCATTTATGTTGCTTAAAACTAAAACTGATATAACTACATTTTATAGTAATAGGTATTTCTTTCTGGTGTTTCTTTTTCTATATTTTTATTTTCAATAATTTTTGCAGCATGTTTAAGTGTTCCTCTTGCAAATATCCTAGAGATTCCCCCCAAATATCTGAGAATTTATGCATTTTAATGTCTTTTAATAGGAAAATTGACTCAATTTAGGCTTATCCATATGTATTATTGACTAATTTATTTATGACTTTATTTTGTTTTCCACATATAACTTTGTTCATTAATTTTCTTTTTTTTGAGTGACTTTCTTTTGTTTTTCCTTCAGATGTGTTTTTCAGGCATTAAACACCTCATTCGTTATACCACTGAAGTTAATTTCATTTATTTCATACTTGTATAATATTTTGGCTATTTCTAGATTTTAAAATTCAGGATGACTTTTCTACAAAACATACATTTCAAGAAGCTGTCTTCTAATCCAGTTTTGCCAATATTATATAAAAAACAACCTGTTTATTGTTATTTTCTGATAGTTATTATTCTATCCTACACAAGGATAGTTAAATTTTTTCTAATTATATATTTTTATATATATTTTCTACTTTATATCAAGAAAATAGTCATGTTAACTGTTTTTTATATTGTAAGTTCATTATGGTATTTTGCTCCATCTTTGGAAATTAGTTTCTGCTATTTAAAGGATTATCTAGTCCATATTTTGAGTTTGTTCACTTTACTTTTTGATATAGCACCAAAGGCATGATCAACGAAAGGAATAATTTCTAAGCTGAACTTTAAAAAAAATTACAATTTGTTTTCTTTGCAAAAGACATTGTCAAAAGAATGATAAGACGCCACAGATTGGGAGGATGCATATTCAAAAGATATATCTGATAAAAGACTATTAGCCAAAATATACAAAGAATTCTAAAAAGCTCAACAATAGAACATTAAACAACCTGATTTAAAAAATGAGCAATTTACCTGAGCAAATACCTCACCAAAGATGATGACAGATAGCAAACATACGAAAATATGTTCAGCATTATATGCCATTAGGAAACTACAAATTAAAACAAGAAGATACTACTACATACCTATTAGACTAACCAAATGTAGAACACTGACAACACCAAACATCCTGCCAAGATGTAGAGCAACAGGAACTCTTACTTATTGCTGATGGAAATACAAAATGATTAAAACAGTTTGGAAGGTAGTTTGGCAGTTTCTTACAAAACTAAATGTGCTCTTACCATAAAATCCTTCAAGTCTACTCTTTACAGTTTACCTAAAGGAGCTGAAAACTATGTCCACATGAGAACCTACACAAGGATATTTACATCAGATTTGTTTGTATTTATCAAAACATGGAAGCAACAAAAATATCCTTCAGTAGGAGAATGGATAAACCATAGCACAATCAGACAATGGATTGTTATTCAGTGCTGAAAATAAATGAGCTATTAAGCCACAAAAAGATAATATAGATCCTTAAATGTATAATGATAAGTGAAAGAAGCCAATCTACAAAGGCTATGTATTATATGATTCCAACCTCATGATATTCTGGAAAAAAACAATACTATGGAGATAATAAAAAGATGAAAAGATGCTAAGTGTTATGAGAAAGGGAAGATTGATTAGGTAAAGCATAGAGGATTTTTAGGGCAGTGAAACAATTGTGTGTGGTACTGTAACAGTGGATAAATAACATTGTACACTTGTCCAGACACATAGAGTATTCAACACCAAGAGTGAGTCCAAAGGTAATTATGAGTGATTATAATGTGCCAGTGTAGATAAGTATATATTTATATATGCTGCTGGGTCCTATAGATCCCAGGACATGGGCTTTCTCTGGGAAGAATGATTGTTGAATCAGGGTCTTGGTCCTCTCACATATGTAGATATAGGGTAGACTGATAAAAAAAGAATGTCTGGATATTGAGAAACGCAAAATTAAAGTGAGAAGATTTACAGTAATAAAAACCAACTAATCCCTTGAAGATTTCTAGATTAATTAGACAAAAAAGAACAGGGAGGATTTTCTTATAGAGTTTCCAACCTTTGTCTAACAATTTGTACACCTCACAGAATATATATTTTTAAATGTACATATAAAAATGACAAAAAATAACTATATAGTAAGTCAGAAAGGAAGTGTCCACAAATTTCATGATGCTAAAGTTGTACTATTTTCATAAAAATAAGTAAGATAAAATTTAAACAACAAAAATGGCTAATTGTCTGGCTAACTGAAATTTATAAACCTTTTTTTGTAATTAACTAAAACATGTACTTTATTATTAAAGCCCTTAATGTGCTTTTATTTTTATCCTATTTACCTCTCTTTCTTCACTACGGAGTATCCTGAGATTTTAAAATGCATTCTCCTGCTTTTCTTTATAATTTCTTGAACACACTTATATATAAATAAAATGATATCATTTAGTTTAAGTTGCCATTTATATTTATTAAATGTTATATTGTTGTTCAATTCCCCCTGAAACATTCTCTTTACTGCAATTTTTATATTTAGAATTATTAATTTTTATAAAACTGAAATTTTTAGAATGCAACGTAAAAATTACTCCATTAATCCATTTTCCAAAAAGTGGATATTTGAGTTATTTACAATGTTTGATTACTATAAGCAATGATGTTATAAACATACTTGTATATTTATCTTGGTGCACACTGAACACAGGCAGAAGGTTGAAGGTAACTTAGGAAAGAAATTGCTAGATTTCGTGTGTTGAAACCTTTAATTTATAAGGATATTATAATTTTCTGAAGTTAATGTAATAGAGGAGAACAAATCTGACTCTATATTAGATCTGTTCCTTTAGCTTTGACCACTGTGCCCTGTTTCCTAGGCTTGGTCTTGCTAGCTTTGCACTCACATAAAGATAACAAGCTGTAGAATAGAGAATAACATTTGTTTGTTGGAGGTTTACAGGGACACCATGAACTCACCCACATGGACAGCTGCAAGAACAAAGAATTTCTACAGCAAGATGTTTGCAACAACCAACCATACACCCTCCCTTGTTTTTTGTTTGTTTGTTGTTGTTGTTTGTTTTTGTTTTTGTTTTGTATAAAAGAAGCCTGTATTGTGACTGGACCTGGATGGTTCTCCAAGACATTATTCAGCCATCCTCTCGGTCTGCCAGCTTTCCAAATAAAGTCGCTATTCCTTACCCCAACACCACATCTCTTGTACTTAAAGTTTAAAGTTTAAACTTAAAGTTTCACGTTTGGGTAAGTGTTTTTCTAAGTTTTCTGCTAAGTGTTACTGTCTAATATTTATGGCTGGAATTTACACTCACCTAAATTTCTTCAAGAATAACTTGACTATCATTGGCTGTGTCTTTTTCCATATAAATTTTAGAGTAAGTTTGTTGAGTACCATTCAAACCTCTGCCAGCATTTAATCATAGAGATTAAATCTGTGAATCACTTTGGTAAGATTTTATATGGTTAAAATATAGGCTTTCCATATTCATGAAGAAGCTATATTTCTCCATTTACTTTTGTATCTTTAATGCATTTCCACACAGTCATATTTTTTTTTTCTGATGGCTCACAAGACTTTTATTTGGTGAATTTCTTTTCTTCATATTTTCTGTGGTTAAAATTGTATCTGTTTATTGTATTTCTCACATTTTGTTTCTAGGCATAGAAATACACCTGATATTTAGTCCCTGAAAACTACTCTTTTATATCTATTTTTTTAACATAAACAGTTTAGATTATTTCTTTCAGATTTCTAGTAAATAATACATTTGATTCTGTTTCTTACTAAGTTCTTATGTACCTCCCTTACAATGATGAATGGAAGAGGTCATAGAGGATATTGTTATCTTGTTTGTAATATTGAATTTAATGTTTTTACCTTTTTTGTATTAATCACAATAGTTTACTTTGGGTGTTTTTTTTTCCAGATATTCTTTGTCAGAATAAAGAAGTTCTTTCATTTCTTGTTTTCTAAGAGATTTTATCAGGAATAGTATTGGACTTTAATCACGTACTTTCTCTGCATCTTCTGAAATAATCAATTGCTTTTCCCCTTGTAGTTTTGTAATCTATTAGTGTACCATACTACATTAATTTATTGTGTACAGGCAAACTAATTTGCATTGTTGGAATAATCCCATTTATTTTTACAGGTCAATTTTGCCTACAGATTCATATTTTTCTACTGTATTTACTTATTTTTGTTCTGTTATTTTGTGTGATAGTAAATATGAGACAGTTTACGCTTTAAGAATTAAATATGCAATGCTGAATCTCACTTTTTTCATAAGGGGTACCTGAGCTCAAACTATTTAAATTGTGAGTTATGAACAAGTAACATTTAGTCAACCTGTGATGAAAGAGTCATGGTGAAAAAACGCCCACTATAAAACTATGTAAAGTGAACGCTAGGTCCTTGCTTCACCTAATCCACATAACTGGATATTTGCATTTGCTTTTCTCACAGGAGGGTACATCCTTCTTTTAATTTTATATTTATATATAATATGCTGGAAGGAGCATATTCTTGTCAGAGATTTTATAGTTACTAAAAATTTAATCTAATTTTAAAGGGGTCAATGTCAAAGTGTACCAAATAACTACTTCCAGAGATTTGAGGTGTGACCATAATCACTGAAAATACAGTTAATTTATGCCAAATGACTTTCTATTATTAATGTACATATGTACATGAAAAGGTTGTTTTAGTAAATTTAGTACATTATACAAGGACTAACAATACAAAGGTCCCTAAACATTTAAATTTTCATTAGTAATATATTTATGTGTGATCATTGTTTTAATCATGTAATACTATTTATTGCTCATACATGATATACCAAAATCATGAAAGACATAGCTCTAAGGACTAGAGGTGTATAATATAAAATAAGAGTGTGCTTTATTTTAAGGAGTTAACAGTTACATATTAATGGCTTTAAGTCTAGCATGTATTTCTTTCTCTTAATGGCCTTGAATTTTTATATTTACATTGCCTATTTGTCATTTTTTGAGCCAACTCAGATGAAACACAAACACAACTCTAAAAAATTACCTAAACACACTGACACAACTTTTTTTTAAATCAAGAAGCAACTCCATCACTGTCTTCCATGTTTATGTAAACTGGTTAACTACACAGGGAGCTTACAGGGCCTTCTGAGGAGAATAATTTGCCTATACTTTGATGATCACTTAAGAAATTGTCATGGATACATTTGGTAGAATATAATCATTCATATTATTACATTTATACCATTGATGTTTTCACTGTTTCTGCCTTTGTTGCTTGGCTCTTAAATTATAGTTAAATAATGATGAAGCCTCTGTTTCCTTAAAACAGGGAACACATATTTATACTCCTGTAAATATTTTTAAATACAAGATCTAAAAAGAAAAACATATCTGATATTGCAATCACTGTAAAACACAGATTCATTTGTGTTTGTCAGCTATGGGTCTGCAACAAAACATCCCATAACTTAGAGGCTGATAAAGATAAATATTCTTATGCACTGACTAATTGTTCAGCTGGGGTTCTAACTCAAACTGCTGACCCACTGGGCCAGCTCTGCTGAGACCTCTGATGCCCTCACTTTTGTTTAGTTCTAGGACATGGGTTCAGTTCAGGTCTAATCTTAAGTGCCTTTGATTTGTTTGAAACCAATCAGCCTACTCAGCATGTCTTCATGGTAGAGGTAGAGTACAAGAGAGAAAGCCCAGTGCATAGGCACATTTCAAGCCTTGGCTTGCATCACATCATATCTGCTGGTAGCCTAAGGGCCAAAGCAGGTTACAAGTTCAAGCCCAAAAGTAGGAGAAGATAAATACTCCTCATGTGGAAATATAATGGCAAAGGATATTCTAATATGCACCATAACCTTCCCTGACCTCCACTCAAAAGTTCCCCACTGAAAATTAGAAGCTTAATTGTAATGGTTAGTAATTTTAAAAAAGATCTTTTTTAGAAAAAGGACTCTATATTAATGCTTTCTATATCACTGACATTTAAGACAGTGCTGGTCACGTATTAGGCACTCTCTAAATGTTTACTGGCTAGCTGGCTGGGTGACCTGGTGTCAGACACATAGACATGTTATCAATATAATAATGTCCAACTAAAAGAAAGTTACATTATTGTACCAAGAACTGGATTGTCTTGCCCACGCAGTTTTTAAAAAATATGCATATAAAATATAATATACAGTATAATTCACTCAATTCACAATATGAAACACAACAATGAAGGTAATATTCCCACTGGGTATTCCCCATTGACATTCTCTGATGTATTAACTCTCCTGGAAGGAGTTGCATTAATTATTAGATATTTAATTAGATTTTCACTAATGGTGTAAACACAATATGAAAATTCACTTTGATTTGCATTGTCATTTAGATTCACTAATCAACTGAGAGATATGAACAATCGTGGCAGGAGACTGAAACTTCAGCATTGAGGGGTTTTTAAAATATGCTTGGCATCATTAGATGAACATATAGTCTCGATTACAGAATGTGAAATTCCATTAAATTACCCCATATGAGTCAATGCCCAGAGGACCATTTTTGATCAGGGTAGAATAACTCATTCTCTAGGACCTTAGGATGGAAAATTTTATATTTTAATGAAAAGTAACATCATGAATACTCTTTATTCCTTCACTGTAAAAGGCAGGAACTGTTATTCCCCTTCAGTAAGTATAACAGTTGCTTGAAATAATAAACAGACTTTGAATTTAAAAACTAGAAAAATTCTTTGTTTTTGTTTGTTTGTTTTTGTTTTTGTGATTTAGATTCCACGTATGAGCGATCTCATATGGTATTTTTCTTTCTCTTTCTGGCATACTTCACTAAGAATGACATTCTCCAGGAGCATCCATGTTGCTGCAAATGGCATTATGTTGTCAGTTTTTATGGCTGAATAGAATTCCATTGTATAAATATACCACATCTTCTTTATCCAGTCACCTGTTGATGGACATTTAGGCTGTTTCCATGTTTTGGCTTTTGTAAATAGTGCTGCTATGAACATTGGGGTGCAGATGTCATCCTGAAGTAGATTTCCTTCTGGATACAAGCCCAGAAGTGGGATACCTGGGTCATGTGGTAAGTCTATTCCTAGTCTTTTGAGGAATCTCCACACTTTTTTCCATAGTGGCTGCACCAAACAGGACAGAAGTAGACTCACAGACAGAGAATACAGACTTGTGGTTACCAGGGTGGTGGAGGGTGGGAAGGGTAGACTGGGATTTTAAAATTGTAGAATAGATAAACAAGATTACACTCTATAGCACATGGAAATATACACAAAATGTTATGATAACTCACAGAGAAAAAAATGTGACAATGAGTGTGTATATGTCCATTTTTGACTGAAAAATTGTGCTGAACACTGGAATTTGACACAACATTGTAAAATGATTATAAATCAATAAAAATGTTAAAAAAAGAAAATAAAAATTAAAAAATAATAAAAAACTAGAAAAATTCTGTACTTTTTACTTATTTTGCTAATGTTTTTCTTTATAATATTAGAAGTAAAAATCACAAAGTCACTTGGGATCTATTGTCCCCCCCCCTTATTTTTTAGTATTGGCTAAATGAGCTAACCCTGCAAATAACACATTATCTTTGCCCACAACAGGCATGTGTGTGTGTGCCCCCACATACACAACACAATATATCCACACGCCCTCCTTACTACTATTTATTGTAGTATAAAATCTCCTTAGTTTAGGACCAAAGTCATTGTTTTGAAATCTATGTCTCTGATGAAAACACAGAAATTAATTCTTCACTGCCTCTCCTATGAAATAGTCATTGTCAAACACTTGCACTGCTCTGTAACTACTGACTACATGTCTTTCACTATCTTAATAAGACCACATACTCCCAACATTAGGCACTGTGGTTTGAACCTCAGTCTATATACCGTGTACATAACAAGGCCTAGCCCAGATTTGTTTAAAATCTGTTTTCTGCAATAGGGCCATAGGTTTGATTGGGATAGTCTCTTGCAAAGTCTCCTTTGATTTTTGTTTAAAATGAATTTCTAATTCCTCAGTTGTCTTAGTTATGATAAGGTTTGCAAACCCAAATGAAATTGGAACACACCATAATCAACATTTTTATGAATGAATCATAGAAATATGTGCACAATTGGTAAAATATATACCACAGTGGTTGGTGTAAGTAGTCAGTTGTATTACAAAAAACAATAATAAAATAAAACAGGCACATGAAAAGTTCAGTAAATTATACAAAAAGTTTATTTACGATCTATATAATTTTTCTTACTTTATCTGGGTAATTTTCTATTTTATCTATCAAATGATAGGATTAAGAAAGATAATTTTGAAATTTCTCTTCATTTCCAAGAAAAATATAGTAGAACTTTAGAAATCTATATATTAATGGCATTTGCATTTATTTATACACAGTTCCTATGTGTTTCTGGCTAGAAGTAGAAATTACTGGCTTAAATGTGTGCTGGTTTCCACTGTTCACTAGCTAAAATTGAAGTAAATAACTATTAAAAATAATAACTATTTAAAATTCAAAGCACTGAATTTTCTTCCAACTAATTTTATCAGAGCAGCAGTTACATAAGATTCAAATCTATATTTATATTTTTCTTGGTAGTACATGAACTTCAGAATTCCATGTAATAGAATTTGTAAGCTATCCACCTCTTTGTATGTGTCATGAATATTAAATTATTAATATATTATCTTAGAAGTTACAAGTAAGGATTTAGTCAACAAATGATTATTGAATTTTTTATGTAAATTTTGTGCCCTGCACTGTAAAAATTTGAAATCTACAATCATAGACTATAGAACAAGCAGATATACACAAGACAAGTTAAGCCCACACTGTTTCAAGAGGCTTCTATTTTTAAAATGTATTAAATATTTATTTTCACAGATTGATGTGTTTAGGCAAATCGTTTTAAAATATGTTGTCACAATTACTTTGGAAACAACAATAATTTTTATCACTATCCTAATTTTCAGTGTATATTCACATGTGATTCCAACAACTATGACACTGAGTTGCTGAAGCAAAATCAAACATTTTAGAAATAAAGAAATTAAAGTATAGGAAAATTAATTGACTTGCAGCAATTTTTTGCACTGTCATCTTGGCTAAGCTACAATAGTTTACAAGAATCCCCTATCCTGTATGATACTTTGTTAACTGGCCCAAATAAGAAATTCTTTTTACAAATTTTGGAAGGGGAAAATAAAGCAGCTCATCTGAAATCTGTTATTTTAGAGGTACGAGTAACAAACAAACAGATACATGTGGATTCTAGCTAGTTCTTGCTGTCTTTCGCTCCATACCCACATCATCTTCCCAAATGAAACTCTTGCTGACCAAGAGCCACTGAGACCCAACAGATAATTGGAGACAGCAGCTTTCCATAATCTTTTCCACCTTTCCAGACCCACTTGGGCAGCCCAAACTGCTTTATTTCAAAGGGTTGGATATTGTCTTTTCTCTGATCCTCCAATTCTCCCTTTTAGAAATTTATGACCCCAGCAATACACACAATTTGGGGAAGTGCTATCACATATCTAACCCTTTTTTACATAATACTCATATTTGTTTTCATTTTCAGATAGAATATGACTGAGACATAACTTTGATGAGATCACACTGTTATTAAATGTCAGTATTGAAAATCAAATATTTCTTACTATTTCTCAATCTTGAAAGAAAAAATATTTCCAAAAAAAAAAAAGAGGATTTGTTAGGGTATGTATTTACTCAAAAAGAATTTGGAAGCAAGAATAAGAGGTTTCAAGAGAGAAAGAAGTGAGAAAAAAGGAGATAATCTAGCAGGAGAGAATAATTCATGCTTAAGAATGTTTTCATGGTACCCAATGCTAACTGCCAGGTGGCTGGTTATATCAGAAAATACTGGTATAATTGATAACATGGAAAACTTTCAAAGCTTCATGCTCTTAAATTTCATTCAGGATAAAAATGTCCTGATTTTGTATATAGGCTAGATATCCTCATATGTGTGTGTGTGTGTATGTATGTGTGTGTGTGTGCACACACACATATATATATCTCCAAATTTCAGTGGATTAAACAACAAAGATTTAGAATTTACTCAAGCAAAGTCTGTATCCAGATAAGAAGCGAGATGAACTGTTCCACAACCAGAAACTCAGTGATTCAGAACAAGGAAATTACCACCATCTTGAAGCAACATCATATGGAGCTTACTGCCTCCTCATGGGCATCTCAGAAAAAGAGGCACCTGCAGAGCCATTGCTGGGTTTTCCATGCTTTGTGCCAAAACTTATACATGTAAATTTGACTCATGGCCATTGGACAAAGCTAATTACATGACCTCAATTATCTTCAAGTGGATAAATAATATAGTCTTGCTTATGCACAGAAAGGATACTAATGAACACTGATAATAATTTTTCCATAAAGCTTAATATTTGAAATATTTGACTTTGGCATAGGGCTTTATGGTATTGGGTATATTATCTGTTAAATTATCTGTTCCTCAATTTTCTCACTAATAAAATGGAAGGCAGTAATATTCCACTATTAGAACAATTAGGGGATCAAATGCAGGCATATAGCACTCAATAATATTAAACATTATCAAAATCATCATTATCATCATCATCATTCTCTATATCTCTAGTCTTTGACAACATGTATCACTGAGGCTGATAGATTTTGACAAAAAAAAATATTAGCGTTGAAAAGAATTTTAGAAATTACGTACTCTGGTCCTGTCCTTTCATTTATGAGAAAAGAGATGTCCATCAGTTAAGTGACCTTCCTGGGCCCAAATCTCCTTAACAGCAAAATTGGAAACAGATGTCTAAGTCCAGTGTCCTTTGTTCTCAAGATAGGGAAATTAGAACTTTCTATCAAGCATAGACTGAAGATATCCAACTCTTTTGTATATTGCTAAATCTGTTCCATGTTACCTTTGCTCATTTTACTCCATCGATTAATTGACATTTTGTAATTAATGAAAATCTTCCCAAAGGTGCAAGCTTAATGACTTTATAAGCATGGCAGAAATATGTTGATATAGTAAAGTGCTTATTGCCTGAGCAAATGCATTTTCCAATTTCTAAGAACTAGTCACCCAAGGAAATTTTGCTTACTGTGCTAAAAATTAGGGATATTCATGGGGGGAAATGAACAAGAAAAAATTAAAAAGAGAAACTGTTATTAGATAAGCTTACTTAAAATATTTAATTATTGAAAGAAAGTAGTATTTGACTGATAATGATACAAATGATTTTTTATTCTCCCATTTCCACCAAAACAGAAAAAAAATGCTATTAGAATTGTATGGATCAATAAAACCTTACAGAACACAAAATAAAGAATATAACTAACATTCTTGCCATTATGAACTTTCTTTGGGGAAGAAATTTGTACCATCTGGAAATATATGAATAAGACAGAAAAGGCCAGGTGACAAAAACACATAAAATTGCTTAATAAATGGATAAAACTTAAAATGCTAAATGCCAAAATGTCAAAATTCCACTTCAAGTTTAGAAATGCTATTTTAAAAGACTTTCCAAAGCATTTTACCACTTTTATATGAAATAAAAAATTCCCTTTTAATCACCTACAGATGCACAAGAACCTCATTTAGACTTACAAAAAGACCAACCAAGAAATATGTTTGCTATATCCATGGCATGTTGCTGACACAAAAGAGAAAAAAAGAGAGAGTGTTGACTTTGTGTGTGTGTGTGTGTGTGTGTGTTTGTGTGTGTATGCATGTGTTTGGGGAGGGGCAGGAGGTTTGAAGGTGAAGTAGACAGGGAAAAACAGGCTTTGTTTATGGTGTTTTAAACTTAAGAGATAATAAAAACACTGATGTAAATTTATTTAAATCTGCAATGTTTCATCATTACAAAAAATGGAAATCAAAATGCATTAAGATTAAAGAAACCTAGATGCTAAAAATAGATAGATGTTTTGCATAAATGAACTGCATCTAAAAACTGTTATTCTCATTAATGTGTATTAAGAATCACAATTTCAATTTATTTGTCAATTATTCCTGAGTTAAATGAAAAATAAAATTAAAAAGTCACAATACACTCTGTTATATCTTTCAGAACAGAATGGGTCTTTAAACAGAACAACTTTCAAGCAATGAATTGGGGGAAGTACATAAGGCAGAAGTCAGAAATGCTAGGTAGGAAAGTACTGTAGTTGACCAGGAGAGAGTGTAAAGTGTTATAAAAAGCTGGATTTATTGAAGAATTTTTAAGGAGATAGAATTGATGGGCTTATGTACTATTTAAAATTAGGACATGAAGTTGACAAATATAGATTGACCTTCATTCAAGATTCTTGCTGGAGTAACTGAGTCAAAGGAGTGACTTACAACAATAGAGAGAGTGGGGAAGAGACAAGAAGATAGGGAAATGCACCAAGTGTAGTGAATTCAGTTTAAGATATGTTGGGTAATCTGTGCCTGATTTTAGAAGGCATATGCAATTTCGGTATATAAATGAGTACTAGTTTAAACCACAGATTTTGATATTATTCTAAAACTGTATATAAAGGACGATCCTCAAGAAGACCAGCATTTTAGGCATTATAGGGGATGGTAAATTCAAATTTTTTAGAGACTCTTAAAGAATCATAATAAAGATGAAAAAGCCTGGAAAGAATAGTGGATTTGATAAAGAAAAGAAAAGGCTATATATTAACCGATGAGGCCTGCAAAATACCACAAACTACGTGGCTTAAGCAGCAATTTATTGATTAGGATACTAAAAGTCTGAGATCTAGGTTTTAGTGGGGCTGATTCCTTCTAGGGTTTCTCCCCTAGTTTCTGGTGGTTTTCTGGCAGTCCTGAGAATTCCTTGGTGTGAAGAAGCATTGCCCCAATCTCTACCTTCATTTTCACGTGGCATTGTCCCTGTGTCCATGTGTATCCATGCTCTAATATTCCCTTATCACAGGGACTCCGGTCATATTAGGTTAGAGGCCAACACTAGTCCAGCATGATTTCATCTTCACTAATCACACCTTCAACAGCTCTATTCCATATAAGGTCACATTCTGAGGCAGCCAAATTTTAGACTTCACATACAAATTATACAGGGACACAGTTCATTCTATAACAAAATTCTTGCTCAATGGTAGAGTGCATGCTCAGTATACACAGGATCCTGGGTTCAATTCCCAGTATCTTCATTTAAAGACACAAACAAACAAACAAATTATAAATAGATAGATAGATAAACAAATAAATAAATACCTCCCCCATCAAAACAAAATTTTAAAAATATGATCACAAGGAAAGTCATTTTTACTAACCAATTTTAATTGGTGGTAGAGGCTGATGTTGAAAATCATTTACATAGTTTAAAACATAAACTAGAGACAATAAATTTAAACTCATTTAAAAAGGCACTTGGATTTGAAGTGAAGGTCAAATATAAAGACACGGTTAGAAGAGGGAGATTGATCTTGAATTAAATATGAGAAAAAGTTAGATGTTCATTTTTTTATTTAATTTGGCCTACCTTGAAATTTCTTTTGAGAAAGTATTCTGTGGAGATAGACCTGGACTGCCTGGATCTATTTCTGGAAGTAGCATGGTCTAGCAGAATGAGTAAGAGATTTTGAGTCACAAGATTCACTGTGTGGTTCTGGATCTGAAATCTAAACTGTGCAACTTTGAACATGTTTACTGACCTCTCTCGGACTCACTTCTCTTCAATTGTAGATAATAGCATTCCTGTACCAGAATGTTATGAAAATTAAATATTATAATGTTGTCTAAATGCACTTTTATCAAAATATTATATGTGTATAATATTTTTATATTGTCAGCATCATTTTATTCTGTCTAGCTATAAAGCTTTAATAAACATTTAAAAAATGGAGAATTTGACTTCCTCTGATTGCCAGAGCATAAGAAGGATTGTTAGAAACATAACCATCTTTCCAAAATAGTACAACTTTTTGTCTTAAAATACTAAAGGAATGTATTACTATAAAAATGTGTTGTATTGTGGCAATGGCAGAAACAAATCTTAAGAAAACTTTGTGAACATCACTCAAGACACAGAATGTGCAAACCAAATGGGCAGCAAAACAGAAATATTTTTGAATTTAATAAAATAGTACAATTGCATTCTGGTGCATGGACATCAACCCACAGGAAATATTAATAGATATTATACTCACATTTATAATTCAATAAAATGTAATTTTATATCTTTTTTAAAATCAGAAAACACTAATAAGATGGATTGATTAAATTAGATGTGAGTAATGACTATGATGCCATTGAGAAAATGGTAAACCACAATGTTGTTTCAATCACAAAAGCCCTCGATGTTTGCTTCCCCAAAATAAAGCAGATAGTGCCCTTTAAAGATTGATATGAAAATTTTGAAATTGTGACTTTTCTCATCTTAAAGTGCTTTTTTCTATACAGTGAATTAAAGTGTGTTAAATTTATATTCTATTTACCTGTAACATCAGGTTGTCTGACAGACTATAAGACTGCATAATTTATCCAAAAGTTTAATTGAATTAAACTAAATAAGGAGATATATTATATATATCTATATATAATAATATTATATATATGTATATGTATATAAAAATACTAAAAAGTAGCTTATTTTTGGGGGGGTGCACATTGTAAGAGGAGAAGAAATCTATCGTGTCATATTCCAGAGCATTCTGTGCCCACCATCCCCTCCAGCCATCCACAGGTAGTGTGATTGCCCTGATCACCTACTCCAATTACCCCGCAAGCAAGCTGCATGTAAGGAGCATGACCTCAGTGTTTCACATACAAAAGGGAAACTTAAATCGTCTTAGTGCTGTACTTAGACATTTACACTGAATCTGTCATTCTAGCCAGTGGCAGAAATCTCCAGTTGAGTATGCTATGGAGTTTCCTATTGAAACACTCATCTTCACCCAGCATCTTCATGATGTGTTCATGTTAGTGATCAAAATGCTCAAGTACACTTCTACAAGAAAGTACATGTATTGAGGAACACATAAAAACAGAAGTACCCTAAACTCATTTGCCTTATTGATTGAGTATATTTACATGTTGTCTCTTTCCCGAAACAAGTGGAAACATTTCTTCTTCTACTTTCCCTTTGAATGCAAATTACTAAGGATTTATCTCCTGGAAAATGGGAAGAATGTATTACTCACCTCTACAGTAAAGTGTATAGTATAATACATTATAGTATAATATAATATGTAGCATATATGTTATAGCATGTATAACATAACATATTCTATATGTGGCATGTGTATGTGTGGTAAAGCTGTTCATGTTGGTTGTTGAAATACTTGTCATCTTCTCGTTGTACTATGGGTGCCTGGGGGTCTGTAACACATCACAATTTTATGTATATTTTGTTCTCTCCTAAAGTAATTATCAGGACTAACACAGATCTTCATATGCATTAAGTCCGATCAAAATTTACTCAATGAATAGTATCATCCAAATATATTTAAAATAAAATACAACTACCTGTCCCATGCTCTAAGCACAGGCTTAAAGGAACCAAAAATAATTATAACAATCTCATAACATCCTGAAGGCCTTCAGTGTCGAGGACAGAGAAGTGTCTAAAGTTTCTTTAGAACACAGTTCATCTCTTTCACAATAGATCAATTTTGCTTTTGGCATCTGATAGTTTCTCCTCTGAATGAGCAGCTGACTTACTGAGAGCAAGTGACGTTAGAGCAGAGGAAGGCAGGACACAAATGCTTACTCTTGATTCTGAAACTCACTTTTCTTTTCTGTGAGACAAGGGTTGAGAGTCATAAAACTACAGGTTTATGAGGATTTACACTGATTCTTTGTTAAAGGAGTTGTGGGCCAGACTGCCAGTTTTCTATCATTCAATGTCTGCTGCTCCTTTCCTGGGTAGAAATGATAGTTGTTCTTATCTGGGAACATTTCCCAGCATGACTTGTAGCTAGATTTATTGACTAAATTGTAGTCAGCCACATATAAAAGTAAGTGTTACTTGTTCTTTGAGTACAATTTTAAAGGGTTTCAATGCCCTTCTTCATCCTTCTTCTTTTCAGCTGCCCCGGATACATATGCGCTGGCTTGAGGACCAGCATATTGAAAGAACTTGAAAATGGAATCCCACCTCCACCCTACTGCCCTCCTTAACAGAAAAGCAACAGGACTGGTTCCTGACATTGTGCCCTGTGGAGCTGTCATTACAGCTTAATCATTCCACTCACCAGAGAACTCGACATATCACATCACATGTCTTAAGACTATTTAGGATGATGGCACACATTCCAAGCCAACTTTATGATTTCCTTATTGGTGATCTCCTACTATTGAAAAGTAAAATGTCCTCCCAAAGTTTGTTTTCTGACGTTGGTTAAGTGTCCACTATCAGATTGCCATTCTCCCCTCTCTTTTCTCATGTTCTCCTCTGAATGGATAGCCATCCCTTTGTCATCATTTTGTCTAGTTTTCTAATATCCTAACCATTCTCTTAATTTGCAGTTCCATCTCCTGTATACAAGGAACATTATTCTGGAAGACACTTCCCTGAAACATGAGTTTCAACAGAAACTTGGGGGCAAGGGTTCTGCCCATACAGTGAGAACAAGCAATTATAACCTTAAGAGAGCATGGGAATTCTGATGTCACTACTCCATGATTCTTTATTTTCAGTCAATAAATAACATGTACCTCTGATGATGGCTGTATGGTCAGTCAACTCAAGATGGCTGCTCTCTATACATCTCCTGCTTGACTGGTGCCTGCTTCACCTACACACAACTCACATGACTGATCTTTTTCCTTCATATTTGCCCCAGGCCCCAGCTAATGACTGTTCTAGATTTAGAGCGGAACTCACCACTATGCTTATCATAGGGGTGGTAAGAGCCATGACCCTCTGCTGATTACCCTGGTAACCAATGAGCCAACCTGACATCAACTCCCCTATAACTGGTAACCTTTTCTTCCCTAACAGGAGCAAAGACTGCCATCATGTCCTGCCCTCCAACTCCCACACATCGCAGGATTTTGCTCCAGGACTTTGCTTCAGATGTGCAAGATCACCCTAATCATTAAACTATTGATTATCTCTGTTGCTGACTCTGGGCTTTTTGTCAGGTCTTGAAGCTGGGCAAGTACAGGGCTTGTAGACCTGCAGGGTGCAGTCCAGTGCTGACATAGCTAATTAATATCCTCACATAAAACACTTTGTTTTTATAAACATAATGTAACTAGTAGCCAAATTGGGTTCAAAAGAATAGAAATACATGGAGATCAGAAGCAACCTTAGCTCTAGGGTCCCTCAGTAGGATATCATGTTACAGCACAAGGCTTGTGGGGAGAAATGAATAGCAGGCACAGCTTTGTCCATCTCTTATCTAATTCTCAATAGTTCCTTCCGCTATTGGACCAACCTGGGATGTGTCTATGTCCATCCAAATACTATCCCTTTCTGAAACTCTTATGAAAATTTCAGTGCACAGTCATGTTAATTATGATGTTTCACTCATGATGCCACTTAAACATATCATCATCTTGCATTGTTTCAAAATATTGAAAGTATGTAATTACTCTAATTATTTATGTTGCCTTATTTTAGTTGTAATGGCTATATGTTTTTCCAGGTTTATTTTCTTCAATTGTAAAACTGCTGAAGCAAAGTAGATCTACCCAGTGTTTCACAATGATACCCTGTACACTTTGCCTTCCCAAAATGTTACTTTAAATATTCTATTTGAAGAGTTTTCTCTCTCTTCACACTCTGTGTGAATAGTGTTCATCCTTCAAAACGCAGTCAATGCCGGTGACTCCAAAAGTGTCATTCCTCTCACAAAAGAGTATCTGACCTTGTGACTATGCTTTTTCTCAGAAAAAAACATGAATTTGCATAATTTGTTTGGAAGTTTCTATATACAGGTATATCTTATTTTATTGTGCTTCACTTAACGGTACTTTGCAGATATTGAGATTTTTCCTTACAAGATGAAAGATTGTGGCAACCTGGTCTCTGGAAGTCTATCACTGACATTTTTCCACATTGTATCTCTCTGTCACACTTTGGTAATTTTACCAGTATTTAAAACTATTTCATTGTTATTATATTTGTTATGGTGACCTGTGGTCTTTGATGTTACTATTGTTATTGTTTCAGGGTGCCATGAACCCCACCCACATGAGATGAAAACCAGATTCACAGATGATGTGTGTGTTCTGACTGCTCCATTGACTTGACTGTTCCCCCCTCTCTCTTTCTTTTCTTGGGCCTCACTATTCCCTGAGACACAATAATATTTAAATTAGATGTGTTGATAAACCTACAGTGGCCTCTAAGTGTTCAAGTGAAAGAGGAATCAATCAATATTTCACTATCAATTATTATTTATTGTTATTTTAAGAAATTGCCAGACATCTCAACTTTCAGCAACTGCTAGCCTGATCTGCCAGCATCGAGGCAAGACACTCCACCAGTAAAAAAATTATGATTCACTGAAGTCTCAGATGATGGTTAACAGATTTTAAAGTATTTTTAATTAAGATATGTGTATTGTTTTTTAGATATAATACTATTGCAAGCTAAATAGACTACAGTGTAGCATAACATAAATTTTATATGCACTTGGAAACCAAAAAAATTATGTGGCTCATTTTACTGTGATATGTGCTTTATTGTAGTTGTCTGGAATTGAACATGCAATATCTTTGAGATATTCCTGTATACCTTCTTCTATCATGTATCTAATTATGTCCCTATGAATCTAGTTTCATATCTACCCATATATCACTTAGTTTGTAAATGCTAAGAAAGTTAATACAATTTTAGGTACCACTTCACACCTACCAGGATGGCTATCATTAAAAAATAAAAGATAAGCAATAACAGGAAAGAATGTGAAAAAATTGGAAACATCATACATTGCTTTGAGTCGAGGGGATGTAAAATAGTGAAGCCAATTTGTAAGGCAGCTGGTTCTTCAAAAAGTTAAAGAAAGAATTATCATATGATCCAGCAACTCCACTGTTATGCCCAAGAAAATTTTAAAAATACGTTCAAAAATTTGTACACAAATATTCACAGCATCAGTATGCATGATAGCCCCAAAAAGAAAACAAGCCAAAGTCTATCAATAAGAAATTGGGTAAATAAAATGTGGTATATCCATACAATACAACATTATTTGGCCATAAAAAGAATGAAGTTCTGATTATGCTAAGTGAAAGGAGTCATACACAAAAGGCCATATATTGGATTCCATTTATATGAAATGTTTGGAATAAGTAGGACGACAGAGAGAGAAAGTAGGCCAGTGACGGTCAGGGTCAATAACCAACTGATATATGGTTAAATAGAGGACTGACTAAATTATAAATAATAAGCTAAAGAGTACTTTGAAAAAATCCAATCCAATTTTCCTCTTTTTGTTTATTATTTTTGTTGGCCTTCTTTTTCCCTTTTAAATTTTTTTAGTTTCTTTCTTTCTTTCTTTCTTTCTTTCTTTCTTTCTTTCAACTGAAGTAAAGTCAGTTTACAAAGTTGTGTCAATTTCTGGTGCACAGCATAATGTTTCTGTCATATATGTATTCATACATATATTTGTTTTCAAATTATTTTTCATTTTAGGTTGCTACAAAATACTGAATATACTTCCCTGTGCTATAGAGAAGAAGCTTGTTGCTTATCTATTATATATATAATAGTACATATATCTACACACTCCTAATTTATTCATTCCCACCTCCTTTCACCTTAGTAACCATAAGTTTACTTTCTATGTCTGTGAGTCCATTTCTGCTTTGTAAAGAAGTTCATTTGTGTCTTTATTTTTAATTTATTTTAGATTCCACATATGAGTGATATCACATTTAATTTTTTTTTTCTTTCTGGCTTACTTCACTTAGAATGATAACCTTCAGGTCCATCCATATTGCTGCAAATGACATTCTTTTATTCTTTTTATGGCTGAGTAGTTTTCCATTCTATAAATATTCCACAGTTTCTTTATCCAGCCATCTGTCAATGGACACTTAGGCTTCTTCCATGTCTTGGCTACCTATATATAGTGCTGCTATGAACACTGGGGTGCATGTATCTTTTTGAATTAGAGTTATCTCCAGATATATGCCCAGGAGTGGGATTGCTGTATAATATTGTAACTTTATTTTTAGTTTTTGTTAAGGAATCTCCATACTGTTTTCCATAATAGCTGTACCAAACTACATTCTCACCAGCAGTGTGTGAAGGCTCCCTTTTCTCCACACTCTCTCTTGTGTTTATCATTCATGGACTTTTTAATGATTGCTTTTGGTAGTGTGACCATTTTAACAATATTAATTCCTCCAATCCAAGAACATGGGATATCTTTCTATTTCTTTGAGTTATCTTTAATTCCCTTAATTAATGTTTTCTAGTTCTCCTGATAAAAATCATTCCCCTCCTTGGTCAGATTTATTCCTAAGAATTTTTTTAAATTGGATGAGATTTTAAAAGAGATTGTTTCTTTATTTTCCTTTTCTGATATTTCATTGTTAGTGTGAAGAAATGCAACTGACTTGTCTATGTTAATCTTGTATCCTGCTACTTTGCCAAATTTTTTATCAGCTTTATTAGTTTTAGTGTAGAGCCTTTAAGGTTTTCTATATGTTGTATCATGTAATCCACATTTAGTGACAATTTTACTTCTTCTCTTTGTATTTAGATTCCTTTTATTTCTTTTTCTTGTCTAATTGCTGTGGCCAGTACTTCCACTACTCTGTTGAATAAAAGTTATGAGAATGGGCATCTTTGTCTTGTTCCAGATTTTAGAGGGAAGGTTTTCACCTTTTCACTGTTGAGTATTATGCTGGCTGTGGGTTTGTTATAAATAGCTTTCATTATGTTGAGATATGTTCCTTCTATGACCACTTAGGTAAGAATTTTTATCTTAAATGATTTTTGAATTTTATCAAATGCTTTTTTTGCATATATTGAGATGATCATGTGATTTTTGCCCTTTCTTTCGTTGATGTGGTGTATCACATTGTTTGATTTGTGTATATTGAACCATCCCTGTGATGAATCCAACTTGATCATTGTATATGATCTATTTATGTGTCGTTGGAGTCTGCTAATATTTTGTGAGGGATTTTTGCATCTATGTTCATCAATGATATTGGCCTATAATTTTCTTTTTTGGTAGTATATTTACGTGGTTTTGATATTGGGGTGATGGTGTCTTTGTAGAATGAGTTTGGTAGTATTCCCTCCTCTTCAATCTTTTGGAAGAGTTTGCGAAGGATCAATAAGAGTTCTTCTTTGTATGTTTGGTAGAATTCCCCAGTGAAACCAAATGTAAATTTTCTTTGCATTCTTCATAGGATGTGTTAGAGCCTTTATGACTACCACTCTAAAGCAAATAGATATACTAATGGGCTAACATAATTAAAAAACAGGGTAACCACAAATCAAAAGCAGGGTACACAGACCTACGGTTGATGCCAAACACATCCCCAATGTGCACCAAATCTCCACTCATTTGTCTTAGAGGCACAGTTCCACAAAGGCACCAGGAGAGCAAATCCACCACCTCTGCCTGGGACTGGAATGACAGTCTTGCCTGTGATGTTGCAGGGCCCCTGAGTAATGGTTCATGTTTCAGCCCCTCCTCTGCCCAGAAGACGAGCACCAGCAGTTGTACCGCTTCAGAGCATGCTGAGAAGATGGCTGTGACTGAACCCCTCCTCTCTTCTCACAAGAATGCTCATCAACATTGGTGCAAAGCAACACCCTGTGCACTAGTAGAGATGGCATCTATGAAGGTTGCAATGCACCCCTCATCCCACATGCAATGGTGCTTTCTATGGAGGGACCCAGATTGATTTGCACTCTCTTCTAGACACAGCCCGCACCACACTCCAGGCTCCTGAGGCTGCCTGTGTGCAGTCAACCCCAGTCCTCTCCCCAGGCTCATCCGTGTAAGCCTGAGTTCCAGCAGCCCAGCCCAGCCTGTCCCCACTGGCATGCATCTTAGGCTAGGATTCAAAGTGACTCTCACTGCTGGTTTCTCTTAGTTCTTTCTGCTAAGCAGCTGCTGCTGCCTCCTCTGAACCTCTGAAGCTCCTGTTCTGTCCCTGTGGATCTCCTTGCTGGTGAGGAAGCTTCCCAGGGTGAGGGCAGATTTCTTTCTATGCTGATCTCTTTCTGTGAAGAATATCATGCACCAATTTCCTTTTTCTTTCTTCTTTTTTCCTCTACCTGGTTTTGTGGGGCTTTCCTTGTATTTCCAAAGTAATAGAAATTATGTCAAATTTCAGGAGTTATTCTGTGTGAATTGTTCTGTATTTGTATATAATTTTTGGTGTGTTCATGAGACAGGGTGGGCCATGTGTCCTTCTAGTCTGTCATCTTGTCAATCCCTTTTCTGGTTTCTAATTGCCATACATTTTCTTAACAAATAACACCAAGTGTAAGTGCATAGCAGTTATATGACTGTCCACTGCTGAGCTTCCCTAAAGAGTATTAAAGAATGTGAATGGATCTACACTTAAAAGTGCAAGTTTTCAATCTTTGATCTCAATTTTTCAAAGGCATTCCTTGCAGTTGAAGTCAGTGCTTGGCTGTGTGGCTGAAATGCATGAATTCAGTCGGTGAGTTTATTGACGTTGAACAGCAGGAACTTGTAAATACAGACAGTTGAAATTGTCAGTTTACTGATAAACCCTTGCATGGGTAAGCAGTTGAAAGTCCCCTGCAGTCAGCCTTGCAGAGCAATCTCTAGTAAAACGGTAGAATTTCTTAACTTTTCTCCCCATTTTCTGCCCTAAAGAAGTCAAATACAATTCCTTGGTTTGACCCATTTTAATTATTCACAAGAAATACCATGCACAAAATTTTGCAAATGATGATTTAAGATTAATATAAAATAAGGAGAAACAAAATATGAGGTCAAGCTATGGCCAAAGGTGCTATTTTAAATACCAACATCTAAAATTTAATATGGAAATATCCTATCTTTTGTTTCTAAGTTATTAAATGGAAATAATTCACCTTTTCCCACAGAAAAACCACATAACATTCAGATATGAAGATACAAATATGTCTATGTCCTTTTTAAGACTCAAATAAGCTGAATCATCTATAGAAGCAAGTACTGATATTGCCAAGTACTGCACTTCTTTCCATTAAGGCTTTTCAAAATTTGCTCATGACAGGTAGCTGAAGTATATTTTAAGTTAGTGTGTTATTTTTTCTTTCTAATTTGTTGGTAGAGATTCCATATCCTTTCACTCATATCAATTTTTATTTAACATGCAAAATCATTGCAGGGGAATGAGCAAACTGCATAAATGATGGTCATTTATTTAGATGGCCAAACTCCCTTAGCCAAGCACTTCCCTTTAGCATAGTTTAATTTAGTATAGTTTAATTTTGTACTGAGAAACAAAGCTGACCTTATGCTTGTGTTTCAGAATTTGCATTTATGCAAGTTTAGTAAAACAGGAATAATTCTATTTGTATTATATTATCACAACCTTTCAAAAGTGTATCTCAAAAAAGTAACTATTTTTATTATTAAGAGATATCCCAACAAGACGTCATAAAAAATGACATGTAGAACAGACTGTGAAATAAATATTTTAAGGAACAATTAGGCCCTTTGTCCCATTCAATTTCTTGCTGATTAATTTTAACTACCATTAATTGAATTTATCTTCAGCATGCTGAGTAAAAAATATCTTAAAATCAAATGTTTTGTATAGGAAATATTTTTTCTATTTCTACTGTTACAATGGTGAGATAAAGAGACATTACATCCTGAGTTTTTGCTGGTGATTATCATAGTTACAGGAAAGTGGGTAAATGATAAAAATAAATAGTAGTAAATATTTGTTTAATCAGTCTATGTTTAAGTAACTTTTGTTGTCCAGATATAATAAAAAGTCAATAGTTTAAAGTACTGTTTCTTCCTTCATTATTTATGTGTTCACAGAAAGTTTATTTAATATTCTTAAGCCTTGATGTTTTCACCTTGGGAAAAAAAAGCTAAAATAAATTCTGGGTACAATAGAACCAGTGTTGGAGAATTAAAGAAAGAATTTATTTTAGGGCCTGACATGTAACAATTTGACTACAAATCGTTCCTTCCTTACCTTCTTTTTCTCTTTAACTCCCTCTCATCTTCCTCTTTCCCTCTCTTCCCTACTTTCTTCTTCCTTCCTGAATTTAATAATCAGATTTACTAGCTAGCAGGACCATTTTACTACCTCTGTAGATCCAGTCATCCACAATTATAGCCATCTTATTCCACATTATATTAGTGTGATAAGCACACATATAGATTACTTTTATCAAATATGCAACTTATAGTTTTGATTTTAAGTTAATTAGCTATTTAATTCAGATTGTCCATCATTTCTTAGAAGTCACTGAGTATTCTTTCCAACACTTAAATGAGATATGTAACCAATGGAATTTTTTCAACAGAATAGTGAAATTGAATTTTAACAGTGACATGCAATAGTTTTATGGATATTTATTGATAGAATTTTGTAAGATCTCTTCTGTAATGTATACAGTATTTACATTTTTCCACCTGTCAAAGAACTCCAGGATTTGATAAGAGAGGTTCTAATGGATCATGTGTTAAAATGCATTGGTTGCTTGATCCTTATAAAAGCATGTTTAGTCATTGCTGTTTTTGGTAGTGGCTTTACCAAAAATTCTGACAAATTTAATTGTGATAGTTAACAAATAATTGATAGATTATGTGTTAACATATAACATAGAATGAATAATTGAATACAAAAAATTCAACATGACTACTTCTACTCTATTGAAGTGTTCATATTGACAACTACCATCTCCTTACACAATAGTTGCATTTAGTTAAATGTCTTGAAAAACATTATTTGGAAAACTCAAGGTCGTCGGGAGCCAGAACCTTTAATGTGCAATTCATTTTCACAATTTATGGTTCTAAGAGAGTTGCTCCAAGTCAAGATGAGGGAATCTGTTAATCAAAATTGGCAGAGAGGTACAGAGAGGATTGCTTCCAGGTACTTTTCTTTTTTCAAAGACACACAGGCATTGTGTGAACAAGACACTACTGTTGTATTTGTTTTTGAGTTAAGATTTTATTGATGAATTCTGATCAAAATAATTTATACATTTTAAACTTGCACTGAATGAAGGGAAAATCTGCACAAGATGGATTGGTTAGATTGAACTTTGTATTCTCTTTAGACAAGTGTGTGTCCCTATACTTTTGCATATAGATCAAGAACAATATTTCAAGGTATTCTCACCAACAGCAAGCAGATCTCCAATTTAGAGTGTCTTGTCTTGCTTTTAATTTGCGTTTAGAGTGTGCCTTATTCTAGTTGGGAAGTTGTAGTCTCACTTCTGTAAGTGGAATAGTGAAGCTGTTTATATATCTGAACTTGTTATATGTTGGTATCATTGTGTCTGTTGGGGACTGGGAAATAAATAAGCTTAATAAATTGATTCAATTTTGAGTGTGTTTGAATTTAATGAAACCTAAATTGTACTGATTAATTCTCAACACTATAATTACAGGTTAATTTCAGATCACTGAATTGTTTTACTTACATCAGGGCATCACAGATAGGCTAGAATGATATGTTGTAATATTTTGGATACAGTTATTTTGGTTTTCACACTAATTGAAAGTTTTACCTCCATCTCTGCCAAGGACAAAGGGACAAGAATACAGTTGTTTAGAAAATGATACATTTGTAGACCATCTGATGTTTCCATAGAACTGCATGAGCATTTGCTTATAAGAAGGAATTATGCCCCTCTTTTTACTCTACAGATTAAAGACAAATCAGGAGAGAAAATATTAACACAGACAATGAGAGGGCAAAAGCAATATGATTTGTTAATTACTACAGGAATGTAAAATAAAGGTGAAAAGGTACATCAGTGAAGGTTAACCTAAATCTTGAATTGTGAAACAAGCTATAACCATGTAATTAAGCTGAACTATTTACAATTGTTCAAATGCTTTAAATTTTTTTAATCTCAAAATCTTTGCTCAGAATGTTCTTGCCTGTTTCCTATTAGCTTGTTATTTATTTTGAAGATTTTTCAGAATTGCTCCATATTATCCTACTGTAACTCTCCTCTGAACTACCCTCAGTAGAGTTAAATGTTTCTTCCATTGTGCTCCCTTAGTAGCTAGTACATACCTTTATCATATAACTATTCAGATACTTGTTTATCTCTTCAGCTTGACCTTAATCCCCTAGAAGTCAAAGCTTTGTTCTATTTTTTCCATATCTCCATTTCCTAGTGCATGCTCCCAGATTTTATTCCTCTACTCAAACCTTACTATTGAATCTATACTGGAAGTATCTTCTCTAGACACTCTTTGGGGAGCCTGATTTTATGACTTATACTATCAGCCCAAGACATCTCTCATTATACCTCTAACTTCAATCTGATCACCTCCTCTGAAGTTTGACCTATACTCAGCTTTCCACCTGACATCTCTGCTTTAGTGCCAGAAAAGGTGTCTCTAACACACTTTGCAAACTCATCTCATTCCTTCCATAAACTATGTCCCCTGTTTTGCTGCTTAAGCTCAGGTTTAGGGGTCATCCTTGATACTTCTGTATTCCTTAGTCCTCACATAAAAAATACCACCAATTCCTGATAATTATATTTCCAAAAAACACCTTCTTGATCTTCAACATCATGGCCACCACCCAGCATCTTCTAATATCTTTCTCTCCTTTTATTCACTGAATTTCAGTTGCACTGGACTCTGGTGTACTGAAGACTGTGACTTTTACCCATCTCAGTACTTAAATGTGATGATATTCTATCAGAAAAACATGAATTTGAATTCTTGGGCATGGCTATATCCTTCTCTTCACTCAGCTCTCAGGTTGATTTACTTCTTTTAAGGACAATACTGGGCTACATATTCTATACAAGAATCTGCTACCCTGATTGTTTTCTTACAGAGAATTTGTCTCTTTCTTAGTGCTTAAAATCTCATTATTTTGTATTCAGGTCTGCCTTTATTATATAATATTCATTTCCCCATTCTAATTTAAAAAACACGAAGATAGTAATCATCTCACCATTATGTACCAAACATGTAGAACAAAGCCAAGCACATAAGAACACCATAAATATTTGTTAAAAAGATGAATACATAGATTGAGAAAGAATCAAGAGAAACACCATAATCAGAAGGATAGAGGATGCTATAATACAAGCTTCATGGAGGGAAGCATATTTTGTTTTAAACATTATATCCCTTTGTCTAAGGACATCCTGATGTGTTATATGTATTCAATATTTGTTGAATAAATGTAAGAATTTAGAAAGCAATGCTTAAAGCAGTTTTGAATGACAACATCAATGTCAGGATATAGATTCAAGAAAAATAAAATTAAATTCTTCCACATACATGAGACACTTCAGTTTTTACAAAATTTCTGCTAACTATATTCACTGCCTTATCAATCAGTGAATAAAAGGGGTAACAGCAGTTTTTTGTGTCACGGTATAAGATAATGTAATCAAGATAATGAAGAAGCAGAAACAACTTAAAATCAAGGAACACAGTAATAAATGGACTAATTATCAAAATGACTTTCATGGAGAAGAAAAAATAACAAAAAGCACTCATTTTAAATTTTGATCTGTAAGTAACAAAAGCAAAAACAAGAATTTAAAGAAAAAAATTAAGTATGCATTTAATGGTGTAAAACTTCTATTAATATTGGTTTTCTGTCATTTCATACAGTAGTTATCCAACATAAATTTGGAAAAGCCAAAAAACAGTTGTTACATTACTGATTACAGACAAAAGTTTCTTTAAAACAAAGACCATAAAGAAAGAAAAGGAAGGACATTTTATAATGATTGAAAGAGTGATACAATATGAGGATAGCACAATCATTAATACTTATGCACCAAATAAAGGAGCACCTAAGTACATAAAATAATTACTAACAGATATAAAGGGGGAGTCATATTTGTAGATTTCAACACTGCATTAACATCACTAGATAGATCATCGAGACAGAAAATTAATTAGGCAACAGAAAAATTAAATAATACAATAGAAATTTTACACTTGGTGGATATTTTCAGAGCATTACAACCCCCAAAATAGGATATAAATTCTTTTCAAGTACACGAGGAACATTTTCCAGGATTCATGATGTACTTGGGCACAAAAGAAATCTCAGCAATTTTAAGAAGATAGAAATTACCTCAAGCAACTTTACTGACCACAATGCCATGAAGTAAGAAATCAACAACAGAGAAACAAAGGAGAACAAAGGAAAAAATGGGGATTAAACAATATGTTAGTAAAAACCCAATGGGTCAATGAAGATATCAAAGCTGAAATGAAAAAGTACCTTGAAACAAAAGAAAATGAAAGCAAAACCATACAAAATTTATGGGACACAGTAAAAGCAGTGCTGAGAGGGGAGTTTGTAGTGATACAGGCGTTCCTCAAAAATGGGCATCCACAAATAAACAATTTAACCCACCAGCAGAATGAACTAGATAAAGAAGAACACACAACCTAAAAGGCAGCACAAGGAATGAAATCATCAATAATGGGGAGGAAATAAAAAAAATAGAGATTAAAAACACCATAGGAAAAAGTCAACAAATCCAAAAGCTGGTTTTTCCAAAAAGTAAGTAAAATCGACAAACCTCTGTCCAAACTCAAAAAGAAGAACAGAGAGAGAGCACAAATTAGCAAAATAAGAAAGGAGAATGGAGAAATTACAACAAAAAATAGAAATATAGTATATCATATGAGAATATTTTGAAGAGTATATGGAATCAAACTGTATAACCTAGAAGAGATGGACAAGTTTCTGGAAACATACTGTCCAGCAAGACAGAATGAAGATGAAACTGACCACTTGAACAAACAGAGCACAAGAAATGAAATCAAAATAGCAATATAAAACCTCCCAACAAATAACAGTCCAGCAGTGGATGGATTCACAGCGGAATTCTACCAAACAAAGAAACTCATACCAGTCCTTCTCAAATTTTTCCAGAAGATTGAAAAGGAAGGAATACTCTCAAAGACATTCTATAAAGCCACAATCACCCTGATACCACAACCAGGCAAAGAAACAATCAAAAAAGAGGATTATAGGCCAATATCACTGATGAACACAGACGCCAAAATCCTCACCAAAATAGTAGCAAATACAACCCAAGAACACAGAAAAAAATATTATGTATCATGACCAAGTGGGGATCATGCCAGGGACACAGGGGTGGTTTACTTAAGCAAATCAATGTAATACAGCACATCAACAAGAGAAAGAACCAAAACCACATGATCATCTCAATAGATGCAGGAAAAGCATTTGATAAAATTCAACACCCACGTATGATAAGAACTCTCACCAAAGTGGGCATAGAGGGAATATATCTCAGCATCATGAAAGCTATAGATATCAAACCTACAGCCAGCATAGTATTCAAAGTTGAGAAAGTCAAATCCTTCCTACTAAAATCTGGGACAGTAAATGGATGCACACTATCACGACTCCTACTCAAGATAGTCTTGGAAGTCCTAGCCACAGCAATCAAACAAGAGAGACAGGTAAAAGGGATGAAAATTGAAAAGGAAGAGATAAATGTCAAACTATATGCAGATAATATGTTACTATTTATAGAAAACCCTACAAGATCCAGAATGAATTTACTACAGCTGATCAAAGAATTCAGCAAGATAGCAGGTTACAAGATTAAGGTTCAGATATCAGTGGCATTTCTTAAAGCTAATGATTCAGATAATACTATAGAGCTACAGTCAACATGACAGCACTGTATTGGTAGTTAAACATACATATAGGCCAATGGCACAGAATAGAGAGCCCAGAAATGAAACCGAAAATGGTGAATTAATCTTAGACAAAGGAGGCAAGAAATTACAATGGAAAAGAGATAGTCTCTTCAGCAACTGGTATTTGGAAAACTGGACAGCAGCATATAATTCAATGAAGCTAGAACACCATGCACAAAAATAAACTCAGAATGGATCAAAGACTTAAACATAAGGCAAAATACAATAAACCACCAAGAGGAAAATATAGGCAAAACGTTATCTGACAAAAGTCTCGAAAATTTTCTCATAGAAGAAATAAAAGCAAGAATAAACAAATGAGACATCATGAAACTTACAAGCTTCTGCACAGTAAAGAAACCGGAAGTAAAACAGAAAGACAACCTACGGAATGGGAAAAAATTTGCATATGAAACCGTCAAAGAGTTGATCTCCAGATTATATAAGTAGCTCATCCAACTGAAGAAGAGAAAATAAACAACCCAATGCAAAATTGGGCAGAAGACCTAAACAAGCAATTCTCCAAGGAAGGCAAACAAATGATCAAAAAGCACAACAGAAAATGCTCCATATCACTTATTATCAAAGAAATGCAAATCAAAACTGCAATGAGGTATCACCTCACACCAGTCAGAATGGCCATCACTGAAAAATCCACAAATGACAAATACTGCAGAGGCTTTGTAGAACAGGGTACCTTCCTTCATTGCTGGTGGCAATGCAGCTTGGTGCAGCAACTGTGCAAAACAGAATGGAGATCCCTTAAAAGCCTAGGAATAGATTTATCATATAACCCAAATCCCGCTCCTGGGCATAAATCCACAAGAAACCCTAATTCAGGATGACACCTGCACACCAATGTTCATAGCCAGCACTATTTACAATAGCCAAGACATGGAAATACCCTAAATGTCCATCGAAAGTTGACTAGATAAAGAAGAGGTGGTATATTTATACAATGGAATAGTAGTCAGACTTATAAACTGACAACATAACGCCATTTTCAGCAACATGGGTGCTCCTGGAGAAAATCAGTCTACGTGAAGTAAGCCAGAAAGAGAAAGAAAAATACCATATGAGAATGCTCATTTGTGGAATCTAAAAACAAAACCAAACCAAACAAAAAATGCAAAATACAAAAGAGAAATAGACTTACAGGCAGAGAATACAAAGTTTTGGTTGCCAAGTGGGTGTGGTGTGGGAATAGATAGGCTTGGAGTTCAAAATTGTAAGATTGATAAACAGGATTGTACTGTATAGGACAGGGAAATATATAAAAGATCTTACGGCAGCTCACAAGGAAAGAAATGGGACAACAAATGTATATAGGTTCATTGTAAATAAATAATTGTGCTCTACAATGGAATTTGAGACAACTTTGCAAAATGATTAAAAGTCAATAAAAATGTTAAAAAAGAAAAATACATGAACCTAAATATTACAGGTGTAAATATATATTAGAGAGAAATACAACTATGCAAAAGAGTAGTAAAACCAAAAATTTTGTTTTTGTTTTCTTTTAAAGATAAGCAAAATCAAAAAACCTCAAGCCAGGTGCATCATGAAGAAAAAAGAGATGCTCCAAAGAAATAAAGTCAGAAATAAATGTGGAGAAATAACAATTGTTCCAACAGATATACAATAAAGGGATTATTTTGTCAACACTTACATGCCAATAAACTGGACAACTTAGAAGAAATAGACAAATGTCTAGAAAGAGACAGGGATAAGAAGAAACAAATAATTTGAACAAACTGTTTACTAGAAGAATGAAAGAATCTGCATTTAAAAAAATCATTAAAAGTTAGTGCAGATTTAAACAGCTCCCGTGGAAAACTGTACAAAAATTCAAAGCAGAACTTATGCTCTTCAAACTATTCAAAAACAGTGAAGATGTGGGAAACTCACAAATTAATTCTATGAAGCTTTCATCATCCTGATAGCAAAGCCAACAAACAAAGTACAGGCAAAGTGAATTTCAAGCCAATATCTTTGATTGATATAGATGTAAAAATTCTTAAAAATATTATTAGCAAGCTAAATCCAGCAATACCTAAAATGAATTATACACCATGATCAACTTTAATTCATTGCAGGATCATAAGAGAGGTGGAACACACATGAAATCAATCAGTTTGATACATCACATTCACAACAGAAAAAGGGAAAGTGATGTGGTCATCCCAATAAATCCATAAAAACAGTTCAAAAACTTCAACTTTTCCTCATTGAAAAAGCAGCAACAATAGCAACAACAAAAAACAACAGAAACAACAACAACAGAAACCTCTTACCAAAGTAGGATTCAGGAAATATATCTCAACATAACTAAAGTCATAAATAACAGACACACAGACAACATAATATGCAAATGTGAATAACTGAAAGCCAAATTAAGGAATAAGACAAGGATGCCCACACTCACCATTTCTATTAAACACAGTATGGGAAGTCCTTGCAACAGCAATCGGAATAGAAATAAATTTATTCAAGTTGGATTGAATGAAGTAAAACTGTAATTATTTTAGATGACATAATAACCTATATAGAGAACCCTAAAGATTCTCCAACCCAAAACAAATAAAACTAATAAAGACACTTAGCAAAGTAGCATGATTCATGATTTATATACAAAAACTGTCACATTTCTTTACACTAACAATTAAATATTCCATAATTTTAAAAAGTCCATATGATATCAGGTCAAAAATGAAAAACCTATTAATAGGTTTGAATGAACCAAGATAATAATATCAATAGGACACTGATAAATAAATTTGAAGATGATGCAAAACATAGAAAGAAATCTCAAGGTCTCAGTTTAGAGGAAATAATATTGTTAAAATATACATAAAACAATGATATCCTCAAATATAAAGTGATTCATATCAAAATACATGCTATATTCCACAGAAATTAGAAAAGTCCTAACATTTGTATGGAACAGCAAAAGTACCAGAACTTCAAAAGAAACAATGAGGAAATAGAAGAAAGTTGGAGTCACAACCCATAACCCTCCCAGATATCAGACTCTATTACAAAAAAAGTAATCAATACAGCACAATACTGGAAAATGAACAAACGTGTATATCACTGGAACAGAACACAGAGGCAGAAATAAAACATCACACCTATGGTCAAATAAATTATGACAAAGGAAACAAAAATATACAATGCCTATAAGACAGTTTTCAGCAAGTGATTTTGAGAAAGCTACACAGCTACATGTAAATCAATGAAATTAGAACACTCCCTCACACTGTACAAAAATATACTCAAAATGTTTTAAATATCTGAATCTAATACATGACACAATAAAACTCCTGGAATCTAACATAGGCAAAACAAGACATAAATTGTAGCGAAATTTTCTTATGTCAATCTCCCAAGCTGAAAACAATAAAAGCAAAATAAACAAATAGGTCCTAATTAAACTTAAAACCTTCTACATAGCAAAATAAACAGAATGAAAATATGAACTTCCAAATGGGAGAAAACATTAGGAAACAGTGCAATCAACAAGAGGCTAATTTCTAAAATACACAAATCGTTCATATAACTCCATTTCAAAAATCTACAAACAACTGAGCCAGAAAATGAGCAGAAGACAATTCCCTAAAGAAGACACACAGATGACAATCAGAAACATAAAAACATGCTCACATAGCTAATCATTATACAAATGCAAGACAAAAATTTAATAATGTTTTAACTCACACTAGTGAGAAGGGCTGTCATCAAAATGTCTACAAATAATAAACACTGGGGAAGTTGTGGAGAAAAAGGGACTCTCCAACCCTGTTGGTGGGAATGAATATTGGTGCATCAACTTTGGAAACAGTATGGAAGTTCCTTTAAATAATTAAAATAGACCTATCATATGACACAGCAATCCCACTCCTGGGTACATAAAGCATAAAACATGAAAACAAAGAATCCTAGGGTAAAATATAAGAAGTACACTCTGACATTGGACTTAAATTGATTCTACATGTCTCCTCTGGCAAGGGAATCAGAAGCAAAACTAACAAATTATGATTGTATCACTCTAAATAGATTTACACTGCAGAAGAAATGATCAATAAAATGAAAACTCAACCAACACATTGGGAGAATATATTTGAAAGTGATATTTTTCAATTAAGTGTTAATATCCAAATATATGGCAAACTCTTATCGCACAACAGTGACAAAAACCAATCTATTAAAAAAAGTCCATAGGAAGTGAATAGATGTATCTGAATCAATTATCTGTAGAAAACATACCGTTGGCTAAATGACACATGTAAATATGTTCATAGTTATAAATTATTAGGAAAGTCATAAACCAAAAATTAGACAAGACCTCACAATTTTCAGAAGGTTCTCATCAAAAAGATAAGAAATAGATTTTGGTGAGGTTGTGAAGAAAAAGGAACACCGTGGACACTCTTGATAGGAATGAAATGTATTGATTCCATTGCATATATACATCAAATTTTGTTCATCTATTTTTCTGTCAAGGAATGTTTGGTTTGCAGGCTCCAGTCTGAAGGCTCTAGAGGATAAGCCCATGGGCTGAACTGATAAACAAGCTGTGAGGAATGTCACATATCCAGGCTGGATAAGAAATGGCCTGCTCATTGCATGGCTGGAGAGCCTATGCTGGATAAGATCCTTATAGGGGGACAACCTAAGACAGGCACAGCCAGCTGGATAAGAGATGGCCTACTTAATGAAGTTCCGTGATGAACTTTAAAACAATCCTTGATCATTTCACATCCTGTGCTTACTGCAGGAGCATGGGGACATAAATAGCTAAAGATTATTAACATTGTTATAACTTAGATGATATGTGAGGCATTGTGCATGTCATATATAAACCCTTTCTCTAAGAATCAATAAAAAGAGAAATGCTCCGCTTCTCTCCGCAGTGTTTGTGTGTATTTGATATCGTGCCACTGACATGGTTAATTTAATTTGTTGGGAGTATCTTAAAAGGATGTTGCATTGTATACAATGCTCTTTTTGCACCTGTTGAAATGATTATGTGAGTTTTATTTCTCATTCTATTAGTGTGGCATGTCACCTTTATTGATCTGAGTATTTTGAAGTATCTTAAACCAAGGGATAAATCCCTTTACTCATATATGTGTATGATACATTAAATGTGTTGTTGAATTCATTTTCCTTCTGTTTTGTTGAGAATTTTGACACATATTTTCATCAGGGATAATATTCCATATTTTGCATCTAATGTCCGTTCTAACATTGTTATGCAAATAAACCAGGCATCATAAAAGAAGTTTGGAAACTTTCACCCCTTCAAATTCTTGGAAGATTTTTGGAAGAATTAGTGAAAAATTGTCTTCAAATTCATGACAGAATTCACCGGTAAAGTCAACTTGTAAATTTTTTCTGGTTTGTGAGGTTTGGATTACTGATTTACTCATACACACTTTTGCCTTATTTAACTTTCTAATTTCTTCTTGATTAAGTATTGGAAGACATATGTTTCTGGGAATTTGTCTTTTGTTCTAGGTCATTCAAATTGTTGGCTAGTGTTAATTTCTTATGTGCTATGCATCTCTACAACATCAGTGGTAATATCTTCTCTATTATTTCTAATTTTATTTAAGTTTTTATTTTCTTAGACAACCTAAACGTTTGTCTACTTTATCTTTAAAAGAAACAGACTTTGGTATTTATGTTATCTTTTGAATTGTTTCTCTTGTTATTTGCCTTACTCTCATTGATTCAATTTTCTTCTTTATTCTTTCTGTTTTCTCCTAGATTCTTGATGTGTAAAGTTAAGTAGTGTGAATATTTGTATTTCTTTTATTACATTATTAATTAATTAATCTATTTATTTATTTACATATTTATTTTTTTATTTATCATTGAAAAATGCCATTTATAATGCGTCAATCTGTGGTGTATAGGATAGTATCCCTGTAGATGCATATATTTCTGTGCCTATAAAACATTACTTCACAATATTTAACATACTGCCCTGTGTCATACAAAAGAAATTTTAGAAAATATCTATTTTTATATATAGTGGATAAATTTATAAATCTACTGCTCCCAAATATATCCTCTAGCAGCCCCTTTCCGCAGTAATCATAAAATTGTTTAGTAGATCTGCGAGTGTATTTCAGTTTTGTAGATGAAATCATTGTGTTCTTATCCAAATATTTTTTTAAGCTTCTTCATATGTAATGTCATGTATTATATTTCTTTCTTTTTCTGGCTTACTTCAATTAGATTGACACTTTTTGTGGACATCCATTTTGCTGCAAATGTCATTGTTTTATCATTTTTTATTGCAGAATATTATTCCATTGTGTAAATACAGCATAACATTTGAATTATGTCATCTGTTTTTGGACAATTAGGTTACTTCCATATTGTGGCTGTTGTGTACAGCACTGCTAAGGACATTGTGGTGCAGGTGGCTTCTTGAAATAGGGTTCCCTTTGATATATACCCAGAAGTGTGATTGCTGGTTCGTATTTTAAGTTTATTTCTATCCATTAGAGGAAACTCCATCCTGGTTTCAAAAATGACTGCACCAAACTACATTCTACCAGCAGTGTAGGAAGGTTCCATTTCTCCACAGCTTCCCCAGCATTTATTGTTTGTGGACTTTTGAATGATGACCATTGTTACTACTGGGAAGTGATATATCATTATAGTTTTGAATTGCCCTTCTCTGATAATGATAGCAATTTTTTTTCCATATATCTGTGTGGCATTTGAATGGCTCTATTGGAGAATTGCTTGTTTAGGGATTCTGCACATTTTCAGATTGGGTTTCTTGTTTTTTTTTAATATTATTAGGTTGTATGAAGTCTTTATATTTTGGAAATTAAGACTTTGTCAGTTGCATCACTTCTAAATATTTTCTTTAATCCTGTAGTTTGTCATTTTGTTTGGTTTTGGTTCCCTTTGCTGTGCAAAAGCTTATAAGTTTTATTAGGTCCCATTTATTAATTTTGCTCTTACATCCATTACCTGAGTAGGCTGTTCTAGGAGATCATTGCTGCTATTTATGTCAGAGTGTTTTGCCTATGTTTTCTTCAAGGAGATTTACTGTGTCTTACCTTACATTTAATTCTTCAAGATATTTTGAGTTTATTCTTGTGTATGGATTCAAGGAGTGCTCTAACTCCATTTCTCTGCATGCTGCTATCCAGTTTTCCCACAAGTTGGTGAAGAGATGGTCTTTTCTCTGTCATATTCCTGGCTACTCTGTCAAAGATTAATTGAACAAAGGCCTGTAGATTTATTCCTAGGCTCTCTACTCTCTTCCATTGGTCCATATGCCTGTTTCTGTACCAATATCATGTCAATGTCATTATTGTAGCTCTGCAATAGTGTATGGAGACCTGATGGATTATTCCTGAAGCCTCTTTTTTTTACTTCAATATTGTTTTGGAAACTATGGTTTTTTATGGCTCTATTTAAATCTTAGGATCATTTGTTTCAGTTCTAAAAAGAAATGTTTTGCATAATTTGATAGGAAATGAAATTTTCTTGCCTGATCATTGTGGCTAGGACTTCCAAGACAATATTGAATTGAAATTGTGAGAATTGGCAACCTTGTCTTGTCTCAGGTTTTTGTGAGAAGGGTTACAGTTTTTAACCATTGAGTATTTTGCTGGCTATATATTTGTCATAAATAGCTATTATTATGTTGAGATATGGTCCCTCTGTACCCACTGTGATAAGAATATTTTTTGCAGATAGGTGTTAAATGTTATCAAATGTTTTTTCTGCATCTACTTAGATTATCATATGGTTTCATGTCCTCTGTTTAGTTGATAAGTTGTATCACTATTGATTGATTGATTTGCATATGTTACACCATCCTTGTGTTCCTGGGATGAACCTAACTTGATAATGGTGTATGATTTTTTTTACTTGATGTTGGATTCTGTTTGTTAATAATTTCTTAAGGACTTTTACATCTATGTTTATCAATGATATTGGCCTATAGTTTTCTTTTTAGGTAGTGTCTTTGTCTCGTTTTGTTATCAGGTTGATGTTGGCCTTAAGGTGTGAGTTTGGGTGTACTCTATCCATATGAATCTTTTGGAAATGTTTGAGGAGGACTGGTATGGATTTTTCTTTGTATGTTTGGTGAAATTCGCCAGTGAAGCTATTTGGGTCTTAATTATTGTTTGCAGGGATTTTTTATTTTATTGATAATTGTATTCCATTTCTGGTGATCTGTCTGTTCAAATGATCATTTTCTTCTTGATGCAATAATGGTGGGCTGAATGTTTCCAGAAAATTCTGCATTTCTTCTAGGTTATCAAGTTTGTTTTCATGCAGTTGCTCATGGTATTACCTTATGATATTTTGCAAATTTGATGTACTCTTTTAGTTTCTAAATTTTCATTTCTTATGTTTTTTGTGTTCTCTCTCTTTTCTTGTTGGTGAGCCTGTTCTGAGTTTTGTCAATTTTGTTGACTATTTCAAAAAACAGTTTGATTGATTTTTTTGTATTTTTTAATCTTTATTTCAATTCTTTCTCCTTTGATCTTTATTTTCCCACTTTCTGCTGACTTTTGGTTTTGTTTGCTCTTCTCTTCGTGATTAGTTTAAATAGAACTTTAGATTAGTTATTTTAAATTGCTCTTATACTTTGAGGCTGACATTGTCAGAGTGAACTTCCCTCTTAAGACTGCTTTAACTGTATTCCATAGACTTTGTGTAGTGTTGTGTCATATTTCTCAAGATATTTCTTAATTTCTTCTTTAAAATCCTCACCTCCCCAACTTTTTATAGTACCATTTTTTTAATTTACATGCTGTCATTTTTTCTCCCTGTTTTTCTGTGATTGATTTCTAGTTTCATGGTATTATACTCAGAAAAGATGCTTGAAATAATTTTTATCTTGTTAAATTTGTTGAGGCTTTTCCTGTGCCTCAGTACATAAACTTTCCTAGAAAATGTTCCATGTGTTCTGGAAAAGAATATATATTCTGTTTTGGGGAAAAGTAGTGTTTTGAAAATATCAACCAAATCCAATTATTTTATCATATCTTTTGGTATCTTTGTTCCCTTATTAATTTTCTGTCTGAAAGACCAGTCTAGTTATGGTAATGGGGAGTTATATTCTCCTACTGTGATTGTGCTCCCATCGATTTCTTCCTTTTCATCTATTAGTGTTTGCTTTATGTATTTAGGTGCTCTTATATTGAGTGCATATATATTAATGAGTATAATACCCTCATTGTGTGTTGCTCCTTTAATCATTATATCATGTCCTTGTTTATCATTCTCTATGGCCTTTGTTGTAAAGCCTATTTTGTGTGAAGTCAGTACTGCTAGTCCTGCCTTCTTGTCATGGCCATTTGCATGGAATATATTTTTCCATCTTCTGACTTTGAATTGATGTGTGTTCCTCTTTCTAAATTGGGTCTCTTGTATGCTTCATAATGTAGGGTCCTGTTATATTATCCAATCTGGCAATATATATCTTTTGATTGAAGCACTAATTCCAATATCATTTGTAAAAATTATTGATAAACTGGTGTTTATTTCCATTTTGAACTTCATTTTCCAGTTGATTTGGTATTTCCTTTATGTTCATTTCTTTATCTTTCTGTGGCTTTATAAGTTTTCTTTTATTATCTTGGTTTTTTTCTGGCTTTGTGACTTCATTGTAAGATTTTGACTTATGGTTACCCTGTTTTGTATGTATATTGACCCATTACTATATCTGTTTATATTAACTGAAATGAATACAAACTCAAACGCATCATACAGAGAACAGAAACAAGAAGAAAATACTCTGTTTTGTCCTGTTTCATGCTCTGACACATAAAAATTTTGATGTCCTTTTTTACATCATATTTATACTGCTGTAAATCATTATATCTATTGCCTTTCTAATTATGCCTTTCTCCTTTCTATAGCATCCTGCTTCTTTATTTTTAGAGTAGATGTTTCATTATTTCTTTTTCTGTTACCGAATAGTTTTAGTATTTGCTTTTGTGGAGATTATTTAACTCTCCTTCTATTCTAATGGATACCTTGCTTGATATGTTATATTAGATATCAGATTTCTTTCATTCTGGACTTTGAATTTGTCTTGCCACTGCCTTCTGCCTGTTGTATTTGTGTGGGAAACATTTTTCAAAATATAATGTATATAATTATATGTATGTAAAGAATAAGTTCAAATGAAGTAAACAAATTAGGAGAAAACCTATACGTTAAAAAACAGAAAACATTGATGAAGGAAATTAAAATTGATCCAAAGAAATGAAAAGATCTCTTATGTTAATGATGTGAAACAATGTGGTTGAAACAACCATACTTCCCAAATGAATCTACATTTAGTATGATTCATGTCAAAATACCCATGAGATTTTTCCATTAAATAGAAGAAATAATTTCAAAATTTATATGTAACCACAAAGATCTTCAGTTGCCAAAATAATCTTGAAAAAGAATTTAAATATAGTAGTGTAAAGTTCTCTGATGTTAAACAGTCCTACAAAGCTTTAGTAACTTAAACTACATGATACTCGCTCAAAAACTGACACCAATCAAAAGAAGAGAATAGAGTAACCAGATATATTCCCTCACACCTATGATCAATTAACCCATGAAAACGGAAGCAAGAGAATGAAATGAAGAAATGAGATTCTCCTCAATAAGTAGTGCTGGGCAGGTTGAACAAGTGAAAGATAGATTAGAGTATTTCCTCACATTGTATACAATCAGTAAGCACAGAATTCCTTTCATTTATTAAGTTTACTTATATTCCTTGCACCTGTAATTTATAGATCTATGTTTAGAACTGTTGTTTCACTTATCAAATATATTCCTATTTTATTCTTTTTGGTATAAATTTACACACAATTGTTTTCCTAATTTCTCTTTCTGATAATGTTCTGTTCCTATATAAAAATGCAATTGATATTTGTTTATTGATTTTGTATTCTGCAAGTTTACTAAGTTTGTTCATTATTTCTAACAGTCACTGGAGGAGTGTATGGAGCTTTCTATCTATGTATATTTAAGTCATCTGTAAAAATTTTACTGCTTGTTTACCAGTTGAATGCCTTTTATATTTTTTCTTGACTAGTTATTCTTGCTAGAACTTCTAGTAGTGTAATTTAGGACTTGTGAAATTGAGGTACTTTTCTTATTACTGGACCAGAGGAAAAATTTCCTGTATGTTAATATTGAACTTGAAGATAGTCATGAGTTTTTAATATATGGCTTTTATTATGTCTTGTCATATTCTATCTAGAGCGAATTTGTTAAGAATTTTTTTAAAAGTTAAGATCAGATCTGTTAATAATTTTCCTACATATTTTGAGATTGTTATTTTCCAATTATTTGTTATTTAACAGATGGTATCACATTTATTGATTTGTGTATGTTAAATAAAATTTATGAATCAGGATTAAGTCCAACTTAACTATACTTTATAATACTTATAATATGCCATGAATTCAATTTGCTAATATTTACACAGAATGGAATATACAAATACTGAAGGAAAAATTTACATTGTAGATTGAGTGAATATTTATTTATTTCAAAATTTTATCTCTCATTTTGAATTTGGCTTATGTTTAATGAAATTTATGTCTAAATAAAGAATACAAATTTTGGTAGAGCTGGATTTACTACAGTTTAGTGATACAAAACCTAGCTTTTATTAACAATTAGTGTACAAAACACTTGCCTTAAAATGCCGCATTATGCTAACAATGCCAACTGTTTCAGGTCTGAGAAACATATTGCTTCCTATAATGCATTACCTGGTCTTTTCCACCGAAACCCACATATACTGTTATTTCTTTGTTTTTGATTGTTTGTTTTCCCCTTAATGAAGGCACTGTTTATTGAACCCAGGATCTTGTTTATAAGTGTATTTATCAACCTCATTTTGGAACACTTAACAGAAGCCCCAAGAGTATGGATTATAAAGATGACAAGAAAATTTATTCCTTCTAGGACTGAAAAACTTCTGAGTGAAAGAATGGCAAAAGGTGATAATTCATGAATTACAAACAAAATAAATATGTTATTTGTTTTACTTATAGCACTGAATTACAATTTAAAATAAAAATTACCCCCTTAGGGATTTCTCAAGTTTGATTGATTACTTTAATCTATTTTTATTTCATAAATATTTACCATTTATTAATAAACATACCAAATACACTGATAATTATTCTGCTCATGTTTTGAATATAGAGCTACTTATTGTAAAGTAAACAGATAAATAACTACTTCCATTTCCAAATAAAATTGTTTCACTTTAATTACAAATTATAATGTAATAGGTATAAATTTTCTGTACAGGCTTAACACAAATTTCACTTTAAATTCCATAACTTTAAAATTATTTTATATATTTTGTGCATTATTTATACTCTGTTCATAAATCTGTTATAAATTTGTGTACAAAAGTATGGAGATTGGTTTTATTTCATAGACCCAAAAAATTAAATTATTTAAAAAGATTTTGTGGGGATAATATTTGCAGATCACACTATAAAAATAAGTATCCTATATGTTTCATTTTAACTGGATGAATGAGAAATAAACACTGGCTTAATGTTACACTTGAGTTGCTAGGAGACCAGTCGTTTTGTGATGTCGCATCTTCTCAAGTTGAGAACCATTGTGATGGCCTAGCAGTTTATCTGTGCAGGCCTGCCAGAACAGCATTTGTAGCTGCAGTGCTCAAAAACATGCAGATTAGAAAAGTAGCAGTAGAAAAAGTTATTTGAGATGACACCTGTTTCTTCAGAAATTCAAGATGTGTCTCATAAAGACGGACCAACTGGTTCAGGAAACTCTGGTAGATCTCTATTGTGTGATCAAACAATCTCTGGGGACTTGTCTTGAAGTCTATGTTTGAAGAAAATGCTTTTCAGACTTTGTCTGAAGAATCCTTGATAAAAAGACCATGTTACATACATTGTGTCTCAGAATCAGGTGTAGATAATGATTTTCGTTCTCTGACATTTCCAGGAAAACTCTTGAAAATGGCTGGGAGTGACCAATTTAAATCCATCTGGTGGGGTTATACTGGATCTTCCATAGTGATTGGTGAAGCTGTCTTTAAGAAGGAAGTGTTGGAACGATAGGCCCCTTTCAGATTATTTGAAACTGGGAGTATGAAAAGTTTACTTAGACAGCTTAACATTTATGGGTTTAGTAAATTGCGGCAGAATTTGCAAAAATCTTGTCTAGCTGACTTTCTGGCAGAAGAGAAAGAAGTCTCTGTTTTAAGCAAGGAATTCAGTAATTGTAGTTATGACTTGGTAACGTATATATAAAATTTTATTTTGTATATCAAAATATGGTAATATAAATGTAAAGCAAGATTTTGAAATTCTATAAAACTACAAAGGCTGAAATTCTTTATTTTTTCTAAAAATGAAGACAGTGCCTTAACTATTCAAGATTATGCAAAACGTTCCTAGCAACTATGAATCTTAAAAGAAATCTAAATGAAGGTATTAAAGCCTTTTTTTAAAAACTTGCTTTCACCGTTGCTGCAAATGCTAACTTCTTAAATTTGATGACTATTCTATTTAAATGTGTATATTCCAAATATGGAATTTCAAAATATAGTCAGCATTGTACACATTTTTATGATAATATCATTGCATAGTAAACGTGAAATCTGAGATTTTATAGGTTAGGCTTAATATAGTCTTGTGTTTTGTTTTAAAATATTACTAAAATTTTTCTCCTTTGGTTTTAGCTACAGTTCTGCCATAATCGAAATCTTAAACGAGGTTGTCCCCAGGTTTTAGTGAGAATAAAAAGAAGAGTTGTGAATAAAAATGGCTCTCTGGTATTTTCATTGGCTTAAGATTTCAAAAAGAAGCACTTTAAAGCAGAGGGTAATGTGCATAACCATAATTCTGGTTTTGTGGCTGACACTAGTGTAGAAAGTTCATTTTTACTTTCTGCAAATTTAAACATGCCTCTAATAAGAAAGCCGTCTACTAGCCACGTACTTGGTGATACAACTAACCTGATCAGAGGTGATTTTTCTCCTCCATCATCAATGTCATTTAGACCACCAGAACAATATTGCAGTGGATCAACGTGCTATTTTAAATCAGTTGACCACTGTCCACGGGCACTCTCAAAGCAGCTACAATGAAGCAAATGGCTGTGGTGTGAACTTCATTACAACTACAACTTCTAGTTCTCAGTAAAGCATCTTGTCTCCCATACAGAGCAATTATTTTGGACTAATGGTGGAGCCTTCTACTTTTCCAAAAAGATATCACAACATATCTGCCAATGAAGGTCTTTTCCTAAACTTCAACTGGGAGTACCCCACGGTTTCCAGTGCCAGTGATAGCTGATACATCAGCTACCTCTCTTTCAAGGCCAACTTATCAGCCAACCTCAGTTTATGAATGTCATGCTAATTACAACTGATCTAACAGAGGACTACCAGATTATGCAGGATAACAAAGATTAATATTGATTTGGCATATGTCGACAAATATCTGCAATTTTCTTATTTGAACAACAAACATAGATGTGTACCTGTATTTTCCTTATTTTTTTTAAAATAGAGTAAAGAGTTATACTGGAGACTAAGATAACATTTAAAGAAAAAAAGAGATATTTGATTGATATGATCATTTGATGGAACAATATGGGTATAATTTTAAATAATTTCTTGGAAGGAAGAATAGAAAATGGAAGAATTTGGAAAAAGAATATAACATGGAGAGAGGTAAAAGTACTAAGTGATTTCTGGTTCATCCTGGAAAGTATTAAAAGTGTTAAGTCAGGATAGTATGGAACGGATGATAAATGCAGGAACCGGCCCAGGGATCATGGTCTCTTTTATGTGATTCTTGGAATCATAAAGGTCACATGATGTAGTCTCGGATGGCACAATCAGAATGTGGTAGAATTTAAGAAGTAATTTTATCTATGGTCTTCTTTGTGCTGTTCTCAAAGCATTCCAATTGATGCTTTTTTTCCTGTCCTGAAGAATCTATGCTCTATTTTATAGTCAATAATTTATGTTGCTTTTATGTTCCAGCCAAAGGCAAGCTTACATCCTCAGGGTGGCAGTTAATGCCTTTCCAACTCTAAGCACACAAATTAAACATAATTTAGTCATTCCTTTATAGATCTGGCATCTGACTACCTTAGCATTTCTTTATGTTTCACTATTTCTGGAGATACATCGATTGAAATACTTGTCAAGAGAGTTAGCTCCAAACTCACAACTTTTGCTCCAGCTAATCCTTGGAGTTAGGATGTACTCCTTTTACCTACTAAGATTTTCCCAGTCCCAGCACAAAAACCACCTCCTCCAGATGTTTTCTGTCTATCCCCCTTTCCTTGTCTAACTTGGATAATAACACAGTAAGCAAAGCACATGCCACAGGATGAGTTTTAGTATTTAGTGAATGAAAAATACATGTTGAATTTAAGCAAAATCTACTTTCCTGAAACAACAAAACTCTCATAGTTTTCAAACTATTTCGTTATGGTCTATACACTTCACCAAAAACTAGCTGTTTTCATAGCACAAGGACTATTCATTCAAGACAGTAAGTTGAGGTAGGTACAAGAGGTAAAGTATTATTTTCCTTTTAATTCATGCCTCCAGAGGCCTAAAGCATTCCATTCTCATTTGCTGGATTTTTTTCCTGTCTCTTCATCACCCACCCACACAAAAGCGCTGATTCTCTTCCCCTTACCAATAAGTATACTGCCTTCTAATTAATTTACTTCTTAGAATCAGAGCATTGTCCAGAAGAGACCGTGTCATTGCAAACATTTAATGCAGGAATATACACCCCACATAAATTGTGTCCTTTCTAACCTTCACACAGGAAGTACCTAAGTGGTACTAGACCCTTGGTTGGGGTGGTCGCATTCAGTAACCAAATTGCAATCTAAAATGTGTGGGCTAGAACAAGGTGAGGGTGGTAGAATTAAAAATTTGTCCAACTGCAAGAATACCAAATGTATACAGATTTTAGGAAATATAAAATATTCATGGAAGACTTTGATTAATTCCCATTAATTTAAAATAAAAGGTGAAGCATTTTCAGAATGTGAAATACCCTGAAATGCTGGAAAATTGTTGGCAAGGTCAGGGAGCCTAAGGCTTCTGCTCACAATCATGCAGAAAGTGTCAGCTGATAAGACTGGAATGGCAACATTGAGTCCTGAAAATGTGTCACCATATGTGAATAAGCCTTTGATAATCTGGAGAATGGGCAAATGAGCCAGGGTAAGCTCTAGCAACATCTCACCAATATGACATCTACCAAGAGAAGAAAAGAGCCCATTTGCAGCAGGAGATCTGTGTCTGGACAGCAGTGGTTTCTCCTGAAATGAAACATCAAGCTTTTAAGTTTGTCAGCTGAACTATGATGGTGATTATTTTGTTGCTTACATTAGCAGTCTGGGGTTCAGCTTGTCTGGTTCAGCAGGTAGTTTCCAGCTCTATTATCACACAGTGGGTCTTAATGTTATCATCATGACAAGTTTCTATACTGGTAAGTCAAAAGCTACACTTTAATTTCAAAATTAGAAATCCTAAAGAAGAATATTGTTTGTCCATCTGTAGTTTTCTACCTGGGAAAATCTAGACTATTGGCAAAAGTACAAAAGTTGACTGGTGTTTGAAAACTATACTCTGATCTCTGCCCACTGAATTCTTCATACTAAATACTACAAATATTTGTACCACTGTGTGTGTGTGTGATGATGGATTGTTAAGCAGTAACTAAGTTTGTCTTAGTTGAGTCATCAGTGAATTATTCCTCTGCATCTGGCAGAATCTCTGTGAATTAAGAATTTCATTGATCCACCAGGTTTTCTCCTGATCAGAGAGAGGTAGATTATCTTTCTCCCAGTATACTATTTGTTACATGTTTATTGAATCCCAAGCTAATGCTAGGGCCAAGCCACTGAACCCTTGAATTGGACAGAGGCATATACAAACTCCAGTCCCCAGAGCCCAGCACAGGACTGTGTCCCCCTTTTAATTTAAGCTTATATCAAATTTTTTTTTAATTCTCATTGTTGACACAACTTATTTTGTCTTTGAACACCCCTTGAATAATTTATAGAGACTGAACCGCTGATTTATTCCCTTTAAGCTACAAATTGCAATAACCTTTCATTCCTTGGACTACCTGGATTAGAGTGAGTGTAGTCATCATTTTGAAAGCAGTCCTCAGTACTGAAAATGCAGAACCTTTACATTCTTTGCCCAGCGCTTGAGCGATAATGTATGTTGTGGATCTCAGTTATTATCCTCACATCCCATAATGCAACCATGAGAAAACAGCACATTGTTATCCAAAATCAAGTTTTTGTCAGTATTGCATTCCCATTGAAAAACAGTTAAGAATTGTAGGAGTTCTAAGATTTTAACATTCTGAGATTTTTAGCAACCTAGCATGTTCATTTCTTACAGATGCTCTTGTGGAAATGAGACTTTCGGTCTGAGACAGTGAACTTTATCACTCACAGTAAGAGCAGTCAGTTTTAAATTTGTATCCATTCCCTAATCTCAGATGAATACACGAAATGAAATGTTGTTGCTTACAGAAGCAGTGGGCTGTTAACATGAAGAAAGTTTAAGGCATGGCAAAACACTAATTTTATTGGTATCCTTATGTATAATTTATTAGAATCACTTATTTATTAGTATCTTTACCTAGGATAAGTATATCATTACTAAAGTTTACTTGATGCAAAAAGAATCATGAGAAATGACATGGGAAAAAGTGACAATTGACTTTCCTTTTTTTCTTCCACTTTTATTGAGATATAAATTGCTTAAAACATTGTGTAAGTTTAGGTGCACAGGATAGTGATTTGATTTACAAGTATCATGAAATAAATATCATAGCAACTTTAGGGAGAATTCATTATCTCATATAGATAAAATTGTAAAGTAATACAATGTGTCCTTTGGTTGTGATGAGAAACATTATGGTCTACTCCCTTAACAACATTGATATAGAACATAAAGCAGTATTAATTTTAATTTTCATGTTATTACGGCGCATCCCTAGAACACGATTATTTTACGGCTGGATGTTTATAGCTTTTGAGTACATTAATCAAATCCTCCTTTCCCAAACCCTGCCTCTGTTAAATACAAATCTAATTTTTTTCTATGTGTATGTTTGTTTGTTTTTGAAGTGTATTTTAATCTAAAACACTGTGTTAGTTTCTCTTACACAACATACTCTTTGCTGTTTTTAATATAATTCAAACAGATCACCAGAATATATCTAGATATGTTATGTTGCTATTTAAAATATTCAATAGTTATTGGCTATTTCCCATATAGTACATTTCTTGTCCCTGACTCATTTAATTTGCAACTGGAATATTTTCTTTCTTAATTTCCTCAAATTTTCTTTTCCACACCCCATTTCCCTCCTTCTTGTGAACAACCTCTTTCTTTCTATAATTCCTTTTCTGTGTTGTTATGTTCATTTGTTATAAATTCCAAATATGAGTAAAATCATTCACCATTTGTCATTCAATTTCTGACTTAATTCACTTAGCATATTATCCTCTTGGTCAACCCATTTGTTGCAAATGGCAAGAACTTATTTTTACAGCTGAGTAATAACCCATTGTATTTTTATGTGTGTGTGCATATATATATATATATATATATATATATATATATATATATATATATATAAATTGTGTGTGTGTGTCTATATATATATAAATTAATCTGTACTTAAGATGGGTAGATATATATAGTATAAACACACATCTTCTTTATCCATCATCTATTGATGAACAATTAATTTGCTTCTATATCCTGTCTATTGAGGATAATGCTGCAGTGAATATAGGGTTGAATTTATCTTTTCTAATTCGTGTTTTATTTTCTTGGAATAAGTATCCCGATATGTATATTTTGGATTATATTTCATTATTACTTTTTATTTAAAGCTCCATGTTGTTTTCCACAGTGGCATCACATATTTACATTCACACCAGCAGTGTATCAGGGTTGTTTCTCTTACATCCTAACCAACAGTTAAGTTTGCTATCTTTTTGATAATAGTCATTCTGCCAGGAGCAACATAAAATCTCACTGTGTTTTGGACTTGCATTTTTCTGATGTTTAGTGATGTTGAGTAGTTTCATGTGCCCGGTGGTTACCTTTCGCCCACTGTATATTCATTTTTTGTAATGGGCTTAATGACCATAATTGTCTGATTTCATTTTCAGGCATTCTGTTGTGTTCCATTATTCTGTATGTTCTGTGCCACTACCATATTCGTTTTAATACTGCAGCTTTGTATTATAGTTTAAAATCAGGGACAGTGATACATCTTCTTTGTTTTTGTTAAAGTTGTTTCTCTTTTTAGTTTGTTTCTTTTCTTTCCTTTTTTTTTAAGTGATTTCATCTCTTTTGGGTTTACATGTAAATTTTAGAATTATTTTTTGTAAGTTTCTGAAAATGCCCTTGGTATTTTGATAGGCACTGAATTTAATTTGTGTATTTCCATGGCTTATTCTGTCATTTAAACAATATTATTTCCTCATCTATGAACAAAGTATATTCTTTCATCTGTTTGCATTATCTTCAATTTCTGTTATAAATATTTTATAGATTTCTGAGTACAGGTCTTTTACCTCCTTGGTTGGATACATTTCTTGATTTTTTTTTTTTGTAATGCAGTTGTAAATGTGATAGTTCCCTCACTTTCTCTATCTGTTAGCTTGTTGTTAGTGTGTAGAAATGCAAGATTTCTGTATGTTAAATTTACATACGGAAAGTTTACCAAATGCAATGATACGCCCTAGTTGTTTTGTGGCATCTTCTTTAAGATTTCTGTTTAAAGTATGTAATCTGCAAACAGACACTTTTGCTCCTATTCCTAATTAGCTATATTTTATTTACTTTTATTTTGGATAGCTATGGCTAGAATTTCCATACTATACTGAATTAAAGTGGTAAGAGTGTGCATTCTTGTCTTCTTCCTGCTTTTATTGGAGATGCTTTCAGCTTTTAATCAGTGAGTGTCATGTTAGCGGAGTTCTTGTCATATATGACCTTAACTGTGTTGAGGTGTGTTTCCTCATGTCCACTTTGAGGAGGAATATATTCATAAATAGATACTGAATTTGTCAAAACATTTTATGACTCTATTTAGGTGACCATATAATTTTTATTCTTCAGGTTGTTTGTGTGGTGTATCATACTCATTAATTTGTGGGTATTGAATCACTTTGCATCCCTGAAATAAATGGACTTAATCATAATGCATAATCCTCTTAATGTATTGTTTGATTTGCTAACAATTTAGTGGTGTTTTTGCATCTATGCTTACTAGTAGTATGTAACCTGTAATTTTTGGAGATATTTGTTCCAGTTCTAGCAGAAGTGTGATACAGAAATGTGGGATAGAAAGCCTCCCATCCTCTCGAAATTTTTGGAATACGCTGAGAAGTATAGTTAATAGCTCTTCTCTAAATGTTTGTCAGAAATCATCTGTGAAGCTGTCTAGGCCTGGAATTTTGTTTCTACAGAGATTTTTTTAAATACTTATTCAATTTCATTAGTGATAAACTGTTCATGTTTTCTTTCTCATTCCATTCTGGAGATTAAGTCTTTCTAAGAAATGGTCCGTTTATTCTAGGGTTTCCATTTTATTGGCATATAATATGTTGTATCATCATATGATGTTTTCTATTTCTTTGATATAAGTTGTAATTTCTCATTAATTTCTGAGCTTATTAATCTGTAACTATCTTTTATGCTCATGTGTCTGGTTAAAGTTTATCAACATTATTTATGTTTCAAAAGCCATTATTTAGATTGATTAAATGTTTATATTTTTAATCATTATTTTATTTAATTATATTCTGTCCTTTCAGCTGACTTTACTTCTACTAACAAGTTTCTTTTTATTATATTGATATGTCTTTTGGTGGTAAGAATATGTTATAAGAGAGAGATGTTTCTTATTTATATAAGTGGGATTATTTTGCTATAAACATCCCTATTAATACTGTTTTTGTTATACCCCATGGATTTTGTTTTTGCTGTCATTTATCTTTATATATTTTTTATTTGATTTCTACAACAATCCAGTTGTTGTTAATAATGTTTGTTTTACCCTCCACACTTTAGTATTTTTCTCAGGTTTTTTCTTTTTATAAATTTCTATTTTCACAGAATCCATAAGTTTCTTCACAAAGCAAGGAGAAAAATAATAAAATTTGAACATATATCTGAAAGTCCCAAATTTTCTAAAATTATTTTGAAAAATGAATGAAGCTGTAGGTATTACCCTCCCTGAGTTTAGAACATACTACAAAGTTACAGTAATCAATTCATCAAAATATGGCACTTATAGAAACACAGAGATCAATGGAACAAAATAAAGAGTCTGAAAATAAACCCACACACTATGATCAGTTAGTCTATAATGAAGGAGACAAGAGTATAAAATGGAAAAAAGGCAGTCTCTTCAAAAAGTAGTTCTGAGAAAACAGGACTGTACATGTAAAAGGAAGATGAAAAAGTACTTCCTTCCATAGTACAAAAAAATGAGATAAAAATGGATTAATTACCTAAATGTAAAGCATGAAACTATAAAATATTTGACCAAGAACAGGAACAGAACTGACTTTGACATAAATCATAGCAATCTTTATTTTTGATCTGTCTCCAAATTAAAAAAAAAAGGAAAACTAACAATTACAGTTTTTAGTTTACTGAGGAAAAAATAGATGTATTCTGCGATAAAGGGATTCTATTTCTTTTATAAGTGTGAAATGCAAAAACTTTTGCAGAGCAAAGGAAAACATCAACAAGACATATGATAACAGACAGAATAGAAGGAAAAATTTCAGACAATGAGAACAATAAGATGTTAAAATCCATAATATATATATAGCATATTAGACTCAATATTTAAAACTTAAAGACCTCAAATTAAAAACAGTTGAAGAATCTTCATGGAAACTTTTCAAAAATAGACATGTGGATGATTTTTAGACTGATATAAAGAAACATAACTTTGCTATTCATTAGGAAACCATAAATCAAAACCAGAATGAAATAATCTTACAGCAACCAAAATGGCTATTAACAAAATATCTACAAATGACAAATATTAATAAGAATGTCTATAAGAGGGAACCCAGGAACAATGATGGTGGAAATATAAATTGATGCATCCACTAGTGTAAAAGTGAGGACGGTGCACAGAAAACTAGAAAAAGAAGCATTATATTTTGCAGCAATTCCAGTTTTTGGTATAAATCTGAAAAAAATGTAAACATTAACTTAAAGGATATATTACCCCCAGTGTTCTTAACATCATCATTTATAGTAGTCAGGGGTAGAAGCACAACTCAACTGCCCATCAACAGATGATTGGCTGAAATAGATGTGAGATATAGATAACATAATAAATACTTCATCATTGTATAATAAAAAGTAAAATTCTGCCATTTGGAACAATGTGACTGGACCCAGAGGGTGTTGCACATAGGAAAATAAGTCATACAGGGAAAAACACTCTATGTTGTAACTTAAATTAGGAAAATAAAGATATAAGTGAAACAATCATAAGAAAACAAAAAAAGAATCACATATATATGTGTAGTGTACCAAGTAGTGGTTTCATGTGGGGAAAGGGTAGAAGGATGGAGAAGACAGTAATGTTGAAGCTACAATTAATAAATTAGAGAACCAAAAGTACTATATTTACAGCACAGAGAATTATTTTAATAATTTAATTGATTTTAAAGAGATTATAGGGATATATTTTAGTAAAATGTGCATGTAGGTGGGTAAAACATTGAAGAAAAGAACCCAGGAAATTCAAAATATTTTGTAGTACTATGATATTAAGGGAAGTGATTTGTTCACTTTCTTTAGTGTTCTTATAATTTCCTAATTAGAATTTAAGCTTTTAGTTGTAAAACTATATAATTTCAAATGTGACACTAGTTGAAACTATTTTTGTCTCTCCCCTTACATCTACAGTCAGTAAAACGTTCACATCTGAACAAAAATAACTTCAACACAAAACAATACTCCAGAACGCATGTGAACAGGTGAAGTTCAGTGGACTAAAACACACAAAGGAGGCTGAACTGAGGGAAGACCAGAGTTGGTGTCTGCAACCAAGGCCCCCTGAATAGGATATCTGAGTCCATAAATTCAAAGAACCCAGTAGAAACAGGATCTCAGTGGATCACACAGATTCGGCCTCCAAATGCACCAGTACTCATGGTCACAGTTAATTAGGAGGGAGCCACAATGGAGACAGAATTTCCATCCTTCGGACACTGAGAGATTCATGAAACTGTCCCTACTCTCCATTCACAGTGGTGGAGACAAGTTACCTTGCAACACTGGACATGGCAAAGGCACTTGCCTGATTCCAAATACCCACCTTTCTTTACACCTTTCCTCAATGTGTACACTGATTCTCAAGGGATATCAGATAAAAGGAAGGGTTCTCCTTCCCAGTGACAACAGTGGCATTAACTATCAGAGAATTCTAAGAAGTGACAATGAAAGCACATCTTTTATCCGCACAGTAGCGTCAGGAAAGTGCTATTTTAAAATGTTATCAGAGGTAGCTCAGGTTAGTAAAACCAATAATTGTACAATATTGCAAGCTACCAGAAAACAAAAACAAGGACTCCAACTCCCAATCTGTTATTTAGTGTCATCAGAGCAATAATCTATCAAGATCAAGACCAATCACAGTAACTTTATAGGGCACGCTAACACTGATAGACACACACAGACACCGTCACAGACACAGACACAGAAGCACAAGCACACACACCTGCACACACACACACACACACACACACAATGTCAACCCTGCAGGAAACAAAGTTAAAGTAATTGTCTATTGCCATATAATCAATAGAGAATCCAAATAGAATCTCAATACAACAAACAAAACTGAGAAAGCAGTTTAGTGAGCTCAGGAATAAATGAAATGATGAAAAGAAATACATTACCAAAGAGACTGAAAATATAAAATAATCAAACATTATTGGAGGACCTGGAGAACTTAATAAATGAGATGAAGGATGCAACAGAAAGCATTCGAGGTAGAATGTCTTTGTGGAAGAGAGATTAGCAAACTCACCAATGAAAAACTAGAAATGATAGGAGAGGGCAGAGATTCAAGATATTTAAAAGTGGGGAAATTCTACAGTAGCCATTGTCTTCCTCAGGAAGTGCACATTAGTGTGGAATCCTGGAGGGGGTAGAAAGTTAGAAGGCAGCTGATGGTTTATTAAAAGAAGTAAAATTGATAACTTCCCGAACCTGTGCAAGGAACTGATATACAAGTCCATGAACCAACAAAACACCAATAACTTTAAGACAAAGGGACCTCCTTCAAGATACGTCATATGCAAATTGACAAGACAATGTCAGAGTGAAATTTTAAAGGCAGCCAAAAAAAGTTATGATAATCTACTAAGGAACCCCCATTAGGCTATCAGCAGATTTCTGAGCAAAAAACATACGCCAAGCGTAAATAAGATTGTATTTTCAAACTACTGGAATAAGAAATCACTCACCCAATAATACTTACACTGTTATCACTTACATATAAAGTGAAAGTAAAGACTTTAACTAACAAACCTGAATGAGATGAAAAAGCAAAACCGAGACACCTTATAAGAGGTGTAGAATAGAAGTCTTCTAAGAAATATAAAATGGCAAAAATATGCAAAACATTGACCAAATGCTAAGGAGAGACCACGAGAAACTTTCAACACTTTCTTTGGGTATGTTCTTAAATGCTACTATACTATATGGATTAAAGAGTGAAAAAGTAATCAGGGGCAATAAATATAGATACTTCAAACTGGTAGCATGTTCACAAGAGTAAAAGAAATAATTTGAAACAGTAGTCATAAAAATTAAAGTGTAAAATAAAACAATATTAAAGGAAGATGCTATCAGCGGAAAAAGGACTAAATTATACAGGATATGTTTTATTTTTATTTGAATTACAGTAGATGTAAAATATTGTGTAGTTTCAGATGTACAGTGTGGTGATCCCAACCACTTTGTAGATTATATTGCACTATGAATTATTACAGTAATTGTAACTTACAATTATTTTAAGCTATTGTATATAATTCCATATTCTATACAGATTATCCTTCTTGCTTCTCTATTAATGTATACTTCTTTGTATCTGTCAATGTCCTACCATTGAATTCTCTTTCCCTTCCACTTTGGTAAACATAAAATTTTTCCCATATCTTTGAGTCTGCTTAAGTCTTGTCTATCTAATCTCTTTACCACTCGATCATGTCTCTATCTATCTATCTATCTATCTATCTATCTATCTATCTATCTATCTATCTATCATGTACGTATGTATCTATACTTCTATTTTTCTGTCATCTGTCAATAGATAGCTATACAAAGATGTACACAGATATTTGTTATACTTTAGACTCCACGTATAAATTAAAATATATAGTTTTGTCTTCGTCTAAGTTACTTCACTAAGCACAACATTTACTAAGTCCTCTCATGATGCTGAAATAGTTATGTGTTATAGTTTTTCATGGCTGAGAAATATTTATTGCATATTTACAGAAACATCATTTCTTCTTAAGTCCATAGTCTGCTGTGGACTCTTGGATTTCTTCCCTGCCTTGCATATTATAAACAGTACTGCTTTGAAAATTGGTTTTTCTAAATTTAGGGTGTTTTTTTCCCAGATATTTCCTAGGAGAGGTATTACTGGGTCATATGGTAGTTAACTTCTTAGTTTTTAAACAAATCTGAATACTGTTTACCTTAGAAGTTGTACCAATTTACATTACTACCAAGAGTATACAAGAGATTTCTTACCTCCACATCATCTCCAACACTTACTATTTGTAGACTTTTTGATAATAGCCGTTTGACCAGTGTGAAGTTATACCTCATTGTGGTTTGATTTGCAATTATGTAATAATTAGTAATGTGAAATTTTATCACTTGCCTGTTACTCATCTGAATGTTTTCTTTGGAAAAATATTAACTCAGGTACTCTGCTCTTGTTTTTGATTGGGTTTTTGTTTTTCACCTTGAGTTATGTAACATAAATCAATGTTACATCTATTAACCTACATCTACTAACCCATGGTCACTTGCATTGTTTGCAAATATGTTCTCCAATTACACAGGCAGTGTTTTCATTTCATTGATAGTGTCCTTATCTGTGCAGAATTTTTCAAGATTCTTTAGGTCCCACTTGCTTATATTTGCTTTTATTTCTTTTGCCTTAGGAGACTGATACAAGAAAATATTCCTATGATGTATATACAATAGTGTATCACCTATATTCCCATCTAGCAGTTTTATAGTATCATAGTTTCTCCTTTTTCATTTATTATATTGTTTGTGTTCTCTCTCTTTTCTTGTTGGTGAGTCTGTCCAGAGATTTGTCAATTTTGTTTACTATTTCAAAAAAAGATTGATTGATTTTTCTATTTTTTAATCTCTATTTCAATTATTTCTTCCTTGATCTTTACTTTTTCCTTCTTTCTTTTGACTTTTGATTTTGTTTGTTCTTCTTTTCCTGATTTGTTTACATAGAACGTTTCATTATATATTTGAAATTGTTCTTCTAATTTGAGGATGGCCTTGCCACTATGAACTTCACTCTTAAGCCTGCTTTAACAGTATTCCATAGACTTTGTGTAGTGTATGTCATATCTCTCAAGATATTTTTTAATTTCTTCTTTTACTTCAGCACCTGACCCCCTTGTTTAAGTATCATGTTTTTTCATCTGGATTCTGTTATTTTTTCTCCCTGCTTTTCTGTGATTGTTTTCTAGTTTCATGGTGTTATACTCAGAAAAGATGCTTAAATTAATTTTTATCTAATTAAATTTTTTGAGGCTTCTTGAGTGCCTGAGTATGTAATCTTTCATAGAAAATATTCCTTGTGAACAGGAAAAAAATGTATATTCAGTTTTGGGGAGAAGAACTGTTTTGAAAATATCAATCATCTCCAAATATTTTATTATGTATTTTAGTATCTTTGTCCCCTTATTAATTTTCTGTGTGAAAGGCCAGTCCAGTGATGATAATGGGGAGTTATAAACTCCTACATTGATTCTGTTCCCAGAGATTTCTCTATTTTATATATTAGTGTTTCTTTTATGTATTTAGGTGCTCCTATACAGAGTGCATATATCTTAATGATTATAATATCCCCATTTTGATTTGCTCCTTTAATCATTATATCATGTCCTTTTTTATCTTTCTCTATGGCCTTTTTTGTAAAGTCTCATTGTGTGAAGTCAGTACTGCTTGTCCTGTTTCTTGTCATGTGCATTTGCATGGAATATATTTTTCTACCTTCTGACTTTCAATTGATGTGTGTTCCTCTTACTATAGTGGGTCTCCTCTATGCTTCATAATGTAGGGTCTTGTTATATTATCCCATCTGACAATAAATATCTTTTGATTGAAGCACTAAGTCCATTAACATTTGTGATAAATATTGGTAGACATGTTTATTTCCATATTGAACTTCATTCTCCAGTTGATTTGGTATTTTCTTTTTGTTCATTTGTTTTTGTTTTTGTGGCTTGATAAGTTTTCTTTTATAATCTTGGGTTCTTTTTGGCTTTGTGACTTCATTGTATGCTTTTGACTTATAGTTACCTTGTTTTGTATGCATATTGACTTGTAATATATTTGTTTAATTTAACTGATAAGAATACAAATACAAACCCATACAACAGAAAACAGAAACAAGAAGAAAACACTCTTTATTTTCCTGTTTCATTCTGTGACCCTTAAAAATTTTGATCTCTTCTTTTACAACACCATATTTATTCTGTTGTAAGTCATTATAGATATTGCCTATATAATTATGACTTCTTCTTTTCTATAGCATACTGCTTCTTTTTTATTTATAGTAGATCTTTCTTATTTCTTTTTCTCTTGCTAAATTCTTTAAGTATTTGCTTGTGTGGAAGTTATTTATCTCTCCTTCTTCTAAAAGATAGCCTTGCTTGATAAAGTATCTTAGATTACAGATTTCTTTCATTCAGGATTTTGAATCTGTCTTGCCACTACCTTCTGCCTGCTGTGTTTGTGTAGGAAACGAGGTTACAAATATTATGTATATAATAATATATATATGTAAAGAACACATATAAATGAAGTTAACAAATATGGTGAAAACCTATACGTTAAAAAACAGAAAACATTGATAAAGGAAATTAAAACAGATCCAAAGAAATGAAATGATCTCTTATGTTAATGATGTGAAACAATGTGTTTGAAACAATCATGCTACCCAAAGGAATCTACATTTTGTGTGATTCATGTGAAAATACCAATGAGATTTTTCCAATAAATTGAACAAATAATTTTAAAATTTATATGTAACCACAAAGATCTTGAGTTGCCAAAATAATCCTGAAAAAGTTTATTAAATCTAATGGTGTAAAATTCTCTGATGTTAAGCAGTCCTACAAAACTTTAGTAATTAAAACAAAATGATACTGGCTCAAAAACAGACACCAATCAATAGAAGAGAATCGAGCAACCAGATATAATCCCTCACACCTATGATCAATTAACCCATGAAAAAGGAAGCAAGAGTATAAAATTAAGAAATGACATTCTCCTCAATAATTACTGATGGGGAGATTGAACATGTAAAAGATTGATTAGAATATTTCCTCACATTGTATACAATCCATGAGCACACAATATCTTTCTATTTATTTTGTTTACTTATATTTCTTGCACCTGTAATATATAGATCTTTGTTTAGAACTTTTATTTCACTTATCAAATTTATTCCTATTTTATTCTTTTTGGTATTAATTTACACACAATAGTTTTCCTAATTTCTATTTCTGATAATGTTTTGTTACTATACAAATATGCAATGAATATTTGTATATTGATTTTGTATTCTGCAAGTTTACTAAGTTTGTTCATTATTTCTAACAGTCACTAGAGGAGTCTACGGAGTTTTCTATGTATGCATAATTATGTCATCTGTAAAAACTTCACTCTTTTATTACAAGTTGAGTTAATTTTATATTTTTTCTTGACTAGTAAGTCTTCCGAGGACTTCTAGTAGTGTAATTTAGGACTTGTGAAAATGAGCTACTTTTTCTTATTACTGGACCAGAGGAAAAGTTTCCTGTATGGTAACATTGAATTTGATTTAAGTCATGGGTATTTCATGTATGGCTTTTATTATGCTTTGTTACATTCTATCTAAATCGAATTAAATAATATTTTTATAAAAATTTAAAGATCAGATCTGTCAATAATTTTCCTATATATTTGGTGATTGTTATATTTGAATTCTTTTTTTTTTAAAAGGATAGTATCACATATGTAAATTCGTGTATATTAAATAATATTTATGGATCTGGTCAAAATCCAACTTAACTATAGTTTATAATACTTATTATATGCCATGTATTCAGGTTGCTAATATTTATATAGAATGGGATTTACAGACACTGAATGAAAAATTTACATTGTAGCTTTAGGGTACATTTATTTTTTTAAATATTTTATCTCTCATTTTGAACTGGGCTTATGTTTAATGGAATTTATTTCTAAATAAAGAATATAACTTTTGGTAGAACTGGATTTACTACAGTTTTTTGATACAGAACATAGCTATTATTTACAATTATTGCAAAAGACACTTGCCTTAAAATGCCGTAAAATAATAAAAATGCCAACCGTTTCAGGACTGAGAAACATATTGCTTCCTAAAATGAATTACCTAGTCTTTTACACCCCAAATGACACATAGGATTATATCTTTGTTTTTTGATTGTTTGTTTGTTTGCCCCTTAATGGAGGCAATGCTTATTGAACCCAGGATCTTGTGCATAAGTTTATTTATCAACATCATTTTGGAACAATTAACAGAAGCCACAAGAGTATGGATTATAAAGAAGACAAGAAAATTTATTACTTCTAGGGACTGATAAACCTCAGAGTGACAGAATGGCAAAAATAAACATTTGTAAATTTACAATAAGATTCTCTCTTTTGAAATAATATTGTAGAATATTAAATTACTTTTGCTTCAATTAAACCATTGAATTACAATTTAAAACAAAAGTTCCCCCTTTGGGATTTCTTAAATTAGATTGATTATTTTAATATTTTATTTCATAAATATTAACCATTTTTATATACATACCATATAAACACATATTTATTCTTCTGATGTTTTGAATATAGAGGTACATATTCTAAAGTACACAGATAAATACCTGCTTCCAATACCAAATCAAATTATGTTTCACTTTAATTACAAATGATATTGAAATCGTTATACATTTTCTGTACATGTTTTAGGCAAATTTCAGTTAAAATTCCTAAACTTTAAAATTATTTTGTATATTTTCTGCATTATTTATACTCTGTTCACTAATCTGTTATAAATTTGTGTACAAAAGGAAGGAGATTGGTTTTATTTAATAAACCCCAAAATTAAATTTTATAAAAAGATTTTTTGAGATAATATTTGCAGATTACTCTATAAAAATAAGCGTTTTATATGTTTCATTTTAACTGGATGAGTGAGAAGTAAACACTGGCTGAATGTTACACTTGAGTTGCTAGGAGACCAGTTGTTTTGTGATGTCACAGCTACTCAGGTTGAGAACCACTCTGATGGCCTAACAGTTTATCTGTGTAGGATTGCCAAAGCAGTATTTGAAGCTGCAGTGCTCAAAATCATTCAGATTAGAAAAGTACCTGTAGAAAAAGTTATATGAAATGGCACATGTTTCTTCAGAAATTCAAGAGGTGTCTCATAAAGATGGACCAACTGGTCAAGGAAACTCCGGTAGATCTTTATTTTGTTATCAAACATTCTCTGGGGATTTGGACTTGAGGTCTATGATTGAAAAAAATGCTTTTTAGACTTTGTCTGAAGAATCCTTGATTTAAAGGCCATGTTACATACATTGTGTCTCTGAACCAGATGAAGATAATGATTTTCGTTCTCTGACATTTCCAAGAAAACTCTGGAAAATGGCTGGGAGTGACCAATATAAACCCATCTGAAGGGATGATAATGGAACTTCCATAGTGATTGATGAAGATGTCTTTAAGAAGGAAGTTTTGGAAATAAAGGCCCCTTTCAGAACATTTGAAACTGAAAGAATGAAAAGTTTACTTAGACAGCTTAACCTTTATGGGTTTAGTAAATTGCGGCAGAATTTACAAAGATCGGTATTTCTAGCAGACTTTCTGGCAGAAGAAAAAGAAGTCTCTGTTTTAAGCAAGGTATTCAGAAACTTTAGTTACCACTTCGTAACTTATATATAAAATTTTATTTTATACATCAATCTATGGTAATATAAATGTAAAGCTAGATTTTGAAAATTGTATAAAACTACTAAGGCTAAAATTCTTTATTTATTCTAAAAAATGAGGACAGTGACTTAAGCATTCACATTATAAGAAACTTTGCTTGCAACTATGAATTTTATCAGAAATCTAAATAAAGGTATTAAAGATGCTTTTCAAAAGTGGCATTCACCATTACTGCAAAAGCTTGTTTCTTAAATTTGATGACTATACTATTTAAATGTGTATTTTCCAAATAAGGAACTTCAAAATATTGTCAGTAATGTTCATATTTTGATGATATTATCTTTGCATAGTAAATGTGAAATCTGAGGTTTTATAGGTTAGGCTTATTATACTGATGTATTTTGGTATAAATTATTACTGAAATCTTTCTACTTTGGTTGTAGCTGCAGTTCTATCATAATCCAAATGTTAAACGAGGCTGTCCCCAGGTTTTAGTGAGAATAAAAAGAAGAGTTGTGATTAAAAATGCCTCTCTGATATCTTCATTGGCTGAAGATTTCAACAAGAAACACTATAAAGCAGTGGGTAATGTGGATAAACATAGTTCTGATTTTGTGGGTGACACTACTGGAGACAGTAAATTTTTACCTTCTGTAAATTTAAACATGCCTCTAATAAGAAAGCCCTCTACCAGCCACATAATTGGTGACACAACTACCCCGATCAGAGGTGATATTTCTCCTCCATCATCAATGTCAGTTAGACCACCAGAACAAATTACAGTGAATCAACGTGCTATTTTAAATCAGTTGACCACTGTCCACGGGCACTCTCAAAGCAGCTACATTGAAGCAAATAGCCGTGTTGTGAACTTCATTATAACTACAACTACTACTTCTCAGTACAGCATCTTTTATCCCATACAAAGGAATTATATTGGACAGATGATGGAACCTTCTATTTTTTCAAATAGATATTACAACATATCTGCCAATGAAGGTCGTTTTTCTAAACTTCATCCAGGGAGCAACCCACGGTTTCCAGTGTCATTGATTGCTGATACATCAGCAAACTCTCTTTCAAGGCCAACTCATCAGACATATTCAGTTTATGAACGTCATCCTAGTCACAACTGATCTACCAAAGGACTATCAGATTATTAAGGATAAAAAAGATTAAAATTGATGTTGAACAAATATCTGCAATTTTATTATTTCAACAATATACATAGATGTCTGCCTCTAATTATCTTATTTTTTTAAATAGTGTTAAGAGATAAATGGGAGACTAAGCTACAATTTAAAGATAAAAAGAGATACTTGATTGATATGATCATTTAATGGAACAATATGGTAGTTAATTTAAAAAAATTCTTGTAAGGAAGAAGAGAAAATGGAAGAATTTGGAGGAAGACTGTAACATGGAGAGAGGGAAAAGTACTAAGTGGCTTCTGGTTCATCCTGGAAAGTATTAAAAGTGTTAAGTTAGGATTGGGTGGAAGGAGATAAATTCAGAAACCAGCCCAGGGATCATGGTGTCTATTATGTCATCCCTGGAATCATTAATGTCACATGATGTAGTCTCAGTTGGCACATTCAGCATGTGGTTGAATTTAAGATGAAATTTTATCTATTGTCTTCTTTGTTCTGTTCTCAAAGCATTCCAATTGTTGCTTTCATTCCCTGCCCTCAAGAGTCTACACTATATTTTCAGTCGATACTTTATTTTGTTTTTATGTTCCATCCAAAGACAAGCTTACGTCCTCAGGGTGGCTCTTAATGCCTTTCCAACTCTACGCACACAAACTGAAATTAGTTTAGTCATTCCTTTATAAATCTAGCATCTGACTACCTTGGCATATCTTTATGTTTCACTGTATATGGAGATAAATCCAGGCAAACGCTTGTCAAGTATGTTAGCTGCAACCTCACCACTTTTGCTGCAGCTCATCCTTGGAATTTGGATGTCCTCCTTTAACCTACTTAGACTTTGCCAGTCTCAGTACAGAAACTACCTTCTTCAGAAGATTTCTGTCTATCCCCCTTTCCTTGTCTAACTGGGATACCAGCACAGTAAGCACAGCATTTGCCACAGGATGCATTTTAGTATTTAGTGAATGAAAAATACATGTTGACTTTAAGCAAAATCTACTTTCCTGAAACAACAAATCTCTCATGGTTTCCACAATATTTCGTTATGGTCTTTACTCTTCACCACAAACTAGCTCTTTCCATAGACCATGGACTAGTCACTCAAGACAGTAATTGGAGGTAGCTACAGGAAACAAAGTATTATTTTCTTCTTAATTCATGCCTCCTGAGGCCTAAAGCATTCCATTCCCATTTGCTGGATTTTTTCCTGACTCTTCATCACCCACCCAACCCATAATAGCTGATTCTCTTCATCATTTTAATAACTATACTGACTTCTAATTAATTTACTTCTTAGAATCAGAGCTTTGCCCAGAAGAGACAGTGCTAATGCAAATATTTAATGTAGGTTTATGCACCCCACATAACTTGTGCCCCTTCCAACCTTCACACAGGAAGTATCAAAGAGGTACTAGACTCTTGGTTGAGGTGGTCGTATTCAGTAACCAAATTGCAACCTAAAATGTGTGGACTAGAAGGAGGTGAGGGTGGTGGATTTAAAAATTTGTCCAACTGCATGAGTACCAATTTTCTGCAGATATTAGGAAATATAAAATATTCATGGAAGAATTTGTCTATTTCCTATTAATTTAAAATAAAAGGTGAAGGATTTATAGAATGTGAAATGCCCTGAAATGCTGGAAAAATTGTAGGCAGTGTCTGAGTGTCTAAGTCTTCTGCTCATAATCATGCAGCCAGTGTCAACTGATGACTGGAATGGCAATACTGAGTCCTGAAAATATGTCACCAGTTGTGAAGAAAGCCTTTGATAATCTGGAGAAAAGGCAAATTTGCCAGGGTAACCTCTTGCAACATCCCACCAATATGCCCGTTTCCAAGAGAAGAAAAGAGACCACTTGCAGCAGGAGATCTGTGTCTGTACAGCAGTGGTTGTTCCTACAACAGAATCATCAAGCTTTTAAATTTGTCAGCACATCTCTGACCGTGGCTATGTTGTTGCTTACATTAAACGGCTGGGGTTCAGTTGGACTGGTTCAGCAACTATTTTCCACCTCTCTTATCAGACAGTGGGTCTTACAATGACCATCTTAACAAGGTTCTATACTGATAAGTCAAAAGCTACAGTTTACTTTTAAAATTAGAAGTCCTAAAGAAGAATATTGTTGGTTTCTCCATCTATAGTTTTCTACCTTGGAAAAGCTAGACTATTGGCAAAAGTAGAAATGTTGTCTGGTGTTTGAAATCTATCCTCTGAGCTCTGCCCACAGAATTCTTACCACTAAATACTACAAATCTGTCTGCCACTGTGTGTGTGTGTGAAGATGGATTGTTAAGCAGTAACTGAGTTTGTCTTAGTTAGGTCATCAGTAAATTATTATTCTGCAGCTTGCAGAATTTCTGTGAATTAATAGTTTCATTGAGCCACCAGATTTTCTTCTGATCAGGGAGAGGTAGATGATATTTCACTCAATATACTAATTGTTAACTGTTTATTGAATCCCGAGCTGATGCTAGGGCCAAGCCACTGAACCCTTGAATGGGACTGAGGCAAATATATTCTCCAGTCCCCAGAGCCCAGCACAGGACTGTGTCTCCTTTTTAATTTATGCTTATGTCTAATTTCTTTGTTCTTCTAATTCTCATTGTTGACACAACTTATTTTGGCTTTGATCACCCCTTGAATAATTTATAGAGACTGAACCACTGACTTATACCCGTTCACCTAGAATTTGTAATAACCTTTCTTTCCTTGGACTACCTGGAATAAAGTGAGCGTAGTCATCATTTTGAAAGCAGTCCTCAGTCCTAATAATGCAGAACCTTTACACTTCTTTGCCCAGAACTTGAGCAAGAATATTTGTTGTGGATCTCAGGGATTATCCTCTCATCCCCTAATGCAACCATGAGAAAACACCACATTGTTATCCAAAATCAAGGCTTTGTCAGTATTGCATTCCAATTGTAAAACAGTTAAGAATTGTAGGAGTTCTGAGATTTTACCATGCTGAGATTTTTAGCAATCTAGCATGTTCATTCCTTACAGGTGCTGTCGGGAGATGAGACCATCGGTAAGAGGCAGTGAACTATATCACTCACAGCAAGAGCAGCCAGTTTTAAATTTGTATCCATTCCCTAATCTCAGATGAATACACTGAGTGAAATTTTGATACCTGCAGAAGCAGTGGGCTGTTAACATGAAGAAAGTTTAAGGCATGGTAAAACACTAATTTTATTAGTATCTTTATGTATTATTTATTAGAATCACTTATTTATTAGTATCTTTACCTAGGATAAGTATATCATGACTCAGGTTTACTTGCTGCAGAAACAATTATATGAAATGACATGAGAAAAATTGAATATTGACATTCCATTTTTATTTCCACTTCAATTGAGATATAATTGGTGAGGAATATTGTGTAAGTTTAGGTGCACAGGATAGTGATTTGATTTACAAGTATCATGAAAGAAATATCATAGCAACTTTAAGGAGAATTCATTATCTCATTTAGATACAATGTTAAACAGATACAATTTGCCTTTTTGTTGTGATGAGAAAACTAAGGGTCTACTCCCTTAACAACATTCATATATAACATAAAGCATTATTAATTGTAGTTTTCATGTTCTTATGGGGCATCCCGAAGACACATTTATTTTACGGCTGGAGATTTGTAGGTTTTGAGTGCATTAATGAAATCCTCCTTTCCCAACCCCTGCCTCTGTTAACTACAAGTCTAATTTTTTTTCTATAAGTATGTTTGTCTTTGAAGTGTACTTTTATCTATAAACTGTGTTAGTTCCTCTTACACAACGTACTGTTTGCTATTTTTAGTACATTTCAAACTGATCACCAGAATATATCTAGTTATGATATGTTGCTATTTAAAGATATTTCACAGTTATTTACTATTCCCCATACAGCACATTTCTAGCCCCTGACTCATTTAATTTGCAACTGGAAAATTTTCTCTTAATTTTCGTCAAATATTTCTTTTTCCTCACACCGTTTCCCTCCTTCTTGTGAACAACCTGTTCCTTTGTATATCTATATCTCCTTTTCTGTTGTGGTATGTTCATTTCTTTTAAATTCCAAATGTGAATAAAATCATACAGCATTTGTCGATCTCTTTTTGATTTTTATCACTTAGCATATTACCGTCTTGGTCTATACCCAATTGTTGCAAATGAAGAACTTATTCTTTTTATTGCTGAGTAATAACTCATTTTATTTTTATCTGTGTGTGTGTACATATATATAATGCTGCAGTGAATATATGTTTGAATTTATCCTTTCTCGTTTGTGTTTTTATTTTCTTGGAATAAGTATCCAGATATGGAAATGTTGGATTATATTTCATTTTTAATTTTTAGATAAAACTGCATTCTGTTTTCCACAGTGGCAGCACAAATTTACATTCACTCCAGCAGTGCCTAAGGGTTGTTTTTCTTACATCCTCACCAACTGTTATATTAGATATCTTTTTGGTAATATTCATTCTGACAGGACTGACAGAAACTCTTATTGTGTTTTGGACTTGCATTTTTCTGATGGTTAGTGATGTTGACTTGTTTCATATGCCTGATGATTACTTTTCCCTACTGTATATTCATTTTTTGTAATGGGCTAAATGTCCATAACTGTCTGATTTCATTTTCAGACTTTCTTTGTGTTCCATTATTTTCTTTGTTCTGTGCCACTACCATATTCTTTTTATTACTGTAGCTTTGTATTATAGTTTTAAATAAGGGAAAGTGATACGTCCTCTTTGTTCTTTGTCAGATATATTTGTGTTTATTGTTTGTTTTCTTTTCTTTTCTTTTTTTAGTGATTTCAACACTTTTGTGTTTACATGTAAATTTTATTATTATTTATTGTAAATTCTGAAAATGCCCTTGGTATTTTGATATGCACTGAATATAATTAATGTATTTTCTTGGCTAGTACTGTCATTTAAACAATATTACTTTCCTCATCAATGAACACAGTATATCCTTTCGTCTGTTTGCATTATCTTCAATTTCTGTTATAAATATTTTATAGATTTCTGTGTACAGTTCTTTTACCTCCTTGTTTGGATATATTTGAAGATTTTTGTTTTGCAATGTAACTGTAAATGAGACAGTTCCTTCACTTTCTCTATCTGTTAGCTTGTTGTTAGTGTGCAGAAATGCAAGATTTATGTATGTTAATATTACATTCTGAAATTTTAACAAATGCACTGAAAAGTCCTAGCAGTTTTGAGGTGCCATCTATAGGATTTCTGTTTAAAGTATGTCATCTGCAAACAGATACTTTTACTCCTATTCTTAATTAGCTGTATTATATTTCCACTTATTTTGGATAGCTATGGCTAGAATTTCCAATACTATACTGAATATCAGTGGTAAAAGTTAGCATTCTTGCCTTCTTCCTGCTCTTACAGGAGATGCTTTCAGCTTTTAATCAGTGAGTGTCATGTTAGTTGAGTTCTTGTCATATATGACCTTAACTGTGTTGAGGTATGTTTCCTCATGCCCAATTTGAGGAGAAATATAATCTTAAATAGTTAATGATTTTTCAAAACATTTTATGACTCTTTTGATGTGACTATATTATTTTTATTCTTTAATTTGTTAGTGTGGTGTATCATATTGATTAATTTGTAGGTAATGAATCACTTTTACATCCCTGGATTAAAATGGACTTAATCATAATATATAATCCTGTTAATGTATTTTTTGCTTTGCTAACATTTCAGTGATGATTTTTACATCAATGCTTATCAGTAGTATTTAACCTGCAATTTTTTGAGGTATTTGTTCCAGTTTTAGTAGTAGTGTGATAAAGAAAGTTGGGGGAGGAAGCCTTCCATCCTCTTGAAATTTTTGGAAATCTCTGAGAATTATAGGTGATAGCTCTTCTCTAAATATTTGGCAGAATTCACATGTGAAGCTATCTAGGCCTGGAACTGTGTTTCTTGGGAAATTTTGTTTAATGAGTTATTCAAATTCATTAGTGGTTATCTGTTCATATTTTCTATTTATCATTCCATCATGGAGATTATGTCTTTCTCAGACATTGTATATTTCTTCTAGGGTTTCCATTTTATTTACATGTAATTTGTTGCATCTTCTTATGATGCTTTGTATTTCTTTGATATAAACTGTAACTTCTCATTTATTTCTGAGCTTATTAATCTGTACTCTTTTTTCTCATAAGTCTGGTTAAATTTTATCAACTTTATTTATCTTTCAAAAACCATTATTTAGTTTGATTGAATGTTTCTATTTTTAATCATTATTTTATTTATTTATGTTCTGACCTTTCAGCTGTCTTTCTTTCTACTAACAAATTTTTTCTTATTTTGCTATAACTGTTGTTTGTAAGATTATGTTATAAGAGAGAGATGTTTCATATTTGTATAAGTGGGGTTATTTTTTATAAGCATCCCTATTAATACTGCTTTTGCTATACCCCATGGACTTTGTATTTGTTGTCATATTCTCTATACATGTTTCCTTTGATTTTTACAGCAATCCATTGTTTGTTTAATATTGTATGATTTATCCTCTGCATTTTACTATTTTTCTTATGGTTTTACATTTAATAAATTTCTATTCTCACAGAATCCATATGTTTCTTCCCAAACAGGGAAAAAGTAATAAAATTTATACAAAAATAGGAAAGAACCAAATTTTCTAAAATTATCTTTGAAAAATAAAACTGTGGATATTATCCTCCCTGAATTTATAAAGTACTAGAAAGCTACAGTAATCAAAGCATCATAATTTATCACTAAAAGAGACACATAGATCAATGGAACAAAATAAAGAGTCCGAAAATAAACCCACAAACATATGGTCAATTAGTCTACAATGAAGGAGGCAAAAGTATACAATGGAAATAAGGCAGTCTCTTCAACAATAGTTCTGGGAAAACTGGACAGTACATGTAAAAGTAAGATGTATGATCACTTCCTTCCATAGAATACAAAATAAGATAAAAAATGATTAATTTCCTAAATGTAAAACCTGAAAATGTACAATTTCTGACCAAAAACATGAGGAGAACTTTCTTTGAGATAAATTGTAGCAATATTTATTGGTGATCTGTCTCCTAATTAAAAATAAAGGAAAATTATCAACAATAGTTTTAAGTTTATGTAGAAAAATTTAGATGTAATACATGATACAGGGATTCTACTTCTTGTATAAGTGTGAAGTGTAAAACCTTTTGCGGAGCAAAGGAAACCTTATACAACACATATGACAACACACAGAATAGAAGGAAAAATTTCAGACAATGAGACCAACAAGGTGATAATATCCATAATATATATGTAGCATATTAGACTCAATATTTTAGAACACAGGCACCAACTTTAAAACAGTTTAAGGATCTTCATGGAAAGTTTTCAAAAACAGACATGTGGATGAATTTCATTCACATAAAAAGAAACATAATGTTCCTATACATTAGGAAATCTTAAATCAAAACCAGAATGAAATATAATCTCACAGCAACCAAAAGGGCTATTAAAAAATGCTTCTAATGACAAACATTAATAAGAATTTTAATAAAAGGGAACCAAGGTACACTCGTGGTGGAAACATATATTGATGTATCCACTATTATAAAAGTGAAACAGTGTACAGAAAACTAGAAATAGAAGCATTATATATTACAGCAATTCCAGTTTTTGATATAAATCTTTAAAAACATGAAAACATTAACTTTCAAGGATATATTACCCACAATGTTCTTAACATCATCATTTAAAATAGCCAAGGATAGATGCACAACTCAACTGCCCATCAACAGATGATTGGCTGAAGTAGATGTGAGATATAGATAACATAATAAATACTTAGTCATTGTCATATCAAAAAATAAATTTCTTCCATTTGGAAAAATGTGACTGGACCCAGAGAGGGTTGTACATATGAAAATAAGTCATAGTGAGAAAAACACTCTAAGTTATCGCTTATATGAGGAAACTAAAAATATAAGAGAAATAATCATAAAGAAACAGGAACAGAATCACATATATATGTGTAGTGTACCAAGTAGTGGTTTCCTTTGGGGACAGACAAGAAGGAGGGTGAAGACAGAAATATGCAAGCTACCAGTTATTAATTAGAGAAGAAACAGGGCTACATTTACAGCACAGAGAAATATTTTAATAATTTAAATGATTTTAAAGAGATTATAGGCATATATTTTAGTAAAATGTGCATGTATGTGGGAAAACAATGAAGAAAATAACCCAGGAAAATCAAAATATTTTGTAGTACTATGACATTAAGGGAGGTGATTTGTTCACTTTCTTTAGTGTTCTTATAATGTCCTAATTAGAATTTAAGATTTAAAATGAAAAAGTATATACTTTGAAAAAAGTGACATAAGTTTAAACTATTTTTGTCTCTCCCCTAAAATCTTCGGTCTTTAAAACGTTCACATCTCAACAAGTATAACTAAAATTCAAAACAATACTCCAGAACACATGTGTAAAGCTGAGGTTGTTGGGCTAAAACACATAAAGGAGGCTCAACTGAGGGAAGAGCAGATTTGGTGCCTGCAACCAAGGCCCAGTTACTAGGGTATCTGAGCCCACAGGCTCAGAGAACCCAGTAGAAACAGGGTCACAGTGGTTCACACAGCTTCGGCCTCCAACTGCACCAGCACTTATGGTCACAGGTAACTAGGAGGGAGCCACAATGGAGACAGAAATTCCATCCTTCAGACACTCAGACATTCATGACACTGTCCTAACTCCCCATTCACATTGGTGGAGAAAAGTTACCTTGCAAAACTGGACATGGGAAAGGCACTTGCCTGATTCCAAATACCCACCTATCTTTACACCTTTCCTCAATGTGTAAACTGAGTCTCAAGCGATATCAGATAAAAGGAAGGGATTGCCGTCCCAGTAACAACAGTGGCATTAACTACCAGAGAAGTCTAAGAAGTGACAATGAAAGCACATCTTTTATGCAGACAGTAGCGACTGGAAAGTGCCATTTTGAAATACTATCAGAGGTAGCTCCGGTAAGTAAAACCAAAAATTCTGCAATATTGCAACCTACCAGAAAAGAAAAGCAAGGGCTCCTACTCCACATCTGTTATTTAGTGTCCTCACAACAATAATTTACCAAGATCATGACCAATCACAGTAACATTATAGTGCACGCACACACACAGTTGCCAAGAAACAGACACCGAAACAGACACAGACACACACGAATACGCACACGCACACACACACACAAAATGTTTACCCTGCAGCAAACAAACCTAAAGTCATGGTATATTGCTATATAATTAACAGAGAATACAAATAAGTGTCATACAGAAATTCAAAACAAAAAACAAAACTCAGATAGCAGTTTAGTGAGCTTAGGAATAAATTAAATGCTGATAAGGAATACATTACCAAAGAGACTGAAACTATAAAATAACCAAACATTATTGGAGAACCATATGAACTTAATAACTGAGATGAAGAATGCAACATAAAGCATTGGGAGCAGACTGCCTTTGTGGAAGAGTATTTAGCAAACTCACCAATACAAAACTAGAAATGATAGAGGAGTGCAGAGATGCAAGATATTAAAAAGTGAGGAAATTCTACAACAGCATTCAGACTTCTTCAGGAAGTGCACTTTAGAGTGAAATGCAGGAGGGAGAAGAAATTTAGAAGGTAGCTGATGGTTTATTTAAAGAAATAATAGTTGATAACTTCCTGAACCTATGTAAGGAACTGATATTCAAGTCCGTGTGCCAACAAAACACCATTAACTTTAAGGCAAAGAGACCTCCTTCAAGATATGTCATATGCAAATTGGCTAGTCAATGACAGAGTAAAATTTTAAAGGCACCCAAAAAATATTATGATAATCTACAAAGGAACCCCCATTAGACTTTCAGCAGATTTCTCAGCAGAAAACATAGGCCAAGGGTAAATTAGATGGCATTTTTAAACTAATGAGAAAAGAAATCTCTCACCCAAGAATACTCTACCTTGCACAGTTATAACTTAGCTATAAAGTGAAAATAAAGACTTTACCAGACAAACAAAACCTGAATGAGATGAAAAAAACAAACCTGAGACACCTTACACGGGGTACAGAAAAGAACTCTTCTAAGAAATATAAAATGGCAAAAATATGCAAAACATTGAATAAAATGCTTAGCAGACACCATGAGAAATTTGCAAATGTTTCTTTGGATATGTTCTTAAATGCTACTATACTATATGGATTTAAAAGGGAAAAATATGAAATCAGGGGTAATAAATATATATACATCAATCTGGTAACATGTTCACAAGAGTAAAAGAAATTATTTGAGACAGTAATCATAAAAGGTAAAGAGCAAAAATAAATCAATATTAAAGAAAGCTTCTATCAGCAGAAAAATTACTAAATTATACATGAGATGTTTTATTTTTAATTGTAGTACAGTAGATGTACTATATTGTGTAGTTTCAGATGTACAGCATCGAGATTCCAACCACTTTGTGGATTATATTGCATTATAAATTATTACAATACTTTTAACATTCAATTATTATAAGTTATTGTGTATAATTCCCTGATCTATACAAATTATCCTTGTTGCTTCTATCCTTTATGCATACTACATTATATCTCTCAATATCGTAACATAAAATTGTCCTTCCCTTCCACTTTGGTAAACATAAATTTTTTCCCATATCTTTCAGTCTGTTTCAGTCTTTTCTATCTAATCTCTCTATCTCTCTACCATGTCTCTATCAATCAATCAATCAATCTATGTATCTATCTATCTATCTATCTATCAATCTATCTACCATGTATCTATGTATCTATCCTATTTATCTGTCATCTATCAATAGATATCGATAGATAGATGTACATAGATATTTGTTATTCTTTAGACTCCACATATAAATTTTGTTATATACTTTTGTCTTTGTCTAAGTTACTTGACTAAGCACAATATTTACTAGGTCCATTCAGGATGCTGAAATAGCAATGTGTTATACTTTTTCAAGGCTGACTAATATTCCATTGCATATTTATAGAATCATCATTTCTTTTTAAGTCCATACTCTACTGTGGACTCTTAGATTGCTTCCCAGGCTTGCATGTTATAAACAATGCTGTTGTGAACTATTGTTCTTCACAATTTAGGGTTTTTTCCCCAGATTTTTCCTAGGAGAGGTATTATTGTTTCATATGGTAGTTATGTTTTAGGTTTTAAAGGAATCTGAATACTGTTTTCCATAGAAGCTGTACCAATTTACATTCCTACCAAGTGTAAAAACAGATTTTCTACCTCCACATCATCTCCAACACTTTCCATTAGTAGACATTTTTATAATATCGATTTGAAGAGTGTGAAGTGATACCTCATTGTGGTTTTGATTTGCAATTACCTAATAATTAGTAATGTTGAGCAATTTTATCATCTACCCGTTACTCATCTGTAAATTTTCTTTGGAAAAATACTATCTCAGTTACTCTGCTCTTGTTTTTGATTGGGTTTTTGCTTTTCACATTGAGTTGTATAACCTAAATCCATGTTACATCTACTAACCTACATCTATTAAACCCTGGTCACTTGCATTGTTTGCCAATATGTTCTCCAATTACACAGGCAGTGTTTTCATGTCATTGATTGTGTCCTTAACTGTGCAGAAGTTTTCAAGTTTGTTTAGGTCTCACCTGCTTATTATTGCTTTTATTTCTTTTGCATTTGGAGACTGATTTAAGAAAATATTCCTATGATATGTATATATATAGGGTATCACATATATTCCCTTCTAGCAGTTTTATACTATCAGGTCTTACATTTAGGTCCTTAATAAACTTGTAGTTTATTTGTGTAAATGATGTCAGGGAATGCTCTCATTTCACTGTTTTACATGTAGATGTCCAGCTTTCCCAACACAAAACTTTGATGAGACTGTCGTTTCTCCATTGGGTACTTTTGCCTCTTTTATCAAAGATACATTGCTCATAGGTGTGTGGAATTGTTTCTAGGCTCTCTATTTTTATTAGTTATATCTCTGTGCCAATGCCATGTTGTTTTTATTACTATAAGTTTGTAGTAGAGTAAGGTATCTGGGAGGGTTATATCTCCATATTTGTTGTTTTTCTCATGATCATTTTGGCAATTTTTAATGGTTTTATGTAAAACTTAGAGTCACTTTTTCTGCTTCTTTGGAAAATTCTACACCTTTGTAACATTAATTACATTAAATCTGTCGGTTTCTTTGTGTAGTATGGCCATATTCACAATATGAACTCTTTCAATCCAAGAGCACAAGACATCTTTCCATTTCTTTGAATCATTTTTATATACTTTGTCAATGTTTTATAATTTTCAGTGTGTAGATCTTTCACATATGTGGTTACATTTATTCCAATATATTCCAGGGAATGTGATTATAAGTAGAATTGCTTTCAACGTCCATTTTAGGATATCTCATGATTAATTTGTTGAAATGCATCAGACTTCTTTACATTAAACTTGTACCCTGCTCCCTTGATGAAATTATTTATTGTTCATTACAGTCAGTGTGGAGACTTTAGGACTCTCTGTGTAGATTGTTATGCCATTAGTACTGGTGACAATTTTGCTTCTTTCTTTCCATTTTGTATTTCTTTTACTTCTTTTTCTTTTCCTTTTCCTTCTTGTATTACTATGGAACAGATTTGGTGAGAGTAGGAGTCCCTGTCTTCTTCCCAAATTTACCCAGAAGGCTTTCAGCTTTTTCCCCTGATTATTATAATTTGTTATAAATGGCCTTTACTGTGCTGAGAGATATTCCCATTATACTCACTTTCATGAGAGTTCTGGTCATGAATGTATGCTGAATTTTGTCAAATCCTTTTTCTGTGTGTATTAACATGGTGCTGTGAATTTTGTCTTTCCTTTATTAGATATGTGGCATGCTGATTGTGCATGTTGAACCATCCTTGTGACTCTGGAAGGACTCCAACCGATCATCATGTGTAATCATTTCTATGTATTGCTGGATTAATTTGTTGATGTTTTTTTGAGGATTTTTGAATGAATATTCATCAAGGATAATGGTTTTTCATTTTCTTTTCTTTTTTTGTTAGTGGTTGGTTTGTTATCAGGTTAATGGTGGCCTCATGAAATAACTTTGGGAATTGTCGTTCCTTTTTCATTTTTCACAATAGTTGATGGGAAAGAGCTTTTATTGAAGGCATCCAGACATTTTGTTCAAGGGATGTTTTTAAAATTATACATTGTATTTAGCTTATATTGATTGCCCTTTTCAAGTTTTCTGTTTTCTCTTTTTTCAGTGTTGGCAGGCTGCACGTATCTAGAAATGTGTCCATTATTTTTAGGTCATCCAATTGGTTGTCACGTAACTGCTCATAGTCCTTTCATAATCTTTTTTTTTGTATTTCTGTAATATCAGATATTATTTATACTCTTTCATTTCTTATTTTGTTTGGGTCCACTCTGTGTATTTCTTGACAAGCCTGGCTAAATGCTTACTAGTTTGGTAATATTTTTAAGAGAAAATATAGCTCATGATTTTAGGACTTTAAACTTATTTTTTGAATTTTTTCATTTATTTTCAAACTACTAATTAAAGATTCCTCATTCTAATGCCTTTGGGTTTTGTTTGTTCTTATTTCAAGTTATTTTGTGTGGTATGCTTGGTCCTATGTGTGAGGTTTTCTTGTTCTTTTTAGAAGGCCTTAATTGTTCATAACTTCCCTCATAGATTGGTCTTTGCTGCATCCCATACATTTTATGAAGCTGTGTTTTCATTGTAATTTGTCTCTAGGTATGATTTTATTACTTCTTTGATTTCATCATCGACCTTGTTTTATTTTATTCTTTATAAGGATGTGGTTTGAACTCATGTTTGTGCTTTTCCGATTCTTCTTTCTAGAGTTGATGCATTGTTTCATACATATGTGTATGGAAAAATAATTGCTGTAATCTATATTTGCTTAAAGTTCCTGAGGCATTTTTCATTACATAATTTGTGGTTTATTCCTTACATAACATCCAGTGCACACTTCAAAAGTTAATGTGTTCTGCTTTTCTGATGCAGTGTCCAGTAACCCAGTTATGCTCAAATAATCTAATATACTATTAAGACCTCTATTTCCTTACAGATATTCTTTCTGGATGATATGGCTATCAGAATAATTAGGTGTTAAATTCATCTACAATTATTGTTTTATAATCAGTTAATTCCTTCATGTCTACTAATATTTCTTAATATAATTAAGATCTATGGTTTTCGGTCCATATAAAATTTAATGAGTGTAATACCCTATTTGAATATTGATCTCTTTTTCATTATATAATTTCATATATATGTTTCATTGTGGCCCTTATTTTGATATGTATTTTGTATGAGTTGAGCATTGCAATATGTACTTTCTTATCATTTCCATGAAATATCTCTTCCATTTATTTCAAGTCTGTGTTTATCTTCCACTATAAAGTGAGATTTTTGGGGGTGGAGACCAAGATGGTGGAGTTGAAGGATGCTCGATACTCACCCTTTCCCACAAATGCACCAAGACTCACATCCACAGACCCACTCAGCTAAACAGAGAACCTGCAGAACACTGGCAGAACATTGTCCTCTTCAATAGGTAAAGATACATAAAATTTGGAAGGAGAAAAGGAAGAAAGAAAGAAGAAATGGCAAAACAGAGTGGACCAGGTCCCACAGGGAGGGAGCTGCAAAGATGGACTGGCGCTCATTTACTGGGTCTCCCCTCTCCAACTGAGAGTTCGGCAGGATGGATGGGGAGCGTCCAAGGCTTGGATCTGTACAGAGAATAAGTTGACTGACAGAGCTAAGTTAAACAGGCACAGACAACCAGCCCAAGATGCAGCCCAGAGGCTGGGGGCAGGGCCAAGCTGCACGAGCTGGGTTGAAGTTAGGAATATCTGCACTGAGGCAGTCCAGGGGAATGGAGGCTGCTGTGTGTCATTTCTGTGGGTGCACAGGGCAGAACAACCTGGGCCCTCTATCAAACCACAGAGCAGATTTTCCCTGTGGGTGGAAGGGTGCATACCCATGTCTGAATATCCACAAAAGTTTCTAGGTGAAGAGAACTGGGGTCAGACACAGCCACCATACCCTCTGATTCTTTGCACTCAGGCAGTAGCGGGGGCAAAATCTGCATTCATGTTTAAGTACTTAGCAGCCTTATGGGTCTGATGGAGACTTTACAGCCTGAGACAGATAGGATACTTCTGTCCTGGTTCCTCGGAGAACTTGCTTCACCAAGACAAACAAGGAGCTGGATTTTGGGCCAGATCAGGGACAGGGCTGTTCCTCAGTCTTCCCTGAGCCCACTTCTGGTGTGCAAACCCGAGGCAGACCATATAGTGGCACAGAGCAGCGTAGTGACTGGCACCCTGAGGGGGCGTGTGGCCCCCAGCTTTTCTGCTGAAATGCAGCCCCTGACCATGGTGCTAGGAGAGGGCATGATGTCCACTCCTGCCTGGTCAGCCTGCAACATCTCACTGCAACATCGGGCAGGGCAGTGACAAGCCAGCCCTAAGTAAAGAGATCTGCCCTGGACTCTGTGTTTGGGGTAGGAGTGATCTGCTTGCTGACAGGCAATGGGAGTGGCACAGATGAGGTCTCCAGTGGAGGGCCTCTGAAAATAGGAAGATGAGCTTCCAAATAAGGATGAATACAGAAAGATTCACATTAAATGTACACAGTTTCCAGGAAGACATAGACCGCCCTATTGTTTTAATCTGTTTTAACCTGTTCCATTTTCTGTTACCCTAAAATTTTCACTTCTTAGGCAATTATACATACCCCTATTTTCATCCCTTTGAAATATTTAAAAATATTTTTATTATTATTATTTTTCAACACTCTGCTTCAACTTGCTCTTCTATTATGCATAATACAATGTCTTCAAAAATTTATTTTCCCCTTCTTTAAAATTCCTTGTCTCTCTCTCTCTTTTTTCTCTTTTCTAAGTTGTATTACTACATAGACACTAGGTAGAGAAACTCCCTTAGGACCACAGTAGATAACTAATACGCCAAAAACCACAGTGCCCAAGAGGTAGGAGCAAGATGAAGAGGAAGAGAAACCATTCACAATTAAAAGAACAAGAGAAATCCCCTGAAAAATGATCAGTGAAACAGACATTGATAGCCTACTAGATGAAGATTTTAAAAAAAGATGTTATCAAATTACTGAAGGAAATAAAAGATAGTGTTTTGAGATTTAAAATATGTCAAAAATGAAATGAAAGCTATAAAGAAATGCCGAGTAGAATAGGTAAACTAGTTGACTGAGATAAGGAAAAATATAAAGGTGTCACAAAGCTGACTAGATAATGCAGAGGAATGAATTAGTGACTTAGAATACAGTACAATAGAAAGCACCCAATCAGAAGAGCTACAAGAGAAACAAATGAAAAAAAGCATAAGGGACCTATCTGATAATAGAAAGCATGCCAAAATTGGCACGATAGAAGTTCCAGAAGGGGAGGAAAGTTCAAAGGGGATTGCAAAGGTGTTTGAAGAAATCATGACTGAAAACTCCAAACATAAATAAGGAATCAAATATCCAAGTACAGGAAGCTCAGAGTGTCCCAAACAGGGAGAACCCTAATACAACCACACCAAGACATATAATTAAGATGGCCACAGTCAAGGATAAAGAAATGGTCCAAAAGGAAGCAAGAGAAAGGCAAAGAGTGTGTTACAAGGGAATCCCCATAAGGCTCCCAGCTGATTTCACTACACAAATACTATAGGACATAAGGAAGTGGCAAGATATATTCAGAGTCTTGAATGAAAAAAATGATATACACTAGGATAATTTAACCAGAAAGGCTATATTTATGGTAGAAGGAGACATAAAGGATTTCACAGACAATAAAATGCTACAAGAGTTTAGCAACACTATACCCATGATAAAAGAAATATTGAAAGGTATACTCTAAAAAGAGAAGTAGCAGGATGTTACAGAAATGAGACTCTCACAGTTGGAAAGGTGATAACTCATGAATTATAAATAAAATAAACACAAAATTTTAAGATAAGACATACAAATCATTGAGAGAGGGAGAGGAAGGCAGGAAAATAGAGAATTTTTTTTTTGGTCTTTCCTTTTAAAAATTTTTGTTCTCAATAGGATGGTTTTGAGATCGTGTTACTATCAGTTTAATAAAAGCAGTTATAATAATGGTCTAAAAGACTTATATAAAAGGGTAACAACAAGAAAGTAACTTACCAGGTTGTCCCTAAAACTAAATAAATTTCATATTTCAAAGGAAAATGACCAAACCATAAAGGGAAGATGAAATGAACAAAGAGGAAATACCAAATCAACTGCAAAGATAAGGACAAAACGGCAATAAACCCAAACATATCATCTATTATTGTAAATGTTAATGGACTAAAAGCTCCAGTGAAAAGTCACAGAGTGGCAGGCTGGATAATAAAACAAGAACCTTCAATATGCTGCATACAAGAGAACCACTTCAGGGAGAAGGACATATATAGATAGAGAGAGAAAGGATGGGAAAGTTATTCCATAGAAATGGAAAAGCCAAAGAGGCAGGTGTTGCAGTACTGTTATCTGACAAAAGAGTCTTTAAAACAAAGACCATAAAGAAAGATAAAGAAGGCAATTTTATAATGATTGAAGGAGTGATACAAGATGAGGATAGAACACTCATTAATACATATGCAGCAAATAGAGGAGACCCTAAGTACATAAAATAATTACTAACAGATATAAAGTGGGATAGTGATGGGAATCTAATCATAGTTGGAGATTTCATCACAGCATTAACATAACTGGAAAGATCATCTAGACAGAAACTGAATTAGGCAAAAGAGAAGTTAAATAATGCAATAGAAATATTACACTTGGTGGATATTTTCAGAGCAATGCACCCCCCACAAAATAGTATATACATTCTTTCCAAGTGCACATGGGACATTTACCAGGTTTCATGATATATTTGGGCACAGAAGAAACCTCAGCAATTTTAAGAAGATAGAAATTACCTCAAGCATCTTTACTGACCACTGTACCATGAAGCTAGAAATCAACAACAGAGAAATAAAGGAGAAAAAGAGGAAAACATGGGGATCAAACAATATGTTATTAAAAAACTAATGGGTCAATGAAGAAATCAAAGCTGAAATGGAAAAATACCTTGAGAGAAAAGAAAATGAAAGCAAAACCACACAAAATTTATGGGACACATCAAAAGCAGTGCTGAGAGGGGAGTTTATAGCGATACAGGCCTTCCTCTAAAAAGAAGAACAATCACAAATAAACAATTTAACCCACCAGCAGAATGAACTAGAAAAAGAAGAACAAAAAACCCCAAAAGGCAGCAGAAGGAAGGAAATCATAAATAATGGGAGGAAATAAATATAATAGAGATTGAAAAAACCATAGGAAAAAATTACCAAACTAAAAGCTGGTTTTTTAAAAAAATAATTAAAACAGAAAATCCTCTGGCCAAACTCAAAAAGAAGAAAGAGAGAGAGCACAAATTAGCAAAATAAGAAAGGAGAATGAAGAAATTACAACAAATAAAATAGAAATAAAGAATAACATATGAGAATATTATGAAAGTTTATGGAAACAAACTGGATAACCTAGAGGAGACGGACAAGTTTCTGGAAACATACTGTCCACCAAGAATAAATCAAGAAGACACTGACTCCTTGAACAATCAGAGCACCAGAAATTAAATCAAAACAACAATATAAAACCTCCCTACAAATAACAGTCTAGAACCAGAAGGATTCAATGTAGAATTCTACAAAACATACAAAGAGGAACTCTTACCAGTGCTTCTCAAACTCTTCCAGAAGATTGAATAGGAAGGAATACTCCCAAAGTCATTCTATGAAGCCACAATCACCCTGATACCACAACCAGGCAAAGACACTACCAAACAAGAGTATCATAGGCCAATATCACTGATGAACACAGATGCCAAAATCCTCACCAAAATAGTAGCAAATAGAATCCAAACACAGAAAAAAGATTATATTTCATGACCAAGTGGAGATCATGCCAGGGACACAGGGGTGGTTCAACATATACAAGTCAATCAATATAATACAGCACATCAACAAGAGAAAGGACCAAAACTACATGATCATCTCAATAGATGCAGGAAAAGCATTTGATAAAATTCAACACAAACATGTGATAAATTCTCTCACCAAAGTGGGCATAGAGGGAACATAACTTAGCATCATGAAAGCTATAGATAACTAACCTACAGCTAGCATAGTACTCAAAGGTGAGAAAGTTAAAACCTTCCCACTAAAATCTGGGACAAGACAAGGATGCACACTATCTCCACTCCAACTCAAGATAGGCTTAGAAGTCCTAGCCACAGCAATCAAACAAGAGAGTGATGTAAAAGGGATGCAAATTGGAAAGGAAGAGGTAAAAGTCTTACTATATACAGGTAATATGTTACTATATATAGAAAACCCTGCAAGATCCAGACAAAAACTACTAAGACTGATCAAAGAATACAGCAAGATAGCAGGTTATAAGATTAAGATACAAAAATCAGTGACATCTCTTTACGCTAACGATTCAGATAATACTATAGAGCTACAGTCAACATGACAGCACTAAATCGGCAGGAAAACATACATATAGGCCAATGGAACAGAATAGAGAGCCCAGAAATGAACCCACAAAATCTTGGTCAGTTAATCTTCAACAAAGGAGGCAAGAAAATACAATGGAATTGAGACAGAACCTTCAGCAACTTGTGTTGGTAAAATTGGACAGCAGCATGTAATTCAATGAAGTTAGAGCACTCCCAATGAAGCTAGAACACCACACACAACAATATAATCAGAATGGATCAAAGACTTAAACATAAGTCAAGATACAATAAACCTCCTTGAGGAAAATATAGGGAAAATATTATCTGACATAATTCTCAAAAATTTTCTCATAGAAGAAATAAAAACAAGAAAACCAAATGACACCTAGTGAAACTTACAAGCTTCTGCACATAAAGAAGCCGGAAATAAAACAAAAAGACAACCTACAGAATGGGAAAAAAATTTGAATAAGAAACCGACAAAGGCTTGATCTTCAAAGTATATAAGCAGATCATCCAACTGAATAAGATAAAATAAACAACGGAATCCAAAAATGGGTAGAAAACCTAAACAAACGATTCTCCAAGGAAAGCACACAAATAAATGATCAAAAGGCACATCAGAAAATGCTCAATATCACTGATTATCAAAGAAATGCAAATCAAAACTACAGTGAGGTATCACCTTACACCAGTCAGAATGGCCATCATTCAAAAATCCACAAATGAAAAATGCTGGAGAGGCTGTGGAGAAAAGGGAACAATCCTTCACTGCTGGTGGCAATGCAGTTTGGTGCAGCCACTGTGGAAAACAGGATGGAGATTCCTCAAAAGCCTAGGAAGAGACTTACCATGTGAACCAGGAATCCCGTTCCTGGGCATATATCCAGAAAGAACCCTACTTCAGAATGACACCTGCACATCAATGTTCATAGCCAGCACTATTTACAATAGCCAAGACATGGAAACAGCCTAAATGTCCATCGACAGTTGACTGGATAAAGAAGAGGTGGTATATTTATACAATGGAATACTAGTCAGCCATATAAACCAACAACATAACGCCATTTTCAGCAACATGTATGCTCCTGGAGAAAATAAGTCTAAGTGAAGTAAGCTGGAACGAGAAAGAAATATAGCATATGAGATGGCTCATCTGTGGTATCTAAAAGCAAAGCAAAACAAAACAAAAAGAGCACAAATACAAAACAGAAATAGACTCGCAGACATAGAATACAAAGATTTGGTTGCCACGGGGCTGGGGGTTGGAAGAGATAGACTGGGAGGCCCAAATTGTAGAATACATAAACAGGATTCTACTGTATAGCATAGGGAATTTTATAAAAGATCTTACGGCAGCTCAAAGATGAAAAAGTGGGACAAAAAATGTATATATGTTCATTGTAACTGAAAAATTGTGCTCTACGCTGGAATTGGAGACAAATTTGTAACTGACTGTAAATCAATAAAAAAAGTGAAAAATAGAAGAAGCATTATCCTAAATATTACATGTGTAAATATATATTATAGAGAAAAAATATGCTAAAAGGTAGTAAAACCAAAGATTTTGTTTTATGTTTTCTTTTTGAGATAAGCAATTCAAAAAACCTCTAGCCAGGTGCATCATGAATAAAAGGTAGATGCTCCAAAGGAATAAATTAAGAAATAAAAGTAGGGAAATAACAATTGTTATCTCAGATATACAAAATAGGGATCATTTTGTCAACACTTACATGCCAATAAACTGGCCAAATTAGAAGAAATGGACAAATGTCTAGAAAGAGACAGAGATAAGGAGAAACAAATAATTTGAAGAAACTGTTTACAAGAAGAAAGATAGAATCCGCATTTAAAAAAATTGTTGAATAGAAGTACAGATTTAAAGAGCTCCCTTGGAGAACTGTACAAAAATACAAAGCAGAACTAATACTCTTCAAACTATTCAAACATAGTGAAGATGTGGGAAACTCCCAAATAAATTCTATGAAGCTTTCATCACCCTGATAGCAAAACCAACTAAAAAAGCACGGGCAAAGGGAAATTCAAGCCAATATATTTGATAGATTTAAATGAAAAATTCGACAAAATATTATTAGCAAACTAAATCCAGCAATACCTAAAATGAATCATACACCATGATCAACTTGGATTTATTGCAGTTTCACAAGAAAGTTTCAACATACACAAATCAATCAGTTTGATACACCACATTAACAAAAGAAAAAAGAAAACGACATGGTCATCCCAATAAATCCATTAAAAGCATTTCATAAAATTCAACATTTATTTATTAAGACAGCAGCAACAGCAAAAACAACAACAAAAACAATAGCAACAACAAAAATAGAAAACTCTTACCAAAATAGGATTCAGGAAATATATCTCAACATATATAAAGTCATTAATTACAGATCCACAGAAAACATAATATGCAAAAGTGAAAACCTGAAAGCCAAATTAAGGAAAAGACAAGGATGCCCACTTTCACCATTTTTATTAAACACATTATGGGAAGTTCTAGCAACAGTAATCAGACAAGAAAAAAAGTTATTCAAGTTGGATTGAATGAAGTAAAACTGTTATTATTTTAGATGACATGATAATCTATATAGGCATCTCTAAAGATTCTCCAAACCAAAACAACAAAAACTAACAAAGACATTTAGCAAAGTAGCATGATTCATGATTAATATACAAACACTGCCACATTATTTACACAAAAAATGAAATATTGCATAATTTTAAAAAATCCATATGAAATCAGATCAAAAAATGTAAAACCAATGAAAAATCCAACATAATAAAATAAATAGGACACTGATAAAGAAATTTGAAGATGATGCAAAGAAATGGAAAGAAATCTCAAGGTCACAGTTTTGAGGAATTAATATTGTTAAAATATACATACTACAAAAGATGTCTACAGATATAAATTGATTCAGATCGAACTACATGATATTTTCCACAGAACTAAAGACAGTCCTATGATTTGTATGGAACTGCAAAAGAACCAGAACTGCAAAAGAAACAATGAGTTAAAAGAACAAAGTTGGAGGCATAACCTATAACCATCCCAGATCTCAGACTATATTGCAACAATACCGTAATCAAAACACCACAATGCTGGAAAACAACCAAATATCTATATCACTGGAAAGTAACACAGAGACAGAAATAAAATATCACACCTATGGTCAACTAAATGATGACAAAGGAAACAAAAATATACAATGCCTTAAAGACAGTCTTCAGCAAGTGATGTTGAGAAAGCTAGACAGCTAGAAGTAAATCAATGAAATTAGAACACTCCCTCACACTGTACAAAAATAAACTCAAAATGCTTTAAATTTCTGAATATAATATATTACACAATAAAAATCCTGGAAACTAACATAAGGAAAACAAGACATAAATTGTAGCAAAATTTTCTTATTTCACACTCCCAAGCTGAAAACAATAAAAACAAAATAAACAAAAAGGTCCTAATTAAATTGAAAATCTTCTACACAGCAAAATAAACAAAATGAAAGATGAACTTCCAAATGGGAGAAAACATTAGTATACAATGCAATCAACAAGAGGCTAATTTCTAAAATACACACATTGTTCATACAACTCCATTTCAAAAATCTACAAACAACTCAGCCAGAAAATGAGCAGTAAACAATTCTCTAAAGCAGACACACAGATGACAAACAGGAAAAAGAAAACATGCTCACCTTGCTAATCATTATACAAATGCAAGACAAAAATAAAATAATGTTTTACCTCACACTATTCAGAAAGTCTGTCATTCAAATGTCTACAAATAGTAAAGAATGGGGTGGTTGGGGAGAAAATGGAACTCTCCAACGCTGTTGGTGGGAATGAAAATTGGCGAAACCACTTTGGAACCAGTATGGAAGTTCCTTTAAATAATAAAATTAGACCTTTCATATGACACAACAATCCCATTCGTGGGCATATAAAACATAAATCCTGAAAACAAAGAATCCTAGAGTAAAAAATAAGAAGTACAGTCTGACATTGGACTTAATATGATTCTACATATGTCTCCTCTGGCAAGGGAAGCAGAAGCAAAACTAACAAAATACGATTGTATCACTCTAAACAGATTTACACTGCAGAAGAAATGATGAATAAAATGAAAAATTAACAAACATAATGGGAGGATATATTTTCAAATTATATTTTCCAATCTAGTGTTAATATCCAAAATATATGGCAAACTTTTATGCCACATCAACAACAAAAAAGACAAAAAAATCCAATTAAATAAATGTTCATAAGAAGTGAATACATAGATCTGAATCAATTTTCTTTAGAAAACATAGAGTTGGCTAAATGACACATTAAAGTATGTTCAGAGTTATAAATTATTATGAAAGTCATAAACCAAAAATGAGAAAAGACCTCACACTTGTCAGAAGGCTCTCATCAAAAAGAAAACAAATAGATACTGATGAGATTGTGGAGATAAAGGAACACCATGGACACTGTTGATAGGAATGCATAGTATTGATACCATTCATATATATATCAAATTTTCTTCATCCATTTTTCTGTCAAGGGATGTTGGGTTTGTAGGCCCCTGTCTGAAGGCTCTAGAGAATAAGCCCTTGGGCTGAACTGATAAACAATCTGTGAGGAATGTCACATATCCAGGCTGGATAAGAAGTGGCCTAATCAATGTATCCAGTATGAATGGCTGGATAGCCTATGATGGGTAAGATCCTCAGAGGAGGACAACCTAAGACAAGCACAGCTGGCTGGATAAGAGATGGCCTACTTAATGAAGTTCTGTGATGATCTTTAATACAATTTTTGATTATTTAACATCCTGTGCTTACTGCAGGAGCATGGGAACATAAATAGCTTAAGATTATTAACATTGTTATAACTTAGATGATATGCGAGGCATTTTGCATATCCTATATAAACCCTTCTTCTAAAAATCAAAAAAACAGAGAACTGCTTCGCTTCTCTTCACACACTGTTTGTGTGTATATTATATCGTGGCACTGACAGGGTTAATTAAATTTGTTGGGAGTAACTTAAATGTATGATGCATTATATACAATGCTCTTTCCACACGTATTGAGATGATTATATGAGTTTTATTTCTCATTCTATTAGTGTGGTATGTCACCTTTATCGATTTGAGTATTTTGAAGTATCCTTAAACCCAGGGATTATCCCTTTACTCATGTATGTGTATTATACATTAAATGCGTTGTTGAATTCATTTTGCTTGAGTTTTGTTGAGAATTTTGGCATATATGTTCTTCAGGAATAATATTCTATATTTTACATATAATGTCCTTTCTATCATTGTTATGCAAATAAAGCTGTCATCATAAAACATGTTTGGAATCTTTTACCCCTTCAAATTCTTGGAAGATTTGGGGAAGAATTGGTGAAAAATTGCCTTCAAATGTGTGACAGAATTCACCAGTAGTGTCGTCTTGTAAAGATTTTCTGATTTGGGAAGTTTGGATTATTGATTTACTCATACGCACTTTTGCTCTATTTAACTTTCTTATTCCTTCTTGATTCAGTATTGGAAGACATACGTTACTGCGAATTTGTCTTTTGTTCTAAGTCATTCAAATCGTTGTCTAGTGGTAATTTCTTATGATTTTTTGCATCTCTACAACATCAGTGGTAATATCTTCTCTTTTTTTTTCTAATTTTATTTGAGTCTTCATTTTCTTAGCCAACATAAACGTTTGTCCACTTAATGTTTAAAAGAAACAGACTTAGGTATTTTTTTTTTATATTTTCAGTTGTTTCTCTTGTTATTTGCCGTACTCTCATTCATTCAATTTTCTTCTTTTTTCTTTCTGTTTTCTCTTAGATTTTGAGGTGAAAGTTATATAGTGTGAATCTTTGTATTACATTTATTACTAAATATTTTTATTTAGATTTTATTTATTTATTTTTTATTTTTATTTATTTATTTATTTATTTATTTATTTACACATTTATTCATTTATTTATCATTGAAGTACTTCCATTTACTATGTGTCAATCTGTGGTGTATTGCACAGTGTTCCCGTACATGCATACATTTGTGTACCTTTTAAAGGTTACTTCACAATATTTAACTTACTGCCCAGTGTCATACAAAATAAATTTTGAAAAAATCTATTTTTATATATAGTGGATAACATTTATAAAACTTAAGCTCCCAAATAAATCCTCTCAAAGCCCCTTTCCGCAGTAATCATAAAATTTTTAGTAGGTCTGTGAGTGTGCTTAAGTTTTGTAGATGAAATCATTGTGTTCTCATCCAAATTTTTTTTTTAAGATTCCACATATGTCATGTCATGTATTATTTTTCTTTCTCTTTCTGTCTTACTTGAATTAGAATGTCACTTTATGGGGACATCCATTTTGGTGTAAATGTCATTGTTTTATCATTTCATATTGCTGAATATTATTCTATTTTGTAAATACGGCAAAATTTCTGAATACTGTCATTAGTTGTTGGACAATTAGGTTGCTTCCATGTCATGGCTGTTGTATATAGCACTGCTAATTACATTGGGGTGCAGGTGTCTTTTTGAATTAGAGTTCTCTTTGATATATACCCAGAAGTGGGATTGCTGGCTTGTAAGTTAAGTCTACTTTTATTCTTTTGAGGTATCCCCATCCTGTATTCCACAATGACTGCACGAATCTACATTCCTTCCATCAGTGTAGGAGGGTTCACTTTCTCCACATCTTCCCCAGCATTTATTGTTTGTGGATTTTTGAATGATGGCCATTGTGAATATTGTGAGGTGATATTTAATTATAGTTTTAAAATGCCCTTCTCTGATAATGATAGTGAGCAATTTTTTTTTCATATATCTGTGTGGCATTTGTATGTCTCTATTGGAGAATTGTTTGTTTAGGGCTTCTGCCCATTTTCAGATGGGGTTTCGTTTTTTTTAATTATTATAAGATTGTATGAAGTCTTTACATTTTGGAAATTAAGACTTTGTCAGTTGCATCACATTAAAATATTTTCTTTAATCCTGTAACTTGTCATTTTGCTTTGTTTATGATCCCCTTTGCTGTGCTAAAGCTTATAAGTTTAATTAGGTCCAATTTATTAATTTTGCTCTTACATCCATTACCTGGGTAGGCTGTTCTAGGAGATCATTGCTGCGATTTATCTCAGAGTGTTTTGCCTATGTTTTCTTCTAGGAGATTTACTGTGTCTTACCTTACATTTATGTCTACAAGATATTTTGAGTTTATTCTTTTGCATGGAGTGAAGGAGTGTTCTAACTACACTGTATGCTGCTATCCAGATTTCCCAACAACATTTGGTGAAGAGATGATCTTTTCTCTGTCATATTCTTGGCTTCTCTGTGATAGATTAATTCAACATAGGCCTGTAGATTTATTCCTAGGCCCTCTATTCTGTTCCATTGGTCCATATGCCTGTTTCTGTACCAATATCTGTCATTTTGATTATTGTAGCTCTGCAATAGTGTATGGAGACCTGGTGGTTTATTCCTCCAGCCTCTTTCATTTTTTTGAATATTGCTTTGGAAATTATGGATCTTTTATCACTCTGTGTAAATCTTAGGATCATTTGTTTCAGTCCTAAAAAGAAATATTTTGCATAATTTTATAGGAAATCACATTAAGTTTGTTGATTGCCTTGGGCAGTATGGCCATTTTTACAATTTTGTTTCTTCCATTACAAGTCCATTGGGTATCTTTTCAATTCTTCAAATCTTCCTTGATTTCCTCAATCAATGTTTTCTAGTTGTCCACGTTTAAGATATTCACCTCCTTGGGCAGATATATTCTTAAGCACTTAATACTTTTGGGTGCAGTTATAAAATCGGTTGTTTCTATACTTTGCTTTCCTGTTGATTCAATGGTAGTGTAAAGAAATGTAATTGGTTTTTGTACATTACACTGGGTACATTGCCCAGTTCCTTTTTTAACCCAAGTATTTTTTGTGAAGCTTTTACAGTTTCTCTATATACTGTCATGTCTGCATATCATAAAAATTTTACCTCTTCTTTTCTAGTCTGAATCATTTTATTTCTTTTTCTTGCCTGATCATTGTGGCTAGGACTTCTGAGACTATATTGAATTGAAATTATGAGAATGGGCAACCTTGTCTTGTCTCAGGTTTTGTGGGAAGGTTTTCAGGGTTTCACCATTGAGTATTTTGTTGGCTATATGTTGGTCATAAATAGCTTCCATTATGTTGAGATATGGTCCCTCTATGCCCACTGTGGTAAGAACTTTTATTGCAAATAAGTGTTAAATATTTTCAAATGCTTTTTCTGTATCTACTGAGATGATCATGTGGTTTTTTGCCCTCTCTTTTGTTGATATGGTGTATCACAATTGACTGATTGATTTGCATATGTTCAACCATCCTTGTGTTCCTAGTATGAACCTAACTTGGCCATGGTTTATAATGTTTTTTTACATACTGTTGGATTCTGTTTGTTAATAATTTCTTAAATAATTTTACATCTATTTTTATCAATGATATTGGCCTATTGTTGTCTTTTGGGGTAGTGTCTTTGTCTGGTTTTGGTGTCAGGTTGATGTTGGCCTTATGGTGTGAGATTGGGAGTACTCTCTCCATATCAAGCTTTTGGAAAAGTTTGAGGAGGAGTGGTATGGATTTTTCTTTGAATGTTTGGTCAAATTTCCCAGTGAAGCTATTGGGGTCTGAATTTTGTTTGCAGAGATTTTTTATTTTATTAATAATTATATTCCATTTCTGGTGATCTGTGTGTTCAAATGGTCAATATTTTCTTAATGCAAAAATGGTGGGCTGAATGTTTCCAGAAACTTCTGCATTTCTTCCTGGTTTTCCAGTTTGTTTCCATATAGTTGCTCATGGTAGTCCCTTATGATATTTTGCAAATTTGTTGTACTTTTTGTAGTTTCTACATTGTCATTTCTTATGTTATTTGTGTTCTCTCTCTATTCTTGTTGATGAGTCTGTCCAGAGTTTTGTCAATTTTGTTTACTATTTAAAAAATGTTTGATTTTTTCTATATTTTAAAGTCTAATTCAATTCTTTCTTACTTGATCTTGATTATTTCCTTCTTTCTGCTGACTTTTGGTTTTGTTTGCTCTTCTTTTCATGATTAGTGTACATAGAACGTTTGATTATTTATCTGAAATTGCTCTTCTTCTTTGAGGAGGGCATTGCCACTATGAACTTTCCTCTTAAGCATGCTTTATCTGTATACAATATATTTTACATAGGGTTTTGTAATATTTCTCAATATTTTTTAATTTCTTATATTAATTCTTCACCTCCCATACTTGTTTTGGTACCATGTTGTTTAATCTACATGGTGTCATTTTTTGTCCCTGTTTTTCTATGATTCATTTCTACTTTCATGGTTTTATACTCAGAAAAGATGCTTGAAATAATTTTATCTTCTTAAATTTGTTGAGGCTTCTTCTGTGCATGAGTACATAATCTTTCCTAGAAAATGTTCCATGTGCACTGGAAAAGAATGTATATTCTGCTTTGGGGAGAATTATTGTTTTGAAAATATCAACCAACTCCAATTATTTCATCGTAACTTTTAGTATCTTTGTTCCCTTATTAATTTTCTGTCTGAAATACCAGTCTAGTTATGGTAATGGGGAGTTATAGTCTCCTACTGTGATTGTGTTCCCTCCAATTTCTCCCTTTTTATTTATTAGTATTTGCTTTACGTATTTAGTTGCTCCTACATTGAGTGCATATATATTAATGAGTATAATACCCTCATTTTGTATTGCTCCTTTAATAATTATATCATGTCCTTGTTTATCTTTCTCTATGGCCTTTCTTGTAAAGTCTATTTTGTGTGAAGTCAGTACTGATAGTCTTGCTTTCTTGTCATGTCCATTTGCATGGTATATATTTTTCCATCTTCTGAGTGTCAATTGATGTGTGTTCCTCTTACTAAAGTGGGTCTCTTGTATGCTTCATAATGTAGGGTTTTGTTATATTATCCCATCTGACAATATATATCTTTTGATTGAAGCACGTAGTCTATTAACAATTGTGATAATTATTGATACACTGTTGTTTATTTCCATTTTGATCTTCATTTCCCAGATGATTTTGTATTTACTTTTTGTTCATTTCATTTTCTTTTTGTGGCTTGATTAGTTTTCTTTTATAATCTTGGTTTCTTTTTGGCTTTTTGACTTCATTGTAAGTTTTTGACTTATGGTTATTCTGTTTTATATGTATATTGACCCTTTACTATATATATTTATTTTGACTGATAGGAATACAAATTCTAACCCCTCCTACAGAGAAGAGAAACAAGAAGAAAATAATCTGAATTGTCCTGTTTCACACTCTGTACCTTAGAAATTTTGATGTCCAGTTTTAAAATATCATGTATATTCTATTGTATGTCATTGTAGCTTTTGCCTTTCTAATTATGCCTTTCTCCTTTCTATAGCATCCTGCTTCTTTTCTTTAGGGTAGATCTTTCATTTTTCTTTTTCTGTTGCTAATTTCTTTTAGTATTTACTTTTATGAAAGTTATTTATCTCTCATTCTATTCTAAAGTATAGCCTTGCTTGATGAATTACTTTAGATTACAGCTTCCTTTCATTCAGGGCTTTGAATATGTCTTGCCACTGCTTTCTGGCTGTTGTATTTGTGTAGGAAATGTGTTTACAAATATAATGTATATAATTATATATATATATGTAAAGAATACCTAAAATCAAGGTAACAAATAAGATGAAAACCTATACATTAAAAAATAGAAAACATTGATGAAAGAAATTAAATCTGATCCAAAGAAATGAAAAGATGTCTAATGTTAATGATGTGAAACTATGTGGTTGAAACAAACATACAACACAAAGCAATCTACATTTAGTGTGATTCATTTCAAAATACTCATGAGATTTTTCCATTTAATAGAAGAAATAATTTCAAAATTTATATGTAACCACAAAGATCATGAATTGACAAAATAATTTTTAAAAAGTGTATTAAATCTAATAGTGTAAAATACTCTGATGTTAAAGTGTCCTCTAAAGCTTTAGTAATTTAAAAAACAAGATACTGGATCAAAAACAGACACCCATCAATAGAAGAGAATAGAGCAACCAGATATAATCCCTCACACCTATGATCAATTAACCCATGAAAAAATACATGAAAAAGCAAGAGCATAAAATGAAGAATAGACATTCTCCTGAATACGTAGTGCAGGGGAGATTGAACATGTGAAAGATAGATTAGAGTATTTCCTTACATTGTATACAATCTATGAGCACAGAATATCTTTTATTTATTTTGTTTACTTATTTTTCTTGCATGTGTAATATATAGATCTATGTTTAGACCTTTTATTTCACTTATCAATTTTATTCCTTTTTTATTCTTTTTGGTATAAATATACACACAATTATTTTCCTCATTTCTCTTTCTGATAATTTGTTGTTAGCATATAAAAATGCAACATATATTTGTATATTGATTTTGTATTCTGCAAGTTTACTAAGTTTTTTGACTATTTCTAACAGTCACTGGAGGAGTATATGGTATTTTCCATCTATGTATAATTATGTCATCTGTAAAATTTGTACTACCTGTTTACAAGTTGGATGCCTTTTATCTTTTTTCTTGACTAGTTTTTCTGGCTAGGACTTCTAGTAGTGTAATTTAGGACTTGTGAGAATGAGCTACTTTTCTGTAGTACTGGACCAGAGGAAAACCTTCCTGTATGTTCACATTGAACTTGATGTTAGTCATGGGTGTTTCATATATGGCTTTTATTATTTTTAGTTATATTCTATCCAGAGAGAATTTGTTAAGAATTTATTGTATACAAAAGTTAAGATCAGTTCTGTCAATAATTTTCTTACATTTTTTGAGATTGTTACTTTTGAATTCTCTGTTTTGTAAGGGATGGTATCACACTTTTTGATTTGTGTATGTAAAATAATATTTATGGGTCTGGAATAAATCACAGTTAACTGTAGTTTATAATACTTATAAAATGTAATGAATTCTGGTTGCTAAAATTTATTTATAATGGAATATACACATACAGAAGGAAAAATTTACATTGTAGATTTAGTGTATATTTATTTATTTAAAAAGTTTTTCCCTCGTTTTGAATTTGGCTTATGTTTAATGGAATTTATTTCTAAAAAAAATATAACTTTTGGTAGAACTGGATTTACTACAGTTTACTGATATAGCTCATAGCTATTATTTACATTTAGTGCACAAAAGAGATGCCTTAAAATGCCGTATTATACTAACAATGACAAATGTTTCAGGAATGGGAAACATATTGCTTCCTAAAATGCATTACCAGTTCTTTTGCACCCCAACCCACATATACTGTTATTTCCTTGTTTTTTGATTGTTTGCCCCTTAATGGAGTCACTGCTTATAGAAACCAGGACTTTGTGCATAACTGTATTTATCAAAGACATTTTCAAACACTTAACAGAAGCAACAAATATATGGATTATAAAAATGAAAGGAAAATTTATTCCTTCTAGGGACTGAAAAACCTCTGAGTGAAAGAATGGTAAAAATAAACATTTGTAAGGTACCGTAAGATTTTCTCTTGTGTTATTTTAAAGTAGAATATTAAATTTCATTTGTTTTAGTTATAGCGCTGAATTACAAATTAAAACAAAAATTCTCCCCTTTGGGATTTCTTAAATTTGATTGATTATTTTAATCTAATTTTAATTCATATATATTTACCATTTATTTATAAACATAACAAATAAATTGATATTTTTTCTGCTGAAGTTTTAAATATAGAGCTACTTATTGTAAAGTACACAGATAAATAAATACTTCCGTTTCCAAATCAAATTTTGTTTCACTTCAATTACAAATGATAATAAAATAGTTATACCTTTTCTGCACAGGTTTTAGACAAATTTCAAGTTAAATACCAAAACTTTAAAATTATTTTACTTATTATTTTCATATTTATACTCTGTTCACCAATCTGGTGTAAATTTGTGTACAAAAGGAAGGAGATTGGTTTCATTTCATAGACCCCAAATTAAATTATTTAAAAAGATTTTGTGGGGAAATTATTTCCACATCACACTATAAAATTAAACATCCTATATGTTTCATTTTAACTGGATGAATGAGAAGGAAACACTGGCTGAATGTTCCACTTGAGTTGCTAGGAGACCTGTCATTTTGTGATGTCACAGCCTCTCAGGTTGAGAACCACTTTGATGGCCTAACAGTTTAACTTGCAGGCCTGCTAAAGCAGCATTTGATGCTGCAGTGCTCAAAATCATGCAGATTAGAAATGAAGCTGTAGAAAAATTTTTTGAGATGGAGCATATTTCTTCAGAAATTCAAGATGTGTCTCCTTAAGTTGGACCAACTGGTTCAGGAAACTCTGGTAGATCTCTATTGTGTGATCAAACATTCTCTGCGCACTTGGACTTGTGGTCTGTGATTGAAGAAAATGCTTTTCAGACTTTGTCTGAAGAATCCTTGATAAAAAGGCCATGTTACACACATTGTGTCTCGGAACCAAATGAAGATAATGATTTTTGTCCTCTGACATTCCCAAGAAAACTCTGAAAAATGGCTGGGAGTGACCAATTTAAATCCATCTGGTGGGATGATAATGTAACTTCCATAGTGATTGATGAAGATGTCTTTAAGAAGTAAGTTTTGAAAAGAAAGGCCCCTTTCAGAATATTTGAAACTGGAAGTATGAAAAGTTTAGTTAGACGGCTTAACCTTTATGGGTTTAGTAAAGTGAGGCAGAATTTTCAAAGATCTGCTTATCTAGCTGACTTTCTGGCACAAGGAAAAGAAGTCTCTGTTTTAAGCAAGGTATTCAGAAATTTTAGTTCCAATTTGGTAACTTATGCATAAAATTTTATTTTGTACATCAATCAATGGCAATATAAATGTAAAGCTTGATTTTGAAAATTGTATAAAACTACAAAGGTTAAAATCCTTATTTTTCTAAAAATGATGACAGTGCATTAACTATTCAAGATTATGAGAAACTTTGCTTGCAACTATGAATCTTATCAGAAATCTAAATAAAGCTATTAAAGCTGCTTTTAAAAAGTGGCATTCTCCGTTACTGCAAATGCTAACGTCTTAAATTTGATGACTGTACTATTTAAATGTGTATTTTCCAAACAAGGAACTTCAAAATATCGTCAGCAATTTTCATATTTTGATGATATTATCTTTGCATTGTAAACGTGAAATCTGAGGTTTTATAGGTTAGGCTTATTGTAGTGTTGTATTTTGTTCTAATATATTATTAAAAATCTTTCTTTTTTTGTTGTAGCTGCAGTTCTACCATAATCCAAATTTTAAAAGAGCCTGTCACAAGCTTTTAGTGAGAATTAAAAGAAGAATTGGGATTAAAAATGCCTCTCTGGTATCTTCATCGTCTCAAGATTTCAACAAGAAGCTCTTTAAAGGAGGAGGTAATGTTGGTAAACATAATTCTGATTTTGTGTATGACACTAGTGGAGAAAGTGCATTTTTACCTTCTCCAAATTTAAACATGGCTCTAATAAGGAAGCCCTCTACTAGCCACATAATTGGTGATACAACTACCCCAATCAAGGTGATTTTTCTCCTCTATCATCAATGTCAGTTAGACCACCAGAACAAATTGCAGTGGATCAAAGTGCTATTTTCAATCAGTTGACCACTGTCCATGAGCACTCTCAAAGCAGCTACACTGAAGCAAATGGCAGTGTTTTGAACTTCATTACAACTACAAATTCTACTCTAAGTACAGCATCTTTTCTCCCATACAGAGCAATTATTTTGGACTGATTGTGGAGCCTTGTACTTTTCCAAAAAGATATCACAACATATCTACCAATGAAGGTCGTTTTTCTAAATTTCAACAAGGGAGAACACCACGGTTTCTAGTGCCATTGATAGCTGATACATCAGCTACATCTCTGTCAAGGCCAACTCATCAGACAACTTCAGGTTATGAATGTCATCCTAATTACAACTGATCTATCAGAGGACTACCAGATTATGCAGGATAACAAAGATTAAAATTGATGTTGGCAAATGTCGACAAATATCTGCAATTTTCTTATTTGAAAAATAAACATAGTTGTGTACATTTATTATCCTTTTTTTTAAAAAAAATGGATTAATGAGTTAAACGGGAGACTAAGTTACCATTTAAAGAAAAAAAGAGATATTTGATTGATATGATCATTCGATGGAACAATATGGGTGTAAATTTAAATAATTTCTGTAAGGAAAAGAGGAAAATGGAAGAATTTGTAAAAAGACCAAAACATGGAGAGAGGGAAAATTACTAAGTTGTTTCTGGTTCATCCTGGAAAGTATTAAATGTGTTTAGTTAGGATATGTTGGAACAGGATATAAATGCAGGAACCGGCCCAGGAATCATGGTCTCTATTATGTCATCTCTGGTATCATAAAAGTCACATGATGTATTCTCAGATGGCACATTCAGAATGTGGTAGAACTTAAGAAGTAATTTTATCTATTGTCTTCTTTGTGCTGTTTTCAAAGCATTCAAATTGGTGGTTTCTTTTCCTCCCCTCAAGAGTCTACACTTTATTTTCAAGTGAATATTTTATGTTTATTTTTTGTTCCAGCCAAAGACATGCTTACATCCTCAGGGTGGCACATAATGCCTTTCCAACTCTAAGCCCACAAACTCAACAGAGTTTAGTCATTTCATTATACATCTGGCATCTGACTAATTTGACATATCCTTATGTTTCACTGTTTCTGGAGATACATCCAGGCAAATGCTTATCAACCATATTAAATCCAACCTCAGAACTTTTACTCAAGCTCATCCTTGGGCAAAGGATGTCCTCCTTTTACCTATTTAGATTTTTCCAGTCTCAGCACAGAAATCACCTCCTCCAGATATTTTCTGTCTATCCCCCTTTCCTTGTCTAACTTGCATACCAGCACTGTAAGCACAGCACATGCCACAGGATGCATTTTAGTATTTAGTGAATGAAAAGTACATGTTTACTTTAAGCAAAATCTACTTTCCCGAAACAATAAAACTCTCATGGTTTTCAAACTGTTTTGTTATGGTCTTTACTCTTCACCACAATCTTGCTCTTTTCGTAGCCCAAGGACTAGTCACTCAACACAGTAATTGGAGGTAGGTACAGAAGACAAAGTATTATTTTCTTCTTAATTCATGCCTCCAGAGGCATAAAGCATTCCATTCTCATTTGCTGGATTTTTTCCTGTCACTTCATCATCCATCCACCTCAAAATAGCTGATATTCTTCCCCATTCTAATAATTATACTGCCTTCTAATTAATTGACTTCTTAGAATCAGAGCTTTGTCCAGAAGAGACCCTGCCATTGCAAACATTTAATGTAGATTTATACACCCCAAATAACTTGTGCCCCTTCTAACATTCACACAAGAACTATCTAAAAGGTACTAGCCCCTTGGTTGGGGTGGTCATATTCAGTAACTAAATTGCAATCTAAACTGTGTGGACTAAAAAGAGGTGAGGGTGGTAGAATTAGAAATTTGTGCAACTGCAAGAATACCAAATTTTTGCAGATATTAGGAAATATAATATACTCATGGAAGACTTTGTCTATTTCCCATTAATTTAAAATAAAAGGTGAAGCATTTTCAGAATTTGAAATGAGCTGAAATTCTGGAAAAAGTGTAGGCAAGGAGAGGGAGCCTAAGTCTTCTGCTCACAATCATGCAGCCAGTGTCAGCTGATAAGACTGGAATGACAACATTGAGTCCTGAAAATGTGTCACCAGTTGTGAAGAAAGACTGTGAAATTCTGGAGAATGGTCAAATTGGCCAGGGTAAGCTCTAGCAACATCCCACCAATATGACCTTTACCAAGAGTAGAAAAGAGCCCACTTGCAGCAGGAGATCAGTGTCTGGACAGCAGTGGTTTTTCCTATAACAGAAACATCAAGCTTTAATGTTTGTCAGCTCAAATCTAATGGTGGCTATGTTGTTGCTTAAATTAGCAGTCTGGGGTTAAGATGGGCTGGTTCAGCAGCTTGTTTCAAGCTCTCTTATCACACAGTGGGTCTTATAGTGATCATCATAACAAGGTTCTACACTGATTAGTCAAAAGCTACAGTTTACTTTCAAAATTTGAAATCCTAAAGAAGTTTATTGCTTGTCCATCTCTAGTTTTCTACCTGAGAAATCTAGACTATTGGCAAAAGTACAAAAGTTGGCTGGTGCTTTGAAAACTATTCTCTGAGCTCTGCCCACTGAATTCTTCCCACTAAATACTACAAATCTGTCTACCACTCTGTGTGTGTGTGAAGATGGATTGTTAAGCAGTAACTAAGTTTGTCTTAGTTGAGTCATCAGTGAATCATTCCTTTGTACCTTTCAGAATGTCTGTGAATTAAGAGTTTCATTGAGCCACCAGATTCTCATCCGATCAGGGAAAGGTAGATTATATTTCTCCCAGTACACTGTTAACTGTTCATTGAATCCCGAGCTAATGCTAGGGCCAAGCCACTAAACCCTTGAATTGGACTGAGGCATATACATTCTCCAATCTCCAGAGCCCATTACAGGACTGTGTCTCCTTTTTAATTTAAGCTTATGTCCAAGAATTTTTTCTTTTAATTCTCATTGTTGACATGACTTATTTTGGCTTTGAACACCCGTTGACAAGTTTATAGAGTTTGAACTGCTGATATATTCCCGTTCAACTACAAATACCAATAACCTTTCTTTCGTTGGACTACCTGGAATACAGTGAGCATAGTCATTATTTTGAAAGCAGTCCTCAGTCCTGATAATGCAGAACATTTACAGTTCTTTGCCAGCACTTGAGCGAGGGTGTTTCTTGTGGATCCCAGGGATTATCTTCACATCCCCTAATGCAACCATGAGAAAACACCATATTGTTATCCAAAATCAAGTTTTTGTCAGTATTGCATTCCCATTGCAAAACAGTTAAGAATTGTAGGAGTTCTGAGATTTTACCATGCTGAGATTTTTAGCAACCTAGCATGTTCCTTTCTTACTGATGTTGTTGGGGAGATGAGACCTTTGGTCAGAGACAGTGAACATTATCACTCACAGCAAACGCAGCCATGGTTAAATTTGTAGCCATTCCCTAATCTCAGATGAATACACAGAGTGAAATTTTGATGCCTACAGAATCAGTGGGCTGTTATCATGAAGAAAGTTTAATGCATGGTAAAACACTATTTATATTAGTATCTTTATGTATAATTTATCAGAATCACTTATTTATTAGTATCTTTATCTAGGATAAGTCTATCATGACTCAAGATTACTTGCTGCAAAAACAATCATGAGAAATGACATGGGAAACAATGATCATTGTTTTTCCATTTTTCCTTCTGCATTTATTGAGATATATTTGACATAACACATTGTGTAAGGTTTGGTTCACAGGGTAGATATTTGAGTTACATGTATCATAAAGTAAATATTATAGCAAATTTAGGGAGAACACATTATCTCCTTTAGATACAATATTAAAGAAATACAATTTGTCTTTTGGTTGTGATGAGAATCCTTAGTGTCTGCTCTCTTAACAACATTCATATATAACATAAAACAGTATTAATTGTATTTACCATGTTAATACGTAGCATCCCTTGAACACGTTTATTTAACTGCTGGAGATATGTATCTTTCGAATGCATTAATGTAATTCTGCTTTCCCAACCCCTGCCTCTGTTAACTACAAATCTGCTTTTTTTCTATAAGTATGTTTGTTTGTTTTTGAAGTGTACTTTAATGTATAACACTGTGTTAGTTTCTCTTACATAACAAAATGTTTGCAAATTTTAATACATTTCAAACTGATCACAATAAATCTAGTTATTATATGTTGCTATTTAAAGATATTTCATAGTTATTGACTATTCCCCGTACAGGAATTTTCTTGTCCCTGACTCATTTAATTTGCAACTGGAAAATTTTCTCTCTTAGTTTTCCTCAACTCTTTCTTTTTCTTCACCACATTTCCCTCCTTCTTGTGAACAACCTATTTCTTTCTGTATCTATAACTCGTTTTCTGTTTTGTTATGTTAATTTGTTTTAAATTCCAAATATGAGTAAAATAATTCAGCATTTGTCATTATCTATCTGACTTGTTTCACTTAGCATATTACACTCTTGGTCTACCCATTTGTTGCAAATGGCAAGAACTTATACATTTTAGAGCTGAGTTATGACCCATTAAAATTTTATGTGTGTGTGTGCATATATATATATACAGTGAGCATATATATATACATATTTAGAGTGTATGCATATATAGATATACAAATATAGATAAATCTTTAGTTAACAGATCTTTAGATATATACACTATTAACAGACATTTTCTTTTCTTTTTTTTTACATTTTTATTGATTCATAATCATTTTACAGTGTTGTGTCATATTCAACAGACATTTTCTTTATCCATCATTTTTTGATGAGCAATTAGTTTTCTTCTATGTCCTCGCTATTGTAAATAATGCGGCAGTGAGTATAGGGTTGAATATATCTTTTCTGATTAGTGTTTTTATTCTCTTGGAATAAGTATCCAGATATGGAAATGTTGGATCATATTTCATTTTTAATTTTTGGATAAAACTCTACAGTGTTTCCACAGTGGCAGTACAAATTTACATTCACTCAAGCCATGGATCAAGGTTCTTTTCCTTACATCCTCACCAATATTTATATTTGTTACCAGTTTGATCATTGTCATTCTGACAGGAGTGACATAAAATCTCATTGTGTTTTGGACTTGCATTTTTCTGATGGTTTGTGATGTTGACCATTTTCATGTGCCTGTTGATTACCTTTCCCTCAATGTATGTTCATTTTTTGAAATGGGCTTTATGACCATAACTGTTTGATTTCATTTTTAGGCATTCTGTTGTGTTCCAAAATTCTGTTTGTTCTGTGCCACTTCTATATTCATTACTGCAGCTTTGTATTATAGTTTAAAATCAGGGACAGTGATACTTCCTCTTTGTTCTTTGTCAAAGTTGATTGTATTTTTAGTTTGCTTGTTTTGTTTTGTTTTGTTTTGTTTTCTTTTTTACTGATTTCAACTATTTTGTGTTTACATGTAAATTTAAGATTTATTTTTGTAAGTGTCTGAAAATGCACTTTGTATTTTGATAGGCACTGAATGTAATTTGTGTATTTTCTTGGATAGTACTGTCATTTAAACAATATTTGTTTCCTAATATATGAACACAGTATATCCTTTCATCTGTTTGCGTTATCTTCAATTTCTGTTATAAATATTTTATAGTTTTCTGAGTACAGGTATTTTACCTCATTGTTTGGATACATTTCTTGATTTTTTTGTTTTTTGTAATGCAACTCTAAGTGAGACAGTTACCTCACTTCCTCTATCAGTTAGCTTGTTGTTAGTGTGTAGAAATGCAAGATTTCTGTATGTTAATTTTACATTCTGAAATTTTACCAAATGCATTGATAAGCCCTAGTAGTTTTGTGGCGTCTCCTTTAGGATTTCTGTTTAAAGTATTTCATCTGCAGATACTTTTACTCCTTTTCTGAAATAGCTATATTTTATTTACTTTTATTTTGGATAGCTATGGCTAGAATTTCCAATACTATACTGAATAACAGTGGTAAGAGTGATCATTCTTCTCTTCTTCCTTCTCTTACAGGAGATGCTTTCAGGTTTCAATCAATGAGTGTCATGTTAGCTGAATTTTTCTCATATATGACCTTAACTGTGTTGAGGTATGTTTCCTCATGCCCAATTTGAGGAGAAATTTAATCATAAATAGTTACTGAATTTGTCAAACCATTTTATGACTCTTTTGAGGTGACCATTTAATTTTTATTTTTCAATTTGTTAGTTTGGTGTAACATATTGATTAATTTGTGGGTAATGAAACACTTTTGCATCCATGGAATAAAAGGGACTTAATAATACTGTATAATCCTTTAATGTTTTGTTTGCTTTGCTAACAATTTAGTGATGATTTTTGCATCTATGCTTATCAGTAGTATATAACCTGTAATTATATGAGATATTTTTTCCTATTTTAATAGTAATGTGATACACAAATGTGGGGTAGGAAGCCTTACTTCCTCTACAAATTTTTGGAATTCTCTGTGAAGTATAGGTAATAGCTCTTCTCTAAATGTTTGGAAGAAATCACCTGTGAATTTGCCTAGGCCTGAAATTTTGTTTCTTGGGAGATTTTGTTTAATTACTTATTCAATTTCATTAGTGATAATCTGTTAATATTTTCCATTTCACATTCCATCCTGGAGATTATGTCTTTCTAAGAAATTGTCCATTTCTTCTAGGGATTCCATTTTAATTGGCATATGATTTGTTGTATCATCTTATGATGCTTTCTGTTACTTTGATATTAAGCTGTAAATTCTCATTTATTTTGGAGCTTTTTAATCTGTACTCTCTTTTTTGCTCATGAGTCTCGTTAAAGTTTATCAGTTATATTTATCTTTCAAAAGCCATAATGTAGTTTGATTAGATATTTCTATTTTTCATCTTTATTTTTTTATTTCTGTTATGACCTTCCAGCTGTCTTTCCATCTACTAACAAGTTTATTATTTTTCTACATCTTTTGTTTGTAAGATTATTTTATAAGAGTGAGATGTGACTTATTTGTATAAGTGGGATTATTTTGTTATAAACATCCCTATAAATACTGCATTTGCTATACCCTATGGACTTTGTTTTTGTGGTCACATTTCTTTATTTATTTTTTCTTTGATTTATGCAGCAATCCATTGGTTGTTTAATATTCTATGATTTATCCTCCACAATTTTCAATTTTTCTCAGGTTTTTCCTTGTAGTAAATTTCTATTCTGACAGAATCCATATGATTCTTCACAAAACAAGGAGAAAAATGATAAAATTTATACAAAATTGTGAAAGACCCAAATTTATAAAATTATCTTTGAGTAGTGAACCAAGCTTTGGTTATTATCCTCCCTGAGTTAAGAATATACTACAAAGTTACAGTAATCAAAACATCAAAATATATCACTAAAAGAGTCACATAGATTAATGGAACAAAATAAATAGTCCTAAAATAAACACACACTCATATGGTCAGTTAGTCTACAATGAAGGAGGCAAGAGTATGCAATGAAAACGGGCAGTCTCTTCAAGAAGTAGTTCTGGGAACACTGGACAGTACATGTAAAAGGAAAATGTAAGAGCACTTGCTCCCATGTTATACAAAGTAAGATAAAAATGGATTAATTTCCTAAGTAAACATGAAATTATAAAATTTCTGACCAACAACAAGAGCAGAACTGCCTTTGAGATAAATCATTGCAATTTTTAATTTCGATCTATCTCCTAAGTAAAAATAATAGGAAAATTAACAATAACAGTTTTTAATTTTACTGAGGAAATAATAGGTATAATATGTGATATAGGGATTCCACTTCTTGTATAAGTGTGAAGAGCAAAACCTTTTGCATAGCAAAGGAAACATTCAGCAAGACTTATGACAACACACAGAATAGAAGGAAGAGTTTCAGACAATGAAACCAACAAGCTATTAATATCCATAATGTATATATAGCATATTAGAATCAATATTTAAAAAACAAAGACCCCCAACATAAAAACAGTTGAATGATCTTTATTGAAACTTTTCAAAAACAGATATGTGGATGATTTTCATGCACATAAAAAGAAACATAACTTTGCTACTCATTAGGGAATCATTAATCAAAACCAGAATGAAATATAATCTCACAGCAATCAAAATGGCTATTAACAAAAAGTCTGCAAATGACCAACATTGATAAGAATGTCGATCAAAGGGAAACCAGGTACACTGTTGGTGAAAATATAAATTGATGAATCCACTATTATAAAAGTGTGGACAGTGCTCAGAAAACTAGAAATAGAAGCATTGTATGCTGCAGGAATTCCAGTTTTATCTATAAACCTCAAAAAAAAATGAAAACATTAACTTTAAAGGATACATTACCCCCAATATTCTTAACACCATCATTTATATTACCCAAGGATATATGAACATCTCAACTGCCATCAACAGATGATTTGCAGAAGTAGATGTGAGATATAGATAAAATAATAAATACTTCATCATTGTCAAATTAAAAAATAAACTTCTGCCATTTGGAAAAATGTGACTGGACCAAGAGAGCGTTGCACATAGGAAAATAAGCCATAGAGAGGAAAACACTCTATGTTGTCACTTAAATGGGGAAAATTAAGATATAAGAGAAATAATCATAAAAAAACACGAAAAGAATCACATAGATATGTGTACTGTTCCAAGTAGTGGTTTCCTGTGGGGAAAGAGAAGAAGGATGGAGAAGACAGAAATTTGTAAGCTACTAGTAGTAAATTAGAGAACCAACAGGGCTATATTTACAGCACAGAGAAATATTTAAATAATTTAATTAATATTAAAGAGATTATAGGGATATATAATAGTAAAATGTGCATGTAGGTGGGAAAAACATTGAAGAAAAGAACCCAGGAAAATAAAAATATTTTGTAGTACTATGATATTAGGGGAGGTGTTTTGTTCACTTTCTTTACTGTTCTTATATTGACCTTTGTAGAATTTAAGCTTTTTTTTTTAGATTTTTTTATTGATTCATAATCATTTTAAAGTGTTGTGTCAAATTCCAGTGTTCAGCACAATTTTTCAGTCATTCATGGACATATACACACTCGTTGTCACATTTTATTCTCTGTGATTTATCATAACATTTTTGTATATTTCCCTGTGCTATACAGTGTAATCTTGTTTATCTATTCTACAATTTTGAAATCCCAGTCTATCCCTTCCCACCCTCTACCCCCCTCCGGTAACCAAAAGTCTGTAATCTCTGTCCATGAGTCTATTTCTGTCCTTTATTTATGCTTTGTTTTTGTTTGTTTTTGTTTTTTAGATTCCACAAATGAGCGATCTCATATGGTATTTTTCTTTCTATTTCTGGCTTACTTCACTTAGAATGACATTCTCTAGGAGCATCCATGTTGCTGCAAATGGCATTATGTTGTCGGTTTTTATGGCTGAGTAGTATTCCATTGTATTAATATATCACCTCTTCTTTATCCAGTCACCTGTTGATGGACATTTAGGTTGTTTCCATGTTTTGGCTATTGTAAATAGTGCTGCTATGAACATTGGGGTGCAGGTGTCATCCTGAAGTAGATTTCCTTCTGGGTACAAGCCCAGGAGTGGGATTCCTGGGTCATATGGTAAGTCTATTCCTAGTCTTTTGAGGAATCTCCACACTGTTTTCCATAGTGGCTGCATTAAACTGCATTGCCACCAGCAGTGTAGGAGGGTACCCCTTTCTCCACAGCCTCTCCAGCATTTGTCATTTTTGGATTTTTGAATGACGGCCATTCTGACTGGTGTGAGGTGATACCTCATTGTAGTTTTGATTTGCATTTCTCTGATAATTAGTGATATTCAACACTTTTTCATGTGCCTTTTGATCATTTGTATGTCTTCCGTGGAGAGTTGCTTGCTTAGGTCTTCTGCCCATTTTTGGATTGTGTTGTTTACTTTTTCCTTATTGAGTCATATGAGCTGCTTATATATTTAGGAGATCAAGCCTTTGTCGGTTTCACTTGCAAAAGTTTTCTCCCATTCCGTAGGTTTTCTTCTTGTTTTATTTCTGGTTTCCTTTGCTCTGCAGAAGCTTGTAAGTTTCATTAGGTCCAATTTGTTTATTCTTGCTTTTATTTCTTCTAGGAGAAAATTTTTGAAATGTATGTCAGATAATGTTTTGCCTATGTTTTCCTCTAGGAGGTTTATTGTATCTTGTCTTATGTTTAAGTCTTTAATCCATTTTGAGTTGATTTTTGCATATGGTGTAAGGGTGTGTTCTAGCTTCATTGTTTTACATGCTGCTGTCCAGTTTTCCCAACACCATTTGCTGAAGAGACTGTTTTTATTCCATTGTATATTCTTGCCTCCTTTGTCGAAGATGAGTTGACCAAAAGTTTGTGGGTTCATTTCTGGGCTCTCTATTCTGTTCCATTGGTCTATACGTCTGTTTTGGTACCAATACCATGCTGTCTTGATGACTGTAGCTCTATAGTATTGTCTGAAGTCTGGGAGAGTTTTTCCTCCAGCCTCTTTCTTTCTCTTCAGTAATGCTTTAGCAATTCTAGGTCTTTGATGGTTCCATATAAATTTTATTATGATTTGTTCTAGTTCTGTGAAATATGTCCTGGGTAATTGGATAGGGATTTCATTAAATCTGTAGATTGCCTTGGGCAGTGTGACCATTTTAACAATATTGATTCTTCCAATCCAAGAGCATGGAATATCTTTCCATTTTTTAAAGTCTTCTGTAATTTCCTTCATCAATGGTTTATAGTTTTCTTTGTATAATTCTTTCGCCTCCTTGGTTAGATTTATTCCCAGATATTTTATTACTTTGGGTGCTATTTTAAAGGGGATTGTTTCTTTACTTTCTTTTTCTGTTGATTTATCGTTAGTGTAAAGAAAGGCAACTGATTTTTGAACATTAATTTTGTAACCTGCTACCTTGCTGAATTCTTCAATCAGCTCTAGTAGCTTTTTTGTGGACCTTTTAGGGTTTTCTTTATATAGTAACTTGTCGTCAGCATATAATGACACTTTTACCTCTTCTTTTCCAATTTGGATCCATTTTATTTCTTTCTCTTGCCTGATTGCTGTGGCTAGGACTTCCAGGACTATATAGAATAGGAGTGGTGATAGTGGGCATCCTTGTCTTGTCCCAGATTTTATTGGGAAGCTTTGAGTTTTTCACTGTTGAGAACTATGCTGGCTATAGGTTTGTCATATATAGCTTTTATTATGTTGAGATATGTTCCCTCTATACCCACTTTGGCGAGAGTTTTTATCATAAATGGGTGTTGAATTTTATCAAATGCTTTTTCTGCATCGATTGAGATGATCATGTGGTTTTTGTCCTTTCTCTTGTTGATGTGATATATTACATTGATTGATTTGCGTATGTTGAACCAGCTTTGTGTCCCTGGGATGAACCCCACTTGGTCATGATGTATAATCTTTTTTATGTGTTGTTGGATTCTATTTGCTAAAATTTTGGTGAGGAATATGGCGTCTATGTTCATCAGTGATATTGGCCTATAATTCTCTTTATTTGTAGTGTCTTTGCCTGGTTTTGGTATCAGGGTGATGGTGGCTTCATAGAATGGGTTTGGGAGTATTCCCTCCTTTTCAATCGTCTGGAAGAATTTGAGAAGGACTGGTATGAGTTCTTCTTTGTATGTTTGGTAGAATTCCCCGGTGAAGCCATCCATCCTGGACTTTTATTTGTAGGGAGGTTTTTAATTGCTATTTCTATTTCCTTTCTAGTGATCGGATTGTTCAAGTGTTCAGTTTCTTCTTGATTCAGCTGTGGTGGACAGTATGTTTCCAGAAACTTGTCCATGTCCTCTAGGTTATCCAGTTTGGTTCCATATAGTTTTTCATAATATTCTCGTATGATATTCTGTATTTCTATTTTGTTTGTTGTAGTTTCTCCATTTTCCTTTCATATTTTGCTAATTTGTGCTCTCTCTTTTTTCTTCTTTCTGAGTTTGGCCAGAGGTTTGTCGATTTTATTTACTTTTTAAAAAAACAGCTTTTGGTTTGGTTGAATTTTTCTGTGGTCTTGTTAATCTCTATTGTATTTAATTCCTCTCTGATCTTTGTTATTTCCTTCCTTCTGCTGCTTTTCGGGGCTTTTTGTTCTTCTTCTTCTAATTGATTCAGGTGGTGGGCTAACTTGTTTATTTGAGATTGTTCTTCTTTTTTGAGGAAGGTCTGTATTGCTATAAACTTCCCTCTTAGCACTGCCTTTGCTGTGTCCCATAGGTTTTGAGTGGTTGTGCTTTCATTATCATTTGTCTCAAGGTATTTTTTAATTTCAGCTTTGATTTCCTCATTGATCCATTGTTTTTTCAATAACATATTGTTTAATCTCCATGCTTTTCTTTTTTTCTCCTTTGTTTCTCTGTTGTTGATTTCCAGTTTCACGGCATTGTGGTCAGTAAAGATGCTTGAGATTATTTCTAACTTCTTAAATTTGTTGAGGTTTCTTTTGTGTCCAAGTACATGATCGATCCTGGAAAATGTTCCATGTGCACTTGAAAAGAATGTATATTCTATTTTTTGGGGGTGTAAAGCTCTGAAAATATCCACCAAATCTAGTTTTTCTAGTGTAGTATTTAATTTCTCTGTTGTCTTGTTTATTTTCTGTCTGGAAGATCAGTCTAGTGATGTTAATGCAGTGTTAAAATTTCCAACTATGATTGTATTCCCATCAATATCCCCCTTTATCTCTGTTAGTAATTCTTGTATGTACTTAGGTGCTCCTATATTGGGTGCATATATATTAACGAGTGTAATGTCTTCATCTTGTATCAATCCTTTAATCATTATAAAATGTCCTTCTTTATCTTTCTTTATGGCCTTTGTCTTAAAGTCTATTTTGTCTGAAATCAGTACTGCAACACCTGCTTTTTTGGCTTTTCCATTTGCATGGAATATTCTTTTCCATCCTTTCACTGTCAATCTATATGTGTCCTTCTCCCTAAAGTGGGTCTCTTGTATGCAGCATATTGAAGGTTCTTGCTTTATTATCCACTCTGCCACTCTATGTCTTTTGACTGGAGCATTTAGTCCATTAACATTTACAGTAATTAATGATAGATGTGTGTTTATTGACAGTTTGAACTTATCTTTGCAGTTGAATTGGTATATCCTCTTTGTTCCTTTCTTCTTCCTTTTGTGGTTTGGTAAATTTTCTTTGTATTATCATGGGTTTTATTTAATTTTTGTGACTCCCTTGTAAATTTTTGACTTGTGGTTACCCTTTTTTGTAAATCTATTAACCTATACCCGTTTTTAATAAACTGATAATAACATGATCTCAAACCCATCCTACTGTTAAAAAAATTTAAAAAAAGAAAGAAAAAAAATTCTATATTTCCCTGCCTCCCTCTCCCACTCTCAGTGATTTGTATGTCTTCTTTTATAATTAAGTGTTTTCTTTATTTGGAATTCATGAGTTATCACCTTTCCAGCTGTATGTTTCTCATTTCTGTAGCATCCTGCTGCTTTTCTATTTAGAATAGCCATTTCAATATTTCTTTTAGCATGGCTTTAGTGTTGCTAAACTCCTGCAGCTTTTTTTTGTCTGTGAAACTCTTTATTTCTCCTTCTATCCTAAAGGATAGCCTTGCTGGATAAAGTATCCTAGGCTGCATCTTTTTTTCATTCAGGGCCTTGAGTATATCTTGCCACTCCCTTCTGGCCTGTAGTGTTTGTGTAGAGAAATCAGCTGAGAGCCTTATGGGGGTTCCCATGTAGTTCACTCTTTACTTTTCTCTTGCTGCCTTTAGAAGAATTTAAGCTTTTAATTGAAAAAGTATATACTTTAAAAGTGACATAAGTTTAAACTATTTTTGTCTCTCCCCTTAAATCTACCGTCAGTAGAGCGTTCACATCTCAACAAAAATAACAACACAAAACAATACTCCAGAATACATGTGAACAGGTGAAGTTTGGTGGACTAAAACACACAAAGGTCGCTGGAGTGAGGGAAGAGCAGATTTGGTGTCTGCAACCATGGCCCCCTGACTAGGATAAATGAGTCCACAAGTTCAGAGAACCCAGTGGAATCAGGGTCTCAGTAGTTCACACAGCTTCCACCCCCAACTGCACTAGTACTCATGGTCACATGTTACTGGGAGGGAGCCACAATGGAGACAGAAATTCCATCTTTCAGACACTCAGACATTCATGACACTGTCCCTACTCCCCATTCATAGTGGTGGAGACAAGATACCTTGCAACACTGGACATAGCAAAGGCACTTGCCTGATTTCAAATACCTACCAGTCTTTACACCTTTCTTCAATGTGTAAACTGAGTCTCAAGGGATATCAGATAAAAGGAAGGGTTTGCCGTCCCAGTGAGAACAGTGGCATTAACTACCCGAGAAGTCTAAGAAGTGACAATGAAAGCACATCTTTTATGCAGACAGTAGCGACTGGAAAGTGCCAATTTGAAATATTATCAGAGGTAACTCAGGTAAGTAAAACCAAAAATTGTGCAATAATGCAAACTACCAGAATACAAAAGCAAGGACTCCAACTCCCAATCTGTTATTTAGTGTCATCAGAGCAATAAATTTTCAAGATCATGACCAATCACAGTAAAATTATAGGGCATGCACACACACAGATACACAGACACAGACACTGACACAAACACAGTCACACACGCACATGCACCTGTGAACACACACACACACAATGTCAACCTTGCAGCAAACAAACTTAAAGTCATAGTATATTGCCATATAACTAATAGAGAATCTGAATAGGTGTCATACAGAAACTCAATACAAAAAAAAATACTAAGAAAGTAGTTTAGTGAGCTCAAGAGTAAATGAAATGATGATAAGGAATATATTACCAAAGAGATTGAAACTATAAAATAACCAATTATTGTTTGAGGACCAGTAGAACTTAATAAATGAGTTGAAAAATGCAACAGAAAGCCGTGGAAGTAGACTGTCTTTGTGGAATAGAGATTAGCAAACTCACCAATACAAAACTATAAATGATAGGAGAGGGCTGAGATACAAGATATTAAAAAGTGAGGAAATTCAACAGTAGCCATCAGACTTCCCCAGAAAGTGCACATTAGAATGGAATCCTGGAGGGAGAAGAAAGTTAGAAGGCAGCTGATGGTTTATTTAAAGAAGTAATGGTTGATAAATTCCTGAACCTGTGTAAGGAACTGATATACAATTTGTGAGCCAACAAAACACCAGTAACTTTAAGAGAAAGGGACCTCCTTCAAGATACGTCATATGCAAATTGGAAAGTCAATGACAGAAAAAAAATTTTAAACACAGACAAATATAGTTTGATAATCTACAAAGGAACCCCATTAGGCTATGAGCAGATTTCTGAGAAGGAAACATTGGCAAATGTTAAATAAAATTACATTTCATATTACTGAAGTAAGAAATAACTAACCCAATAATACTTACACCATTATCACTTAGATATAAAGTGAAAATAAAGACTTTACCAGACAAGCAAAACCTGAATGTGATGGAAAAAACAAAACCGAGACACCAAATAAGAGGTGTAGAAAAGAAATCTTCTAAGAAATATAAAATGGCAAATATATGCAAAACATTGAACAAAATGCTAAGGAGATACCATGAGAAAGTTGCAACTGTTTCTTTGGTATGTTTTTAAATGCTACTATACTATATGGATAAAAAGAGGGAAAAATAGGAAAACAGGGGCAATAAATATACATACTTCAAACTGGTAACTTGTTTACAACAGTAAAAGAAATAATTTGAGTCAGTAATCATAAAAAGAATAGAGTAAAAATAAAACAATATTAAAGGAAGCTTTTATCAACGGAAAAAGGACTTAATTATACATGAGACGTTATATTTTATTTGAAGTACAGTAGATGTACTATATTGTGTTGTTTCAGATCTACAGCATAGTTATTCTAACCACTTTGTAGATCATATTGCATTATGTATTATTACAATTATTGTAACTTACAATTATTTTAAGCTATTGTGTTTAATTCCATGATCTATACAGATTATCAATGTTTCTTCTCTGTTTATTTATACTACTTTCTCTCTGTCAATGTTCTACCATTAAATTCTCTTTCCCTTCACTTTGTTAAACATAAATTTTTTCCCATATCTTTGAGTCTGCTTAAGTCTTGTCTATCTAATCTCTTTACCTGTCCATCATGTCTCTATCTATCTATCTATCTATCTATCTATCTATCTATCTATCTATCTATCTATCTATCTGTTTATCTATTTATCTATCATGTATTATCCTTCTATCTATTTATCTGTCATCTATCAATAGATATACACAGATATTTGTTATACTTTAGATTCCACATATAAATTATATTATATAGTTTGGTTTTAGTCTAAGTTACTTCACTAAGCACAAAATTTAGTAGGTCATTTCATGATGCTGAAATAGCACTGTATTATACTTTTCATGGCTGAGTATTATTCCATTGTATATTTATAGAAACATCATATATTCTTAAGTCCATAGTCTACTGTGGACATTTGGATTGCTTCCATATTTTGCATATTATAAATAGTGCTGTTGTGAACATTGTTTCTTCTCAATTTAGGTTTATTTCTCCTGATTTTTTCTTGGAGAGTTATTACTGTGTCTTATGGTAGTAAACTTCTTAGTTTTTAAACAAATCTAAATACTGTTTTCCATACAAGTTCCAACAATTTACATTCCTACAAAGAGAAAACAAGATATTTGTTTCCTCCACATCATCTCCAACACTTTGTATTTGTGGAATTTTTGATAATAGCCATTTGACCAGTTTTCAGTGATACCTCATTTTGATTTTGATTTGCAATTATATAATAATTAGTAATGTTGAGCAATTTTATCACTTGCCTGTTACTCATCTGTAAGTTTTCTTTGGAAAAATATTAACTCAGGTACTCTGCTCTAGTTTTTGATTGGTTTTTCTTTTTCACCTTGAGTTGTGTAACCTAAGTCCGTGTTACATCTATTAACCTATATCTATTAACCCCTGGTCACTTGTATTGTTTGCAATTATGTTCTCCAATTACACAGGAAGTGTTTTCATTTCATTTATAGTGTCCTTAGCTGTGCAGAAATTTTCAAGTTTGTTTAGGTCCCACTTGCTTTTTTCCTTTTATTTCTTTTGCCTTAGGAGACTGATATAAGAAAATATTCCTATGATATACATCCAAAAGTGTATCACCTATATTCCATTCTAGCAGTTTTATAGTATCAGGCCTTTCATTTAGGTCCTTAATAAACTTGGAGTTTATTTTTGTATCTGATGTCAGGGAATGCTCTCATTTCACTCTTTTACATGTAGATGTCCAGCTTTTAGTACACCATCCATTGATGAGACTGTCTTTTCTCCATTGTGTACTCTTGCCTCTTTTATCATAGTTTCATTTCTCATAGGTGTGTGGAATTATTTCTAGGCTATATATTTTTTTTGATTATATCTCTGTGCCAATGCCATGCTGTTTGTATTACTTTAGCTTTGTAGTATAGTAAGGTTTCTGGGAGGGTTATACCTCCAGATTTGTTGTTTTTTCTCAAAGTCATTTTGACAATTTCTAATGGTTTCATGTAAAACTTAGAGTTATTTATTTTCTGATTCTGTGGAAAATATTACAGCTTCATAACAGGAATTGCACTAAATCATTAGGATTCTTTGTGTAGTACAGCCATGTTTGCAATATGAACTCTTTCAATCCAAGACCACATCTTTCCATTTGTTTGAATCATTTTTAATTTCTTTGTCAATGTTTTATTATTTTCAGTGTTTAGATATTTCACATATGTGGTTACATTTATTCCAAGGTATTCGGGGGTATGGGGTTTTAAATATTATTGCTTTCAATGTCCATTTTATGGTATCTCATCATTAATGTGTAGAAATGCAAGAGACTTCTTCACATTAATCTTGAACCCTGCTCCCTTGATGAAATTATTTGTTGTTCATAATAGTCAGTGTGGAGCCCTTAGGACTCTCTATGTAGATTGTTATGCCATTAGTTCTAGTGACAATTTTGCCTCTTTCTTTCCATTTTGCATTTCTTTTACTTCTTTTTCTTTTCCTTTCTTCTATTATTGTTGAACAGATGTGGTGAGAGTAGGAATCTTTGTTTTGGTCCTGAACTTACCCATAAGGCTTTCAGCCTTTTCCCTGACTATTATAAATGGTTATAAATGGCCTTTAGTATGTTGAGAGATGTTTCCATTGTACTCACTTTCATGAGAGTTCTGATGATGAACGTATTTTAAAATTTGTCAAATGCTTTTATTTGTGTATTGACATGGTATTGTGTATTTTGTCCTTCCTTTATTAGAGATATGTCAGGCTGATCGACTTGTGTATGTTGAACCATCCTTGTGACTCTGGAAGGAGTCCAACTGGTCATCGTGTATAATCTTTTCTATGTATTGCTGGACTCATTTGTTGATGTTTTTTGAGGATTTTTGAATGTATATTCATCAAGGATATTGGATTTTCATTTTATTTTTTTTTTGTTAGTGTCTTTGACTGGTCTTGTTATCAGGTTAATGGTGGCCTCATAGAATAACTTTGGGAATTTTCCTTCCTCCTTCAGTTTTTAAAATAGCTGGGGGGAAAGAGGTTTTACTGAAAGCATCTCGGCATTTTTTTCAAGGGGTGATTTTAAATTGTAGATTTAATTTAACTTATACTGATTACTCTTTTCAAGTTCTCAGTTTTCTTTTTATTCAGTGTTGTCAGGCTGTACATTTCTAGAAATTTGTCCATTTCTTTTCGGTCGTCCCATTGGTTGTCATGTAACAGCTCATAGTGATTTCATAATCATTTTTTGTATTTCTGTAATATCAGATATTGTTTCTATTGTTTCACTTCTTATTTTGTTAGGGTACAGTCTCTGTATTTCTTGATAAGGCTGGCTAAATGTTTAACTGTTTGTTAATATTTTTAAGAAAACTTAAAGCTGTTGATTTTATGATTTGTAATTTAATTTTCAACTTTTTTTAATTTATTTTCAACATAATCATTAAAGATTTCTCTTTCTACTGCCTTTGTGTTTTGTTTGTTCTTATTTCTTCCTATTTTGTGCAGTATGCTTCATACTTTCTATGAGGTTTTTCTTGTTCCTTGTGGAAATCCTAATATGTTCTCAACATCCCTCTTACATTTGTTTTTGCTGCATCCCATACATTTTATGAAGCTGTGTTTTCATTGTAATTTGTCTCCAGGTATGATTTTATAACCTCTTTGATTTCACTGCATCTTTGATTTCATCATTGACCTTTCTTTATTTTTTTTAAAGGATATGGTTTGGCTTTATGTTTGTGCTTTTCCTATTCTTTCTAGTGTTGATGCATAGTATCATACTTTTGTGTATGGAAAACTACTTGCTGTAATCTATGTTTGCTTAAAGTCCCTGAGGCTCATTTCATGACATAATATGTGGTTAATTCCTTAGACAGCATCCTGTGCACACTTGAAAAGTTTATGTGTTCTGCTTTTCTGATGCAGTGTCCAATAGCTCACTTAGGTTCAAATGATCTAATATGCTATTAAGACCTCTGTTTCCATACAAATGTTCTTTCTGGATGATCTGGCCATCAGAATAGTGAGGAGTTAAAGTCATTTACTATTATTGTTTTATAATGAATTAAATTTTTCTTTTCTACTAAAATATCTTTTTATATCTAGGATCTACGGTGTTTGGTCCATATATAATTTAATGAGTGTAATACCCTTTTTTTAATTGATCTCTTTTTCTTTATATAATCTCATATTTTTTTTCATTTTGGCCCTTGTTTTAAAACGTATTTTGTGTGAGTTAAGCATTGCAATCTGCACTTTCTTGTCATTTCCAAGGAATATCTTTTCCATTTTTTCCAGACTATGTTTATCTTCCACCATAAAGTGAGACTTTCTTTGGGGGAGGCAAAGATGGAGGAGTAGAAAGATGCTCATAGCTCACCCTTTCCACAAATGCACTCATATCCACAGACCCACTCAACTAACCAAATAACCTGCAGAAATCTGACAGATCATTGTCCTCTTCAGTAGATAAAGATGTGAAAAATCGGTAGGGAAAAGAAAGAAAGAAAGAATAAAAGGCAAAACAGAGTGGGACAGGTCCCATTGGGAGGGAGCAGCAAAGAAGGATTGTTGCTCATTCACTGTGTCTCCCCTCTCCAACTGAGAGTTCAGCAGGATGGTGGGGGAGCCTCCAAGGCTTGGCCTTGTACATAGTATAAGTTGAATGACAGAACTAAGTTAAACAGGCACAGAGAATCCCTGTGGCACCCAGCCGAAGATGCAGCCCAGAAGCTGGAGGCAGGGCCATGCTGCCCGAGCTGGGTGGTAGATGGGAATGGGTGCACTGTGGTGGCCTGGGGGAATGGAGTGGGCTTGAGCCATTGCTATGGGTGCACAGGGCAGAACAACCTGGGCCCTCCCTAAAACAACAGGGCAGATGTGCCCAATTGTGGGAAGGGTGCAATTCCCATCTATGAAAATCCACAAAAGTTTCTAGGTGAAGAGAGCTGGGGCTCAGACACAGCCACCATAGACTCTGGTGCTTTGCCCCCAGGTGGCAGTGGGGGCAAAACCTGCATCTACACCTAGGGACTTAGCAGCATCAAGGGCCAGACTGAGACTTGCCGACAGCATGAGGCAAATATGATACTACAGCCTCATTCCTCAGAGAAGTTGTCTGCCAAGACAAACAAGGAGCTGGATCTTGGCCCAGACCAGAGACAGGCCTATTCCTCAGTCTTCACTGAGCCCACATCCGGTGTGCAAACCTGAGGCAGAGAGTACAGTGGCACAGAGCAGCAGAGTGATCGGCAACCTGAGAGGGCGGGTGGTCCCTCAAATTTTGAGCTGGAATGCAGCCCCTGACCATGGTGCTGGGAAAGGACATGATGCCCAATCCTTCCTAGTCAGTCTGCAACATCTGACTGCAGCATCGGGCAGGGCAGTGACAAGCCAGCCCAAAGTAAAGAGAGCTGCATCTGAACCAGTGTTTAGTGTAGAAGCGATCTGCTTGCCAAAATGCTCTGGGAGCAGCACAGATGAGGGCTCCAATGGAGGGCCTCTGGAAACAGCAAGATGAACTTCCAAAACAGGATGAATACAGAAAGATTTCACATTAAAAGTACACAGTCCTCAGGAGTACACAGACCACCCCCTTGTTTTAATCTGTTTTTACCTGTTCCATTTTCTATTATCCTCTTAATTTTTACTTCTTATTCAATTATATATACCACCATTTTAATCCCTTTGAAATTTTTTAAAATATTTTTATTATTATTACTTTTCAAACTCTGCTTCAAATTGCTTTAATATTATTCATTATACAATGTCTTCAAAGCTTTATTTCTCCCATCTTTAAAATTCCTTATCTCTCTCTCTCTTTTTTCTGTTTTCTAAGTTGTATTATTACATTGTCATTAGGTAGACATACTCCTTTAGGACCACAGTATATAACTGATACTTCATAAAAATCAGTGCCAGAGAGGTAGTAGAAAGATGAAGAAGCAGAGAAACCATTCCCAATTAAAAGAACAAGAGAAATCCCCTGAAAGAATGATCAGTGAAATAGACATCGATACCTACTAGATGAAGATTTCAAAAATGGAGTGATCTAAGTACTGAAAGAAATAAAAGAGATAGTGTTTAGACATATTAAATATGTCAAAAATGAAATGGAAGCTATAAAGAAGAACCGAGTAGAATAGGTAAACCTGTTGACTGAGATGAGGAATGATTTAAAGGCGTAGCAAAGCTGACTATATAACGCAGAGGAACGAATTAGTGACTGAGAAGACAGGACAATAGAAAGCACCCAATCAGTAGAGCTACAAGAGAAACAATGAGAAAGTAATGAAAAAAGCATAAGGGACCTATGGGAAAATAGAAAGCATGCCAAATTTGGCATGATAAATGTCCCAGAATGGGAAGAAGATCAAAGGGGATTACAAAGGTTTTTGTAGAAATCATGACTGAGAACTTCCCAAACTTAAAGAAGGAATCAGATATCCAATACTGGAAGATCAGAGTGTCCCAAACAGGAAGAACCCAAATACACCCAAACCAAGACATATAATTAAGATGGCCAGAGTCATGGATAAAAAATGATCCTAAAGACAGCAAGAGAAGAGCAAAGAGTGAGTTATAAGGGAATCCCCATTAGGCTCCCAGGTGATTTCACTACAAAATTACTACAGGCCAGAAGGGAGTGGCAAGATATATTCAAAGTCCTGAATGAAAAAAAAAGTTATATCCTAGGATACTTTAACCAGCAAGGCTATCCTTTTTGGTAGAAGGAGACATAAAGAATTTCTAAGACTTGAAAAAGCTTCAAAAGTTCAGCAAATCTAGACCCAAGCTAAAAGAATTATTGAAAGGCCTTCTCTAAAAAGAAAAGTAGCAGGATGCAACAGAAATTTGAAACTCACAGCTGGAAAGGTGATAACTCATGAATTACAAATAAAATAAACACAAAATTTTAAAACAACACATACAAATCATTGAGAGTGGGAAAGGGAGACAGGAAAATAGAGAATTTATTTTTTGGTCTTTCCTTTTAAAATTGTTTATTCTCGGTAGGATGGGTTTGAGATCATGTTACTACCCATTTAATAAAAACAGTTATATTAATGGTCTAAGGGAATTATAAAAAAGGGTAACTAGAAGACAAAAACTTATCAGGGTGTCACTAAAACAAAAAAAAATTCATGATAATACAAAGCAAATTTACCAAACCATAAAAGGAAGATGAAAGGAACAAAGAGTAAATACCAAATCAACTGCAAAGGAAAGTTCAAATTGTCAATAAACACAAGCCTATCATCAATTATTGTAAATGTTATTTGACTAAATGCTCCAGTCGAAAGTCATAGAGTGGCCGGCTGGATGATAAAGCAAGAACCTTTAAAATGCTGCATACAAGAGACCCACATCAGAGAGAAGGACACAAATAGATTGATAGTGAAAGAATGGAAAAAGGGCATTTCATATAATTGGAAAAACCAAAAAAGCAGGTGTTGCAGTACTGACATCAGACAAAATAGTCTTTAAAACAAAGGCCATAAAGAAAGAAAAAGAAGGACATTTTATAATGATTAAAGGAGTGATACAATATGAAGGTAGCACACTCGTTAATACATATGCACCAAATATAGGAGCACCTAAGTACATAACATAATTACTAACAGATATAAAGGGGGATTCATATTTGGAGATTTCAACACTGCATTAACATAACTAGACAGATCATCGAGACAGAAAATAAATTAGGCAACTGAGAATTTATATAATACAATAGAAATATAACCCTTGGTGAATATTTTCAGAGCATTGCACCCCCCCCACAAAATAGGATATACATTCTTTTCAAGTGCACGTGGAACATTTTCCAGGATTCATGATGTACTTGGGCATAAAAGAAACCTCTGCAATTTTAAGAAGTTAGAAATTACCTCAAGTATCTTTACTGACCACAATGCCATGAAGCTAGAAATCAACAACAGAGAAACAAAGGGGAAAAATGAAAACATAGGGATTAAATAATATGTTATTAATAAACAAATGGGTCAATGAAGAAATCAAAGGTGAAATGAAAATGTACCTTGAGACAAAAGAAAATGAAAGCAAAACCACACAATATTTATGGGACACAGCGAAAGCAGTGCTGAGAGGGGAGTTTATTGTGATACAGGCCTTCCTCAAAAAAGAACAACCACAAATAAACAGTTTAACCCACCAGCAGAATGAACTAGAAATAGAAGAACAAAAATACCCAAAAGACAGGGGAAGGAAGAAAATCATAAATATAGGGGAGGAAATAAATAACACAGAGATGAAAAAGAACACAGGAAAAAAATCAACCAATTCAAAAGCTGGTTTTTCCAAAAAGTAAGTAAAACCGACAAACCTGTGGCCAAAGTCAAAAAGAAGAAAAGAGAGAGAGTACAAATCACCAAATAAGAAATGAGAATGCAGAAATTACCACAAAATTTAGAAAAACAGAATATCATATGAGAATAGTATGAAAATATATTAAACGAAACTGTGTTACCTACAATAGCTGGACAAGTTTCTGTGATCATACTGTCCACCAAGACTGAATCAAGACGTAACTGACCCCTTGAAAAAGCAGAGCACCAGAAATGAAATTAAAATAGCAATATAAAACTTCCCTAAAAATAGCAGCCATGACTGGATGGATTCACCGAGGAATTCTACCAAACATAACAGAAGAACTCATACTAGTACTTCTCAAACTCTTCCAGATGTTTGAAAAGAAAGGAATATTCCCAAAGTCATTCTATGAAACCACAATCACCCTGATACCACAACCAGGCAAAGACACTACTAAAAAAGAGTATCATATGCCAATATCATTGATGAAGACAGACACCAAAATCCTCACCAAATAGTAGCAAATAGAATCCAACAACACAGAAAAAAGATTATACATCATGACCAAGTGGGGATCATGCCAGGGACACAGGGGTGGTTCAACATATGCAAATCAATCAATGTAATACAGCACATCAACCAGAGAAGAAACCAAAACCACATGATCATCTCAATAGATGCAGGAAAGCATTTGATAAAATTCAACACCCACGTATGATAAAAATTCTCACCAAAGTGGGCATAGAGGGAATATATCTCAACATCATGAAAGCTATAGATAACAAACCTACAGCCAGCATAGTACTCAATGGTGAGAAAGTCAAATTCTTCCCACTAAAATCTGGGAAAGTAAAAGAATGCACACTATCACGACTCCTACTCAAGATAGACTTGGAAGTCCTAGCCACAGCAATCAAACAAGAGAGAGAAGTAAAGTGGATGCAAATTGGAAAGGAAGAGGTAAAAGTCTCACTATATGCAGAGAATATGTTACAATATATAGAAATATGTTACAATATATAGAAAATATATATTGCATAAATTTCCTTGTAGAAAAATTAAAACCAAGAATAAACAAATGAGACCTAATGAAACTTACAAGCTTCTGCACAGTAAAGACGCCGGAAGTAAAACAACAAGACAACATACGGAATGGGAAAAAATTTGCATATGAAACCGTCAAAGGATTGATCTCCAGAGTATATAAGCAGCTCATCCAACTGAATAAGAAAAAATAAACAACCCAATCCAAAATTGGGCAGAAGACATAAACAAGCAATTCTCCAAGGAAGACATACAAATGATCAAAAGGAACATCAGAAAATGCTCAATATCACTGATGATCAGAGAAATGCCAATCAAAACTGCAATTAGATATCACCTCACACCAGTCAGAATGGCCATCATTCAAAAATCCGCAAATGACAAATGCTGGAGAGGCTGTGGAATAAAGGGAACCGTCCTTCACTGCTGGGGGCAATGCAGGTTGGTGAAGCCACTGTGGAAAACAGGATGGAGATTCCTCAAAAGCTTTGGAATAGACTTACTATATGACCCAAGAATCCCGCTCATGGGCATAAATCCAGAAGGAACCCTACTTCAGGAAGACACCTGCATTCCAATGCTCATAGCCAGCACTATTTATAATAGCCAAGACATGGAAACAGCCTAAATGTCCATCGACAGTTGACTGGATAAAGAAGAGGTGGTATATTTATACAATGGAATAGTAGTCATTCTTATAAACTGACAATATAATGCCATTTTCAGCAACATGGATGGTCCAGGAGAAAATCAGTCTAAGTGAAGTAAGCCAGAAATAGAAAGAAAAATACCATATGAGATGGCTCATGTGTGGAATCAAAAAACAAAACCAAACTTAGCAAAAAATGCATAAATAGAAAACAGAAATATACTCGCAGGCAGAGAATACAAAGTGTTGTTTGCCAAGGGGTGGGGTGTGGGAAGAGATAGGCTGGGAGGTCAAAATTGTAAAATAGATAAACAGGATTGTACTCTATAGCACAGGGAAATATATAAAAGACGTTAACGGCAGCTCACAGGTGAAAAAATGGGAGAAAAAATGTATATATGTTAATTGTACCTAAAAAAGTGTGCTCTAAAATGGACTTTGAGACAACTTTGTAAAATGATTGAAAATCAATTTAAAAAAGTTAAAAAAAGAAAAAAACATGATCCTAAATATTACAGGTGTTAATGTAAATTAGAGAGCAAAAACAACTATTCAAAAAGTAGTAAAACCAATGATTTTGTTTTTTGTTTTCTTTTTAAGATAAGCAAAATCAAAAAACCTCTATCCAGGTGCATCATGAAGAAAAGAGAGATGCTCCAAAGAAATAAATTCAGAAATAAAAGTGAAGAAATAACAATTGTTCTCTCAGATATACAAAAAAGGGAACATTTTGTCACCAATTACATGCTAATAAACTGGAAAACTTAGAAGAAATAGACAAATGTCTAGAAATAGACAGAGATAAGGAGAAACATTAATTTGAACAAACTGTTTACTAGAAGAAAGATAGAATCTGCATTTAAAAAAACATTAAACATTGGTGCAGATTTAAACAGCTCCCGTGGAGAATTGCAGAAAAATACAAAGCAGGACTTATACTCTTCAAACTATTCAAAAATAGTGAAGATGTAGGGAACTCCCATATTAATTCTATGAAGCTTTCATTACCCTGATAGCAAAGCCAACAAACAAAGTACAAGCAAAGAGAATTTCAAGCCAATAACTTTGATTGAAATAGATGCAAAAATTCAAAAAAGTATTATTAATAAACTAAATCCAGCAATACCTAAAATGAATCATACAACATGATCAACTTTAATTCATTGCAGGGTCATAAGAGAGGTTGAAATTACATGAAATCAATCAGTTTGATACACCACATTAACAAAAGAAAAAGGGAAAATGACTTGGTCATCCCAATAAATCGATAAACAACATTTCACAAACTTCAACTTTCATTCATTAAAACAGCAGCAGCAACAACAACAAGAACAGTAGAATCAACAAAAACAGAAACTTCTTACCAAAGTAGGATTCAGGAAATATATCTCAACATAACTAAAGTCATTAATTACAGACACACAGACAACATAATATGCAAAAGTCTATAACTGAAAGCCAAATTAAGGAATAAAACAAGGATGCACACTCTCACCATTTCTATTAAACACAGTATGGGAAGTCATAGCAACAGCAATCGGACAAGAAAAAAACGTTACTCAAGTTGGATTGAATAAAGTAATACTGTTATTATTTTAGATGACAGGATAATCTATATAGAGAACCCTAAAGATTCTCCACATGAAAACAACTAAAACTATTAAAGACATTTAGCAAAGTAGGATGATTCATGATTAATATACAAAAAATGTCACATTTCCTTATACTAACAGTGAAATATTCCATTATTTAAAAAAAATCCATATGAAAACAGATCAAAAATGAAAAATCTATGAAAAATCCAAGATAATAAAATCAATAGGACACTGATAAAGAAATTTGAATTTGATGCAAAGAAATGGAAAGAAATTTCAAGATCTTAGTTTAGAGGAATTAATAGTGTTAAAATATGTATACTACAAAAAATGTCTACAAATATAAAGTGATTCAGATCGAATTACATGATATTTTCCACAGAACTTAAAACAGTCCTAAGATTTGTATGGAAAAGCAAAAGAACTAGAACTGCAAAAGAAACAATGAGGGAAAAGTACAAAGTTGGTTGCATAACGCATATCCCTCCCAGATCTCAGACTATATTACAAAAACTGTAATCAAAACAGCACAATGCTGGAAAACAAACAAACATCTATATCACTGGAACAGAACACAGAGGCTGAATTAAACATCACACCTATGGTCAACTAAACTATGACAAAGGAATCAAAATTATATAATGCCTAAAAGACAGTCTTCAGCATGTGATGTTGAGAAAGTTAGACATCTACATGTAAATCAATGAAATTAGAACACTCCATCACACTGTACAAATATAAACTCTAAATGTTTTAAATATCTGAATCTAATACATGACACAATAAACTCCTGGAAACTAACATAGTCAAAACATAAATTGTAGCGAAATTTTCTTATGTCACTCTCCCAAGCTGAAAACAATAAAGGCAAAATAGTCAAATAGATCCAAATTAAACTTAAAAGCTTCTATACAGCAAAATAAACAGAATGAAAAGATGAACTTCCAAATGGGAGAAAACATTTGGAAACAATGCAATCAACAAGAGGCTAATTTCTAAAATACACACATCGTTCATACAACTCCATTTCAAAAATCTACAAACAACTCAGCCAGAAAATGAGCAGAAGGCAATTTTCTATAGACCTATCATATGACCCAGCATTCCCACTCCTGGGCATATAAAGCCTAAAATCTGAAAACAAAGAATCGTAGTGTAAAATATAAGAAGTAAACTCTGACATTGGATTTAATTTGATTCTCAATATGTCTCCTCTGCCAAGGGAAGCAGATGGAAAACAAACAAAATATGATTGTATCACTCTAAACAGATTTACACTGCAGAAGAAATGATCAATAAAGTGAAAAGTCAACGAACACAATGGGAGAATATATTTGCAAGTGAAATTTTCCAAACAAGAGTTAATATGCAACTATATGGGAAACTCATACACCACAAAAACAAAAAAAGACCAAACAATCCAGTTAAAAAAGTGTCCATAGGAACTGAATAGATAGATCTGAATCAATTTTCTGTAGAAAACATACAGTTGGCAAAATGACACATGAAAATATGTTCAGAGCTATAAATTATTGGGAAAGTCATAAACCAAAAATGAGACAAGACCTCACAATTGTCAGAAGGCTCTCATCAAAAAGAAAAGAAATAGATGTTGGTGAGATTGTGTAGGAAAAGGAACACTGTGGACAGTGTTGATAGGAATGCAAAGTATTGATTGCATTGCATATGTACATCAAATTTTCTTCATCCATTTTTCTGTCAAGGAATATTGTGTTTGTAGGCCCCTGTCTGAAGGCTACTGCTAAGAAATTTGGGGTGCAGTTGTCTTTTTGAAATATGGTTCCGATTGATGTCTACCCAGAAGTGGGATTGCTGGATCATATGTTAAGTCTATTTTTATACTTTAGAGAAATCCCCATCCTGTTTTCCACAGTGACTGCACCAACTTCATTCCTACCAACAGTTTAGGAGGGTTCCCATTCTCCACAGCTTCCCCAGCATTTATTGTTTGTGGACTTTTGAATGATGGCCATTGTGACTATTGTGAGGTGATACTTCATTATCGTTTTGAATTGTCCTTCTCTGATAATGATAGTGAGCAATTGTTTTTCATAAATCTATGTGTCATTTGTATGTCCCTTTTGGAGAATTGCTTGTTTAGGGCTTCTGCCCATTTTCAGATTGGGTTTCTTGTTTGTTTTTTTTATTATTATTAGATTGTATGAAGTCATTATATTTTGGAAATTTAGCCTTTGTCAGTTGCATTATTTCTAAATATTTTCTTTAATCCTGTAGGTTGTCATTTTACTTTGTTTATGGTTCCATTTTCTGTGTAAAAGCTTAGAAGTTTAATTAGGTCCCATTTATTAATTTTGCTCTTACACCCATTAACTGGATAGGCTGTTCTAGGAGATCATTGCTGAGATTTATCTCAGAGTGTTTTGCCTATATTTTCTTCTAGGAGATATAGTGTGTCTTGCCTTACATTTCAGTCTTCAAGCCATTTTGAGCATATTCTTGTGTATGGATTGAAGGATTGTTCTAACTCCATTGCTCTGCATGCTGCTATCCAGTTTTCCCAACACCAGTTGGTGAAGAGATGGGCTTTTCTCTGTCATATTCTTGGCTACTATGTCAAATATTAATTGAACATAGGCCTTTAGATTTATTCCTAGGCTCTCTATTCTCTTCCATTGATCCATATGCCTGTTTCTGTACCAATATCATGTCGTTTTAACTATTGTAGCTCTGCAATAGTGTATGGAGACCAGTCGGGTTATTGCTCCAGCCTCTTTCTTTGTCTTTAATATTGTTATGGAAATTATGGATCATTTTGGATTCTATATAAATCTTCTGATCATTTGTTTCAGTCCTCAAAATAAATGTTTTGCATAATTTGATAGGAAACCAGTTTAAGTTTGTGGATTACCTTGGACATTATGGCCATTTTAACAGTATTATTGCTTCCATTACGAGACCATTGGGTATCTCTTCAATTCTTAAAAGCTTTCTTGATTTCCTCAATCAATATTTCCTTGTTCTCCATGTATAAGTCATTTGCCACCTTGGTCAGAGTTATTCTTAAGCATTTTATAGTTTTGGGTGCAGTTATTAAAGTGATTGTTTCCATACTTTGTTTTCCTGATGATTCAATGGTAGTGTAAAGAAATGTAATATTTTTTTTTAGATTAATCTGGCTACCTAGCCCAGTTCCTTTTTTAGCCTAAGTAATTTTTTGTGAAGCTTTTACAGTTTTCTATACACAGTGTCATGTCTGCATAAATTGACAATTTTACCTCTTCTTTCCCAGTCTGAATAGATTTGTTTATTTTCCTTGCCTGATCGTTGTGGCTAGGAATTCCAAGACTATATTGAATTGAAATTGTGGGAATGGGCATCCTTGTCTTGTCTCAGGTTTTGGTGGGAAGGGTTTCAGTTTTTCACCATTGGGTATTTTGCTGGCTATATATTTGTCATAAATAGCTTTCATTATGTTGAGATATGGTCCCTCTATGCCCACTGTGATAAGAGCTTTTATGGCAAATAGATGTTAAATTTTATCAAATGCTTTTTCTGCATCTGCTGAGATGATCATATCGTTTTTGTCTTTTGTTGATATGGTGTATCACAATTGACTGATTTGCATATGTTCAACCATCCTTGTGTTCCTGGGATGAACCTAACTTGACCATGGTGCATGATCTTTTTTTCACATGCTGTTGGATTCTGTTTGTTAATACTTTCTTAAGGACATTCACATCTATGTTTCTCAATGATATTGGCCTATAGTTTTCTTTTTGGGGTAGTGTCTTTGTCTGGTTTGGTATCAGGTTGATGTTGGCCTTATGGTGTGGGTTTGGGAGTACTCTCTCCATATCAATCTTTTGGAAGAGTTTGAGGAGGACTTATATGGATTTTTCTTTGTATGTTTGGTCAAATTCCCCAGTGAAGCTATTTGGGTCTGAATTTTGTTTGAAGATATTTTTTATTGTATTGATAATTGTATTCCATTTCTAGTAATCTGTCTGTTCAAATGGTTAATTTCTTCTTGATGCAATATTGGTGGACTGAATGTTGCCAAAAACTTCTCCATTACTTCCTGGTTATCCAGTTTGTTTCCATACTGTTGCTCTTGATATTTCCTTATGATATTTTGTAAATTTGTTGTACTCTTTGTATTTTCTCCATTTTCATTTCTTATATTATTTGGGTTCTCTTTCTTTTCTTGTTGGTGATCCTGCCGAGAGATTTGTCAATTTTGTTTAAAGTTTCAAAAAAGAATTTGATTGATTTTTTTTCTATTTTTTAATCCCTATTTCAATTCTTTCCTCCTTGAGCTTTACTTTTTCCCCCTTTCTGCTGACTTTTGGTTTTGTTTGCTCTACTCTTCATGATTAGTTTACATAGAACGTCAGATTATTTATTTGAAACTGTACTTCTTTTTGAGGAGGGCTTTGTCACTAAGAACTTCCCTCTTAAACCTGCTTTAACTGTGTTCCATAGACTTTGTGAAGTGTTTTGTCATATTTCTCAAGATATTTTTTAATTTCTTCTTTTATTTCATCAACTCCCTCCTTTGTTATAGTACCATGTTTTTTAATCTGGATGCTGTCATTTTTTCTCCCTGTTTTTCTATGATTTATTTCTAGTTTCATAGTATTATACTCAGAAAAGATGCTTGAAATAATATTTATCTTTTTAAATTTTTTGAGGCTTCTTCTGTGCCTGAGTTAATAATCTTTCCTTGAAAATGTTCCATGTGTATTGGAAAAGAATGTATATTCTGTTTTTGGGAGAAGTACTCTTTTGGAAGTATCAACCATCTCCAATTATTTTATCATGTCTTTTAGTATCTTTGTTCCCATATTAATTATCTGTGTGAAAGACCCGTCCAGTGATGGTAACGGGGTGTTATAGTATCCTATTGTGATTGTGTTCCCAGCGATTTCTCTCTTTTTATCTATTAGTATTTGCTTTATTTATTTAGGTGCTCCTATATTGAGTGCATATGTATTAATGAGTATAAAACACTCATTTTCTATTGCTCTTTTAATCATTATATCATGTCCTTGTTTATCTTTCTCTATGACCTTTCTTGTAAAGTCTATTTTTGTGAAGTAAGAACTGCTAGTCCTGCTTTCTGGTCATGTGTATTTGCATGCAATATATTCTTCCATCTTCTCACTTCCAATTGTGTTTTCCACTTACTAAATAGGGTCTCTTGTATGCTTCATTATGTAGGGTCTTGTTATATTATCCCATCTGACTATATATCTTTTGAATGAAGCATTAATTCCATTTTCATTTGTGATAATTATTGATAGACTGGTGTTTATTTCCATTTTGAACTTCATTTTCCAGTTGATGTGGTATTTCCTTTTTGTTCATTTCTTTTTCTTTTTATGGCTTGATAGTTTTCTTTTATTATCTTGGTTTCTTTATGGCTTTGTGATTTCATTGTAAGATTTTGACTTATGTTTACCTTGTTGTGTATTTATATTGACCCATAATGTATCTGTTTATTTTAACTGATAAGAATACAAACTCTTACCCATCCTACAGAGAAGAGAAACAAGAAATAAAAACGCTGTATTGTCCTGTTTCATTCTGTGACCCTTAAAATTTCTGATGTTCTCTTTTAGAACATCTTATATATTCTGTTGTAAGTCACTGAAGATATTGCCTTTATAATTATGCCTTTCTCTTTTCTATAGCATCCTGCTTCTTTTGTATTTAGAGTAGATCTTTCATTATTTCATTTTCTCTTGCCAAATTCTTTAAGTATTTGCTTGTGTGGAAGTTATTTACCTCTCCTTCTATTCTCAAAGATAGCCTTGCTTGATAAAGTATCTTTGATTACAGCTTTCTTTCATTCAGTAATTTGAATAGGTCTTGCCACTGCCTTCTGCCGGCTGTATTTGTGTAGGAAACGAGTTTACATATATTATGCATATAATCATATATATATATGAAAAGAACACCTCGAAATGAATTTAACAAATAAGGTGAAAGCGTATACGTTAAAAAACAGAAAACATTAGTGAAGGAAATTAAAACTGATCCAAAGAAATGAAAAGATCTCTTATGTTAATGATGTGAATCTATGTGGTTGAAACAACCATTCTACCCAAGGGAATCTACATTTAGTTTGATTCATGTCAAAATACCTATGAGATTTTTCCATTATATAGAACAAATAATATCAAAATTTATATGTAACCACAAAGATCATGAGTTGCCAAAATAATCTTGAAAAAGTGTATTAAATGTCATGGTGTAAAATTCTCTGATGTTAAACACTCTTACAAAGCTTTAGTAAATAAAACAACATGATACTGGCTCAGAAACAGACACCAATCAATAGAAGAGTGTAGAGCAACCAGATATAATCCCTCACACCTATGATGAATTAACCCATGAAAAAGAAAGCTAGAGTATAAAATGAAGAAAACATATTCTCCTCAATAATTAGTGCTGTGGAGATTGAATATTGAAAAGATAGATTACAATATTTCCTCACATTGTATACAATCCATGAGCACAGAATATCTTTCTATTTAATTAATTTACTTATATTTCTTACACCTGAAATTTATAGATCTATGTTTAGATCTTTTATTTCACTTAACAAATGTATTCCTATTTTATTCTTTTTGGTATAGATTTACACACAAGTGTTTTCCTAATTTCTCTTTCTGATAATGTGTCATTACTATATAAAAATGCAACGGATATTTGTATATTGATTTTGTATTCTGCAAGTATACTAAGTTTGTTCATTATTTCTTACAGTCACTGGAGGAGTCTATGGAGTTTTCTATCAATGTATAATTATGTCATCTGTAAATACTTTACTGAATTTTACAAGTTGGATACCTTTTATATTTTTTCTTGACAAGATGTTCTGGCTAGGACTTCTAGTAGTGTAATTTAGGACGTGTGAAAATGAGCTTCTTTTTCTTATTACTGTACCAGAGGAAAACCTTCCTGTATGTTAACATTGAACTTGATGTTACTCATGGGTTTTTCATATATGGCTTTTATTTTGTTTAGTTAACTTCTATATAGAGCGAATTTGTAAAGAATATTTAAATAAAATAGTTAAGATCAGTTCTGTCAATAAATTTCCTACATTTCTTGAAATTGTAATTTTTCAATTCTTTGTTTTTTATAGGATGTTACCACATATAATAATCTGCGTATGTTAAATAATATTTATGAATCAAGACTAAATCCAACTTAACTATAGTTTATAATACATATAATATGCCATGAATTCAGGTTGCTAATATTTATTTAGAATGGAATTTACAGATACTGAAGTAAGAATTTACATTACAGCTTGATTTTACATTTATTTACTTAAAATTATATCTGTCATTTTGAATTTGGCTTATCCTTAATGGAATTTATTTTGAAATAAATAATATAAATTTTGGTATAAATCCAGTTATACTGGATTTATATATAATATATAATACCAGTTATATCAGTTTACTGATACAGAACATAGCTATCATTTACAATTAGTGAACAGAACACTTGCCTTAAAATGCTGTATAATATAAACAATGCCAACTATTTGAAGACTGAGAAACATATTGCTTCCTAAAATGCATTACCTTGTATTTTCCACCCCAAACCACATATACTGTTATTTCTTTGTTTTTTGATTGTTTGTTTGTTTGCCCCTTAATGGAGGCACTGCTTATTGAACCCAGGATCTTGTACATAAGAGTATTTATCAACAGCATTTTGGAACACATAACAGAAGCCACAAGAGTATGGATTATACAGATGACATGAAAATTTATTCCTTCTAGGGACTGAAAAACCTCTGACTGAAAGAATGGCAAAAATAAACTTTTGCAAATATACAATAAGATTGTCTCTTTTGTACTTTTTATACCAGAATATTAAATTATATTTGTTTTACTTATACCACTGAATTACAATTTAAAACAAAAATTCAACCCTTTGGGATTTCTTAAATTTGATTGATTATATAAATAAAATTTTATTTTATAAATATTTACAATTTATTTATTAACATTCCAAATAAACTGATATTTATTTTTCTCATATTTTGAATATACAGCTACTTATTTTAAAGAACACAGATAAATACATACTTCCATTTCCGAATCAAATTATGTTTAATTTTAATAACAAATGATATTGAAATTGTTACACATTTTCTGTAGAGGTTTTACACAAATTTCACTTTAACTTCCAAAACTTTAAAATTATTTTTTTTGCATTATTTATTCTCTGTTCACCAATCTAGTATAAATTTGTGTACAAAAGTATGGAGATTGGTTTTATTTCATAGACCCCAAAATTATATTATTTAAAAAGATTTTGTGGGGATAATATTTGCAGATCACACTATAAAAATAAGCAACATTTATGTTTCATTTTAACTGGATGAATGAGAAGTAAACACTGGCGGAATTTTACACTTGGGTTGCTGGGATACCAGTCGTATTGTGATGACACAGCTACTCAGGTTGAGAACCATTGTGATTGCCTAGCAGTTTATCTGTGCAGGCTTGCCAAATCAGCATTTGAACCTGCAGTGCTCAAAATCATGCAGATTATAAAAGTAGCTGTAGAAAAAGTTATTTGAGATGACACATGTTTCTTCAGAAATTCAAGATGTGTCTCATAAAGATGGACCAACTGTTTCAGGTAACTCTGGTAGATCTCTATTGTGTGATCAAACATTCTCTGGGGACTTGGACTTAAGGTCTATGATTGAAGAAAATGCTTTTCAGACTTTGTCTGAAGAATCTTTGATAAAAAGATCATGTTACACACATTGTGTCTCAGAACCAGATGAAGATAATGATTTTCGTTCTCTGAGATTTCCAAGAAAACTCTGGAAAATGGCTAGGAGTGACCAATATCAATCCATCTGGTGGGATGATAATGGATCTTCCATAGTGATTGATGAAGATGTCTTTAAGAAGGTAGTTTTGGATAGAAAGGCCCCTTTCAGAATATTTAAACTGGAAGTATGAAAAGTTTAGTTAGACAGCTTAACCTTTATGGGTTTAGTAAAGTGAGGCAGAATTTTCAAAGATCTGCTTGTCTAGCTGACTTTCTGGCACAAGGAAAAGAAGTCTCTGTTTTAAGCAAGGTATTCAGAAATTTTAGTAACCACTTGGTAACTTATATATGAAAATTTATGTTGTACATCAGTCTATGGTAATATATATTTAAAGCTAGATTTTGAAAACTGTATAAAATTACCAAGTCTTAAATTCTTTATTTTTTCTAAAAATGTGGACAGTGCCATATGTATTCAAGATTCAGAGAAACTTTGCTTGCAACTATGAATCTTATCAGAAATCTATATAAAGGTATTAAAGCTGCTTGTGAAAAGTGGCATTCACAGTTACTGCAAATGCTAACTTCTTTAATTTGATGACTATACTACTTATATGTGTATTTTACAAATAAGGAAATTTAAAAAATAGCAATGTTCATATTTTCATGATATTATCTGTGCATTGTAAATGTGAAATCTGATGTTTTATACGTTAGGCTTATTGTAGACTTGTATTTTGGTTTAAAATATTACTAAAATTTTTCACTTTGATTGTAGCTGCAGATCTACCATAATTCAAATTTTAAACGAGTCTTTCCCCAGGTTTTAATCAGAATAAAAAGAAGAGTTGGGATTAAAAATGCCTCTCTGGTATCTTCATTGTCTTAAGATTTCAATAAGAAGCACTTTATTGCAGGGGGTAATGTGGATACTCATAATTCTGGTTTTGTGGCTGACACTAGTGGAGAAAGTGCATTTTTACCTTTTGCAAAATTAAAAATGCCTCTAATTAGAAAGCCCTCTACTAGCCACATAATTGGTGATAAAACTACCCCGATCAGTGGTGATTTTTCTGGTCCATCAGACCACCAGAACAAATTGCAGTAGATCAGCATGCTATTTTAAATCAGTTGAACATTGTCCACTGGCACACTCAAAGCAGATACACTGAAGCAAATGACCTTATTATGAAGTTCATTAAAACCAAAAATTCTACTTCTCAGAACACCATCTTGTCTCCAATGCAGAGTAATTATTTTGGACTGATGGTGGAGACTTCTGCTTTTCCAAATGGATATCACAACATATCTGCCAAAGAAGGTCGTTTTTCTAAACTTCAACCAGGGAGCAATGCACGGTTTCCAGTGACAATGACAGCTTATACATCAGCTACCTCTCTTTCAAGGCCAACTCATCAGCCAACTTCACTTTATGAACGTCATCCTAATTACAAAGGATCTACCAGAGGACTACCAGTTTATGCAGGATAACAAAGATTAAAATTGATGTTGGCAAATGTTGACAGATATCTGCAATTTTCTTATTTGAACAAGAAGCATAGATGTGTACCTGTATTAACCTTATTTTTTTAAATTAGGTTAAGATTAAATGGGAGACTAAATTAACATTTAAGTTAAAAAGAGGTATTTGATTGATATGATCATTTGATGGAAAAATATGGGAGTAAATTTAAATACTTTCTTGTAAGGAGGAAGAGAAAATGGAAGAATTTGGAAAAAGACTAAAACATGGAGAGAGGGAAAATTACTAAGTGGTTTCTTGTTCATCCTGGAAAGTATTAAAAGGGTTTATAGGATAGGCTGGAACAGGAGATAAATGCAGGAACCGGCCCAGGGATCATGGTCTCTATTATGTCATCCCTGGAATCATAAAGGTCACATGATGTAGTCTCAGATGGCACATTCAGCATGTGGTAGAATTTAAGAAGTAATTTTATCTATGGTCTTCTTTGTGCTGTTTTCAAAGCATTAAAATTGGTGCTTTCATTTCCTGCCCTCAAGAGTCTACATTATATTTTCAAGTCAATACTTTATGTTGCTTTTATATTCAAGCCAAAGACAAGCTTACGTCCTCAGGGTGGCATTTAATGCCTTTCCAACTCTAAGCACACAAACTCATCTTGGTTTAGTCATTTCTTTATAAATCTGGCATCTCACTACCTTGGTATATCTTTATGTTTCACTGTATCTGGAAATATATCCAGGCAAACGATTGTCAACTATGTTAGCTGCAACCTCACCACTTTTACTCCAGCTCATCCTTGGATTTTGGGTGTCCTCCTTTTATCTACTTAGACTTTCCCTGTCTCAGCACAGAAACCACCTCCTCCAGATGTTTTCAGTCTATCCCCCTTTCCTTGTTTAACTTGGATACCAGCACAGTAAGCACAACACATGTCACAGGATGCATTTTTGTATTAAGTGAATGAAAAACACATGTTGACTTTAAGCAATATCTACTTTCCTGAAACAAGAAAACTCTCATGGTTTTCAAACTATTTCGTTATGGTCTTCACCGCAAACTAGATCTTTCATAGCCCAAGGACAAGTCAATCAAGACAGTAAGTGGAGTTAGGTACAGGAGAAAAAGTAATATTTACTTCTTAATTCATGCCTGCAGAGGCATAAAGCAATCCATTCACATTTGCTGGATTTGTTCCTGTCTCTTCATCACCCACCCACCACAAAACAGCTGAATCTCTTCCCCATACCAATAACTATACTGACTTATTATTAATATACTTCTTAGAATCAGAGCTTTGTCCAGAAGAGACAGTGCCTTTGCAAACATTTAATGTAGGTTTATACACACCAAATAAGTTGTGCCCTTTCTAACCTTCACAAAGTAAGTATCGAAGTGGTAATATCCCCTTGGTTGTGGTTCTGGTATTCAGTAACCAAATTTCAATCTAAATTATGTGGACTAGAAGGAGGTGAGGGTGGTGGAATTAAAAATTTTCCAACTGCAAGAATACCAAATTTCTGCAGATATTAGGAAATATAAAATATTCATGGAAGACTTTGACTATTTCCCACTAATTTTAAATAAAAGGTGAAGCATATTCAGAATGTGAAATGCCCTGAAATGCTGGAAAAATTGTAGGCAAGTTCAGGGATCCTAAGGCCTTTACTCACAATGATGCAGCTAGTGTCATCTGATAAGACTGAAATGGTAACATTGTGTCCGAAAATGTGTCTCCATTTGTGAAGAAAGCCTTTGATAATCTGGAGAATGGGCAAATTGGCCAGGGTAATCTCTAACAACATCCTGTAAATATGACCTTCACCAAGAGAATAAAAGAGCCCACTTGCAGCAGGAGAACTGTGTCTGGAGAGCAGTGGTGTTTCCTACAACAGAAACATCACGGTTTTAAATTTGTCAGCTCAACTCTGATGGTGGCTATGTTGTTGCTTACATTAGCAGTCTGGGGTTCAGATGGGTTGGTTCAGCAGCTAATTTCCAGCTCTCTTATCAGACAGTGGGTCTTAGCGTGATCATCTTAACAAGGTTCTATACTGATAAGTCAAACGCTACAGTTTACTTTCAAAATTAGAAATTCTAAGGAAGAATATTATTTGTTTGTCCATCTGTAGTTTTCTACCTGAGAAAAGCTAGAATATTGGCCAATGTCAAAAGTTGGCTCGTGCTTTGAAAATTATACTCTGAGCTCTGCCCAATGAATTCTTCCCATTAAATACTACAAATCTCTCTACCACTGTGTGTGTGTGAAGATGGATTGTTAAGCAGTAACTAAGTTTGTCTTAGTTGAGTCATCAGTGAGTTATTCCTCTGCACCTGTCAGAATGTCTGTGAGATAAGAGTTTCATTGAACCACCAGATTTTCTTCAGATTAGGGAGAGGTAGATTATATTTTTCCCTGTATACTAATTGTTACCTGTTCATTGAATCCAGAGCTGATGCTAGGGCCAAGCCACTGAATCCTTGAATTGGACTGAGGCATATACATTCTGCAGCCCCCAGAGCCCAGCACTGGACTGTGTCTTCTTTTTAATTTAAACTTATGTTTAAGTTTTTTTTTTCTTTTAATTCTCATTGTTGACACAACTTACTTTGGCTTTGAACACCCGTTGACTAATTTATAGGGACTGAATCACTGACTTATTCCCGTTCACCTTGAAATTGCAATAAACTTTTTTCCTTGTACTACCTGGAATACAGTGAGCATGGTCATCATTTTGAGAGCAGTCCTCAGTCCTAGTAATGCAGAAATTTGCACTTCTTGGACCAGCACTTGAGCAAGAATATTTGTTGTGGATCTGAGGGGTTATCCTCACATACCCTAATGCAACCATGAGAAAACACCACATTGTTATCCAAAATCAAGTCTTTGTCAGTATTGCATTCCCATTGCAAAACAGTTAAGAATTGTAGGAGTCCTTAGATTTTACCACGCTGAGATTTTTAGCAACCTAGCATAATCACTTCTTACAGATGCTGTCGGGGAGATGAGACCATTGGTCACAGACATTGAACTTTATCACTCAGAGCAGGAGCAGCCAGTTTTAAATTTGTATCCATTCCCTAATATCAGATGAATACACAGAGTGAAATTTTGATACCTAAAGAAGCAGTGGGCTGTTAACATGAAGAAAGCTTAAAGCATGGTAAAATCCTAATTTTATTAGTATCTTTTTGTATAATTTATTTGAATCACTTATTTATTAGTATCTTTACCTAGGATAAGTATATCATGACTCAAGTTTACTTGCTGCAAAACGAATCATGAAAAATGTCATGGGAAATCATGACCTTTGAATTTCCATTTTTACTTCCGCTTTTATTGACATATAATTGGCATAAAACATTGTGTAAGTTTAGGTGCACAGGATATTGATTTGATTTATAAGTATTAAGAAATAAATATCATAGCAAGTTTAGGGAAAATTCATTATCTTATTTAGATACAATTTTAAAGAAATACAATTTGTCTTTTGGTTGTGATGAGAAATCTTATGGTCTACCCACTTAACAACATTAATATAGAACATAAAGCAGTATTAATTGTAATTTTCATGTTATTGCGGGTCATCCCTAGAACAGGTTTATTTTACGGCTAGAGTTTTTTAGCTTTTGAGTGCATTAATCAATTTCTCCTTTCCCAAATACTGCCTTTGTTAACTACAAATCAAATTGTTTTTTCTATAAGTGTGTTTGTTTGTTTTTGAAGTGCACTTTAATCTATAACTCTGTGTGAGTTTCTCTTACATAACATAATTTTTGCTATTTTTAATACATTTCAAACTGATCAAAAGATAAATCTAGTTTTGATAGTTGCTATTTAAAGATATTTCATAGTTATTGACTATTCCCCACACAGTAAATTTCTTGTCCCTGATATTTTAATTTGCAACTGGAAAAATTTCTCTCTTAATTTTTCTCAACTATTTGTTTTTCTTCACCACATTTCCCTCCTTCATTTGAGCAACCTGTTGCTTTCTATATATATAACTTCTTTTCTGTTTTGTTATGTTCATTTCTTTAAATTCCAAATATGAGTAAAACTTTTCTGCATTTGTCCTCCTGTGTCTGACTTCTTTCACCTAACATATTACACTCTTGGTCTACACATTTGTTGCAAATGACAAGAAATTATTCTTTTTATAGCTGAGTAATAACCCATTGTATTTTTATGGGTATGAGTGCATATATATATATATAAGTTTAGTGTGCGTATATATATAAGTATAGATAAATCTGCAGTTAATAGTTGGGTAGATATATATACTATAAACACACATTTTCTTTATCCATCATCTATTGAAAAGCAATTAATTTTCTTTTATAGCCTGGCTATTGTAAATAATGCCACAGTGAATATAGGGTTGAATTTATCTTTTCTGATTTGTGTTTTCATTTTCTTGGAATAAGTATCTAGTTATGGAAATGTTGGTTCATATTTTATTTTTAATTTTTAGATAAAACTCCATACTGTTTTCCACAGAAGCAGCACAAATTTAAATTCACTCAAGCAGTGCAGCAGGGTGATTTTTCTTACATCCTCACCAATATTTATATTTGTTACCTTTTTGATCATAGTCATTCTGACAGGAGTGGCATAATATCTCATTGAGTTATGGTCTTGCTTTTTTCTCATGGTTAGTCATGTTGACCATTTTCATGTGCCTGTTGATTACCTTTCCCCCACTGTATATTCATTTTTTTTGTAATGGGCTAAATGACCATAACTGTCTGATTTCACTTTTAGGCATTCTGTTGTGTTCCATTATTCTGTTTGTTTTGTGCCTCTACCATATTCATTACTGTAGATTTGTATTATAATTTAAAATCAGGGACAGTGTTACATCCTCTTTGTTCTTTGTCAAAGTTGTTTGTGTATTAAGTTTGTTCATTATCTTTTCTTTTGTTTTTCTTTGTGACTTCAACTCTTTTGTGTTTACATGTAAATGTAATAATTATTTTTTATGTGTCTGAAAATGCCATTTTTATTTTGAAAATCACTGAATTTAATTTGTGTATTTTCTTGGCTAGTACTGTCATTTAAACAATATTTTTCTTCTAATCTATGAGCACAGTATATCCTTTCATCTGTTTTCATTATCTTCAATTTCTGTTATAAATATTTTACAGTTTTCTGAGTACAGGTTTTTCAACCTCCTTGGTTGTACACATTTCTTGAGATTTTTTTTGTAATGCAACTGTAAATGAGACAGTTCCCTCACTTTCTGTATCTGTTAGATTGTTGTTAGTGTGTAGAAATGCAAGATTTCTGTATGTTAATTTTACATTCTGAAATTTTACCAAATGCATTGAAAAGCACTCATAACATTGTGGTGCCTTTTTAGGATTTCTGTTTAAGTATTTCATCTGCAAGCAGACTCTTGTACTCCTTTTCAGAAATACCTATATTTTATTTACTTTTATTTTGGATAGCTATGGCTAGAATTTCCAATAATATACTGAATAACAGTGGCAAGTGTGAACATTCTTGACTTCTTCCTGCTCTAACAGCAGATGCTTTCAGCTTTTAATCAGTGAGTGTCATGATAGCTGAGTTCTTGTCATATGCAACCTTAAATGTGTTGAGGTATGTTTCCTCATATCCATTTTGAGGAGAAATATAATCATAAATAGATACTGAATTTGTCAAAACATTTTATGACACTTTTGAGGTTACCATATAATTTTTATTTTTCAATTTGTTAGTTTGGTGTATCATATTGATAAATTTCTGGGTGATGAATCACTTTTGCATCCCTGGGATAAAAGGGACTTAATCATACTGTATAATCCCTTTAATGTTTTGTTTGCTTTGCTAATATTTATTGATCATTTTTGCATGTATGCTTCTCAGTTGTATTTAAACTGTAATTTTATGAAATATTTGTTCCTGTTTTAATAATAGTGTTATACAGAAAGGTGGGGTAGGAAGCCTTCTTTCCTTTGCAAATTTTTGGAATTCTCTGAGAAGTATAGGTGATAGCTCTTCTCTATATGTTTGGCAGAAATCACCTGTGAAACTGTCAAGGCCTGGAATTTTGTTTCTTGGGAGATTTTTTTTTAATTACTTATTCAATTTCATTAGTGATAATCAGTTAATATTTTCTATTTCTCATTCCATTCTGGATATAAGGTCTTTCTAGGAAATTGTCCATTTCTTCGAGGGATTCCATTTTAATTGGCATATAGTTTGTTGTATCATCTTATGATGCTTTCTGTTATTTTGACATAAGCTGTAACTTCTCATTTATTTTGCAGCATTTTAACCTGCACTCTCTTTTTTGCTCATGAGTCTCATTAAATTTTATCAGTTTTATTTATCTTTCAAAGGCCACTATGTAGTTTCTTTAGATGTTTCTACTTTTAATCTTTATTTTATGTATTTATGTTCTGATCTTTCAGCTATCTTTCTTTCTACTAACAAGTTTGTTTATTATCTTGCTACATCCTTTGTAAGATTATGTTATAAGAGAGAGATATTTCTTATTTGTATAAGTGGCATTGTTTTGCTCTAAGCATCCCTATTAATACTGCTTTTGCTATATCACATGAACTTTGTTTTTGTTGTTATATTTCTTTTTGTATTTTTTCTTTGATTTATGCAGCAATCCATTGGTTGTTTAATGTTGTATGATTTATCCTCCATACTTTACAATTTTTCTCATGTTTTTCTTTTTAGTAAATTTCTGTTCTCACAGAATCCATATGTTTCTTCACAAAACAAGGAGAATAATAATAAAATTTACACTAAATTCTGAAAGGCACAAATTTTCAAAAATTATCCTTGAAAAATTAACAATGCTGTGAGTATTATCCTCCCTGACTTTAGAACATACTACAAAGCTACAGTAATCAAAACATCAAAATATATCACCAATAGAGTCACATAATCAATGGAAGAAAATAAAGGGTCCAAAAATAAACACACACACATATGGTCAATTAGTCTATAATGAAGGTGACAAGGGTATACAATGGAAAAAAGGCAGTCTCTTCAACAAGTAGTTTTGGGAAAACTGGAAATTACATGTAAAAGTTAGATGTAAGAGCAATTCCTTCCATAGAATAAAAAATAAAATAGAAATGGATTAATTTCCTAAGTGTAAAACCTGAAACTATACAATCTCTGAAGAAGAACAAGAGCAGAAGTGCCTTTGTGATAAATCTTTGCAATATGTATTTTTATTTGTCTACTAAGCAACAAAAAAAGGAAAACTAACAATAACTGTTTTTAATTATACTGAGGAAAAAATAGATGTAATATATGATACAGTGATTCCACTTCTTGTATAATTGTGAAATGCAAAATCTTTTGCAGAGCAAAGGAAATCTTCAGCAGGACTTATGACAACACATAGAATAGAAGGAATAGTTTCAGACTATGAAACCAACAAGGTGTTAATATCCATAATGTATATATAGCATATTAAACTCATTATTTAAAAAACAAAGACCACAACTTAAAAACAGTTGTAGGATCTTCATGGAAACTTTTCAAAAACATACATGTGGATGATTTTCATGACATAAAAAGAAACATAACTTTGCTATTCATTAGGAAACCATAAATCAATACCAGAATGAAATATAATGTCACAGCAACCAAAATGGCTATTAAAAAAAGTCTTCAAATGACAAACATTAGTATGAATGTCAATAAAAGGGAACCCAGGTACACTGTTGGTGGAAATATAAATTGATGCCTCCACTATTATAAAAGTGTGGACAGTGCTAAGAAAACTAGAAATAGAAACATTATATGTAGCCACAATTCCAGTTTTTGTTATAAATCTGAAAAAAATGTAAACATTAACTTTAAAGGCTATATTACCCCCAAAGTTCTTAACATCATCATTTATAATAGCCAAGGATAGAAGCACAAATCAACTGCCCATCAACAGATGATTGGCTGAAGTAGATGTGAGATATAGATAACATAATAAATACTTAGTCATTGTCATATCAAAAAATAAAATTCTGCCATTTGGAACAATGTGACTGGAGCCAGATAGTGTTGCACATAGCAAAATAAGTCATACAGAGAAAAACACTCTATGTTACCACTTTCGTGAGGAAACTAAAGATATAAGAGAAATAATCATAAAAAAATAGAAACAGACTCACATATATATGTGTAGTGTACCAAATAGTGGTTTCCACTGGGGACAGGGAAGGAGGATGTGGAAGACAGAAATATGCAAGGTACTAGTTATAAACTAGAGAACCAACAGGGCTATATTTACAGCACAGAGAAATATTTTAATAATTTAAATGATTTTAAAGAGATTATAGGCATATATTATACTAAAATGTGCATGCATGTGGGAAAAAATTGAAGAAAAATCCCAGGAATAACAAAATATTTTGTAGTACTCTGATATTAAGGGAGGTGATTTGTTCACTTTCTTTACTGTTCTCATAATGTCCTTATTAGAATTTAAGGTTTTAAACGTTAAAGTATATTCTTTGAAAAGAGTGACATGTTTCAACTATTTCTGTCTCTCCCCTTTAATCTACACTCAGTGAAACGATCACATTTCAAGAAAAATAACTACAACACAAAACAATACTCCAGAACACATGTGTACAGCTGACGTTTGGTGGGCTAAAACACATAAAGGTGGCTGAACTGAGGGAAGAGCAGAGTTTGTGCCTGCGACCATGGACAACTTACTAGGGTATCTGAGCCCAGAGTTTCAGAGTTCCCAGTAGAAACAGGGTCTCATTGTTTCACACAGCATCAGCCTCCAACTGCACCAGTACTAATGGTTACAGGTAACTTGGAGGGAGCCAAATTGGAGACAGAATTTCCAACCTTTTGACACTCAGACATTCATGACACTCTCCCTACTTCCCATTCACAGTGGTGGAGACAATGTACCTTACAACATTCTACATGGCAAAGGCAGTTGCCTGATTCCAAATACCCACCTGTCTTTACACCTTTCCTCAATGTGTGCACTGATTCTTAAGGGATATCAGATAAAAGGAAGGGTTCATCGGCCAAGTGACAACAGTGGCATTAACTACCAAAGAAGTGAAAGAAGTGACAATGTAAGCAATCTTTTATCCAGACAGTAGCGACTGGAATGTGCCATTTTGAAATATTTTCAGAGGTAGCTAAGATAAGCAAAACCAAATATTGTGCAATATTGCAAACTACCAGAAAACAAAAGCAAGGACTCCAAAACCCAATCTGTTTTTTAGTGTCATCAGAGCAATAATTTACCAGGTCCATGATCAATCACAGTAACATTATAGGGCACACACACACACAGATACACACACACAGACACTGACACAGACAAAGACACACATGCACAGGCAAATGCACACACACATACACACACACACTCAAACATCAACACTGCAGCAAACAAATTTAAAGTCATGGAATATTGCCGTATAACTAATAGAGAATCCAAAGAGATGCCATACAAAAACTGAATATAAAAAACAAAACTCAGAAAGCAGTTTAGTGAGCTCAGGAATAAAATAAATGTTGATAAGGTATACATTACCTAAGGGACCGAAACTATGAAACAACCAAACATTATTAGAGGACCAGATGAACTTAATAAGTGATATGAAGAATGCAACAGAAAGCATTGGAAGAAGACTGCCTTGTGGAAGAGATATTAGCAAAGTCACCAATACAAAACAAGAAATGATAGGAGAGGGCAGAGATTCAAGATATTAAAATGTGAGGAAATTCTACTATAGCCATCAGACTTCTTCAGGAAGTGCACATTAGAGTGAAATCCTGGGGGGAGAAGAAAGTTAGAAGGCAGCTGATGGTATATTTAAAGTTGTTATAGTTGATAACTTTCTGAACCTGGGTAAGGAACTGATATACAATTCCGTGAGCCAACAAAACACCAATAACTTTAAGACAATGAGACCTTCTTCAAGATACGTCATATGCAAATTGGCAAGTTAATGACAGAGTAAAATTTTAAAATCAGCCAAGAAAAGTTATGTTAATCTACATAGAAACCCCCATCAGGCTATCAGCAGATTGCTGAGCAGAAAACATACGCCGAGGGTAATTAAAAAGACATTTTCAAACTACTGAAATAAGAAATCTCCCACCCAAGTACACTCTAACTTGCACAGTTATCACTTATATGTAAAGTGAAAATAAAGACTTTATCAGACAAAGAAACATGAATGAGATGTAAAAAACAAAACCGAGACACCTTACAAGAGGTTCAGGAAAGAGCTATTCTAAGAAAAATAAAATGCAAATATATGCATAATATTGAACAAAATACTAAGCAGAGACCATGAGAAAGTTGCAACAGTTTCTTTCGGTGTGTTTTTAAATGCTTCTATTTTATATGATATAAAGAGAGAAAAATAGTAATTCACTTGCAATAAATATAGGTACATCAATCTGGTAACATGTTCACAACAGAAATAGAAATAATTTGAGTCAGTATTCATAAAAGGTAAAGAGTAAAATTGAAACAATATTAAAGGAAGATGCTATCAGCAGAAAAAGGACTAAATTATACATGAGATGTTTTATTTTTAATTGAAGTACAGTAGATGTACTATATTGTGTAGTTTCAGATGTACAGCATAGTGACTCCAACCACTTTTTAGATTAGATTGCATTATAAATTATTACAATAATTGTAACATACAATTATTTTAAGTTATTGCTTGTAATTCCCTGATCTATACAGATTATCCTTGATGCTTATCTCCTTTTTGTATACTACTTTTTATCTGTCAGTGTCCTACCATTAAATTGTCTTTCCCTTCTCCTTTGGTAAACATAAATTATTTCCCATATCTTTCAGTCTCCTTCAGTCTTGTCTAACTAATCTCTCTATCCCTCTACCCTCTAACTATCTATCTATCTATCTATCTATCTATCTATCTATCTATCTATCTATCTAACTGTGTATCTATCTGTCTATCTATCATGTGTCTATTTATCTATCCTTCTATGTATCTACTTATCTGTCATCTATCAACAGATAGCTATATATAGATGTACACATATATTTGGTATTCTTTAGATTCCACATATTGATCATATTATATACTTTTGTCTTTGTCTAAGTTACTTCACTAAACACAATATTTACTAGGTCCATTCATGATGCTGAAATAGCCATGTGTTATACTTTTTCATGGCTAATAATATTCCATTGCATATTTCTAGAATCATCATTTCTTCTTAAGTCCATAGTCTACAGTGCACACTTGGATTGCTTCCCTGTCTTGCATATTATAAACAGTGCAGTTGTGAAGATTGGTTTTACTCAATTTAGGGTTTCTTCTCCAGATATTTCCTAGGAGAGGTGTTACTATTTCATATGGTAGTTCTGTTTTAGGTGTTAAAAAAATCTGAATATTGTTTTCCAAAGGAGTTCTACCAATTTACATTCCTACCAAGAGTATACAAGTGATTTGTTTCTTCCAAATCATCTCCAACAGTTTCTATTTTTTGACATTTTGATAATAGCCATTTGACCAGTGTGAAGTGATACCTCATTGTGGTTTTGACCTGCTATTAACTAATAATTAGTAATGTTGAGCAATTTTATCACTAGCATGTTACTCATCTGTAGGTTTTCTTTGGAAAAATATTAACTCAAGTACTCTGCTCTTTTTTTGATTGCGTTTTTGTTTTTCACATTAAGTTGTGTAATCTAAATCCATGTTACATCTATTAACTTGCATCTATTATCCCCTGATCACTTGCATTATTTGCAAATATGTTCTCCAATTACACAGGCAGTGTTCTCATTTCATTCAAATTGTCCTTAGCTGTGCAGAAGTTTTCAAGTTTATTTAGGTCTCACTTGCTTTTTTTGCTTTTATTTCTTTTGCCTTAGGAGACTGATACAAGAAAATATTCCTATGATATATATCCAATAGTGTATCACCTAGATCCCCTTCTAGAAGTTATACAGTATCAGGTCTTACATTTAGGTCCTTAATACACTTGGAGTTTATTTTTGTATATGATGTCAGGGAATGCTCTCATTTCACTGTTTTACATGTAGATGTCCAGCTTTCCAAACACCATCCATTGACAAGACTGTCTTTCCTCCATTGTGTAGTCTTGCCTCATTTATCATTGATTCAGTGCTCATAGGTGTGTGGAATTATTTCTAGGCTCTCTATCTGATTTTATTGATTATATCTCTGTGCCAATGCCATGCTGATTTTATTACTGTAGCTTTGTACTATAGTAAGGACTCTGGGAGGTTTATTCCTCCAGATTTGTTGTCTTTACTCAAGATCATTTTGACAATTTTTAATGGCTTCATGTAAAACTTAGATTTATTTATTTTCTGGTTCTGTGGGAAATACTACAGCTTCATAACAGGAATTGCACTAAATCTGTAGGCTTCTTTGTGCATTTCGGCCATGTTAACAATATTAACTCCTTCAATCCAAGAGCACAAGACATCTTTCCATTTCTTTGAATCATTTTTAATTTCTTTGTCAATGTTTTTTAATTTTCAGTGTTTAGATCTTTCATATATGTGGTTATATTTATTCCAAGGTATTCGGGGGAATGGGATTTTAAATAGTATTGCTTTCAACGTCCATTTTAGGGTATCTCATGATTAACGTGTAGAAATGCAAGAGACAAATTTACATTAATCTTGTACCCTGCTCCCTTGTTGAAATAATTTATTGTTGATGTTAGTCTGTGTGGAGAACTTAGGACTCTATGTAGATTGTTATGTCATCAGTACTGGTGCCAATTTTGCTCTTTCTTTCCATTTTGCATTTCTTTTTCGTCTTTTTCTTTCCTTTTCCTTTCTTCTTTTACTATGGAATAGCAGTGCTGAGAGTAAAAATCCTTGTCTTATTCCAGAATTTACCCAGAATGTTTTCAGCTTTTCCCCTAAGTATTATAAATTGTTATAAGTGGCCTATATTATGTTGAGAGATGTTCCCATTTTACTCTCTTTCATGAGAGTTCTGATCATGAATGTATGTTGAATTTTGTCTAATGCTTTTTCTGTGTGTATTGACATGGTCCTGTGAATTTTGTACTTCCTTTATAAAATATGTGTCATGCTGATTTACTTGTGTATGTTGAACCATCCCTGTGACTCTGGACGGAAACCAACTGATCATCGTGTATAATCCTTTCTATGTATTGCTGGATTAATTTGTTGATGTTCTGTTGAGAATTTTTTAATGTATATTCCTCAAGGATATTGGCTTTACATTTTCATTTCTTTTTCTGGTAGTGTCTTTGACTGGTTTTGTTATCATGTTATTTGTGGCCTCATAGAATAACTTTGGGAATTTTCCTTCCTAATACATTTTTTGAAATAGTTGAGAGGAAAGAGGTTTTAGTGAAGGCATCCAGGCATTTTGTTCAAAGGATGATTTTAAAACTATAGATTTTATTTAAATTATGCTGATTGCTCTTTTCAAGTTTTCAGTTTTCTTTTTATTCAGTGTTGACAGGCTGTAGAGTTTAAAGAAATTTGTCCATTTCTTTAAGGTCGTCCAGTTAGTTGTCACGTAACTGCTCAGAGTGATTTCATAATCTTTGTTTGCATTTCTGTACTATCAGAAATTATTTCTAATATTTCATTTCTTATTTTGCTTGGGTCGACTCTGTATTTCTTTATAAACCTGGTTAAATGTTTATCAATTTGTTAATATTTTTAAGAAAAATAACTGTTGATTTTATGAATTTTTATTTAATTTTTAATTTATTTATTTTCAACCTAATCATTAAAGATTACTCACTCTACTGCCTTTGCGTTTTGTTTATTATTATATCCATTTATTTTGGGTGGTTAACATTATCCTTTGTGTGAGTTTTTTCTTTTTCCTTGTAGAAGGCCTCAATTGTTCTAAACTTCCTTGTTAGATTTGCCTTTGCTGCATCCCATATATTTGATGAAGCTCTGTTTTCAATGTAATTTGTCTCCATGTATGATTTTATTACCTCTATGATTTCATCATTGAACTTGTTTTATTTTATTTTTTAAAGGATGAGGTTTAATCTCATATTTGTGCTTACCCTCTTCTTCTTTCTAGAGTTGATGCATATTTCTATAATTTTATATATGGAAAAATATTCGCTGTAATCTGTATTTGCTTAAAGCTCCTGAGGCTCATTTTATGACATAATGTGCAGTTAATTCCTTAGATAACATCCTGTGCACACTTGAGAATTTTATGTGTTCTCCTTTTCTGATGCAGTGTCCAATAAATGAGTTAGGTTCAAATGATCTAATATGCCATTAAGACCTCTGTTTCCTTACAGATATTCTTTTGAGATGAAGTGGCCATCAGAATAGTGAGGTGTTCAACACATCTACTATTATAGTTTTATAATGAATTAATTCCTTCATGTCTAATATTTCTTTTTATTCTTAGGATCTACTGTGTTGGGTCCATATATAATTTAATGAGTGTAATACTGTATTTTTATATTGATCTCTTTTTTATTTATAAACTCATATTTAACTTTCACTGTGGCCCTTATTTTAAAATGTATTTTGTATGAGTTGATCACTGCAAACTGCACTTTCTTGTCATTTCCATGAAACATCTTTTCCATCTATTTACTGGTTGTGTTTAACTTCCACCATAAAGTGAGACTTTTTGTGGGGGATGTGAAAATGGTGGAGCAGAAGGATGCTCGTAGCTCACCCTTTCCCACAAATGCATCAAGACTCACATTCACAGACCTACTCAATTAACCAGAGAACCTGCAGTACTCTGATAGAATATTGTCCTCTTCAAAAGATAAAGTTGCAAAAAATCTGGTAAAAGAAAATGAATTAAGAAGAAAAGGCAAAACAGATTGGGGCAGGTCCCAAAAGATAAAGATGCAAAAAATCTGGTAGAAGAAAATGAATTAAGAAGAAAAGGCAAAACATATTGGGACAGGTCCCAAAAGATAAAGATGCAAAAAATCTGGAAGAAGACAATGAAGAAAGAAAGAAGAAAAGGCAAAACAGATTGGGACAGGTCCCACAGTGAGGGAGCAGCAAAGAAGGACTGGTGCTCATTCACTGAGTTTCCCCTCTCCAACTGAGAGGTCGGCAGGATGAAGGAGGAGCCTCCAAGAATTGAACCTCTATAGATTATAAGTTGACTGACAGTACTAAGATAAACAGGGACAGAGGATCCCTATGACACCAAGCCCAAGAGGCAACCTGGCAGCTGGGGTCAGGGCCATGCTTCCCGACCTGGGTGGAAAATGATGATGGCTGCACTGAGGCAGCCAGGGGGAACGGAGGGGGCTGTGTGCCATTGCTGTGGTTGCACAGGGCAAAACAACCTGGGCCCTCCATTAAACAACAGGGCAGGCTAGACCTGTGAGGGGAAAGGTGCATTTCAAATCTCTGAAAATCCACAAATTATCTAGGACAAGAGACCTGGGGCTCAGACACAGCCACCAAAGCCTCTGATGCTTTGCACCCTGGCAGCAGTGAGAGCAAAACCTCCATTCACTCCTAAGGACTTAGCAGCCTTAAGCGCCAGATGGGGACTTGTCTACAGCCTGAGACATATAAGATCTTTCTGTCTTATTTCCTCAGAGAACTTGCTCTGCCAAGGCAATCAAGGAGCTGGGTTTTGGCCCAGACCAGTGACAGGGCACATAGCAGAGGAGAGACCATCACCCTGAGGGGGCTGATGGCCTGCCAAATTTTGGGCTGTAATGCAGTCCCTGACCATGTGGCTGGGAGAGGGTTGATGAACACTACTGCCTGTTCAGTCTGAAACATGTGACTGAGGTATCAGTCAGGGCAATGACAAGACAGCTCACAGTAAAGAGAGCTGCTCTGGAACCAGTTTTGGGAGTAGGAGTGATCTGCTTGCCGACAGGACCTGGGAGCTGCACAGATGTGGACTCCAATGGAGGGTTTCTGGAAAAAGCAAGCTGAGCTTCCAAATCATGATGAATACAGAAAGAGTTCACATTAACAGTACACAGTATCCAGGACACTCTGACCATCCCCTTGTTTTAATCTGTTTTTACCTGTTTCATTTCCTATTACCATATTAATATTTATTTCTTAGACAATTATATATACCCCCTTTTAAATCCCATTGAAATTTATAAAAATATTTTTATTATTATTATTTTTCAAAACTCTGCTTCAACTTGCTCTTCTATTATGTATTATACAAAGTTTTCAAACATTTATTACCACTTCTTTAAAATTCTTTGTCTCCCTCTTTCTTTTTTCTCTTTTTTAGTTGTATTACTACATAGGCATTAGGTAGATAAACTCCATTAGGACCACAGTAGATAACATATACTCCATCACAGTGTCAGAGAGGTAGGAGCAAGATAAAGAAGCAGACAAACCATTCCCAATTAAAAGAACAAGAGAAATCCCCTGAAAGAGTGATCAGTGAAATAGACATCAATAGCCTACTAGATCAAGATTTCAAAAGAGGTGTGATCAAATTACTGGAGGAAATAAAAGATAGTGTTTAGAGATGTAAAATATGTTAAAAATGAAATGGAAGCTATAAAGAAGAGCCGAGTAGAAAAGTAAATCCATTGACTGAGATGAGGAATGATCTAAAGGGGTCGCAAAGCTGACTAGATAATGCAGAGGAATGAATTAGTGACCTAGAAGACAGGACAATAGAAAGCACCCAATCAGAATAGCTACAAGAGAAACATCAAGAATCAGATTAAAAAAGCACAAGATACATATGGGTTAATAGAAAGCATGCCAAACTTGGTGTGGTAGAAGTCCCAGAAGGGGAGGGATGATCAAAGTGCATTGCAAAGGTGTTTGAAAAATCATGACTGAGAACTTCCCAAACTTAAAGAAGGGATCAGATATCCAAGTACAGGAAGCTCAGTGGGTCCCAAACAGGAAGAACTCAAATAAACTCACAGCAAGACATATAATTAAGATGGCCAGAGTCAAGGATAAAGAAATTATCCTAAAGGCAGCAAGTGAATCTCAAACAGAGAGTTACAAGGGAATCCCCATAAGGCTCACAGCTGATTTCACAACACAAATACTACAGAACAGAAGGGAGTGGCAAGATATATTCAAACTCCTGAATGAAAAAAAATGATATACCCATGGATACTTTAACCAGCAAGGCTATCCTCTATGGTAGAAGGAGACATAAAAAATTTCACAGACAAGAAAAAGCTACAAGAGTTTAGCAACACTAGACCCATGCTAAAAGAAATATTGAAAGCCTACTCTAAAAAGAAAAGCAGCAGGATGCTACAGAAATGTGAAACTCACAGCTGGAAAGGTGATAACTCATAAACTACAAATAAAATAAACACAAAATTTTAAAACAAGACATAGAAATCATTGACAGTGGGAGAGGGAGGCAGGAAAATACAGAATTTCTTTGGGGGGGTCTTTCCTTTTAAAATATTTTGTTCTCAGTAGGATGTATTTGAGATCATGTTACTATCAGTTTAATAAAATCAATTATACTAATGTTCTAATAGACTATATAAAAGTGCAAAAACAAGACAAAAACATATTCAGGGAGTCACTAAAATTAAATAATTTTCATGATAATATAAAGAAAAATGACCAAACCAAAAAAGGAAGATCAAATGAACAAAGAGGAAATACCAAATCAACTTCAAAGATAAGGCGAAAATGGCAATAAACACATACATATCATCGATATATTAAATGTTAATGGACTAAATGTTCTAGTCAATGTCATTGAGTGGCAGGCTGGATAGTATAGCAAGAACCTTCAATATGCTGCATACAAGAGACCCACCTCAGCGAGAAAGAAAAATATAGATTGAAAGTGAAAGGATGGAAAAGGGTATTCCATACAAATGGAAAAACCAAAAAAGCAGTTGTTGCAGTACTGACTTCAGACAAAAGACACTAAAACAAAGGCCACAAAGAAAGATAAAGAAGGATATTTTATAGTGATTGATGGAGTGATACAGATGAGGATATCACACCCTTTAATACACAGGCAACAAAAAGAGGACTACCTAAGTACATGAAATAATTAATGACAGATATAAAGGGGGATAGTGATGGGAATCTAATCATTGTTGGAGATTTCAAAACTACAGTAACATCACTGGACAGATCATCGAGATAGAAAATAAATTAAACAACAGAGAAGTTAAATGATACAATAGAAATATTACACTTGGTGGATATTTTCAGAGCATTGCACCCCCCACAAAATAGTACATACAATCTTTTCAAGTGCACGTGGACATTTTCCAGGATTCATGATATACTTGGGCACAAAAGAAACCTCAGCAACTTTAAGAAGATAAAAATTACCTCAAGCATCTTTACTGACCACAATGTCATGAAGCTAGAAATCAACAACAGATAAACAAAGGAGAACAAAAGGAAAACATGGGGATTAAACAATATGTTATTAAAAAAATATGGGTCAAAAAAGAAATCAATGCTGAAATGAAAATATACCTTGAGACAAAAGAAAATGAAAGCAAAACCACACAAAATTTATGGGACACAGCAAAAGCAGTGTTGAGAGTTGAGGTTATAGCAATACAGGCCTTTCTCAGAAAAGAAGAACAACCACAAATAAACAATTTAACCCATCAGGAGAATGAACTAGTAAAAGGAGAAAAAAAAACCTAAAGGCAGCAGAAGGAAGGAAATCATCAATATTGGGGAGGAAATAAATAAAATAGTGTTTAAAAAGACCATAGGAAAAATTCAACCAATCCAAAGGCTGGCTTTTTGAAAAAGTAAGTAAAATCGACAAACCTCCGGCCAAACTCAAAAACAAGAAAAGAGAGAAAGCACAAATTGCCAAAATATGAAAGGAGAAGGTAGAATTTACAATTAATAAATACAGAATATCATATGAGAATATTATGAAAACTATATTAAACCAAACTGGATAACCTAGAGGAGATGGACAAGTTTCTGGAAACATACTGTCCATCAAGACTGAATCAAGAAGTAACTGACCACTTCAACAAACTGAGCACTAGAAATGAAATCAAAATAACAATATAAAACCTCCCTACAAATAACAGTCCAGGACCGGACGGCTTCACTACAGAATTCTACCAAACATGCATAGAAGAACTCATACCAGTCCTTCTCAAACTCTTCCAGAAAATTGAAAAAGAAGGAATACTCTCAAAGTCATTCTATGAAGCCACAATCACCCTGATACCACAATCAGGCAAAGACAATACGAAACAAAACAATTATAAGCCAATATCACTGATGAACACAGACGCCAATATCCTCACCAAAATAGTAGCGAAAAGAACCCAAAAACACAGAAAAAATATTATGCATCATGACCAAGTGGGGATCATGCCAGAGACACAGGGGTGGTCCAACATATGCAAATTAATCAATGTAATACAGCACATCAACAAGAGAAAGGACCAAAACCACATGATAATCTCAATAGATGCAGGAAAAGCATTTGATAAAATTCAACACACACTTATGATAAAAAATGTCACAAATTGGGCATAGAGGCACCATATCTCAGCATCATAAGAGCTACAGATTACAAACCTACAGCCAGCATGTACTGAATGGTGAGAAAGTCAAAATCTTCACACTAAAATCTGGGACAGTAAAAGGATGGACACTATCACCATTCCGACTCGACATAGACTGGGAAGACCTAGCCACAGTAATCAAACAAGAGAAAGAGGTAAAAGGAATGCAAATTTGAAAGTAAGTGGTAAAAGTCTCACTATATGCAGAAAATATGTTACTATATATAGAAAACCGTACAAAATCCAGACAAAAACTACTACAGCTGATCGAAGAATTCAGCAATGTAGCAGGTTACAAGATTAAGTTTAAAAAATCAGTGGCATTTCTTAACGCTAACAATTCAGATAATACTATAGAACTGCAGTCAACATGACAGCATTGTATTGGTAGGAAATTATACATATAGGCCAATGGAACTGAATTGAGAGCCCAGAAATAATCCCACCAACTTTTGGTCAATTAATCTTTGACAAAGGAGGCAAGAAAATACAATGGAAGAGAGACTGTCCCTTCAGCAACTGGTGTTGGGAAAACTGGACAGCGGCATGTAAATCAATGAAGCTAGAACACTCCCAATGAAGGTAGAACACCATACACAAAATAAACTCAGAATGGAACAAAGACTTATACATAATACAAGATACAATAAACTTCCTAATGGAAAATATAGGCAAAAGAGTATCTGACATACGTCTCATAAATTTTCTTGAAGAAAAAATAAAAGCAAGGATAAACAAATGAGACTTAATGAAGCTTACAAGCTTCTGCACAGCAAAGAAACTGGAAGTAAAACAAAAAAAAACTTGCAGAATGGAAAAAATTCTGAATATGAAACCGACAAAGACTTGATCTCCAGAGTATATAAGCAGCTCATCCAACTGAATAAGAAAAAATAAATCACCCAATGCAAAAACTGGCAGAAGACCTAAACAAGAAATTTTCCAAGGAAGACATACAAATGATCAAAAGGCACATCAGAAAATGCTCAATATCACTGATTGTCAGAGAAATGCAAATCAAAACTACAATGAGGTATCACCTCACACCAGTCAGAATGGCCACCATTCATAAATCCACAATGACAAATGCTGGAGAGGCTGTGGAGAAAAGGGAATCCTCCTTCACTGCTGGCGGCAATGCAGATTGGTCTGGCAAGGGTGGAAAACAGGATGAAGATTACTCAAAAACCTAGGAATAGACTTACCATATGACCCAGGAAACCCACTCCTGGCCATAAATCATGAAGGAACCCTAGTTCAGGATGACACCTGCACATCAATGTTCATAGCCAGCACTATTTACAATAGCCAAGACATGGAAACAGCCTAAATATCCATCGACATTTGACTAGATAAAGAAGAGGTGGTATATTTATGCAATGGGATACTGGTCAGCCATATAAAGCGAAAACATAACGCCATTTTCAGCAACATGGATGGTCCAGGAGAAAATCAGTCTAAGTGAAGTAAGCCAGAAAGAGAAAAAAATATACCATATTAGATGGCTCATCAGTGGAATCAAAAAACAAAACAAAACAAGACAAAAAAAGGACAAATACAGAACAGCAATAGACTCGCAGACATAGAATACTAGCTTTTGTTAGCCAAGGGGGCGGGGTGTGGGAAGGGATAGACTGGGAGGTCTAAATTGTAGAATAGATAAACAGGAATGTACTTTATAGCACAGGGAAATATATAAAAGTTCTTACGGAAGCCCACAGTGGAAAAAATGGGACAAAAAATGTATATTTGTTCATTGTAACTGCAAAACTGTGCTCTACACTGGGATTGGAGGCAGTTTGTAAAATGACAGTAAATCAATAAAGAAAATTTAAAAAAATTAAAAAACATGTTCCTAAATATTACAGGTGTAAATATACATTAGAGAGAAAAAGAAAACTATGAAAAAAGTGCAGTAAAACCGAAGATTTTTTTTGTTTTTTTTAAGATAAACAAAATAAAAAAGCCTCTAGCTACGTGCATCATGAAGAATAGAGAGATGCCCCAAAGAAATTAAGTAAGATATAAAAGATGAGAAATAACAATTGTTACCTCAGATATACAAAAAAGGGATCATTTTGTCAACACTTACATTCGAATAATCTTGACAAATTTGAAGAAATAGACAAATGTCTAGAAAGAGACAGAAATAAGGAGAAACAAATAATTTGAACAAACTGCTTTCTAGATGAAAGAATCTGCATTTAAAAAAATCGTTAAATAGAAGTGCAGATATTTTTTACATTTTTTATGGATTCATAATCATTTTACAGTGTTGTGTCAAATTCAAGTGTTCAGCACAATTTTTCAGTCATTCATGGACATATACACACTCATTGTCACTTTTTTTCTCTGTGATTTATCATAACATTTTGTGTATATTTCCCTGTGCTATACAGTGTAATCTTGTTTATCTATTCTACAATTTTGAAATCCCAGTCTATCCCTTCCCACCCTCTACCCCCCCCCGGTAACCACAAGTATGTATTCTCTGTCCATGAGTCTATTTCTGTCCTGTATTTATTCTTTGTTTTTGTTTGTTTGTTTGTTTCTGTTTTTTAGATTCCACATATGAGCAATCTCATATGGTATTTTTCTTTCTATTTCTGGCTTACTTCACTTAGAATGATATTCTCTAGGAGCATCCATGTTGCTGCAAATGGCATTATGTTGTCGGTTTTTATGGCTGAGTAGTATTCCATTGTATAAATATACCGCCTCTTCTTTATCCAGTCACCTGTTGATGGACATTTAGGCTGTTTCCGTGTCTTGGCTATTGTAAACAGTGCTGCTATGAACATTGGGGTGCAGGTGTCATCCTGAAGTAGATTTCCTTCTGGGTACAAGCCCAGGAGTGGGATTCCTGGGTCGTATGGTAAGTCTATTCCTAGTCTTTTGAGGAATCTCCACACTGTTTTCCATAATGGCTGCACCAAACTGCATTCCCACCAGCAGTGTAGGAGGTTTCCCCTTTCTCCACAGCCTCTCCAGCATTTGTCATTTTTGGATTTTTGAATGACGGCCATTCTGACTGGTGTGAGGTGATACCTCATTGTAGTTTTGACTTGCATTTCTCTGATAATTAGTGATATTGAACATTTTTTCATGTGCTTTTTGATCATTTGTAAGTGCAGATTTAAACAAATCATGTGGAGAATAAAAATACAAAGCAGAACTTATACTCTTCAAACTATTCACAAATAGTGAAGATGTGGGAAACTCCCAAATTAATCCTATGAAAAATTCATCACCCTGATAGCAAAGCAAACAAACATACTACAGGCCAAGGGAACTTCAAGCCAATAAATTTGACAGATTTAGATGCAAAAATTCTACAAAATATTATTAGCAAACTAAATCCAGTAATAGCAAAAATGAATCATCCACCATGATCACTTGGATTCATGGCAGGGTCACAAGAATTGTTCAACATGAAGAAATCAATCAGTTTGATACACTACATTAACAAAAGGAAAAGAGAAAATGACGTGGTCATCTCAATAAATCCATAAAAATTATTTCAGAAAATTCAACATTTATTTATTAAAACAACAACAGCAACAACAACAACAACAACAGCAACAACAACAGAAAACTCTTTCCAAAGTAGGATTCAGGAAACATATCTCAACATAACTAAAGTCATTACTTACAAACCCCAGACAATGTAATATACAAAAGTGAAAACTGAAAGCCAAATTAAGGAATAAGACAAGGATGCCCGATCTCACCATTTCTCTTAAACACAGTATGGGAAGTCCTAGTAACAGCAATTGGACAAGAAATAAAGTTAGTCAAGTTGGATTGAATGAAGTAAAACTGTTATTATTTTGGATGACATGATAATCTATATAGAGATCCCTAAAGATTCTCCACACCAGAACAACTAAAACTAATAAAGACATTTAGCAAAGTAGCATGGTTCATGATTAATATAAAAAACTGTCACATTTCTTTACACTAACAATAAAATATTCCATTATTTTAAAAAATCCATATGAAATCAGATCAAAACATGAAAAACCTAAGGAAAATCCAACATAATAAAATCTATAGGACACTTATAAAGAAATTTGAAGATGATGCAAGGAAATGGAAAGAAATCTCAAGGTCTTCGTTTAGAGGAATTAATATTGTTAAAATATACATACTACAAAATATGTCTACAGATATAAATTTATTCAGATCGAACTACATGATATTTTCCACAGAACTAAAAACAGTCCTATGATTTGAATGGATCTTCAAAAGGACCAGAACTGCTAAAGAAACAATGAGTTAAAAGAACAAAGTTGGAGGCATAACCATAACCCTTCCTCATCTCAGATTATATTACAAAAATTCAGCAATCAAAACAGCACAATACTGGAAAAGAAACAAACATCTATATCACTGGAACAGAACATAGAAGTAGGAATAAAACATCACACCTATGGTCAACTAAACTATGACAAAGGAAACAAAAATATACAATGCCTTAAAGACAGTCTCCAGCAAGTGATGTTGAGAAAGCTAAACAGTTACATGTAAACCAATAAAATTAGAACAATCCCTCACACTATACAAGAATAAATTCAAAATGTTTTAAATATCTGAATCTAATACATGACACAATAAAACTTCTGGAATCTAACATAGGCTAAACAAAACAAAAATTTTAGCAAAATTTTCTTCTGTCACACTCCCAAGCTGAAAACAATAAAGTTAAAATAAACAAGTAGGTCCTAATTAAACTTAAAAGCTTCTAAACAGCAAAATATACAAAATGAAAAGATGGAGTTCAAATGGGAGAATACATTAGGAAACAATGTTATCAATAAGAGGCTAATTTCTAAAATACACAGAATGTTCATGCAACACCATTTTAAAAATCTACAAACAACTCAGCCAGAAAATGAGCAGAAGACAATTCTCTAAAAGGGACACACAGATGACAAACAGGAATATAAAAACGTGCTCACATTGCAAATCATTATACAAAGGCAAGACAAAAATAAAATAATGTTTTACCTCACACTAGTGAGAAGGGCTGTCATCCAAATGTCTACAAGTAATAAAGACTGGGGAAGTTGTGGAGAAACAGGGACTCTCCAATGCTGTTGGTGGGAAATAAAATTTGTGAAACAACTTTGGAAACATTATGGAAGTTCATTTAAATAATAAAAATAGACCTATCATATGACACAGCAATCCCACTCATGGGCATATGAAACATAAAACCTGAAATTAAAGAATCCTAGGGTAAAATATAAGAAGTACACTCTGATATTGGATTTAATTTGATTCTACATATGCCTCCTCTGTCAAGGAAAGCAGAAGTAAAACTAACAAAATATGATTGTGTCACACTAAACAGATTTACAATGCAGAAGAAATGATCAATAAACTGAACAGTCAACCAACACAATGGTAGAACATATTTTTAAGTGATAATTTTCAATCAAGTGTTAATATCCAAAATATATGGCAAACTCTTACCCCAAAACAACATAAAAAAGAGCAAACAATCCAATTTAAAAAAATGTCCATAGGAACTGAATAGGTAGATCTGAATCAATTTTCTTCAGAACACATACAGTTGGCTATAAAATACATGAAAATGTGTTCAGAGTTATAAATTATTAGGAAAGTCATAAACCTAAAATGAGACAAGACCTCACACTTGTTAGAAGGCTCTCATCAAAAAGAAAACAAATAGATGTTGGTGAGATTGTGGAGAAAAAGGAACAGCGTGGACACTGTTGATAGGAATGCAAAGTATTGATTCCATTGCATATATACATCAAATTTTCTTCATCCAGTTTTCTGTCAAGGGATGTTTGGTTTGTAGGCCCCTGTCTGAAGGTTCTAGAGAATAAGCCCATGGGCTGAACTGATAAACAATCTGTGAGGAATGTCACATATCCAGGCTGGATAACAAATGGTCTACTCAATATATCCAGTATGGATGGCTGGATAGCCTATGCTGGGTAAGATCGTCAGAGGAGGACATCCCAAGACAGACAAAGCCGGCTGGATAAGAGATGGCCTAATTAATGAAGTTCCGTGATGAACTTTAAAACAATTCTTGATCATTTAACATCCTGCGCTTACTGCAGGAGCATGGGAACATAAATAGCTTAAGATTATTAACATTGTTATAACCTAGATTATATGTGAGGAATTGTGCATGTCCTATATAAACCCTTCTTCTAAGAATCAAAAAACAGAGAACTGCTTCGCTTCTATCCACACAGTGTTTGTGTGTAAATTATATCGTGCCACTGACAGGGCAAATTTAATTTGTTGGGAGTATTTTAAAAGGATGTTGTATTATATACAATGCTCTTTCCGCACTTATTGAGATGATTGTGTGAGTTTTATTTCTCATTCCATTAGTGTGGCATGTCACCTTTATTGATTTGAATATTTTGAAGTATACTTAAACCCAGGGATATATACCTTTACTCATGTATGTTTATGATACATTAAATGTTTTGTTGAATTCATTTTGCTTGTGTTTTGTTGAGAATTTTGGCACATATGTTCATCAGGGATAATATTCTATTTTTTGCGTATAATGTCCTTTCTAGCTTTGTTAAGCAAATAAAGCTCACATCATAAAATATGTTTGGAATCTTTCACCCCCTTCAAACTCTTGGAAGATTTGGGGAAGAATTGGTGAAAAATTGTCTTCAATTGTATGACAGAATTCACCAGTAAAGGCGTTTTGTAAATTTTTTCTGGTTTTGGAAGTTTGGATTATTGACTTACTCAAACACACTTTTGCTCTATTATCTTTCTAATTACTTCTTGATTCAGTATTGGAAAACATATGTTTCTGGGAATTTGTCTTTAGTTCTAGGTCATTCAAATCGTTGGCTAGTGGTAATTTCTTATGATGTTTTGCATCTCTACAACATCAGTGGTAATATCTTATCTTTTATTTCTAATTTTATTTGAGTCTATATTTTCTTAGCCAACCTAAACATATGCCTAGTTTATGTTTAAAAGAAACAGACTTAGGTATATTTTTTTCTACCTTTCCAATTGCATCTCTTGTTATTTGCCATACTCTCATTCATTCAATTTTCTTCTTTATTCTTTCTGTTTTCTCCTAGATCCATGAGGTGTAAATTTAAGTAGTGTGAATCTTTTTATTTCATTTATTATTAAATATTTTTATTTAGTTATTATTTATATATTTATTTGCGTGTTTATTCATTTATTTATCATTGAAGTACTGCCATTTACAATGTGTCAATCTGTGGTGTATAGCACAGTGTCCCAATAAATGCATATATTTATGTGCCTATTAAACATTACTTCACAATATTTGACTTACTGCCCTGTGTTATACAAGAGAAATTTTGAAAAAATTTACTTTTATATATAGTGGAAAAAATTTATGAATCTACAGCTCCCAAATATATCCTCTCACATCCCCTTTCCGCTGTAATCTTAAAATTGTTTAGTAAATCTGTGAGTGTGTTTCAGTTTTGTAGATGAAATCATAGTCTCCTCATCCAAATTTATTTTTAAGTTTCCGCATATATCATGTCATGGATTATTTTTCTTTCTTTTTCTGGCTTACTTCAATTAGAATGACACTTTTTGTGGACATCCATTTTGCTGCAAATGTCATTGTTTTATCATTTTTTAATGCAGAATATTATTCCATTGTGTAAATACGGGATAACTTCTGAATACTGTTATGTGTTGTTGGACAATTAGGTTGCTTCCATGTCGTGGCTCTTGTATATAGCACTGCAAAGAACATTGGGGTATAGATGTCTTTTTGAATTAGGGTTCCCTTTGATTTATACCCAGAAGTGGGATTGCTGGATTGTAAGTTAAGTCTATTTTTATTCTTTTGAGGAAACCCCACCCTAGTTTCCACAATGACTGCACCAAACTACATTTTTTCCAACAGTGTAAGAGGGTCATCTTTCTCCACAGATACCCCAGGATTTAATGTTTGTGGAATTTTGAATGATGACCATTGTGACTGTTGTGAGGTGATACTTATTATAGTTTTAATTTACCCTTCTCTGATAATGGTAGTGAGCAATTTTTTTTTATATATCTATGTGGCATTTGTATGTCTCTATTGGAGAATTGCTTGTTTAGGGCTTCTGCCCATTTTCAAATTGGGTTTCTTGTTTTTTTTAAGTATTATTAATAGTTTGTATGAAATCTTTGTAATTTGGAAATTAAGCCTTTGTCAGTTGCACATTTCTACATATTTTCTTTAATCCTGCAGGTTGTCATTTTGCTTTGTTTATGGTTCCCTTTGCTGTGCAAAAGCTTATAAGTTTAATTAGGTCCCATTTATTAATTTTGCTCTTACATCCCTTCCCTGGGTAGGCTATTCTAGGAGATCATTGCTGAGATTTATCTCAGAGTGTTTTGCCAATATTTTCTTCTAGGTGATTTACTGTGTTTTTCCTTACATTTAAGTCTTCAAGCCATTTTGAGTTTATTCTTGTGTATGGAGTGAAGGAGTGTTCTAACTCCATTGCTCTGCATGTTGCTATCCAGATTCCCAACATCATTTGGTGAAGAGATGGTCTTTTCTCTGTCATATTCCTGGATACTTTGTCAAAAATTAATAGAACGTAGGCCTGTAGATTTATTCCTAGGCCCTCTATTCTGTTCTTTTGGTCCATAAGCCTCTTTCTGTATGAATATCTTGTCATTTTGTTCATTGTAGCTCTGCAATAGTGTATGGAGAACTGGTGGTTTATTCCTCCAACCTCTTTGTTTTTCATTAATATTGCTTTGGAAATTATGGATCTTTTATGACTCTATGTAAATCTTAGAATCATTTGTTTCAGTCCCAAAAAGAGAAGTTTGGCATAATTTGATAGGAAATCACATTAAGTCTGTGGATTGCCTTGGACAATATGACCATTTTAACCATTTTGTTTCTTCCATTACGAGACCATTGGGTATGATTTCAATTCTTCAAATCTTTTTTGATTTCCTCAATCAATATTTTCTAGTTCTCCATGTATATTTCATTCACCACCTTTTTGTACATTACTCTGGGTACCTTGCCCAGTTCCTTTTTTAGCCTTAGTAATTTTTTGTGAAGCTTTTACAGTTTTCAATATATAGTGTCATGTCTGCATATCATGACAATTTTACATCTTCTTTTCCAGTCTGAATCCTTTTATTTCTTTTCCTTGCCTGATCATTGTGGCTAGGAATTCCAAGACTGTATTGAATTGAAATTGTGAGAATGGGCAACCTTGTCTTGTCTCAGGTTTTTGTTGGAAGTGTTTCAGTTTTTCACCATTGAGTATTTTGCTGGTTATATGTTTGTCATAAATAGCTTTCATTATGTTGAGATTTGGTCCCTCTAGCACACTGTTACAAGAACTTTTACTGCAAATAGGTGTTAATTTTTCTCAAATGTTATTTCTGCATCTACTGAGATGATCATGTGGTTTTTTGTCCTCTCGGTTATTGATATGGTGTATTAAAATTGATTGATTTATTTGCATAAATTAAACCATCCTAGTTTTCCTGGGATGAAGTAACATTACCATGGTGTATAATCTTTTTTACATGCTGTTGGATTCTGTTTGTTAATACTTTCTTAAGGACATTTACATCAATGTTTATCAATGTTATTGGCCTATAGTTTTCTCTTGGGGTTGTGTCTTTGTCCTGTTTTTTATCAGGTTGATGTTGGCCTGACGGTGTGAGTTTGGGTGTACTCTCTCCATATCAATTTTTGGAATAGTTTGAGGAGGACTGGTATGTATTTTTCTCTGTATGTTTGGTCAAATTCCCCAGTGAATCTAGTTTGGTTTGAATTTTGCTTGCAGAGATTTTTTATTTTATGGATAATTCTATTCAATTTCTGGTGATCTGACAGTTCAAATGGTTAATTTCTTCTTGATGCAATATTGGTGGGCTGAATGTTTTCAAAAACTTCTCCATTTATTCCTGGTTATCCATTTTGTTTCCATACTGTTGCTCATGTTGTTCACTTATGATATTATGCAAATTTGTTGTACTCTTTGTAGTTTCTGCATTTTCATTTCTTATGTTATTTGTGTTCTCTCTCTTTTCTTGTTGGTGAGCCTGTCCAGAATTTCGTGAATTATGCTTACCATTTCAAAAAAGACTTTAATTGATTTTTCCTATTTTTTAATGTGTATTTCAATTCTTTCTTCATTGTTCTTTCTTATTTCTCTCTGCTGAGTTTTGGTTTTGTTTGCTCTTCTTTTCATGATTAGTATACATAGAACATTTGATTATTTATTTGAAATTGCTCTTTTAATTTGTGGACGGTTGTCACTATAAACTTACCTTTTAAGCCTGCTTTAAATGTATTCCATTCACTTTGTGTAGTATTTTGACATATTTCTCAAGATATTTTTTAATTTCTTCTTTTACTTCTTCACCTCCCCTACTTGTTATAGTAACATGGTGTTTAATTTACATGCTGTCATTTTTTCACACTGGTTTTCTGTGAAGGATTTCTAGTTTCATGGTATTATACTCAGAAAAGATGCTTCAAATTTGTTTTATTTTCTTAAATTCGTTGAGGATTCTTCTGTGCATGAGTACATAATCTTTTCTAGAAAATATTCCATGTGAACTTGAAAAGAATGTATATTCTGTTTTGGGGAGGAGTACTGTGTTGAAAATATGAACCAACTCCAATTATTTTATCGTATCTGTTTGTGTCTTTTTTCCCTTATTTAATTTCTGTCTGAAAGACCAGTCTAGTGATGGTAATGGGGAGATATAGTCTCCGAATGGGATTGTGTTCCCATCCATTTCTCCCTTTTCATCTATTAGTATTTGCTAAATGTATTTAGGTGCTCCTATATTGAGTGCATATATCTTAATGAGTTTAATACCCTCATTTGTTATTTCTCCTTTAATCATTATTTCATGTCCTTGTTTATCTTTCTCTATGACATTTTTTGTAAAGTCTATTTTGTGTGAAGTCTGTACTGCTAGTCCTGCTTTCTTGTCATGTCCATTTGCATTCAATATACTTTTCCATCTTCTGACTTTCAATTAATTTTTGTTCCTCTTACAAAAGTGGGACTCTTGTATGCTTCATAATGTAGAGTCTCGTTATATTATCCCATCTGACAATATATATCTTTTGATTCAAGCACTGAGTCCATTAACATTTGTGATAATTATTGATAGACTGGTGTTCATTTCCATTTTGTACTTCATTTTCCAGTTGATTTGGTATTTCCTTTTTGTTCATTTCATTTTCTTTTTGTGGCTTGATAAGTTTTCTTCTATTATCTTGGTTTCTTTTTGGCTTTGTGACTTCATTGTAAGTTTTGACTTATGGCCATCCTGTTTTGTATGTATATTGACCCTTTATTTATCTTTTTATTTTAACTGATAGGAATACAAATTCTAACCCCTTCTATAGAGAACAGAAACAATAAGGAAATACTCTTTATTGTCCTGTTTCACTCTCTGATCCTTAAAATTTTTGATGTCCTGTTCTGCAACATCATATTTATTCTATTGTAAGACATTGTAGCTATTGCCTTTCTAATTATGCCTTTCTCCTTTCTATAGAAGCCTGCTTCATTTTTTTTTTTAGAGTCGATCTTTCAATATTTCTTTTTCTGTTGCTAAATTCTTTTAGTACTTGCTTTAGTGGAAGTTATTTATCTCTCCTTCTATTCTAAAGGATAGCCTTGCTTGATAAATTATCTTAGATTACAGCTTTCTTTCATTCAGGACTTTAAATATATCTTACCACTGTCTTCTGCCTGTTGTATTTGTGTAGTAAACGTGTTTACAAATATAATATATATAATTACATATATACGAATAGAATACATAGAAATGAAGTTAACAAATAAGGAGAAAACCTATACGTTAAAAAATAGAAAACATTGGTGAAGGAAATTAAAACTGACCCAAAGAAATGAAAATTCCTCTTATGTTAATGATGTGATACAATGTGGTTGAAACAAACATACTACACAATGCAATCTACATTTTGCGTCATTCATGTCAAAGTACCCATGAGATTTTTCCAGTTAATAGAACAGTTAATTTCAAAATTTATATGTAACCACATAGACCATTAGTTGCCAATATAACCTTGAAAAAGAGTATTAAATCTAATAGTGTGTAGTTCTCTGAATTAAACAGTCCAACAAAGCTTTAGTAATTTAAACAACATAAAACTGGCTCAAAAACAGACACCAATCAATAGAAGAGGATAGAGCAACCAGATATAATCCCTCACACCTATGATCAATTAACCCATGAAAAAGGAAGCAAGAGTATAAAATGAAGAATAGACATTCTCCTGAATAAGTAGTGCAGGGGAGATTGATCATGTAAAAGATAGATTAGAATAGATCCTCACATTGTATACAATCCATAAGCAGAGAATATCTTTCTATTTATTAGTTTATTTTATTTCTTGCACCTGTAATTTATAGATCTATAATTAGATCTTTTATTTCACTTATCAAATGTATTCCTAGTTTATTCTTTTTGGTATAAATATACACACAATTGTTTTCCTAATTTCTCTTGCTGATAGTTTGTTGTTACTATATAAAAATGCAATGGATACTTGTATATTGATTTTGTATTCTGCAAGTTTACTAAGTTTGTTCATTATTTCTAACAGTCACTGGAGGAGTCTATGGAGTTTTCTATCTATGCTTAATTATGTCATCTCTAAAAATTTTACTGCTTTTTTACAAGTTGGATGCCTTTTATATTTTTTCTTGACTAGTTGTTCTGGCTAGGTCTTCAAATAGTGTAATTTAGTACTTGTGAGAATGAACTACCTTTTCTTATTACTGGACCAGAGGAAACCTTCCTGTATGTTAAAATTGAACTTGATGATTGTCATGGGTTTTTCATATATGGTTTTTATTATGTTTAATTAAATTGTATTAAAAGTGAATTTGTTAAGAATATTTTTATAAAAAAGTAAAGATCAGATTTGTGAAAAATTTTCCTACATTTTTTGAGATTGATGTTTTTGAATTCTCTGCTTTTTCAGGGATTGCATCACATATATTGATTTGAATTTGATAAGTAATATTTATGAATCAGGACTAAATCCCTCTTAACTATAGTTTATAATACTTATAATATGTAATGAATTCAGGTTGCTAATATTTATTTAGAATGGAATGTTCACATACTGAAAGAAAAATTTACATTACAGATTGAGTTTACATTTATTTATTGAAAAATTTTATCCCTCATTTTTAATTTGGCTTATGTTTAAAGGAATTTATTTCTAAATAAAGAATATAACTTTTGATAGAACTGGATTTTCTACAGTTTACTGATACAGAACATAGCTATTATATACATTTAGTGAACAAAACACTTGCCTTGAAATGCCATATTTTACTAACAATGTCAAATGTTTCAGGACTGAGATACATATTCCTTCCAAAAATGCATTACCTGGTCTTTTCCACCCCAAATCACATATAGTGTTATTTATTTGTTTTTTGATTGTTTGTTTACCCCTTAATGGAGGCACTGCTGATTGAACCCAGGATCTTGTGCATAAGTGTACTTATAAACATCATTTTAGAACACTTAACAGAAGCCACAATTGAATGGATTATAAAGATGGAAAGAAAATTTATTGTTTCTAGGGACTGAAAAACCTCTGATTGAATGAATGGCAAAAATAAACATTCGTAAATATACAATAAGTTTCTCTCTTTTGTAATTTTAGAGTAGAATATTAAATTACATTTGTTTTACTTATAGAAATGAATTACAATTTAAATCAAAAATTCCGCCTTTTGGGATTTCTTAAATTTGATGCATTATTTTTATCTAATTTTATTTCATAATTATTTACCATTTATTTATATACAAAACAAATAAACTGACATTTAATCTGCTCATGTTTTGAATATTGAACTACTTATTATATAGTACACAGATAAATACCTACTTCCATTTCCTAATCAAATTATGTTTCAATTTAATTACAAATGATATTGAAATAGATATATATTTTCTGTACAAGTTTTACACGAATTTCACTTTAAATTCCAAAACTTTAAAGTTATTTTATATAATTTGTGCTATATTTATACTCTGTTCACAAATCTGGCATAAATTTCAATACAAAAGTATGGAGATTGATTTTATTTCATACACCCCAAAACTAAATTATTTATAAAAATATGTTAGGATAATATTTGCAGATCACACTGTAAAAATATCATCCTATATGTTTCATTTTAACTGGATGAATGACAAGTAAACACTGGCTGAATGTTACACTTGAGTTGCTGGGATACCAGTCGTTTTGTGATGTCACAGCTTCTCAAGTTGAGAACCATTGTGAAGGCCTAGCAGTTTATCTGTTCAGGCCTGCCAAAGCAGCATTTGAAGCTGCAGTGCTCAAAATCATGCAGATTAGAAATGTAGCTGTAGAAAAAGTTATTTGAGATGGCACATATTTCTTCAGAAATTCAAGATATGTCTCATAAAGATGGACCAACTGGCTCAGGAAACTCCGGTAGATCTCTATTGTGTGATCAAACATTCTCTGGGGACTTGGACTTGAGTTCTATGATTGAAGAAAATGCTTTTCAGAATTTGTCTGAAGAATCCTTGATAAAAAGACCATGTTACACACATTGTGTCTCTGAACCAGATGAAGATAATGATTTTGGTTCTCTGACATTTCCAAGAAAGCTCTGGAAAATGTCTGGGAGTGACCAATTTAAATCCATCTGGTGGGGTGATAATGGATCTTCCATAGTGATTGATGAAGTTGTCTTGAAGAAGGAAGTTTTGGAAAAAAAGGCCCCTTTCAGAATATTTGAAACTGGAAGTATGAAAAGTTTACTTAGACCCATTAACTTTTATAGGTTTAGGAAAGTGCGGCAGAAATTTCAAAGATCTGCTTGTCTAGTTGACTTTCTAGCAGAAGAAAAAGAAGCCTCTGTTTCAAGCAAGGTATACACAAATTTTAGTTACGAATTGGTAACTTATGTATAAAATTTTATTTTGTACATCAATCTATGGTAATATAAATGTAAAGCTAGATTTTGAAAATTGTATAAAACTATTAAGGCTAAAATACTTTACTCTAAAAAATGAGGACAGTGCCTTAATTATTCAAGATTATGAGAAACTTTGCTTACAACTATGAATCTTTCCAGAAATTCATATAAATGTATTAAAGCTGCTTTTCAAAAGTGGCATTCACCATTACTGTAAATGCTAACATTTAAATTTGATGACTATAATAATTAAATGTGTATTTTCCAAATAAGGAACTTCAAAATATTGTTAGCAATGTTCATATTTTGATGATATTATCCTTGTATAGTAAACGTGGAATCAGGTTTTATACGTTAGGCTTATTGTAGTCTTGTATTTTGGTATAAATATTACTAAAATGTTTCTCCTTTGTTTATAGCTGCACTTTTATCATAATCCAAATTTTAAACGAGGCTGTCCCCAGGTTTTAGTGAGAATAAAAAGAAGAGTTGGGATTAAAAATTCCTCTCTGGTATCTTCATTGCCTGAAGACTTCAAAGAGCAGCACTTTAAAGCAGGGTATAATGTGGATAATAATAATTCTGAATTTGTGGCTGACACTATTGAAGAAAGTGCATTTTTACCTTCTGCAAATTTAAACATGCCTCTAATGAGAAAGCCCTCTACTGGCCACATAATTGGTGATACAACTACCCCGATCAGAGGTGATTTTTCTCCTCCATCATCAATGTCAGACCAACAGAACAAATTGCAGTGGATCAATGAGCTATTTTCAATCAGTTGACCACTGTCCATGGGCACTCTCAAAGCAGTTACAATGAAATAAATGGCCGTGTTGTGAACTCCATTTGAAGTAGAATTTCTACTTCTCAGTAGAGTATCTTATCTCCCAAACAGAGCAATTATTTTGGACTGATGTTGGAGACTTCTACTTTTCCAAATACATATCAGAACATATCTGCAAATGAAGGTCATTTTCCTAAACTTCAACCAGGGTGCAACCCACGCTTTCCAGTGCCAGTGATAGCTGATACATCAGCTACTTCCCTTTCAAGGCCAACTCATCAGCCATCTTCAGTTTATGAACGTCATCCTAATAACAACTGATCTACCAGAGAACTACCAGATTATGCAGGGAACAAAGATTATAACTGATGTTGGCAAATGTCGACAACTATCTGCTATTTTCTTATTTGAACATTAAACATAGATGTGTACCTGTATTTTCCTTAGTATTTTTTAAAAGAATTAAGAATTAAATGGGAGACTAACTTGCCATTCAAAGAAAAAAAGAGATATTTGTTTGATATGATCTTAGATGGAACAGTATGGGAGTAAATTTAAATATTTTCATGTAAGGAAAAAGAAAAAATGGAAGAATTTGGAAAAATAATAAAACATGGAGAGAGGGAAAAGTACCAAGTGGTTTCTGGTTCATCCTGGAAAGTATTAAATGTGTTAAGTTAGGATAGTTTGGAACAGGAGATACATTCAGGAACCGGCCCAGGGATCATGGTCTCTATTATGTCATCCCTGGAATCAAAAAGGTCACATGATGTATTCTCAGATGGCACATTCAGCATGTGGTAGAATTTAAGAAGTAATTTATCTATGGTCTTCTTTGTGCTGTTCTCAAAGCATTCCAATTGGTGCTTTCATTTCCTGCCCTCAAGAGTCTACACTATATTTTCTAGTTATTAATTTATGTTGCTTTTATGTTCCAGCCAAAGAAGGTTACATCCTCAGGGTGAAACTTAATGCCTTTCCAAATCTAATCACACAAAATTAACTCAACTTAGCTTAGTCATTACTTTATAAATCTGGCATCTGACTACCTTGACATATCTTTATGTTTCAGTGTATCTGGATATATATCCAGGCAAATGCTTCTCAACCATGTTAGCTCAAACCTCAACAGTTTTACTCCAGCTCATACTTGGACGTTGGGTGTCCTCATTTTACCTACTTAGACTATCCTCCTCTCAGCACAGAAACCACCTCCTCCAGATGTTTTCTGTCTATCCCACTTTCCTTGTCTATCTTGGATACCACCACAGTAAGCACAGCACATGCCACAGTATGCATTTTAGTATTTAGTGATTGAAAAATACATGTTGACTTTAAGCAATATCTACTTTCCTGAAACAACAAAACTCTTGGTTTTCAAACTATTTCGTTATGGTCTTTACACCACAAACTAGCTCTTTTCATAGTGCAAGGACTAGTCACTCAAGACAGTAATTGGAGGTAGGTACAGAAGACTATGTATTATTTTCTTCTCAAGTCATACCTCCATAGGCCTAAATCATTCCTTTCTCATTTGTGGGATATATTCCTGTCTCTTCATCACCCACCCATCCCAAAAAATTTGATTCTCTTCCCCATACCAATAACTATATTGCCTTCTAATTAATTTACTTCGTAGAATCAGAGCTTTTCCAGAAGAGACACTGCCATTGCAAACATTTAATGTAGGTTTATATACCCCACATAACTTGTGCCCCTTCTAACCTTCACACAGGAAATTTCTAAGATGTACTATTCCCTTGGATGGGGTGGTGGTATTCAGTAATCAAATTGCAATCTAAAATGTGTGGACTAGAAGGAGGTGAGGGTGATAGAATTAAAAATTTGTCCAAGTGCAAGAATACCAAATTTCTGCAGATATTAAGAAATATAAAATATTCATGGAAGTCTTTGACTATTTCCCATTAATTTAAAATAAAAAGCGAAGCATTTTCAGAATGTGAAATGCCCTGAATTGCTGGAAAATTGTAGGCTAGGTCAGGGACCCTAAGGCTTCTGCTTACAATGATGCAGCCAGTGTCAGCTGATAAGACTGGAATGGTAAAATTGAGTCCTGAAAATTTGTCACCTGTTGTGAAGAAAGTCTTTGATATTGTGGAGAATGGGCAAATGGGCCAGGGTTAACTCTAGCAACATCTCACCAAAATGACCTATACCAAGAGAAGAAAAGAGACCACTTGCAGCTGGAGAACTGTGTCTGGACAGCTGTGGTTCTTCCTACAACAGAAACATCAAGCTTTTAAGTTTGTCAGCTGAACTCTGATGGTGGCTATGTTGTTGCTTACATTAAACGGCTGGGGTTCAGATGGGCTGGTTCAGCAGCTAGTTTCCAGCTTGCTTATCAGACAGTGGGTCTTACTGTGATCATCTTAACAAGATTCTATACTGGTAAGTCAAAAGCTACAGTTTACTTTCAAAATTAGGAATCGTAAAGAAGAATATTCTTTGTTTGTCCATCTGTAGTTTTCTACCTGGGAAAAACTAGACTTTTGACCAAAGTACAAAAGTTGGCTGGTGCATTGAAATCTATTCTCTGAGCTCTGCCCACTGAATTCTTCCCACAAAATACTACAAGTCTCTCTACAACTGTGTGTGTGTGTGAAGATGGATTGTTAAGCAGTAACTAAGTTTGTCTTAGTTGAGTCATCAGTGAATTATTCCTCTGCATCTGTTAGAATCTCTCTGAATTAAGAGTTTCATTGAGCCACCAGATTTTCTTCTGATCAGGGAGAGGTAGATTATATTTCTCCCAATATAATAATTGTTACCTGCTCATTGAATCCCGAGCTGATGTTAGGGCCATGCCTCTAAACCCTTGAATGGGACTGAGGCATACACATTCTCCAGTCCCCAGAGCCCAGCACAGGACTGTATCACCTTTTTAATTTAAGCTTATGTCTAAGTTTTTCTCTTTTAATTCTCACTGTTGACACAACATATTTTGGCTTGGAACACACGTTGACTAATTTGTAGGGTCTGAACCACTGAATTATTCCCATTCACCTAGAAATTGCAATAACTTTTCTTCCCTTGGACTACCTGAAATAGAGTGAGCATAGTCATCATTTTGAAATCAGTCCCCAGTCCTAATAATGCAGAAGCTTTACACTACTTTGCCCAGCACTTGAGCAAGAATGTTGTGGATCTCAGGGATTACCCTCACATTCCATAATGCAGCCATGAGAAAACACAACATTGTTATCCAAAATCAAGTGTTTGTCAGTATTGCATTCCCATTGCAAAACAGTTAAGAATTGTAGGAGTTCTGAGATTTAACCATGCTTAGATTTTTAGCAACCTAGCATGTTCATTTCTTACAGATGCTGTCGGGGAGATGAGACCATCGGTCAGAGACAGTGAACTTTATCACTCACAGCAAGAGCAGCCAGTTTTAAATTTGAATCCATTCCCTAATCTCAGATGAATACACAGATTGAAATTTTGATGCCTACAGAAGCAGTGGGCTGTTAAGATGAAGAATGTTTAAGGCATGGCAAAACTCTTATTTTATTACTATCTTTATGTATAACTTATTAGAATCACTTATTTATTAGTATCTTTACCTAGGATAAGTATATCATAACTCAAGTTTACTTGCTGCAAATACAATCATGAGAAATGACATGGGAAAAACGACCTTTGAGTTTCCATTTCTCCTGCTTTTATTGAGATATAATTGGCATAAAACATTGTGTAAGTTTAGGTGCACAGGATAGCGATTTGATATACAACTATCATGTAATATATATCATAGCAAATTTAGGGAGAATTCATTACCTCATTTAGATAAAATTTTAAAGAAATACAATTTGTATCTGGTTGTGATGAGAAATCTTATTGTCTAATCTCTTAACAACATTCATATAGAACATAAAGCAGTATTGTAATTTTGAAGTTAATATGGGGCATCCCTAGAACACGATTATTTTAAGGCTGGAGGTTTGTAGCATTTGAGTGAATTAAACAAATCCTCCTTTTCCAACCCCTGCCTTTGTAAATTACAAATCTATTTTCATTTACTATAAGCATGTTTGTTTGTTTTTGAAGTGTACTTTAATCTATAACTCTGCGTTAGTTTCTCCTACACAACATACTGTTCACTATTTTTAATACATTTCAAACTGTTCTCCAGAATATATCTAGTTATGATATGTTGCTATTTAAAGATATTTCATAGTTATTGACTATTCCCCATACAGTATATTTCTTGTCCGTGATTCATTTAATTTGCAACTGGAAAAATTTCTCTCTTAATTTTCCTCAAATTTTTCTTTTCCTTACCCCATTTCCCTCCTTCTTGTGAACAACCTGTTTCTTTCTATATGTATATCTCATTTTCTATGTTGTTAAGCTCATTTGTTTAAAATTTCAAATGTGAATAAAATCATTCAGCAATTGTCATTCCTTTTCTGACTTATTTCAGTTAGCATATTACACTCTTGGTCTACCCATTTGTTGCAAAAGACAAAAATTTGATCTATTTAGACTTGAATAATAACCCATTGTATTTTTATGTGAGTGTGTATACATATACATATATATATATATATACTGCATATATATATAGTTTCTGTGTGTATGTATATATATATAAATATAGGTAAATCTGTAGTTAAATGGGTAGATATATATTTTATAAACACATATCTTCTTTATCCATCATCTTTTGAGCAATTAATTTGCTTGTATATCCTGTCTATTGTGAATAATGCTGCAGTGAATATGTGGTTGAATTTATCTCTTCTAATTAGTGTCTTTATTTTCTTGGAATTAGTATCCAGATATGGAAATGTAGAATTATATTTCATTTTTATTTTTAAATAAATTTCCATGTTGTTTTCCACAGTGGCAGCACATATTTCCATTCACTCCAGCAGTACATCAGGGTTGTTTTTCTTACATCCTCACCAAGACTTATGTTTCTTAACTTTTTGATAATAGTCATTCTGTCAGGCGTGACATAAAATCTCATTGTGTTTTGGACTTGCATTTTTCTGATGGTCAGTGATGTTGATCGGTTTCATGTGCCTGTTGGTTACCTTTCCCCCACTGTATATTCATTTTTGTAATGGGCTAAATGACCATAAGTGTCTGATTTCATTTTCAGGCATTCTTTGTGTTCTAATATTCTGCTTGTTCTGTGTCACTACTGTATTCTTTTTATTACTGTAGCTTTGTATTATAGTTTAAAATGAGGGACAGTGATATATCCTCTTTGTTCTTTGTCAAAGTTGTTTGTGTTTTCAGTCTGTTTGTATTCTTTTCTTTCTTTTTTTTTTAGTGATTTCAATTCTTTTGTCTTTACATGCAAATTTTTGAATGATTTATTGTAAGTGTCTGAAAATGCCCTTGGTATTTTGATAGGCACTGAATTTAATTTGTGCATTTTCTTGGCTTATGCTGTCATTTAAAAAATATATTTTTCCTCATCTATGAACACAATTTATCCTTTCATCTGTTTGCATTATCTTCAATTTCTGTTATAAATATTTTATACTTTTCTGAATACAGGTCTTTTACCTCCTTGGTTGGATATATTTTTTGATTTTTTTTGTAATGCAACTGTAAATGAGACAGTTTCCTCACTTTCTGTATAATTTAGCTTCTTGTTAGTGTGTAGAAATGCAAGATTTCTCTATGTTAATTTTACATTTGGAAATTTTACCAAATGCATTGATAAGCCCTAGTAGTATTGTGGCACCATTTATCGGATTTCTGTTTAAATTATGTCATCTGCAAGCAGATACTTTTACTCCTTTTCTTAATTAGCTATATTTTACTTACTTTTATTTTGGATAACTATGGCTAGAATTTCCAATACTATAACTAATAAAAGTGGTAAGAGTGAGCATTCTTCTCTTCTTCCTGCTCTTATTGGAGAAGCTTTAAGGTTTTAATCAGTGAGTGTCATGTTAGCTGAGTTCTTGTCATATATGACCTTAACTGTGTTGAGTTATGTTTCCTCATGCTCACTTTGAGGAGGAATATATTCATAAATAGATACTCAAATTGTCAATATGTTTTTTGACTCTATTGAGGTGCCCATATAAATTTTATTCTTCAGGTTGTTAGTGTGGTGTATCATACTGAAAAATTTGTGGGCATTGAATCAATTTTGCATCCCTGGAATAAAATGGACTTAATCATAATGTATAATCCTCTTAATGTATTGTTTGATTTGCTGATAATTTAGTGATGATTTTTGCATCTATGCTTATCAGTAGTATGTAACCTGTAATTTTTTGAGGTATTTGTTCCAGTTTTAGTAGTAGTGTGATACAGAAATTTGGGGTTGGAAGCCTCCATTCCTCTCGAAAATTTTGGAATATGCTGAGAAGTATAGGTGATAGCTCTTCTTTAAATGTTTGGCAGAAATCACCTGTGAAGCTGTCTAGGCCTGGAATTTTGTTTCTTGGGAGATTTTGTTTATTTACTGATTCAATTTCATTAGTGATAATCTGTTCATATTTTCTTTCTCATTCCATTCTGGAGATTAGTTCTTTCATAGAAATTGTCCATTTCTTCTAGGGTTTCCATTTTGTTAGCATATTATTTGTTGTAACTTCATATGATGCTTTGTATTTCTTTGATATAAGCTGTAACTTCTCATTTATTTCTGAGCTTATTAATCTGTACTCCCTTTTTTGTTCATGTGTCTGGTTAAAGTTTATCAACATTATTTACCTTTGAAAAGCCATTATTTATTTTGATTAAATGTTTCTGTCTTTAATCTTTATTTTATTAAATTATGTTCTGACCTTTCAGCTGTCTTTCCTTCTACTAACAAAACTGTTTATTATTTTCCTACAAATTTTGTTTTAAAGAATATGTTGTAAGTGAGACAGTTTTCTTATTTGAATAACTGGGATTATATTGCTATAAGCATCCCTATTAATACTGCTTTTTTTATACCCCATGGATTTTGTTTTCATTGTCATTTTTCTTTATATATTTTTTCTTTGATTTATATAGCAATCCAGTTGTTGTTAATATTGTATGATTTATCCTCTACACTTTACAATTTTTCTCAGGTTTTTTCTTTTAGTAAATTTCTTTTCTTACATAATTCATGTTTCTTCACAAAACAAGGAGAAAAAATAATAAAATTTATACAAAAATTTGAAAGATCCAAATTTTCTAAAATTATATTTAAAATGAGCAAAGCTGTGGGTATTATCCTCCTTGAATTTATAATGTACTACAAAGCTACAGTAATAAATGCATCAATATATGGCACTTTAAAAACACATAGATCAATGGAACAAAATAAAGAGTCCTAAAATAAACATACACACATATGGTCAATTAGTCTACAATGAAGAATGCAAGAGTATACAATGGAAAAAAGTTATTCTCTTCAATAAGTAGATCTGGGAAAGCTGTACAATACATGTAAAAGGAAGATGTAAGAGCACTTCCTTCCATAGTATACAACATAAGATAAAAATGGATTGATTTCCTAAATGTAAAGCCTGAAACTATACAATTTCTGACAAAGAACAGGAGCAGAAATGACTTTGAGATAAATCATGGCAATGCTTATTTTTGATCTGTCTCCAAATAAAAAAAAAGAAAGGTAACAATTACAGTTTTTAGGTTACTAAGGAAAAAATATTGTATTATGCGTTACAGGGATTCTAATTCTTGTATAAGTGTGAAGTGCAAAACCTTTTGCAGAGCAAAGAAATCTTCAACAAGAGATATGATAACAGACAGAATAGAAGGAAAAATTTCAGAGAATGAAACCAACAAGATGTTAATATCCATAATATATATATGTCAAAATAGACTCAATATTTAAAAAAACAAAACACCAACTTGAAAACAATTGAAATATCTTCATGGAAAATTTTCAAAATGAGACTTGTGGATGATTTTCATGCTCAAATATAGAAACATAACATTGCTATTCATTAAGAAACATAAATCAAAACCAGAATGGAATATAATCTCACAGCAACCAAAATGGCTATTAATAAAATGTCTACAAATGACAAACTTCAATAAGAATTTTGAGAAGAGGTAAACTATGTACACTCTTGGTGGAAATATAAATTGATGCATCCACTATTATAAACGTGTGGACAATGCTCAGAAAATGAGAAATAGAAGCATTATATGTTGCAGCAATTCCAGTGTTTGGTATAAATCTGAAAAAAATGAAAACATTAACTTAAAGTATATATTACCCCAATGTTCTTTACATCATCATTTATAGTAGCCAAGGATAGAAGCACAACTCAACTGCCCATTAACAGATTATTGGCTGAAGTAGATGTGAGATATAGATAACATAATAAATTCTTAGTCATTGTCATATTAAAAAATAAAATTCTGCCATTTGGAACAATGTGACTGGACCCCGAGAGTGTTGCACATAGGAAAATAAGTCATACGGAGAAAAACACTCTACGTTGTCACTTAAATGAGGAAAAAAGATATAAGAAAAATAATCAAAATAAAGGAACAGGATGACTTATATATGTGTAGTGTACCAAGTAGTGGTTTCCTGTGGGGACAGAGCAGAAGGATGGAGAAGACAGATATGTGCAAGCTACTAGTAATAAACTAGATAACCAACAGGGCTATATTTACAGCACAGAGAAATATTTTAATAATTTAACTGATTTTAAAGGGATTATAGGGTTATATTACAGTAAAATGTGCATGTAGGTGGGAAACACGTTAAAAAAAAACCAGGGAAATCAAAATATTTTGTAGTACTATGATATTAAGGTAACTGATTTATTCACTTTCTATACTGTTTTCATAATGTCCTTGGTAGAATTTAAGGTTTTAATTGAAAAAGTATACACTTTTAAATGTGACATAAGTTTAAACAATTTTTGTCTCTCCCCTTATATCTACAGTCAATAAAAAGTACACATCACAACAAAAATAAATACAACACAAAAGAATACTCTGGAATGCATGTGAATAGGTAGTTTGGTGGACTAAAACACACAAAAGAGGCTAAACTGTGGGAAGAGCAGATCTGGTGTATGCAACCAAGGCCCCCTGACTAGGATATATGAGTCCTCAATTTCAGAGAACCTAGTAGAAACAGGGTCTCAGCGGTTCACACAGCTTCGGCCTCCAACTACACCAGTACTCATGGTCACATGTAACTAGGAGGGAGCCACAATGGAGACAGAAATTCCATCCTTCAGACACTCAGACATTAATGAAACTGTCCCTACACCCCATTCACAGTGGTGGAGACAAGATACATTGCAACACTGGACATAGGAAAGGCACTTGCCTGATTCTAAATACCCACCTGTTTTACACCTTTCCTCAATGTGTACACTGAGTCTCATGGGATATCAGATAAAAGGAAGGGTTCACCGGCCCAGTGACAAGAGTGGCATTAACTACCCGAGAAGTCTAAGAAGTGACAATGAAACCACATCTTTTATCCAGACAGTAGCGACTGGAAAGTGCCATTTTGAAATACTATCAGAGGTAGCTCAGGTAAGTAAAACCAAAATTTGTGCAATTTTGCAAACTACCAGAAAATAAAAGCAAGGACTCCAACTACCAATCTGTTATATAGTGTCATCAGAGCAATAATTTATCAAGATCATTACCAATCACACTAACTTTATAGGGCACGCGCACACACAGATACACAGACACAGACACCGACACAGACACACACGCACACGCACCTGCGCACACACACACACAAACACACGCACAATGTCAACCATGCAGCAAACAAACTTAAAGTCATGGTATATTGCCATATAACTAATAGAGAATCCATATAGGTGTCATTCAGAAACTCAATACAAAAAACAAAACTATGAAAGCAGTTTAGTGAGCTCAGGAATAAATGAAATGATGATAAGGAATACAGTGCCAAAGAGACTGAAACTATAAAATTACTAAAAATTATTGGAGGCAAGGAGAACTTAATAAATGAGATGAAGAATGCAACAGGAAGCATTGGATGAAGACTGTCTTTGTGGAAGAGGGATAAGCAAACTCACCAAAACAAAACTAGAAATGATAGGAGAGGGCAGAGATACAAGATAATAAAAAGTGAGGAAATTCAACAGTAGCCATCAGACTTCCTCTGGAAGTGCACATTAGAGAGGAATCCTGGAGGGAGTAAAAATTTAGAAGGCAGCTGATGGTTTATTTAAAGAAATAATAGTTGACAACTTCCAGAACATGTGTAAGGAACTGATATAAAATTCCGTGAGCCAACGAAACCCAATAACTTTAAGACAAAGGGACCTCCTTCAAGATATGTCATATGCAAATTGGCAAGTCAATGACAGAGTAATATTTTAAAGGCAGCCAAAAATAGTTATGATAATCTACAAAGGAACCCCCATTAGGTTATCAGCAGATTTCTGAGCAGAAAACATAGTCCACGGGTAAATAAAATTACATTTCAAACTACTGAAATAAGAAATCACTCACCCAATAATACTTACACAGTTATCACTTAGATATAAAGTGAAAATAAAGGCTTTACCAGACAAACAAACATGAATGTGATGAGAAAAACAAAACCGAGACACCTTAAAAGAGGTGCAGAATAGAAGTCTTTCAAGAAATATAAAATGGCAAAAATGGGCAAAACATTGACCAAAATGCTAAGGAGAGACCATGAGAAATTTGCATGTTTCTTTCAGTATGTTTTTAAATGCTACTATACCATATGTTTTAAAGAGAGAAAAATAGGAAATCAGGGACAATAAATATAGATAATTCAAACTGGTAACATGTTCACAACAGCAAAAGAAATAATATGAAACAGTAATTATAGAAGGTAAAGAGTAAAAACAAAACAATATTAAAGGAAGATTCTATCAGCAGAAAACAGGACTAAATTATACATCAGATATTTTATTTTAATTGAAGTACTGTAGATGTACTATATTGTGTAGTTTCAGATGTACAGCATAGCTTTTCTAATCATTTTGTAAATTATATTGCATTATGAATTACGACAATAATTTTAACCTACAATTATTTTAAACTATTGTGTATAACTCCATAATCTATACAGATTTTCCTTGTTGCTTTTTTCCTTTATGAATACTACTTTCTATCTGTCAATATTCAACCATTAAAAACTCTTTCCCTTCCACTATGGTATACATATATTATTTCACGTATCTTTGAGTCTGCTTAAGTCTTGTCTAACTAATCTCTTTACCTCTCCAACATGTCTCTATCTACCTATCTATCTATCTGTCTATCTGTCTATCTCTCTACCAATCTATCATGTATTATCCTTCTATCTATCTATCTATCTATCTATCTATCTCTCTATCTCTCTCTCTCTCTATCTCTCTATCTACCTATCTATCATTTATTATCCTTCTTTCTATCTATCTGTCATCTATCAATAGACAGCTATAGATAGATGTACACAGATATTTGTTATTCTTTAGATTCCACATATAAATTATATTATATACTTTTGTCTTTGTCTAAGTTACATCACTAAGCACATTATTTACCAAGTCCATTCAGGATGCTGAAATAGCAATGTGTTATACATTTTCATGGCTGAGTATTATTCCATTGCATATTTATAGAAAAATCATATCTTCTTAAGTCCATAGTCTACTGTGGACTCTTGGATTTCTTCCTTGTCTTGCATATTATAAACAGTGCTGTCATGAACATTGGTTCTTCTCAATTTAGTTATTTTTCCCCAGATTTTTCCTAGGAGAGGTATTACTGGGTCATATGGTAGTTAAATTTTTAGATTTTAAACAAACCTGAATAATATTTTCCAAAGAAGTTGTACCAATTTACATTTCTACTAAAGGTATACAAGAGATTTCTTACCTACACATCGTCTCCAACACTATTTGTAGACTTTTTGATAATAGCCGTTTGTCCAGTGTGAAGTGATATCACATTGTGGTTTTGATTTGCAATTACCTAATAATTAGTAATGTTGAGCAATTTTATCACTTGCCTGTTACGCATCTGCATGTTTTCTTTGGGAAAAAATTAACTCAGGTATTATGCTCTTGTTTTTGATTGGGTTTTTGTTTTTCACCTTGAGTTGTGTAACTTAAATCCATGTTACATCTATTACCATACATCTATTAACCCCTGGTCACTTGCATTGTTTGCAAATATGTTCTCCAATTACACAATCTTTTCATTTCATTGATTGTGTACTGAGCTGTACCGAAAGTTTCAAGTTTATTTACGTCCCACTTGTTTATTTTTGCTTTTATTTCTTTTGCCTTAGGAGAATGATATAAGAAAATAATCCTATGATATATATACAAAAGTTTATCACCTATATTCCCTTCTAGCAGTTTTATACTATCAGGTCTTACATTTAGGTCCTTAATAAACTTGGAGTTTATTTTTGTATATGATGTCAGGAAATTCTCTCATTTCACAGTTTTACATGTAGATGTCCAGCTTTCCAACACCATCCATTGCCGTAACTGTCTTTTTTCCATTGTGTACTCTTGCTTTTTTTTAATCATAGGTTCATTGCTCATGGCTGTGTGGAATTATTTCTAGGTTCTCTGTTTTTATTGATTATATATCTGTGCCAATGCCATACTGTTTTTTTTTTTACTGTAGGTGTGTAGTAGAGTAAGGTATCTGGGAGGTTTATACCTCCAGATTTATTGTTTTTTCTCAAGATCATTTTGGCAATTTTTAATGGTTTCATGTAAAATTTAGAGTTATTTATTTTCTCATTCTGTGGAAAATACTACAGCTTTGTAACAGGAATTGCACTAAATCTGTAGGTTTCTTTGTGTAGTACGGCCATGTTAACAATATGAACTCTTTCAATTCAAGAGCACAAGACATCTTTCCATTTCTTTGAATCATTTTTAATTTCTTTGTCAATGTTTTATAATTTTCAGTGTTTAGAACTTTCACATATGTGGTTACATTTATTCGAGGATTTTCGGGGGTATGGGGTTTTAAATATTATTGCTTTCAACGTCCATTTTATGGTATCTCATGATTAATGTGTAGAAATGCAAGAGACTTCTTTACATTAATTTTGTACCCTGCTCCCTTGATGAAATTATTTATTGTGTATAATAGTCAGTGTGGAGCCCCTAGGACTCTCTATGAAGATTGTTATGCCATCAGTACTGGTGACAATTTTGCCTCTTTCTTTCCATTTTGCATTTCTTTTTCTTCTTTTTCTTTTCCTTTTCCTTTCTTCTATTACTATTGAACAGAATTGGTGAGAGTAGGAATCCTTGTCTTGTTCCCATATTCACCCAGAATTCTTTCACCCTTTCCCCTGAGTATTATAAATTGTCATAAATGACCTTTAGTATGTTGAGAGGTGATCCCATTTTACTTACTTTCATGAGAATTCTGATGATGAATGTATGTTCAATTTTGTCAAATGCTTATACTTTGTGTATTGACATGGTCTTGTGAGTTTTGTCCTTCCTTTATTAGATAAGTGTCATGCTGATTTACTTGTGTATGTTAAACCATCCTTGAGACTCTGGAAGGAATCCAACTGATCATCGTGTATAAACCTTTCTAAGTATTGCTGGATTCATTTTTTGATGTTTTTATAGGATTTTTGAATTGATATCATCATTCATCAAGGATATTGCGTTTTCATTTTCATTTTTTTTTTTGGTAGTGTCTTTGACTGATTTTGTTATCAGGGTAATGGTGGCCTCATGGAATAACTTTGGGAATTTTCCTTCCTCCTTCATTTCTTAAAATATTTGGGGGGAAAAATTATTAGTGAAGGCATCCAGGCATTTTGTTCAAGGGGTGTTTATAAAATTATACAATTTATTTAACTTATACTGATTGCTCTTTTAATGTTCTCAGTTTTCTCTTTATTCAGTGTTGGCGGGATGTACATTTCTAGAAATTTGTCCATTTCTTTTAGATCGTCCAGTTTGTTGTCAAGTAACCGCTCGTTGTGCTTTCATAATCTTTTTTTGTATTTCTGAAATATCAGATATTATTTCTACTCTTTCATTTCTTATTTTGTTTGGGTCCACTCTCTGTTTCTTGATAAGCCTGGCTAAATACTTACCTGTTTTTTAATATTTTTTAAAAAATTATATGGGTTGATTTTATGATTTGTAATTTATTTTTCAACTATTATTTTATTTTTTTTCAACATAAGCATTACAGATTTCTCATTCTACTGCCTTTGGGTTTTGTTTGTTCTTATTTCTTGTTATTTTGGGCAGTATGCTTCATCCTTTCTATGATGTTTTTCTAGTTCCTTGTAGAAGTCTTGATTTGTTCTCAACTTCCCTCTTAGATTTGTCTTTGCTGCATCCCGTATGTTTTATGAAGCTGTGTTTTCATTTTAATTTGTCTCCAGGTATGATTTTATTACCGCTTTGATTTCATCATTGACCTTGTTTTATTGTATTTCTTTAAAGGATGTGGTTTGACTTCTTGATAGTGCTTTTTCTATTTTTCTTTCTAGAGTTGATACACAGTTTCTTACTTTTGTGTATGGAAAAATACTTGCTGAAATCTAAATTTGCTTAAAGTTCCTGAGGCAATTTTTATGACATAATATGTGGTTAATTCCTTAGATAACATCCTGTGAACACTTGAAATGTTTATGTGTTCTAATTTTCTGATGCAGTGTCCAATAGCTCAGTTAGGTTCAAATGATCTTATATGCTATGAAGATCTCTGTTTCCTTACAGATATTCATTCTGGATGATCTGGCTATCAGAATAGTTAGGTGTTAAACTCATCTATTATTATTGTTTTATAATGAATTAAATCTTTCATGTCTAGTAAAATTTCATTTTATACTTTGGATCTGTGGTTTTGGGTCCATATATAATTTAATGAGTGTAACACCCTATTTTTTATTGATCAGTTTTTATTTATATAGTCTCATATTTGTTTCATTTTGGCCCCTATTTAAAAACGTGTTTTGTATGAGTTGAGCATTGCAATCTGCACTCTCTTGTCATTTTCATGGAATATATTTTCCATTTATTTCCAGACTATATTTATCTTCCACTATAAAGTGAGACTTTTTGGTGGGGAGGCAAAGATGGTGGAGAAGAAAGATGCTCGTAGCTCACCCTTTTAATCAAATGCACCAAGACTCATATACACAGACCCACCCAGCTAACCAGAGAACCTCCAGAACTCTGACAGATCATTCTCCTCTTCAATAGTTAAGATGCAAAAAATCTGGTAGGAGAAAAGGAGGAAAGAAAGAAGAAAAGACAAAACAGAGTGGGGCAGTTCCCAAAGTGAGGGAGCAGCAAAGAAGGGCTGGTGCTCATTCACTGTGTCTCCCCTCTCAAACTGAGTGATTGGCAGGACAGAGGGGGAGCCTCCAAGTCTTGTACATGTACATAGTATAAGTTGACTGACAGAACTAAGTAAAACAGGCACAGAGGATCCCTGTGACACTCAGCCAAAGATGCAGCCCAGAAGCTGAGGGCAGGGCCTTGTTGCCCGAGCTGGGTGGTAGATGGGAATGGCTGCACTGTGGTGGCCTGGGGGAATGTAGTTGGCTTTGTGTCATGGCTGTGGGTGCACAGGGCAGAACAATGTGGGCCCTCCATAAAACAACAGGGCAAATGTGCCCTGTGGATGAAAGGGTGCATTCCCCATCTCTGAAAATCCACAAAAGTTTCTTGGTGAAGATAGCTGGGGCTCAGACACAGCCACCATACCTTCTGGTGCTTTACAACCATGTGGCAGAGGGTGTAAAACCTGCATCTACACCTAAGGAATTAGCAGCCTCAAGGGCCAGACCGAGACTTGTCTACAGCCTGAGGCACATATTATACTACTGTCTGGTTCCTCAGAGAACTTGTCTGCCAAGACAAACAAGGAGCTGGATTTTGGCCCAGACCAGGTACAGGGCTGTTCCTCAGTCTTCCCTCAGCCCACTTCTGGTGTGCAAACCTTAGGCAGAGCATAAAGTGGCACAGAGCAACAGAGTGATCAGCAACCTGAGGGGGAGGATGGCCCCTCAAATTTTGGGCTGGAATACAGTCCCTGACCATTGGGCTGGGAGAGGTCGTGATGCCCAATCCTGCCTTGTCAGTCTGCAACATCTGACTGCAGTATCGGGCAGGGCAGTGACAAGCCAGCCCAGAGTAAAGAGAGCTTCATCAGACCCAGTGTTGGGTGTAGGATCGATCTGCTTGATGACCTGCCCTGGGAGCAGAACAGATGAGGGCTCCAATGGAGGGCCTCTGGAAACAACAACCTGAGATTCCAAATCAGGATGAATAAAGAAAGAATTCACATTAAATGTACATAGTATCCAGGAGGACACTGACCACCCCCTTGTATTAATCTGTTTTTACCAGTTCCATTTTCTATTACACTCTTAATTTTTATTTCTTATTGAATTATATATACCCCAATTTTAATCCCTTTGAAATTTTTTAAATTTATTTATTATTATTATTTTTCAAACCTCTGCTTCAAATTCCTTTTCTATTATTCATTTTACAATGCCTTCAAAACTTTATTTAGCCCTTCTTTAAAATTCTTTATATTTCTCTCTCTTTTATCTCTTTTCTAAGTTGTATAACTACATAGGCTTTAGGTAGTTAAACTCCTTTAGGACCACAGTAGATAACTGATACACCAAAAACCACAGTGCCAGAGAGGTAGTAGAAATTTGAAGAAGCATAGAAACAATTCCCTATTAAAAGAACAAGAGAAATCACCTGAAAGAATGATCAGTGAAATAGACATCGATATCCAACTTGATCAAGATTTCAAAAACGGAGTGACCAAATACTGAAGGTAATAAAAGAGATAGTGTTTACAGATATAAAATATGTCAAAAATGAAATGGAAGATTTAATGAAGTGCCGAGTAGAATAGGTAAACATGTTGACTGAGATGAGGAATGATTTAAAGGTGTAGGAAAGCTGACTAGATAATGCAGAGGAATGAATTAGTGACTTAGAAGACATGACAATAGAAAGCACCCAATCAGAAGAGCTACAAGAGAAACAATGAGAAACAATTGAAAAAAGCTCAAGAGACCTATGAGATAATAGAAAGCATGCCAATCTTGGCAAGATAGAAGTCCAAGAAGGGGAAGAAAGATCAAAGGGGATTGCAAAGTTTTTCTAGAAATCATGACTGAGAACTTCCAAAACTTAAAGAAGGAATCAGATATCCAAATACAGGAAGCCCAGTGTGTCCCAAACATGAAGAACACAAATACACCTGCACTAAGACATATAATTAAGGTGGCCAGAGTCAAAGATAAAGAAATGATCCAAAAGGCAACAAGAGAATGGTAAAGTGTGAGGTATAAGGGAATCCCCATAAAGCTATTAGCTGATTTTTCTACACAAATACTACAGGCCAGAATGGAGTGGCAAGACATATTCAAAGTCCTGAATGAAAAAATTAAATACTGTAGGATACTTTGACCAGCAATGCAATTCTTTTTGGTAGAAGTAGAAATAAAGGACTTCACAGATAAGAAAAATCTTCAAGAGTTTAGCAACACTAGACCCATGCTAAAATAATTATTGAAAAGTCTTCTCTAAAAAGAAAAGCAGCAGGATGCAACAGAAATGTGATACTCACAGCTGGAAAGGTGATAATTCATGAATGACAAATAAAATAAACACAAAATTTTAAAAGAAGTCATACAAATCATTGAGAGTGGAAGAGGGAGGCAGGGAAATACAGAATTTTTTTTTTTTTGGTCTTTCATTTTAAATTTTTTGTTCTCAGATAGGATAGGTTTGAGATAATCTAACTATCCGTTTAATAAAAGCAGTTATGGTAATGGTCTAATGGACTTCTAAAAAAGGGTAACAAGAAAACAAAAACTTATTCGGGAGTCACTAAAACTAAATAAATTTCATGATAATACAAAGGAAAATGACCAAACCATAAAAGGAAGATGAAAGGAATAAAGAGGAAATAACAAATCAACTGTAAAGATAAGGTCAAAGTGGCAATAAACACAAGCCTATCATCAATTATTTTAAAAGTTAATGGACTAAATGCTCCAGTCGAAAGTCATAGAGTGGCAGGTTGTATAATAAAGCAAGAACCTTCAATATGTTGCATACAAGAGACCTACTTCAGAGAGTAGGACAGATATAGATTGAGAATGAAAGGATGGAAAGGGTATTCCATACAATTGGAAAAGCCAAAAAACAGTTGTTGCATTACTGATTTCAGACAAAATAGTCTTTAAAACAAAGGTCATAAAGAAAGATAAAGAAGGACATTTTATAATGATTGAAGGAGTGATACAGTATGAGAATAGCCCACTCGTTAATACATACGCACCAAATAGAGGAGCACCTAAGTACATAAAATAATTACTAACAGATATAAAGTGGGATTCATATTTGGAGATTTGAACAATGCATTAACATCACTGAACAAATCATCGAGATAGAAAATAAATTAGGCAACAGAAAAATTAAACAATACAATAGAAATATTACACTTGGTGGATATTTTCAAAGCATTGCAACCCCCCCAAATCAGGATATATATATGCTTTTCAAGTGCACGTGGAATATTTTCCAGGATTCATGGTGTACTTGGGCACAAAAGAAATCTCAGCAATTTTAAGAAGATAAAAATTACCTCAAGCATCTTTACTGAACACAATACCATGAAGCTAGAAATCAAAAACAGAGAAAAAAGGAGAACAAAGGAAAACATGGAGATAAAACATTATGTTATTAAAAAACCAATGGGTCAATGAAGAAATCAATGCTGAAATGACAAATTACCTTGAGACAAAAGAAAATGAAAGCAAAACCACACAAAATTTATGGGACACAGCAAAAGCAGTGCTGAGAGGGGAGTTAATACTGATACAGGCCTTCCACAAGAAAGAAGAACAACCACAAATAAACAATTTAACCCTCCAGCAGAATGAAGTAGAAAAACAAGACCAAAAAGGCAGTGGAAGGAAAGAAATCATCAATAATGGGGAGGAAATAAATAAAATAGATATTAAAAAGACCATAGGAAAAAAGTCAACCAATCCAAAAGCTGGTTTTTCCAAAAAGTAAGTTAAATCAACAGACCTCTGGCCAAACTCAAAAAGAAGAAAAGAGAGAGAGCACAAATTAGCAAAATGAGAAAGGAAAATGGAGAAATTACAACAAAAAAATAGAAAAACAGAATATCATACGAGAATATTATGAAGAGTATATGGAATAAAACAGTATAACCTAGAAAAGATGGACAAGTTTCTGGAAACATACTGTCCACCAAGAATGAATCAAGATGAAACTGACCCCTTTAACAAATAGAGCACTAGAAATGAAATCAAAATAGCAACATAAAACCTCCCTACAAATAACAGTCCAGGACTGGACAGATTCACATCGGAATTCTACCAAACAAACAAAGAAAAACACATACCAGTCCTTCTGAAACTCTTCCAGAAGTTTGAAAATGAAGGAATACTCCCAAAGACATTCTATGAAGCCACAATCACCCTGATACCACAACCAGGCAAAGACACTACCAAATAAGAGGATTATAGGCCAATAACATTGATGAACACAGATGCAAATATCCTCACCAAAAGAGTAGCAAATAGAATCCAACAACACAGAAGAAAGATTATATATCATGACAAAGAGGGGATCAAACTAGGGACACAGGGGTGGTTCAACTTATGCAAATCAATCAATGTAATACAGCACATCAACAAGAGGAAGGGCCAAAACCACATGATCATCTCAATACATGCAGGAAAAACATTTGAAAAATTCAACACCCACGTATGATAAAAATTCTGACCAAATTGGGCATAGAAGGAATATATCTCAGCAAACAAACCTGCAGCCAGCATAGTACTCAAAGGTGAGAGAGTCAAATTCTTCCTACTAAAATCTGGGACAGTAAAAGGATGCACACCATCATGACTCCTACTCAAGATAGTCTTGGAAGTCCAAGCCACAGCAATCAAACAAGAGAGAGAAGTAAAAGGGATGAAAATTTGAAAGGAAGAGATAAAAGTCTAACTATATGCAGATAATATGTTACTATTTATAGAAAACCATACAAGATCCAGAATGAAATTACTACAGCTGATCAAAGAATTCAGCAAGGTAGCAGGTTACAAGATTAAGGTTCAAATATCTGTGGCATTTCTTTATGCTAATGATTCAGATAATACTATAGAGCTATAGTCAACATGACAACACTGTATTGGTAGATAAACATACATATAGGCCAATGGCACAGTATAAAGAGCCTAGAAATGATCCCAAAAACGTTTGGTCAATTAATCTTAGACAAAGGAGGCAAGAAATTACAATGGAAAAGAGATAGTCTCTTCAGCAACTGGTGTTTGGAGAACTGGACAGCAGCATATAATTCAATGAAGCTAGAACACTCCCAATGAAGCCAGAACACCATGCACAAAAATAAACTCAGAATGGATCAAATACTTAAACATAAGACAAGACACAATAAACCACAAAGAGGAAAATATAGGGAAAATATTATCTGATATAAGTCTCGAAAATTTTCTCGTAGAATAAATAAAACCAAGAATAAACAAATGAGACCTAATGAAACATACAAGCTTCTGCACAGTAAAGAAACCGGAAGTAAAACAAAAAGTCAACCTACGGAATGGGAAAAAATTGCATATGAAACCGTCAAAGACTTGATCTCCAGAGTATATAAGCAGCTCATCTAACTGAATAAGAAAAAATAAACAACCCAATTCAAAATTGGGCAGAAGACCTGAACAAGCGATTCTCCAAGGAAGACATACAAATGATCAAAAGACACATCAGAAAATGCTCAATATCACTTATTATCAGAGAAATGCAAATCAAAACTACAATGAGGTATCACCTCACACCAGTCAGAATGGCCATCATTGAAAAATCCACAAATGATAAATGCTGGAGAGGATGTGAAGTAAAGTTAACCGTCCTTCATTGCTGGTGGCAATGAAGTTTGGTGCAGCCACTGTGGAAAACAGGATGGAGATTCCTCAAAAGCCTAGGAATAGTCATACCATATAACACAAGAATCGCGCTCCTGGGCATAAATCCAGAAGGAACCCGACTTCAGGAAGATACCTGCACCCCAATGTTCATAGCCAGCATTATTTACAATAGCCAAGACATGGAAACACCCTAAATGTCCATCGACAGTTGACTGGAAAAAGAAGAGGTGGTATATTTATACAATGGAATAGTAGTCAGTCTTATAAACTGTTAACATAATGCCATTTTCAGCAACATGGATGCTCCTGGAGAAAATCAGTCTATGTGAAGTAAGCCAGAAAGAGAAAGAAAAATATCATATGAGAAGGCTCATGTGTGGTATCTAAAAACAAAACCAAACCAAACAAAAAACTCATAAATACAAAACAGAAATAGACTCGCAGGCAGAGAATACAAAATTTTAGTTGCCAAGTGGGTGGGGTGTGGGAATAGATAGTCTGGGACTTCAAAATTCTAAAATAGATAAACAGGACAGTACTGTATAGCACAGGGAAATATATAAAAGATCTTAAGGCAGCTCACAGGGGAAAAAATGGTACAAGAAATGTATATAAGTTCATTGTAACTAAAAATTTATGCTCTACAATGGAATTTGAGACACCTTTGTAAAATGATTAAAAATCCATAAAAAAAAGTTAAAAAAGAAAAAAACATGAACTTAAATATTACATGTATAAATATAAATTAGAGAGATAAACAACTATGCAAAAGAGTAGTAAAACCTAAATTTTGTTTTTGTTGTCTTTTTAAGATAAGCAAAATCAAAAATCCTCTATCCAGATGCATCATGAAGAAAAGAGAATTGATCCAAAGAAATAAAGTCAGAAATAAATATGGAGAAATAACAATTGTTCCCTCAGGTATACAAAAAGGGGATCATTTTGTCAACACTTATATGACAATGAACTGGACAACTTAGAAGAAATAGACAAATGTCTAGAAAGAGACAGGGATAAGGAGAAACAAATAATTTGAACAAACTGTTTATTAGAAGAAAGAAACAATCTGCATTTAAAAAATCGTTAAATGTTAGTGCAGATTTAAACAGCTCCCATGGAACACTGTACAAAAATTCAAAGCAGAACTTATAATCTTCACACTATTCAAAAATAGTGAAGATGTGGGAAACTCACAAATTATTTCTATGAAACGTTCATCACCCTGATAGCAAAGCCAACAAACAAACTACAGGCATATAAAATTTCAAGCCAATATCTTTGATTGACATAGATGCAAAAATTCTAAAAAATATTATTAGCAAACTAAATCCAGCAATAATTAAAATGAATTATACAACATGATCAACTTTAATTTATTGCAGGGTAATAAGAGAGGTGGAACATACATGAAATCAATCAGTTCGATACACCACATTAACAAAAGAAAAAGGGAAAATGAAATGATCATCCCAATAAATCCATCAAAAACATTTCACAAACTTCAACTTTCATTCATTAAAAAGCAGCAACAACAGCAATAACAAAAAACAACAGAAAGAACAACAACAGAAACCTCTAACAAAAGCAGGATTCAGGAAAAATATCTCAACGTAAATGAGTCATTAATAACAGACACACAGACAACATAATATGCAAAAGTGAATAACTGAAAGCCAAATTAAGGAATAAGAAAAGGATGCCCACTCTCACCATTTCTATTAAACACAGTATGGGAAGTCCTAGCAACAGCAATCAGACAAGAAAAATATGTTATTCAAGTTGGATTGAATGAAGTAAAACTGTTATTATTTTAGATGACATGATAATATATATAGAGAACCCTAAAGATTCACCACACGAAAACAAATAAAACTAATAAAGACATTTAGCAAAGTAGCATGATTCATGATTAATATACAAAAACTGTTACATTTCTTTACCCTAACAAAGAAATATTCCATAATTTTAAAAAATCCATATGAAATCATATCAAAAATGAAAAACCTATGGAAAAACCAAGATAGTAAAATCTATAGGAGACTGATAAATATATTTGAAGATGATGCCTAGAAATGGAAAGAAATCTCAAGGTCTTAGTTTAGAGGAATTAATATTGTTAAAATATACATACAAAAAATGATGTCCACAAATATAAATTGATGCAGTTCGAACTACATGATATTTTCCACAGAAATTAAAACAGTCCTAAGATTTGTATGTAACTGCAAATGTACCAGAACTGCCAAAGGAACAATGAGGAAAAAGAACAAATTTGGAGCCATAACCCAATAACCTCCCAGATATCAGACTATATTACGAAAACAGTAATCAAAATAGCACAATACTGGAAAACGAACAAACATCTATATCACTGAAACAGAATACAAGGTAGAAATAAAACATCACAACCATGGTCAACTAAACTATGACAAAGGAAACAAAAATATACAATGCTGAAAAGACAGTCTTCAGCAAGTGATGTCGAGAAAGCAAGGCATCTACATGTAAATCAATGAAATTAGAACACTCCATCACACTGTACAAAAATAAACTCAAAATGCTTGAAATATCTGAATATAATACATGACAAAATAAAACTCCTGGAAACTAACATAGGCAAAACAAGACATAAATTGTAGCGAATTTTTCATATGTCAATCTCCCATGCTGAAAACAATAAAAGCAAAACAAACAAATAGGTCCTAATTAAACTTAAAACCTTCTTCATAGCAAAATAAACAATATGAAAAGATGAAATTCCTAATGGGAGAAAACATTAGAAAACAATGCAATTAACAAGAGGCTAATTTCTAAAATACACAAATCGTTCATAAAACTCCATTTCAAAAATCTATAATCTACTCAGCCAGAAAATGAGCAGAAGAGAATTCTCTAAAAAACACACACAGATGACAATCAGAAACATAAAAACATGCTCACATAGCTAATCATTATACAAATGCAACACAAAAATAAAATAATGTTTTACCTCACACTAGTCAGAAGGGCTGTCATCAAAATGTCTACAAATAATAAAGACTGTGGAAGTTGTGGAGAAAAAGGGACTCTCCAACGGTGTTGGTGGGAATGAAAATTGGTGCAAGCACTTTGGAAACAGTATGGATGTTCCTTTAAATAATTAAAGTAGACCTATCATATGACTCAGCAATCCCACTCCAGGGCATATAAAGCATAAAACCTGAAAACAATGTATCCTAGGGTAAAACATAAGAAGCACACTCTGATATTGGACTGAAATTGATTCTACATATATCTCCTCTGGCAAGGGAAGCAGAGGGAAATCTAACAAAATATGATTGTATCACTCTAAACAGATTTACACTGCATAAGAAATGATCAATAAAATGAAAAGTCAACCAACATATTGGGAGAATATGTTTGCATGTGATATTTTCCAATCAATTGTTAATATCCAAATATATGGCAAACTCTTACCCCACAACACCAATAAAAGAACAAACAATCCAATTAAAAAAGTACGTAAGAACTGAATAGATAGATCTCAATCAATTATCTGTAGAAAACTTACAGATGCCTAAATGACACATGAAAATATGTTCAGAGTTATCAATTATTAGGAAAGTCATAAACCAAAAATGAGACAAGACTTCAAAATTGTCAGAAATTTCTCTTCAAAAAGAAAAGAAACATATGTTGGTGAGATTGTAGAGAAAAAGGAACACCATGGACACTTTTTATAGGAATGCAAAGTATTGATTCCATTGCATATGTACATCAAATTTTCTTCATCCATTTTTCGGTCAAGGGATGTTGGGTTTGCAGGTTCCTGTCTGAAGGCTCTAAAGAATAAGCCCATGGGCTGAACTGATAAACAAGCTGTGAGGAATGTCACATATCCAGGCTGGATAAGAAGTGGCCTGCACATTGTATCCAGTATGGATGGCTAGATAGCCCATGCTGGGTAAGATCCTCAGAGGAGGACAACCTAAGACAGGCACAGCCGGCTGGATAAGAGATGGCCTACTTAATGAAGTTCCGTGATGAACTTTAAAACAATCCTTGATCATTTAACATCCTGTGCTTACTGCAGGATCATGGGGTTATAAATAGCTTAAGATTATTAACATTGTTATAACTTAGATGATATATGAGGCATTGTGCATGTCCTACATAAACCCTTTTCCTAGGAATCAATAAAAAGAGAACTGCTCCTCTTCTGGCCACACAGTGTTTGTCTGTATATGATATCGTGCCACTGACAGTGTTAATGTAATTTGTTGGGAGTATTTTAAAAGGATGTTGCATTATATACAATGCTCTTTTTGCACCTATTGAAATTATTATGTGAGTTTTATTTCTCATTCTGTAAGTGTGGCATGTCACCTATATTGATCTGAATATTTTGAAGTATCTTTAAACCCAGGGATAAGTCCCTTTACTCATTGTATGTGCATGATACATTAATGTGTTGTTGAATTGACTTTCCTCTTTTGATGAGAATTTTGGCACATATGTTCATCAGGGATAATATTCCATATTTTGCATCTAATGTACTTTCTTGCATTGTTATGCAAATAAATCTGGCATCATAAAATAACTTTGGAATCTTTCACCCCCTTGAAATTCTTGGAAGATTTTTGGAAGAATTGGTGAAAAATTGTCTTCAAATGTATCACAGATTTCACCAGCAAAGTCATCTTGTAAATGTTTTCTGGTTTGGGAGGTTTGGATTACTGATTTACTCATACACACTTTTGCTATATTTAACTTTCTAATTTCTTATTGAATCAGTATTGGAAGACATATGTTTCTGAGAATTTGTCTTTTATTCTAGGTCATTCAAATCTTTGGCTAGTGTTAATTTCTTATGACGCTATGCATCTCTACATCAGTGGTAATATCTTCTCTATTATTTCTAATTTTATTTGAGATTTTATTTTCTTAGTCAACCTAAACGTTTGTCCACTTTATGTTTAAAAGAAACAGACTTTGGTATTTTTTTATATTTTTAATTGTTTCTCTTATTATTTGCCTTACTCTCATTGATTCAATTTTCTTCTTTATTCTTTCTGTTTTCTCCTAGATTCTTGATGTGTAAAGTTAAGTAGTGTGAATCTTTGTATTTCTTTTATTATTAAATATAATATATATATTTATTTATTTATATATTTACATATTTATTAATTTATTTATCAATGAAATATGTCATTTACAATGTGTCAATCTGTGGTGTATAGCATAGTGTGCCCATACACACATATAATTCTATGCCTATAAAACGTTACTTCACGATATTTAACATAATGGCCTGTGTCATACAAAAGAAACTTTGAAAACATCATTTTTTATATACAGTGGATAACATTTATAAATCTACAGCTCCCAAATATATCCTCTCGAAGCCCATTTCCACAGTAATCTAAAATTGTTTAGAAGATCTGCGAGTATGTTTCAGTTTTGTAGATGAAATCATAGTGTTCCCATACATATATTTTTTAAAGCTTCTTCATGCGTAATATCATGCATTATATTTCTTTCTATTTCTGGCTAACTTCAATTAGAATGACACATGTTTGGGACATCTTTTTTGCTGCAAATGTCATTGTTTTATCATTTTTATTGCAGAATATTATTCCATTGTGCAAATATGGCATAAATTCTGTATACTGTCATCTGTTGTTGGGCAATTATGTTGCTTCCATATTTTGGCTTTTGTATACTGCACTGCTAAGGACATTGGGGTGCACGTGTCTTTTTGAAATAGGGTTCCCTTTGATATATACCCAGAAGTGGGATTGCTGGATCGTATGTTAAGTTTATTTTTATTCTTTTGCTGAATCCCCATCCTGGTTTCCAAAATGACTGCACCAAACTACATTCCTACCAACTGTGTAGGAAGTTTCCCTTTCTCCACAGCTTCCCCAGCATTTATTGTTTGTGGACTTTTAAATGATAACCACTGTGACTACTGGGAAGTAATTCTTCATTATAGTTTTGAATTGCCCTCCTCTGATAATGATAATGACCATTTTTTTTTCTTTATTCATATATCTGTGTGGCATTTGAACATCTCTTTTAGAGAATTGCTAGTTTAGGGATTCTTCCCATTTTCAGATTGGGTTTCTTGGTGTTTTTTTTATTATTATTAGGTTGTATGAACTCTTTATATTTTGGAAATTAAGACTTTGTCAGTTGCATCACTTCTAAATATTTTCTTTAATCCTGCAGGTTGTCATTTTGCTTTGTTTATGGTTCCTTTTGCTGTGCAAAAGCCTATAAGTTTTATTTGATCCAATTTATTAATTTTGCTCTTACATCCCTTCCCTGGGTAGGCTGTTCTAGGAGATCATTGCTGAGATTTATCTCAGAGTGTTTTGCCTGTGTTTTCTTCTAGGAGATTTACTGTGTCTTACTTATATTTAAGTCTTCTAGATATTTTGAGTTTATTCTTGTGTACGGAGTGAATGATTGTTCTAACTCCATTGCTTTGATGCTGCTATCCAGTTTTCCTAAAACCATTTGGTGAAGAGATGGTCTTTTCTCTGTCATATTCCTAGCTAGTCTGTCAAAGATTAATGGAACATAGGCCTGTAGATTTATTCCTAGGGTCTCTATTCTGTTCCATTGGTCCATATGCCTGTTTTATTACCAATGTCATGTCATTTTCATTATTGTAGCTCTGCCATAGTGTATGGAGAACTAATGGGGTATTCCTCCAGCATCTTTCTTTTACTTCAATATTGCTTTTGTAACTATGGTTTTTTTTATGACTCTATGTATATCTTAGGATCATTTGTTTCAGTCCTAAAAAGAAATGTTTTGCGTAATTTGATCGGAAATCAAATTTTCTTGACTGATCGTTCTGGTTAGGACTTCCAAGACTATATTGAATTGAAATTGTGAGAATGGGCAACCTTGTATTGTCTCAGGTTTTTGTGAGAAGGGTTTCTGTTTTTCAGCATTGAATATTTTGCTGGCTATATATTTGTCATAAATAGCTATTATTATGTTGAGATATGGTCCCTCTTTACCCACTGTGATAAGAACTTCTTTTGCAGATAGGTGTTACATGTTATCAAATGATTTTTCTGCATCTACTGTGATTATCATGTGGTTTTTTGTCTCTCTTTTGTTGATATGGTGTATCACAAATGATTGATTGATTTGCATATGTTACACCATCCTTGTGTTCCTGGGATGAACCTAACTTGATCATGGTGTATGATCTTTTTTTTACATGCTGTTGGATTCTGTTTGTTAATAATTTCCTAAGGACTTTAACATCTATGTTTATCAATGATATTGGCCTATAGTTTTCTTTTTAGGTAGTGTGTTTGTCTGGTTTTATTTTCAGGTTGATGTTGGCCTTATGGTGTGAGTTTGGGAGTACTCTCTCCATATGAATCTTTTGGAAGTGTTTGAGGAGGATTGGTATGGATTTTTCGTTGTATGTTTGGTCAAATTCCCCAGTGAAGGTATTTGGGTCTGAATATTTGTTTGCAGAGATTTTTTTTTTATTTTACTGATAATTCTATTCCATTTCTGGTGATTGGTCTGTTCAAATGGTCAATTTCTTTTGATACAATAATGGTGGGCCGAATGTTTCCAGAAACTTCTCCATTTCTTCTAGATTATCCAGTTTGTTTCCATGCAGTTGCTCATGGTATACCCTTATGGTTTTTTGCAAATTTTATGTACTCTTTGTAGTTTCCCCATTTTCACTATGTGTGTTATTTGTGTTCTCTCTCTTTTCTTGTTGGTGAGCCTGTCCTGAGTTTTGTCAATTTTGTTGACTGTTTCAAAAAACAGTTTGATTGATTTTTTCTATTTTTAATCTTATTTCAAATCTTTCTCCCTTGCTCTTTATTTTCCCGCTTTCTGCTGACTTTTCATTTTGTTTGTTCTTCTCTTCATGATTAGTTTACATAGAATATTAGATTAGTTATTTGAAATTGCTCTTCTAATTTGAGGCGGACCTTGTCACTGTGAACTTCCCTCTTAAGCCTGCTTCAACTATATTCCATATACTTTGTGTAGTGTTGTGTCATATTTCTCAAGATATTTCTTAATTTCTTCTTTTAATTCATCACCTACCCCCCTTGTTTTAGTAACCATGTTTATTAATTTACATGCTGTCATTTTATCTCCCTGTTTTTCTGTGATTCATTTCTAGTTTCATGTTATTATACTCAGAAAAGATGCTTGAAATCTTTTTTAACTTCTTAAATTTGATTAGGCTTCTTCTGTGCCTTAGTACATAAACATTCCTAGAAAATGTTCCTTGTGCACTGGAAAAGAATATATATTCTGTTTTGGGGATAAGTAGTGTATTGAAACTATCAATCAAATCCAATTATTTTATCGTATCTTTTTGTATCTTTGTTCCCTTATTAATTTTCTGTCTGAAAGACCAGTCTAGTGATGGTAATGGGGAGTTATAGTGTCCTACTGTGATTGTGTTCCCATCAATTTGTCCCTTTTTATCTATTAGTATTTACTTTATGTACTTATGTGCTCTTATATTGAGTGCATATATAGTAATGAGTATAAAACCATCATTTTGTATTGCTCTTTAATCATTATATCATGTCCTTGTTTATCTTTCTCTATGGCCTTTCTTGTAAAGTCTATTTTGTTTGAAGTCAGTACTGCTAGTCCTCCTTTCTTGTCATGTACATTTGCATGGAATGTATTTTTCCATTTTCTGACTTTCAATTGATGTGTGTTCCTCTTTCTAAAGTGGGTCTCTTGTATGCTTCATAATGTAGGGTCTTGTTATGTTATCACATCTGACAATATACATCTTTCGATTGAAGCACTAAGTCCATTAACATTTGTAACAATTATTGATAAACTAGTGTTTATTTCCATATTGAACTTAATTTTCCAGTTGATTTTGTATTACCTTTCTATTCATTTCTTTTTCTTTTTGTGGCTTTATAAGTTTTCTTTTATTATCTTGGTTTTTTTCTAGCTTTGTGACTTCATTGTAAGATGTTGACTTATTGTTACCCTGTTTTGTATGTATATTGACCCGTTACTATAAATTTTTATAATAACTGAAAGGAATATAAATTTAAATGCATCATACAGAGAACAGAAATAAGAAGAAAATAATCTGTATTGTCCTGTTTCACTATCTAAATTTTAAATTTAAACTTAAAAATTTTGACGTCCTGTTTTACAATATCATTATTATTCTGTTGTAAGTCATTGTAGCTTTTGCCTTTCTAATTATGCCTTTCTCTTTCTATAGCATCCTGCTTCTTTATTTTTTGAGGAGATGTTTCATTATGTCTTTTTCTGTTGCTAAATTCTTTTAGTATTTGCTTGTGTGGAGATTATTTTTCTCTCCTTCTATTCTAAAGTTTAGCCTTGCTTGATATCTTATCTTAGATAACAGATTTCTTTCATTCTGGACTTTGAATATGTCTTGCCACTGCCTTCTGCCTGTTGTATTTGTGTGAGGAACATGTTTAAAAATAAAATATATATAATTATATATATGTAAAGAATACCTACAAATGAAGTTAACAAATACAGAGAAAACATATACTTTAAAAAATAGAAAACATAGATGAAGGAAATTAAAATTGATCCAAAGAAATGAAAAGATCTCTTATGTTAATGATGTGAAACAGTGTGGTTGAAACAACCATACTACCCAAAGGAATCTACATTTAATGTGATTCATGTCAAAATAACCATGAGATTTTTAAATTAAATAGAAGAAATAATTTCAAAATTTATATGCAACCACAAAGATCTTAGTTGCCAAAATAATCTTGAAAAAGAGTATTGAATATAATATTGTAAATTTCTCTGTTGTTAAACAGTCCTACAAAACTTTAGTAATTTAAACAACATGATACTGGCTCAAAAACTGACACCAATCAATAGAAGAGAATAGAGCAACCAGATATAATCCCTCTCACCTATGATAAATTAACCTATGAAAAAAGAAGCAAGAGTATTAAATGAAGAAAAGAGATTCTCCTCAATAAGCATTGCTGGGGAGGCTGAGCAATTGAAAGATAGATTAGAGTATTTCCTCACATTGTATACAATCATTAAGCACAGAATATCTTTTATTTATTATGTTTACTTATATTTTTCCACCTGTAATTTATAGATCTATGTTTAGATCTTTTATTTAACTTATCAAATGTATTCCTATTTTATTCTTTTTTGTATAAATTTACACACAATTGATTTCCTAATTTCTCTTCCTGATAATGTGTTGTTACTATATAAAAATGCAATGGATATTTGTATATTGATTTTGTATACAGCAAGTTTACTAAGTTTGTTCATTATTTCTCACAGTCACTGGCAGTGTGTGTGCAGTTTTCTAACTATGTATAATTATGTCATCTATAAAAATTTTACTGCTTGCTCACAAGTTGAATGACTTTTATATTTTTTCTTGACTAGTTGTTCTGGCTAGAACTTCTAGTAGTGTAATATAGGACTTGTTTGTATGAGCTATTTTTTCTTATTACTGTACCAGAGAAAAACCTTCCTGTATGTTAACATTGAACTTGATGTTAGTCATTGGTTTTTCATATACGGATTTTACTATGTTTAGTCATATTCTGTCTACAGCAAATTTGTTAAAAAAATTTTTATAAAAAAGTTAAGATCAGATCCGTGAATAATTTTCCTACATATTTTGAGATTTTTATTTTTGAATTTTATATTTAACGGATGGTATCACATTTATTGATTTGCGTATGTTAAATAAAATTAAGAATCAGGACTAAATTCAACTTAACTATACTTTATAATACTTATAATATGCCATGACTTCAGCTTCCTAATATTTACTTAGAATGGAATATACACATACTGAAGGAAAAATTTACATAGTAGCTTGAGTGAACATTTATTTATTTAAAAATTTTATCTCTCATTTTGAATTTGGCTTATGTTTAGTGGAATTTATGTCTAAATAAAGAATACAATTTTGGTAGAACTGGCTTTACTACAGTTCACTGATACAGAACCTAGCTATTATTAACAATAAGTGTACAAAACACTTGCCTTAAAATGCTGCATTATACTAACAATGCCAACTCTTTCAGGATGAGAAACATATTGCTTCCTAAAATGCATTATTTGGTCTTTTAAACCCCATCCCACATATAATGTTATTTCTTTGTTTTTGATTGTTTGTTTGCCCCTTAATGGAGGCACTGATTTTTGAACCCATGATCTTCTGTATAAGTTTATATATCAACATCATTTTGGAACACTTAAGAGAAGCCGCAAGAGCATGGACTATAATGATGAGAAGAAAATTTATTACTTCGAGGGACTGAAAAACCTCTGAGTGAAAGAATGGCAAAAGTAAACTTTTATAAGAATACCTTAATAATTTCTCTTTTGTAATTTTAAAGTAGAATACTAAATTACATTTGTTTTACTTACAGCACTAAATTATATTTTCATACAAAAATTACCCCTTTGGGATTTCTTAAATTTGATTCATTATTTTAATCTAGTTTTATTTCATAAATATTTATCATTTATTCTAAAACATACCAAATACACTGATATGTATTCTGCTCATGTTTTGAATAAAGAGCTACTTCTTGTAAAGTAAACAGATAAATAACTACTTCCATTTCCAAATCAAATTAAGTTTCACCTTACTAATTATAATGAAATAGGTATACATTTCCTGCAGAGGTTTTACACAAATTTCACTTAAAATTCCATAACTTTAAAATTATTTTATATATTTTGTGCATTATTTATACTCTGTTCATCAATGTTGTATAAATTTGTGTACAAAAGTATGGAGATTTGTTTTATTTCATAGACCCCAGCATTAATTATTTAAAAAGATTTTCTTGGGGTAATAATTGCAGATCACACTATAAAAAAAGGCATCCTATATGTTTCATTTTAACTGGATGAATGAGAAGTAAACACTGGCTGGATGTTACACTTGACTTGCTAGGAGACCAGTCGTTATGTGATGTCACATCTACTCAAGTTGAGAACCGTTGTGATGGCCTAGTAGTTTATCTGTGCAGGCCTGCCAGAGCAGCATATGAAGCTGCAGTGCTCAAAATCATTCAGATTAGAAAAGTAGCTGTAGAAAAAGTTATTTGAGATGGCAAATATTTCTTCAGAATTTCAAGATAGGTCTCATAATGATGGACCAACTGGTTCAGGAAACTCCGGAAGATCTGTATTGTTTGATCCAACAATCTCTGGGGACTTGTCTTGAGGTCTATGATTGAAGTAAGTGATTTTCAGAATTTGTCTGAAGAATCCTTGTTTAAAAGTCCATGTTACACATATTGTGTCTCTGAGCCAGATGAAGATAATGATTTTCGTTCTCTGACATTTCCAAGAAAAATCTGGAAAATGGTTGGGAGTTATCAATTTAAATCCAACTGGTGGGATGATAATGAAACTTCCATAGTGATTGATGAAGTTGTCTTAAAGAAGGAAGTTTTGGAAAGAAAGTCCCCTTTCAGAGTATTTGAAACTGGAAGTATGAAAAGTTTAGTTAGACAGCTTAACATTTATAAGTTTAGGAAAGTGCAGCAGAATTTTTAAAGATCTGCTTGTCTAGCTGACTTTCTAGCAGAAGAAAAAGAAGTCTCTCTTTTAAGCAAGGTATTCAGTAATTGTAGTTACGACTTGGTAACTTATATATAAAATTTTATTTTGTACATCGATCTATGGTAATGTAAATGTAAATCTAGAGTTTGAAAACTGTATAAAACTACAAATGCTAAAATTCTTTATTTTTTCAAAAAATGAGGACAGAGCCTTAAGTATTCAAGATTGTGCGAAACTTTCCTAGCAACTAGGAATCTTACGAGAAATCTAAATAAAGGTATTAAAGCCGCTTTTAAAAAGTGGCTTTCACCGTTACTGCAAATGCTAGCTTCTTAAATTTGAATACTTAAATACTATTTAAATGTGCATATTCCAAATAAGGAATTTCAAAACATAGTCAGCAATGTGCATATTTTGATGATATTATCTTAGCATAGTAAACGTGAAATCTGAGGTTTTGTAGGTTAGGCTTAATTTAGTCTTGTATTTTGGTTTAAAATATTACTAAAATCTTTCTCTTTTGGTTGTAGCTGCAGTTCTGCCATAATCCAAATCTTAAACGAGGCTGTCCCCAGCTTTTAGTGAGAATAAAAAGAAGAATTGGGATTAAAAATGTCTCTCTGGTATCTTCATTGGCTGAAGATTTCAAAAAGAAGCACGTTAAAGCAGGGGGTAACGTGCATAATGATAATTTTGATTTTGTGGTTGACACTAGAGGAGAAAGTGCATTTTTACTTTCTGCAAATTTAAACATGCCTCTAATAAGGAAGCCCTCTTCTAGCCACATAATAGGTGATACAACTACCTTGATCAGAGGTGATTTTTCTCCTCCATTTTCAATGTCAGTTAGATCACCAGAACAATATTGCAATGGATCAACGTGCTTTTTTAAATCAGTTGAACACTGCCCACAGGCACTCTCAAAGCAGCTACACTGAAGCAAATGGCCGTGTTGTGAACTTCATTACATTTACAATATCTACTTCTCAGTACAGTACCTTGTCTCCCATACTGAGCAATCATGTTTGACTAATGGTGGAGCCTTCTAATTTTCCATATAGATATCACAACATATCTGCCAATGACGGTCGTTTTTCTCAACTTCAACCAGGGAGCAAACCATGGTTACCAGTGACATTGATAGCTGATACATCAGCTACCTCTCTTTCAAGGCCAGCTCATCAGCCATCTTCATTTTATGAACGTCATCCTAAACACAACTTATATACCAGAGGACTACCATATTATGCAGGATAACAAAGATTAATATTGATGGTGGCAAATGCCGACAACTATATGCAATTTTCTTATTTGAACGATAAACATACATGTTTACCTGTATTTTCGATATTTTTTTTAAAATAAAGAGTTAAACGGGAGTCTATGTTATCATTTAAAGAAAAAGAGATATTTGATTGATATGATCACTTGATGGAACAGTATGGGAGTAAATTTAAATAATTTCTTGTAAGCAGGAAGAGAAAATGGAAGAATTTGGAAAAAGACTAAAACATGGAGAGAGGGAAAGTTATTAGTGGTTTCTGGTTCATCCTGGAAAGTATGAATAGTGTTAAGTTCGGATAGGTTGGAACAGAAGATAATGCAGGAACCGGCCCAGGGAACATGGTCTCTATTATGTCATTCCTGGAATCATGAAGGTCACATGATATAGTCTCAGATGGTACATTTAGCATGTGGAAGAAATTAAGAAGTAATTTTATCTATGGTCTTCTTTGTGCTGTTCTCAAAGCATTCCAATTGGTGCTTTCATTTCCTGCCCTAAATATTCTATGCTATAATTTCTAGTCAATACCTTATGTTGCTTTTATTTCCAACCAAGGACAAACTTACATCCTCAGGGTGGCTCTTAATGCCTTTCCAACTCTATGCACACAAACTGAACTTAGTTAAGTCATTCGTTTATAAATCTGGCATCTGACTACCTTGGCATATGTTTATGTTTCACTGTATCTGGAGATATATCCAGGAAAATGCTTGTCATATATGTAAGCTCCAACCTCGCAAATTTTGCTCCAGCTAATCCTTGAACTTATGTTCTCCTATTACCTAATTAGACTTTCCCAGTCTCAGCACAGAAACCACCTCCTCCAGATGTTTTCTGTCTATCCCCCTTTCCTTGTCTAACTTGGATACCAACACAGTAAGCACAGCACATGCCACAGGATGCATTTTAGTATTTGGTGAATGAAAAATACATGTTGACTTTAAGCATAATCTACTTTCCTGAGACAGCAAATCTCTCATGGTTTTCAAACTATTTCATTATTGTCTTTACTCTTCACCACAAACTAGCTCTTTTCATAGCCCAAGGACTAGTCACTCAAGACAGTAATTCGAGGTAGGTAAAGGAGACAAAGTATTATTTTCTTCTTAATTCATGCCTCCAGTGGCCTAAAGCATTCAATTCTCATTTGCTGGATTATTTCCTGTCTCTTCATCACCTGCCCACCCATAAGTAGCTGATTCTCTTCCCCATACCAAAAAATATACTGCCTTCTAATTAATTTACTTCTTAGAATCAGAGCTTTATCCAGAAGAGACAGTGTCATTGCAAACATTTAATGCAGGATTATACATCCCACATAAATTGTGCCCCTTCTAATCTTCACACAGGCAGTATCTAAGAGGTAATAGTCCCTTGGTTGGAGTGGTTGTGTTCAGTAACCAAATTGTAACCTAAAATGTGTGGACTAAAAAGAGGTGAGGGTGGTAGTATTAAAAATTTGTCCAACTGCAAGAATATCAAATTTATACAGATATTAGGAAATATAAAATTTTCATGGAAGACTGACTATTTCCCATTAATTTAAAATAAATGGTGAACATTTTCAGAATGTGAATTGTCCTGAAATGCTGGAAAATTGTAGGCAAGGTCAGGGAGCCTAAGGCTTCTGCTCACAACCATGCAGCCAGTGTCAGCTGATAAGACTGGAATGGCAACACTGAATACTGAAAAAGTGTCACCAATTGTGAAGAAAGCCTTTGATAATCTGGAGAATGGGCAAATGGGTCAGGTTAAGCTCTAGCAACATCCCACCAATATGATTTTACCAAGAGAAGAAAGGAGCCCACTTGCAGCAGGAGATCTGTGTCTGGACAGCAGTGGTTGTTCCTAAAACAGAAACATCAAGCTTTTATGTTTGTCAGCTCAACTATGATGGTGACTATTTTTTGCTTACATTAGCAGTCTGGGTTTCAGTTGGGCTGGTTCACAGCTAGTTTCGAGCTCTCTTATCACACAGTGGGTCTTACTGTGATCATCATAACAAGGTTCTATACTGATAAGTCAAAAGCTACACTTTACTTTAAAAATTAGAATTCCTAAAGAAGAATATTGTTTGTTTGTCCATCTGTAGTTCTCTACCTGGGAAAACCTAGAGTATTGGCAAATGTACAAAAGTTGTCTGGTGTGTGAAAACTATTCTCTGAGCTCTGACCACTGAATTCTTCCCACTAAATACTACAAATCTGTCTATCACTGTGTGTGTGTGTGTGTGAAGTTGGACTGTTAAGCAGTAACTAAGTTTATCTTAGTTGAGTCATCAGTGAATTATTCCTCTGCTTCTGGCAGAATCTCTGTGAATTAAGAGTTTCATTTTGCCACCAGATTTTCTTCCGATCAGGGAGAGGTAGATTATATTTCTCCCAGTATACTAATTGTTACCTGTTCATTGAATCCCAAGCTAATGCTAGGGCCAAGCCACTGAAACCTTGAATTGGACAGAGGCATATATATTCACCAGTCCCCAGAGCCCAGCGCAGGACTGTGTGTCCTTCTTAATTTAAGTTTGTGTCTACTTTGTTTTCTTTTAATTCTCATTGTTGACACAACTTATTTTTTCTTTGAACACCCCTTGACTGATTTATATGGACTGAACCACTGATTTATTTCTTTTAAGCTACAAATTACAATAACATTTCTTTCCTTGGACTACCTGGATTAAAGTGAGCATAGTCATCATTTTGAAAGCAGTCCTCAGTCCTAAAAATGCAGAACCTTTACAGCTCTTTGTCCAGCACTTGAGCCAGAATGTTTGTTGTTGATCTCAGGGATTATCCTCACATTCCCTTATGCAACCATGAGAAAACAGCACATTGTTATCCAAAATCAAGTCTTTGTCAGTATTGCTTTCCCTTTGCAAAACAGTTAAGAATTGTAGGAGTTCTGAGATTTAAACATGCTTAGATTTTTAGAAACCTAGCATTTTCATATTTTACAGATGCTCTCGTGGAGATGAGACTTTTGGTCTGAGACAGTGAACTTTATCACTCACAGCAAAAGCAGCCAGGGTTAATATTTGTATCCATTCCCTAATCTCAGATGAATACACAAAGTGAAATTTTGTTGCCTACAGAAGCAGTGGGCTGTTAACATGAAGAAAGATTTAGGCATTTTAAAACACTATTTTTATTAGTATCTTTATGTATAATTTATTAGAATCACTTATTTATTAGTATCTTTAACTAGGATAATATATCATGACTAAAGATTACTTGCTGCAAAAAGAATCATGAGAAATGACAAGGGAAAAAGTGACCATTGACTTTCCATTTTTTCTTCCACTTTTATTGAGATATAATAGGCATAAAACATTGTGTAAGTTTAGGTGAACAGGATAGTGATTTGATTTACAAGTGTCATGAGATAAATATCATAGCAATTTTAGGGAGAATTCTTTATCTCATTTAGATGCAATTTTAAGGAAATACAATTTGTCTTTTGGTTGTGATGAGAAAAATTATGGTCTACTCTCTTAACAACAATGATATTGAACATAAAGCAGTAATAACTGTAATTTTCATGTTACTATGGGGTATCCCTAGAACACGATTCTTTTACAGCTGGATATTTATAGCTTTTGAGTTCATTAATCAAATCCTACTTTCCCAACCCCTGCCTCTGTTCACTACAAATCTAATTTTTTTCTATGTGTATGTTTGTTTGTTATTGAAGTGTACATTAATCTATAACACTGTGTTAGTTTCTCTTTCACAACATACTGTTTGCTGTATTTAATATATTTCATACAGATCACCAAATATATCTAGTTGTGATATGTTGCTATTTAAAGATATTTAATAGTTTTTGGCTATTCCCCATACAGTTCATTTCTTGTCCCTGACTCATTTAATTTGCAACTGGAAAATTTTCTCTCTTAATTTTTTCAACTTTTCTTTTTCTCACCCCATTTCCCTCCTTCTTGTGAACAACCTGTTTCTTTCTATATGTATAACTCCATATCTGTGTTTTTATGTTCATTTGTTTAAAATTCAAATATGAATAAAATCATTCAGCATTGTCATTCACTTCCTGACTTATTTGACTTAGCAAATTACCCTCTTGATCAACCCATTTGTTGCAAAAGGCAAGAACTTATTCTTTTTAGAGCTGAGTAATAACCCATTTTATTTTTATGTGTGTGTATATATATATATAGCTCATATATATATATAAAGTGCGTGTGTATAAATATACATATAGATAAATCTGTACTTAAGATGGGTAGATATAAAAATTATATAAACACAATTTCTTTATCCATCATGTATTGATGAGCAATTAATTTGCTCCTATATCCTGTCTATTGTGGATAATGCTGCAGTGAATATAGGGTTGAATTTATCTTTTCTAATTAGTGTTTTTATTTTCATGGAATAAGTATCCTGATATGTATATGTTGGATTATATTTCATTGTTAATTTTTAGATAAAGCTCCATGTTGTTTTCCACAGTGGAAGCACATATTTACATTCACTCCAGCAGTGCATCAGGGTTTTTTCTAACATCCTAACCAACAATTATGTTTGTTATCTTTTTCATAGTAGTCATTATGACAGGAGTGACATAAAATCTCATTGCGTTTTGGACTTGCATTTTTCTGAAGCTTAGTGATGTTGATCGGTTTCACGTGCCTGGTGGTTACCTTTCCCAACTGTATATTCATTTTTTGTAATGGGCTTAATGACAATAACTGTCTCATTTCATTTTAAGGCATTCTGTTGTGTGCCATTATTCTGTTTTTTCTGTGCCACTACCATATTATTTTTAATACTGTAGCTTTGTATTAAAGTTTAAAATCAGGGACATAGATGCATCCTCTTTGTTCTTTGTTAAAGTTGTTTGTGTTTTTAGTTTGTTTGTTTTCTTTCCTTTCCTTTTTCTTAGTGATTTCATCTCTTTTCGGTTTACATGTAAATTTTAGAATTATTTATTTTAAGTGTCTGAAAATGCCCATGGTATTTTGATAGGCACTGAATTTAATTTGCGTATTTTGTTGGCTAGTACTATCATTTAAACAATATTTTTTCCTCATCAATGAACACATTATATCCTTTCATCTGTTTGCATTAACTTCAATTTCTTTTATAAATATTTTATAGTTTTCTGAGTACAGGTTTTTTACCTCCTTGGTTGGATACATTTCTTGATTTATTTTTTTTGTAATGCAACTGTAAATGTGACAGTTCCCTCACTTTCTCCATCTGTTAGCTTGCTGTTAGTGTGTAGAAATGCAAGATTTCAGTATGTTAGTTTTACATTCAGAAATTTTACCAAATACATTGATAAGCCCTAGTAGTTTTGTGGCACCATTTTTAGGATTTCTGTTTACAGTATGCCATTTTCAAACAGATACTTTTACTCCTTTTCTTAATTAGCTAAATTTTATTTACCTTTATTTTGGATAGCTATGGCTAGAATTTCCATACTATACTGAATAAAAGTGGTAAGAGTGATCATTCTTCTCTTCTTCCTGCTCTTACTGGAGATGCTTCCAGCTTTTAATCAGTGAGTGTCATGTTAGATGAGTTCTTGTCATATAAGTCCTTAACTGTGTTGAGGTATGTTTCCTCATGCCCACTTTGAAGAGAAATATAATCTTAAATAGATACTGAATTTGTCAAAACATTTTATGACTCTATTGAGGTGACCATATAATTTTTATTCTTCAGGTTGTTTGTGTGGTGTATTATACTGATTAATTTGTGGGTATTGAATCACTTTTTCATCCCTGGAATAAAATGGACTTAATCATAATGTATAATCCTCTTAATATATTGTTATATTTGCTAACAATTTAGTGGTGATTTTTGCATCTATGCTTATCAGTAGTATGTAACCTGTAATTTTTTGAGGTATTTGTTCCAGCTGTAGTAGCAATGTGATACAGAAATGTGGGGTAGAAAGCCTCCTTTCCTCTCGAAATTTTTGGAATTCTCTGAGAAGTATAGTTGATAGCTCTTCTTTAAATGTTTGGCAGAAATCACCTGTGAAGATGTTAGGCCTGGAATTTTGTTTCTTGGGAGATTATTTTAAATATTTATTCGATTTCATTAGTGATAATCTGTTCATATTTTATTTATCATTCTATTCTGGAGATTAAGTCTTTCTAAGAAATTGTCCATTTCTTCAGGGGTTTCCATTTTATTCGCATATAATTTGTTGTATCAAATTACGATGCTTTGTATTTCTTTGATATAAGCTGTAATTTCTCATTTATTTCTGAGCTTACTAATCTGTAACTCTTTTTTTGCTCATGTGTCTGGTTAAAGTTTACAAACATTATTTATCTTTCAAAAGCCATTATTTAGATTGATTAAATGTTTATATTTTTAATCCTTATTTTATTTAATTATATTCTGTACTTTCAGCTGTCTTTCCTTCTACTGACAAGTTTTTTTATTATTATGTGACATCTTTTGGTTGTAAGAATATGTTATAAGAGAGAAATGGTTCTTATTTGTATAAGTGGGATTATTTGCTATAAGCATCCCTATTAATACTGCTTTTGTTACACCCCATGGATTTTGTTTTTGTTGTCATTTTTCTTTATATATTTTTTCTTTGATTTATACAGCAATCCAGTTGTTGTTAATATTGTATAAATTATCCTCCACACTTTAGTATTTTTCTCAGGTTTTTTCTTTAAGTAAATTTCTATTCTCACAGAATACATAAGTTTTTTCACCAAACAAGGAGAAAAATAATAAAATTTATACATACAACTGAAAGACACAAATTTTCTAAAATTATTTTCAAAAATGAACAAAGCTGTTTGTAATACCCTACCTGAGTTTAGAACATACTACAAAGCTACAGTAATCAATACATCAAAATATGGCAATTAAAGAAACACATAGATCAATTGAACAAAATAAAGTGTCAGAAAATAAACCCACAAACATATGGTGAATTAGTGTACAAAGAACGAGGCAAGAGTATACAATAAAAAAAAGGCAGTCTCTTCAACAAGTAGTTCAGAGATAACAGGACAGTACATGTAATTGGAAGATGTAAGAGCACTTCCTTTCATAGTAGAAAAAATGAGATAGGAATGGATTAATTTCCTAAATGTAAAGCCTGAAACTGTACAATTTTTGACCAAGAACATGAGCAGAACTGACTTTGAGATAAATCATAGCAATCTTTATTTTTGATCTGTCTCCAAATTAAAAAAAAAACTAATAGTTACAATTTTTATTTACTGAGGAAAAAATAGATGTACTATGTGATACAAGGATTCTATTTCTTGTATTAGTGTGAAGTGCAAAATCTTTTGCAGAGCAAAGGGAACCTTCAACAAGACATATGATAACTGACAGAATAGAGGGAAGAATTTCACACAATGGGACCAACAAGATGTTAATATCAATAATATATATATAGCATATTAGATTCAATATTTAAAAATAAAGACCCCAAATTAAAAACAGTTAAACAATTTTATGGAAACTTTTCAAAAACACACATGTGGATGATTTTCATGCTCATAAAAAGAAAGACAACTTTGCTATTCATTAGGAAAACATAAATCCAAACCAGAATGAAACATAATTTTACAGCAACCAAAATGGCAATTAACAAAATGTCTACAAATGACAAACATTAATAAGAATGTCGATAAGATGGAACCCAGGTACACTGATGGTGAAAACGTAAATAGATGCATCCACTATTATAAAACTGTGGACAGTGCTCAGAAAACTGGAAATAGAAGCATTATCTGTTGCAGCAATTCCTGTTTTTGGTATAAATCTGAGAAAAAATGAAAAGATTATCTTAAAAGATATATTACCCCAAATGTTCTTAACATCATCATTTATAGTAGCCAAGGGTAGAAGCACAACTCAACTGCCCATCAACAGATGATTGACTGAAGTAGATGTGAGATATTGATAACATAATAAATACTTCATCATTGTACATTAAAAAGTAAAATTCTGCCATTTGGAACAATGTGACTGGACCCAGAGGGTGTTGCATATAGGAAAATAAGTCATACAGGGAAAAACACTCTATGTTGTCACCTAAATGAGGAAAACAAAAGTATAAGAGAAATAATCATTAAAAAACAGAAAAAGAATGACATATATATGTGTAGTGTACCAAGTAGTGGTTTCCTGTGGGGAAAGGGAAGAAGGATGGAGAACACAGAAATGTGCAAGGTACAAAAAGAAATTAGAGAACTGAAAGGGCTATATTTACAGCATGGAGAATTATTTTAATAATTTAATTGATTTTAAAGAGATTATAGGGATATATTTTAGTAAAATGTGCATGTAGGTGGGAAAAACATTGAAAAAATAACCCAGGAAAATCAAAATATTTTGTAGTACTATGATATTAAGGGAGGTGTTTTGTTCATTTTCTTTATTGTTCTTATATGTCCTAATTAGAATTTAAGCTTTTAATTGAAAAGGTATATACTTTTAAAAGTGACATAAGTTTAAAATATTTTTGTCTCTCCCCTTATATCTACAGTCATTAAAACGTTCATATCTGAACAAAAATAACTACAACACAAAACAATACTCCAGAACACATGTGAACAGGTGAAGATTGGTGGACTAAGACACACAAAGGAGGCTGAACTGAGGAAAGAGCAGATTTGGTGTCTGCAACCAAGGCCACCTGAATAGGATATCTGAGTCCACAAGTTCAGAGAACGCAGTAGAAACAGAGTTTCAGTGGTTCACAGCTTCAGCCTCCAACTGTACCAGTACTCATGATCACAGGTAACTAGGAGGGAGCCACAATGGAGACAGAATTTCCATCCTTCAGACACTCAGACATTTATGAAACTGTCCCTACTCCCCATTCATAGTGGTGGAGACAATTTACCTTGCAACACTGGACATGGCAAAGGCACTTGTATGATTCCAAATACCCATCTGTCTTTACAAATTTCCTCAATGTGTACACTGATTCTCAAGGGATATCAGATAAAAGGAAGGTTTCTCCATCCCAGTGACAACAGCGGCATTAATTACCGGAAATTTCTAAGAAGTGACAATGAAAGCACATCTTTTATCCAGACAGTAGCGACTGGAAAGTGCTATTTTGAAATATTATCAGAGGTAGCTCAGGTAAGTAAAATGAAAAATTGTGCAATATTGCAAGCTACCAGAAAACGTAAGCAAGGACTCCAACTCCCAATCTGTTATTAAGTGTCATCAGAGCAATAATTTATCAAGATCATGACCAATCACAGTAACATTATAGGGCACGCTAACTCACAGATAGACACACACAGACACCGAGACAGACACAGACACACATGCACACACACACGCACCTGCACACACACACACACACAATGTCAACCCTGCAGCAAACAAACTTCAAGCCATGATATATTGCTATATAACTAATAGAGAATCCAAATAGGTGTCATACAGAAACTCAATACAAAATACATAACTAAGAAAGCAGTTTAGTGAGCTCAGGAATAAATGAAATGATAATAAGGAATACATTACCTAAGAGACTGAAACTATAAAATAACCAAACATTACTGGAGGACCAGGAGAATTTAATAAATGAGATGAAGAATGCAACAGAAAGCATTGGAAGTAGACTGTCTTTGTGGAAGAGAGATTAGCAAACTCACCAATACAAAACTAGAAATGATAGGAGAGGGCAGAAATTCAAGATATTAAAAAGTGAGGAAATGCTACAGTAGACATCAGACTTCCTCAGGAAGTGCACATTAGAGTGTAACCCTGGAGAGAGAAGACAGAAGGCAGCTGATGGTTTATTTAAAGAAGTAATAGTCGATAACTTCCTGAACCTGTGTAAGGAACTGACATACAAGTCTGTGAGCCAAAAGAAACCAATAAATTTAAGACAAAGGGACCTCCTTCAGGATACGTTATATGCAAATTGGCAAGTCAATGAAAGAGTAAAATTTTAAAGGCAGCCAAAAATGTTATGATAATCTACAAAGGAACCACCATTAGTCTATCGGCAGAATTCTGAGCAGAAAACATATGCCAAGGGTAAATAAAATTGTATTTTCAAACTACTGAAATAAGAAATCACTCACCCAATAATACTTATACAGTTATCACTCAGATATAAAGTGAAAGTAAAGACTTTAACAGACAAACAAAACCTGAATTAGATGAAAAATCAAAACCGAGACATCTTATAAGAGGTGTAGAAAAGAAGTCTTCTAAGAAATATAAAATGGCAGAAATATGCAAAACATTGAACAAAATTCTAAGAAGAGTCCATGAGAAAGTTGCAACTTTTTTTTTGGTTATGTTATTAAATGCTACTATACTATATGGATTAAAGAGAGAAAAATAAGAAATCAAGGGCAATAGATATAGATGCTTCAAACTAGTATCATGTTCAGAAGTTTAAAAGAAATAATTTGAAACAGAAATTATAAAAAGTAAAGAGTAAAACAAAACAATATTTAAGGAAGATTCTATCAACGGAGAAAGGACTAAATTATACATAATATGTTTTATTTTTAATTGAAGTACAGTAGATGTATAATATTGCATAGTTTCAGATGTACAGCATAGTGATTCCAACCACTTTGTAGATTATATTGCATTACGAATTATTACAATAATTGTAACATAAAATTATTTTAAGCTATTGTGTTTAATTCCCTAATCTATACAGATTATCCTTGTTGCTTCTCTACTTAATATATACTACTTTGTATCTGTCAATGTTGTACCATTAAATTCTCTTTCCCTTCCACTTTGGTAAATATAAATTTTTCCCATATCTTTGAGTCTGCTTAAGTCTTGTCTATCTAATCTCTTTTCCTCTCCATCATCTCTCTATCTATCTCTCTATCTCTCTCTATCTATCTATTATCTATCTATCTATCTATCTATCTATCTATCTATCTATCTATCATTTATCTATATATCTATTTATCATGTATCTATGTATCTATACTTCTATCTATTTATCTGTCATATATCAATAAATAGCTATAGATAGATGTACACAGATATTTGATATTCTTTAGATTCCACAGATAAATTAAATTATATACTTTTGTCTTTGTCTAAGTTAATTCACTAAGCACAATATTTACTAGGTCCTTTCATGATGCTGAAATAGCAATGTGTTATACTTTTTCATGGCTGGGAATTATTCCATCGCATATGTATAGAAACATCATATCTTCTTAAGTCCATAGTCTACTGTGGACTCTTGGATTGCTTCCATGTCTTTCATATTATAAACAGTGCAGTTGTGAACATCGGTTCTTCTCAGTTTAGGGGGTTTTCCCCAGATTTTTCCTAGGAGAGTTATTACTGGGTCATATGGTAGTTAACTTTTTAGTTTTTAAACAAATTTGAATAATTTTTTCCTTAGAAGTTGTACAAATTTACATTCCTACCAAGAGTATACAAGAGATTTCTTACCTCCACATCGTCTCCAACACTTACTATTTGTAGACTTTGATAATAGCTGTTTGACCAGTGTGAAGTGATACCTCATTGTTGTTTTGATATGCAATTATGTAATAATTAGTAATATTGAGAAATTTTATCACTTTCCTTTTACTCATCTGAATGTTTTCTTTGGAAAAATATTAACTCAGGTACTCTTCTTTTGTTTTTGATTGGGTTTTTGTTTTTCATCTTGAGCTGTGTAACCTAAATCCATGTTATATCTATTAACCTACATTTATTAACCCCTGGTCACTTGCATTGTTTGCAAATATGTTCTCCAATTACATAGGCAATGTTTTCATTTCCTTGATAGTGTCCTGAGCTGTGCAGAAATTTTCAAGTTTGTTTAGGTAACACTTGCTTACTTTTGCTATTATTTCTTTTACCTTAGGAGACTGATATAAGAAAATATTCCTATGATGTATATCTAATAGTGTATCACCTATACTCCCTTCTAGCACTTTTATAGTATCAGGTCTTACATGTAGGTCCTTAATACACTTGGAATTTATTTTTGTATAGGATCTCAGGGAAAGCTTTCATTTCACTGTTTTACATGTAGATGTCCAGATTTCCCAACACCATCCATTGAAGTGACTGTCTTTTCTCCATTGTGAACTCTTGCCTCTTTAATCATTGATTCATTGCTCATAGGAGTGTGGAATTTTTTCTAGGCTCTCTATCTCTTTTTATTGATTATATCTCTGTGACAATGCCATACTGTTTTTATTACTGTAGGTTTTTAGTATAGTAAGGTATCCAGGAGGGTTATACCTAAAGATTTGTTGTTTTTTCTCAAGATCATTTTGGCAATTTTTAATGGTTTCATGTAAACTTAGAGTCATTTATTTTCTCGTTCTGTGGAAAATACTACAGCTTCGTAACAGTAATTGCACTATATCCTTAGGTTCCTTTGTGTAGTACTGTCATGTTAACAATATGAACTCTTTCAATCCAAGAGCACAAGACATCTTTCCATTTCTTAGAATCATTTTTAATTTCTTTGTCAATTTTTTTATAATTTTCAGTGTGTAGATTTTTCACAAATGTGGTTACATTTATTCCAAGATATTCGGAGGAATGGGGTTTTAAATATTATTGCTTTCAACGTCCATTTTATGGTATCTCATGATTACTGTGGACAAATGCAAGAGACGTCTTTACATTAATCCTGTACTCTGTTCCCTTGATGAAATTATTTTTTGTTCATAATAGTAAGTGTGGAGCCCTTAGGACTCTCTGTGTAGATTTTTATGACTTCAGTACTGGTGATGATTTTGCCTCTTTCATTCCATTTTGTGTTTCTATAATCCTTTTTCTTTTCCTTTTCCTTTCTTCTATTACAATTGAACAGAAGTGGTGAGAGTAGGAATCCTTGTCTTGTTCCCGAATTTACCCAGAAGGCTTTCAGCCTTTTCCCTGAGAATTATATATGATTATAAATGGCCTTTATTATGTTGAGAGATGTTTCCATTGTACTCACTTTCATGAGAGTTCTGATTATGAACGTATGTTGAATTTTGTCAAATGCTTTTTCTTTGTGTATTGACATGGTTTTGTGAATTTTGTCCTTCTTTTATTGGATATGTGTCATGCTGCTTGACTTGCGTATGTTGAACCGTCCTTGTGACTCTGGAAGGAATCCAACTAATCATCGTGTATAATCCTTTCTATGTATTGCTGGATAAATTTGTTGAAGTTTTTCGAGGATTTTTGAATCTCTATTCATCAAGGGTATTGGATTTTCATTTTCTTTTTTTTGGGGGGGGAAATTTCTGACTGGTTTTGTTATAAGGGTAATGGTGGCCTCATGGAATAACTTTGGGACTTGTCCTTCCTCCTTCATTTGTTAAACTAGTTAGGGGGAAAGGGGTTTTAGTGAAGCAATCCAGGCATTTTGTTTAAAGGGTGTTTTTAAAATTATAAAATTTAGTTAACTTATACTGATTGCTCTATTCAAGTTCTCAGTTTTCACTTTATTCAGTCTTGGCAGGCTGTACGTTTTTAGAAATTTGTCCATTTCTTTTAGGTCATCCTGTTGGTTGTCACGTAACAGCTTATAGTGCTTTCATAATCTTTTTTGTATTTCTATAATATCAGATATTCTCTCTACTGTTTAATTTCTCATTTTGTTTGTGTGCAGTCACTGTATTTCTTGATAAGCCTGGCTAAATGCTTTCCTGTGTGTTAATATTTTAAGAAAAATTAAAGCTGTTGATTTTATGATTTGTAATTTATTTTTCAATTTTTTATTTATTTTCAACCTAATCATTAAAGATTTCTCGTTCTACTGCATTTGGGTTTTGTTTGTTCTTCTTTCTTGTGATTTTGGGTGGTATGCTTGGACTTTTGTATGGGGTCTTTCTTGTTCCTTGTAAAAGGCTTCATTTGTTATCAGTTTACCTCGTAGATTTGTCTTTGTTGCATCCCATACGTTTTATGAAGCTGTGTTTTCATTGTAATTTGTCTCCAGGTATGAATTTATTACTCCTTTGATTTCATCATTGAACTTGTTTTATTGTATTTTTTTAAAAGATGTGGTTTTACCTCATGTTTGTGTTTTCCTATTCTTCATTCTAGAGTTGAGGCAAAGCTTCATACTTTTGTGTATGGAAAAATACTTGTTATAATCTATATTTGCTTAAAATTCCTGATTCTTATATCATGTGATAATATTTGATTAATTCCTTAGAGAACATCCTGTGCATACTTGAAAAGTTTATATGTTCTGCTTTTCTAATGCAGTGTCCAATATCTCAGTTAGGTTCAAATGATTTAATATGCAATTAAGACCTCTGTTTTCTAACAGATATTCTTTCTGAATGATCTGATCATCAGAACAGTGAGGTGTTAAACTCATCTACTATTATTGTTTTATAATGAATTAATTCTCTCATGTTTACTAACATTTCTTTTTATATTTAGGATCTATGCTTTTGGGCCATATATAATTTAATGAGCATAATTCCCAAATTTTTTTCTTGATGTATTTTTCTTTATATAATCTCATATCTCTTTCATTTTGGCTTTTATTTTAAAACGTATTTTGTATGAGTTGAGCATTGCAATCTGCACTTTCCTGTCAATTCCATGGAATATCTTTTCCATTTGTTTCCAGACTATGTTTATCTTCCACAATAAAGTGAGACTTTTTGGGGTGGAGGCAAAGATGGTGGAGCAGAAGAATGCTCGTAGCACACCCTTTCCCACAAATGCACCAAGACTCACATCCACAGACCCACTCAGCTAACCAGAGAACCTGCAGAACTGTGACAGAACATTGTCCTCTTCAATAGATAAAGATGCAAAAAATCTGGTAGGAGAAAAGGAAGAAAGAAAGAAGAAAAGGCAAAACAGAGTGGGACAGGTACCACGGGTAGGGAGCAGCAAATAAGTACAGGTACTCATTCACTGTGTCTCCCCTCTCCAACTGAGAGATCGGCATGACAGAGGGGGCGCCTCCAAGGCTTGGACCTGTACAATGTTTAAGTTGACTGACAGAACTAAGATAAACAGGTACAGAGGATCCCTGTGAGACCCAGCAAATGATGCAGTTTGAAGCTGGAGACAGGGCCATGCTGCCCGAGCTGGGTGGTTGATGTGGATGGTTGCACTGTGGCAGCACAGGTGAATGGAGAGCATTTTGTGCCATGGCAGTGGGTGCACAGGGCAGAACAACCTGGTCTCTTCATAAAACAACAGTGCAGATGTGCACAGTGGGGGGAAGGGTGCATTCCCCATCTCTGAAATTCCTCGAAAGTTTGTAGGTGAAGAGAGCTGGGGCTCAGACCCAGCCACCATAGCTTCTGGTGCTTTGCACCCAGGTGGCAGTGGGGGCAAAACTGCATCTACACCTAAGGACTTAGCAGCCTCAAGGGCCAGATAGAGACCTGAATACAGCCTGAGGCACATAGGATAATACTGTAATGGTTCCTCAGGGAACTTGTCCGCCAAGACAACAAGGAGCTGGATTTTGGCCCAGACCATGGACAGGGGAGTTCCACAGTCTTCCCCGAGCCCACTTCCAATGTGCAAGCCCGCGGCAGAGCATACAGGGGCACAGAGCAGCAGAGTGACCGGCACACATAGAGGGCGGGTGGCACCCCATGTTTTGGGCTGGAATGCAGCCCCTGACCATGGTGCTGGGAGAGGGCATGATGCCCAATCCTGCCTGGTCATTCTGCAACATCTGACTTTAGCATCGGGTGGGGCAGTGACAAGCCAGACCATGGTAAAGAGAGCTGCACCTGAAGCAGTGTTGGGTGTTGGAGCGATCTGCTTGCTGACATGCCCTGGGAGCAGCACACATGAGGGCTCCAATGGAGGGCATCTGGAAACAGCAAGCTGAGCTTCCAAAACATGATGAATACAGAAAGATTTCACATTTAAAGTACACAGTCTCCAGGAGGACACTGACCACCTCCTCATTTTAATCTGTTTTAACCGGTTCCATTCTCTATTACCCTCCTAACTTCTACTTCTTATGAAATTATATTTACCCCCATTTTCATCGCTTTGAAATTTTTAAAAATAATTTTATTATTATTATTTTTCAAAACTCTGCTTCAACCTGCTTTTCTATTATTCATTTTACAATGTCTTCAAAGCTTTATTTCTCCCTTCTTTAAAATTCTTTATATCTCTCTCTCTCTACTCTGTTTTGTAAGTTGTATTACTACATAAGCATAAGGTAGATAAACCCCTTTAGGGCAACAGTAGATAAATGATACACCAGAAACCACAGTGCCAGAGAGGTAGGAGCAAGAAGAAAGATCAGAGAAACCATTCCCAATTAAAATAACAGGAGAAATACTCTGAAAGGACGATCAGTGAAATAGACAAAGATATCTTAGTAGATCAAGATTTCAAAAAAGGAGTGATCAAAATACTGAAGCAAATAAAAGAGAGAGGGTTTAGAGATATAAAATATGTCAAAAATGAAATGGAAGCTATAAAGAAGAGCCAAGTAGAATAGGTAAACCCATTAACTGAAATGAGGAATGATCTAAAGGCATCGCAAAGCTGACTAGATAACAGAGAGGAACGAATTACTGACTTTGAAGGCAAGACAATAGAAAGCTTCCAATCAGAAGAGCTATAAGAGAAACAATGAGAAACAAATGAAAAAAGCATAAGGGACCTATGGCAGAATAGAAAGCATGCCAATCTTGGCATGATAGAAGTCCCAGAATGGGAGGAAAGATCAAAGGGGATTGCAAAGTTGTTTGAAGAAATCATGACTGAGAACTTCCCACACTTAAAGAAGGAATCAGATATCCAAGTACAGAAAGCTCAGAGTGTCCCAAACAAGAAGAACCCAAATACACCCACACAAAGACATATAATTAAGATGGCCAGAGTCAGGGATAAAGAAATAATCCTTAAGGCAATAAGAGCAGGGCAAACAGTGAGTTACAAGGGAATCCCCATAAGGCTCCCAACTGATTTCAATACACAAATACTACAGGTCACAAGGGAGTGGCAAGATATATTCAAAGTCCTGAATGAAAAAAATTATATACTTTGACCAGCAAGGCTATCCTTATGGTAGAAGGAGACATAAATTATTTCACAGAGAAGAAAAAGCTACAAGAGTTTACAACACTAGACCCATGCTAAAAGAAATATTGAAAATTCTTCTCTAAAAAGAAAAGAAGCAGGAAGATACAGAAATGTGAAACTCACAGCTAGAAAGGTGATAAGTCATAAATTACAAATAAAATAAACACAAAATTTTAAAACAAGACAAACAAATCATTGAGAATGGGAGAGGGAGGCAGGAAAACAGAGAATTTTTTTTTTTGATCTTTCATTTTAAATTTTTTTTTTCTCGGTAGGATGGTTTGAGATCAAGTTACTATCAGTTTAATAAAAGCTGTTATAATAATGGTCTAAAAGACATATAAATAGAGGTAACAAGAAGACAATCCTTTTCAGGGAGTCAGTAAAGCTAAATAAAATTCATGTTAATACAAAGGAAAATTACCAGACCATAAAATGAAGATGAAAGGAAAAAAGAGGAAATACTAAATCAACTGAAAAATAAGGTGAAAATGGCAATAAAATCAAACCTATCATAAATTAATGTAAATGTTAATGGACTAATTGTTCCAGTCGAAAATAATAGAGTGGCATGCTGGATAAAAAAGCAAGAAACTTCAATATTGTGCATACAAGAGACCCACTTCAGAGAGAAGAACACATATAGATTGAGAGTGAAACGATGGAAAAGGGTATTCCATACAAATGGAAAAGCAAAAAAAGCAGGTGTTGCAGTACCCACTACTGACAAAATAGTCTTTAAAACAAAGGCCATAAAGAAAGATAAGGAAGGACATTTTATAATGATTCAATGAGTGATACAAGATGAGGATAACACACTCGTTAATACATATGCACCAAATAGAGGAGCACCTAAGTACATAAAATAATTACTAACAGATATAAAGTGGGATAGTTATGGGAATCTAATCACATTTGGAGATTTCAACACTGCATTAATATCACTGGACAGATCACTGAGATAGAAAATAAATTAGGCAACAGAGAAGTTAAATAATACAATAGAAATATTACTAGTGGTGGATATTTTCAGAGCATTGTACTCCACAAAAAATAGGTTATACATTCTTCTGAAGTGCACATGGAATACTTTCCAGGTTTCATGATGTACTTGGGCACAAAAGAAACCTCAGCAATTTTAAGAAGATAGAAATTACATCAAGCATCTTTACTGAACACAATACCATGAAGCTAGAAATCAGCAACAGAGAAACGAAGGAGAAAAAAAGGAAAACATGGAGATTAAGCAGTATTTTATTAAAAAAACAATGGTTCAATGAAGAAATCAAAGCTGAAATGAAAAAGTACTTTGAGACAAAAGAAAATGAAAGCAAAATCACACAAAATTTATGGGACACAGCAAAACAGTGCTGAGAGGGGAGTTTAAAGTGATACAGGCCTTCCTCAAAAAAGAAGAACAATCTCAATTAAACAATTTAACCCACCAGCAGAATGAACTAGAAAAAGAAGAACAAAAAACCCCAAAAGGCAGCAGAAGGATGGAAATCATAAATGATGGGGAGGAAATAAATTAAATAGAGATTAATAACACCATAGGGAAAAGTTCAATGAATCCAAAAGCTGGTTTTTCAAAAAAGTAAGTAAAATGAACAAACCTCTGTCCAAACTCAAATAAAAGAAAAGAGAGAGAGCACAAAATATCAAAATAAGAAAGGAGAATGGAGAAATTATAACAAATAAAAAAGAAATACAGAATACCACAGGAAAATATTATAAAATATATATGGACATTAACTGGATAACCTAGAGGAGATGGACAAGTTTCTGAAAACATACTGTCCACCAAGACTGAATCAAGAAGAAACTGACACCTTGAGTAAGCAGAGCACTAGAAATGAAATCAAAATAGCAATAAAATCTCCCTAAAAATAGCAGCCCAAGACCGGATGGATTCAGTGTGGAATTATACAAAACATACAAAGAAGTACTCATACAAGTCCTTCTCAAAGTCTTCCAGAAGATTGAAAAGGAAGGAATACTCCCAAAGTCATTCTATGAAGCCAAAATCACCCTGATACCACAACCAGGCAAAGACACTACCAACAAAGAGGATTATAGGCCAATAACACTTATGAGCACAGACGCCAAAATCCTCACCAAAATAGTAGCAAAGAGAATCCAACAACACAGAAAAAAAGATTATACATCATGACTAAGTTGGGATCATGCCAGAGACACAGGGGTGGTTCAGCATATGCAGATCAATAAGTTTAATACAGCACATCAACAAGAAAAAAAACCAAAACCACATGATCATCTCAATAAATGCAGGAAAAGCATTTGGTAAAATTCAACACCAACGTATGATAAAAACTCTCACAAAAGTGGGCATAGAGGGAACATATATTAGCATCATGAAAGCTATTGAAAACAAACCTACAGACAACATAGTACTCAATGGTGAGAAAGCCAAAATTTTCCAACTAAAATCTGGGACATGACAAGGATGCACACTATCACCACTCCAACTCAATATAATCTTGGAAGTCCTAGCCATAGCAATCAAACAAGAGAGTGAATTTAAAGAGATGCAAATTGGAAAGGAAGGGGTAAAAGTCTCATTATATGCAGATAATATGTTACTATATATAGAAAACCCTGCAAGATCCAGACAAAAATCTCTACAGCTGATCGAAGAATTCAGCAAGTTAGCAGGTTACAAAATTAAGGTTTAAAATCAGTGGCATATCTTTACAGAAACGATTCAGATAATACTATAGAGCTACAGTCAACATGACAGTATTGCATTGGTAGGAAAACAAACATATAGCCCAATGGAACAGAACAGACAGCCCAGAAATGAATCGACAAACTTTTGGTCAATTAATTTTCGACAAAGGAGACAAGAAAATACAATGGAATTGAGACAGACAAATGATGTTGGGAAAACTGGACAGCAGCATGTAAATCAATGAAGTTAGAACACTCCCAATGAATCTAGAACACCATAAACAAAAATAAACTCAGAATGGATCAAAGACTTAAACATAAGACAAGATATAATAAACCTCCCTGAGGAAAACATAGGCAAAATGTTATCAGACATAAGTCTCGAAAATCTTCTTGTAGAAGAAATAAAAGTAAGAATAAACAAATGAGACATAATGAAACTTACAAGCTTCTGCACAGTAGAGAAACTGGAAGTGAAACAAAAAGACAACCTATGGAATGGGAAAATAATTTGCATATGAAACCGACAAAGGCTTGATATTCAGAGTATATAACCAGCTCATCCAACTGAATAAGGATAAAATAAACAGCACAATCCAAAAATGGGCAGAAAACCTAAACAAGTGATTCTCCAAGGAAGACATACAAATGATCAAAAGACACATCAGAAAATGTTCAATATCACTGATGATCAGAGAAATGCAATTCAAAACTAGAGTGAGGTATCACCTCACACTAGTCAGAATGGCCATCATTCAAAAATCCACAAATGAAAAGTGCTGTAGAGGCTGTGGAGAAAAGGGAACCATCCTTCACTACTGGTGGCAATGCAGTTTGGTGCAGCCACTGTGGAAAACAGGATGGAAATCCTTTAAAAGCCTAGGAATAGACTTACCTTATGACCCAGGAATCCCGCTCCTGGGCATAAATCCAGAAGGAACCCAAATCCAGGATGGCACTTGAACCCCAGTGTTCGTAGCCAACACTATTTACAATAGCCAAGGCATGGAAACAGCCTAAATGGCCATCGACCGTTGACTGGATAAAGAAGATGTTGAATATTTATACAATGAAATACTTGTCATCCATATAAAACGGCAACATAACACCATTTTCAGCAACATAGATGCTCCTGGAGAAAATCAGTCTAAGGAAAGTAAGCCAGAAAGAGAAAGAAAAATACCATATAAGATGGCTCATCAGTGGAATCTAAAAACAAAACAAAACAAAACAAAAAAAGCCCAAATTCAATACAGAAATAGACTCACAGACATAGAATTCAATGTTTTGGTTGCCAAGGTGGCGGAGTGTGGGGAGAGATAGAATGGGAGGTCAAAATTGTAGAATAGATTAACAGGACTGTACTGTATAGGACAGGGAAATATATAAAAGATCTGCAGCAGCTCACAGAAGAAAAAATGGGACAACAAATGTATATATATTCATTGTAACTGAAAAATTGTGCTCTATGCTGGAATTGGAGACAACTTTGTCTAATGACTGTAAAGCAATATAAAAAAGGAAAAACAGAATAAAAAACATGATCCTAAATATTACAGGTGCAAATATAAATTATAGAGAAAAAAACTATTCAAAATTTTAGTAAAACCAAAGATTTTGTTTTATGTTTTCTTTTTAAGATAAGCAAAATCAAAAAACCTCTACCCAGGTGCATCATGAAGAAAAGAAAGATGCTCCAAAGAAATAAAGTCAGAAATAAAAGAAGAGAAATAACAATTGTTATCACAGTTATCCAAAAATTTGTTCATTATGTCTACAATTATATGCCAATAAACTTGACAAATTAGAAGAAATAGACAAATGTCTAGAAAGAGACAGAGATAAGGAGAAACAAATCATTTGAACAAACTGATTTCTAGAAGAAAGTTAGAATCTGCATTTAAAAAAATCTTTAAACATTGGTGCAGATTTAAACAGCTCCCGTGGAGAACTGAACAGAAATACAAAGCAGGACTTATACTCTTGAAACTATTCAAAAATAGTGAAGATGTGGGAAACTCCCAAATTAATTCTATGAAGCTTTCATCACCCTGATAGCAAAGCCAAGAAAGAAAGTACAGGCAAAGACAACTTCAAGCCAATATATTTGATTGATTTAGATGCAAATATTCTAAAAAAATATAATTAACAAACTAAATCCAGCAATATCAAAAATGAATCATGCACCATGATCAACTTGGATTCATTGAAGTGTCACAAGAGAGGTTCAACATACACAAATCAATCAGTTTGATACACCACAATATCAAAATAAAAGAGAAAATGATGTGGTTATACCAATAAATCCTTCAAAAGCATTTCACAAAATTCAACATTTATTCATTGGAACAGCAACAACAGCAGCAACAACAACAACAACTACAACAATAGAAACCTCTTATCAAACTAGGATTCAGGAAATATATCTCAACATAACTAAAGTCATTTATTACAGAACAACAGACAACAAAATATGCAAAAGTGAACAACTGAAAGCCAAATTATGGAATACGACAAGGATGCCCAGTCTCACTATTTCTATTAAACACTGTATGGGAAGTCCTAGCAACAGCAAACGGCATAGAAAAAATTTATTCAAGTTGGATTGAATGCAGTAAATTTGTTATTATTTTAGATGAGATGATAATCTATATAGAGAACTCTTAAGATTCTCCACACCAGAACAACTAAAACTAATACAGACATTTAACAAAGTTGCATGATTCATTATTAATATACAAAAATTGTCATATTTCTTTACACTAACAATGAAATATTCCATAATTTTAAAAAATCCATATGAAATCAGATCAAAAAAATGAAAAACCGAGATAATAAAATCGAAAATTCACTGATAAATTGGATGATGATGCAAAGAAATGAAAAAAAATTTTAAGGTCTTAGTTTAGAGTAATTAATATTGTTAAAATATACATACTACAAAAGATGTCTGCAGATATAAAGTGATTCAGATCGAACTTCATGATATTTTCCACAGAAATAGAAACAGTCCTAAGATTTGTAAGTAAGTGCAAAAGAACCAGAACTGCAAAAGAAACAATCAGGAAAAAGAACAAAGTTGGATGCATAACCCATAACCCTCCCAGATCTCAGACTATATTACAAAATACAGTAATCAAAACAGCACAATACTGGAAAACAAATAAACATCTATATCACTGGAACAGAACACTGAGGCAGAAATAGAACATCACAACTATGGTCAACTAAACTATGACAAAGGAAACAAAAATATACAATGCCTAAAAGACAGTCTTCAGCAAGTGATGTTGAGAAAGCTAGACATCTACATGTAAATCAATGACATTAGAACACTCTCACACACTGTACAAATACAAACTCAAAATGTTTTAAACATCTGAATCTAATACATGACACAATAAAACTCCTGGAAACTAACATATGGAAAACAATAGATAAATTGTATTAAAATATTCCTATGTCACACTCCCAAGCTGAAAACAATAAAAGCAAAATAATCAATTAGGTTCAAATTAATCTTAAAAGCTTCTACACTGCAAAATAAACAGAAAGAAAAGATGAACTTCCAAATGGGAGAAAATATTAGGAAACAGTGCAATCAACAAGAGGCTAATTTCTTAAATACACATATAGTTCATACAACTCCATTTCAAAAAACTACAAACAACTAAGCCAGAAAATGAGCAGAAGACAATTCTCTAAAAAAGACACAGAGATGACAAACAGGAACATAAAAACATGCTCACATATCTAATCATTATACAAAGGCAAGACAAAAATAAAATAATATTTTACCTCACACTAGTGAGAAGGGTTGTCATCAAATGTCTACAAATTATAAAGACTTTGGAGGTTGTAGAGAAAAAGGGACACTCCAACTCTGTTGGTGGGAATGAAAATTGGTGCAATCACTTTGGGACAGTATGGAATTTCCTTTAAATAATAAAAATGGACCTATCATATGAGCCAGCATTCCCACTCCTGGGCATATAAACCATAAACCTGAAAACAAAGAATCCTAGATTAAAACACAAGAAGTACACTAGACTTAATTTGATTCTTCATGTGTCTCCTCTGTCAAGGGAAGCAGAAGCAAATCTAACAAAATATGATTGTATCAGGCTAAACAGATTTACACTGCAGAAGAAATGATCAATAAAATGAAAACTCAACCAACACAATAGGAGAATATATTTGCAAGTGATATTTTCCAATCAAGTGTTAATATCCAAATTATATGGCAAACTAGACACAACAACAACAAAAAAGACCAAACAATCCAATTAAAAAAGTCCATAGGAACTGAATACATATATCTGAATCAATTTTCTGTAGAAAATTTACAGTAGGATAAATGACACATGAAAATCTGTTCAGAGTTATAAATTATTAGGAAAGTCATAAACCAAAAAAGAGACAAGACCTCACACTTGTCAGAAGGCTCTCATCAAAAAGAGAAAAATAGATGTTGGTGAGATTGTGGAGAAAAGGGAACACCGTGGACACTGTTGATAGGAATGCAAAGTATTAATTCCATTGCATATAAACATCAAATTTTCTTCATCCAGTTTTCTGTCAAGGGATGTTAGGTTTGTAGGTCCCTGTCTGAAGGCTCTAGAGAATAAGCCCATGGGCTGAACTGATAAACAAGCTGGGAGGAATGTCACATATCCAGGCTGGATAAGAAATGGCCTACTTAATGAAGTTCCATGATGAACTTTAAAGCCTTCCTTGATCATTTAACATCCTGTGCTTACTGCAGAAGCATGGGGGCATAAAGAGCTTAAGATTATTAACATTGTTATAACTTAGATGATATTTGAGGCATTGTACATGTCCTATATAAAACCTTTCTCTTAGAATCAATAAACAGAACTGCTTCGCTTCTCTCCACACAGTGTTTGTGTGTATATGATATCGTGCCACTGACAGGGTTAATTTAATTTGTTGGCAGTGTCTTAAAATTATGTTGCATTATATACAATGCTTTTTCTGCACCTATTGGGATGATTATGTGAGTTTTATCTCTCATTCTATTAGTGTGGCATGTCACCTTTATTGAACTGAATAATTTGAAGTATCCTTAAACCCAGGGATAATTCCCTTTACTCATTTATGTGTATGATATGTTAAATGTGTTGTTGAATTCATTTTGCTTGTGTTTTGTTGAGAATTTTGGCACAAATGTCCATCAGGGTTAATACCCATTATTTTGCATATAATGTCCTTTCAAGCATTTTTATGCAAATAAAGCTGGCATCATAAAACAAGTTTGGATACTTTCAACCCCTTCAAATTCTTAGAAGGTTTGGGGAAGAATTGGTAAGCAATTTTCTTCAAATGTATCACAGAATTCACCAGTAATGTTATCTTGTAAATATTTTTTGGTATGGGAGGTTTGGATTACTGATTTACCCATACACACTTTTGCTGAATTTAACTTTTTAATTTCTTCTTGATTCAGTATTGAAAGACATATGTTTCTGGGAATTTGTCTTTTGTTCAAGGTCATTCAAATTGTTGGCTAGTGGTAATTTCTTATGATGCTATGCATCTCTTCAACATCAGTGGTAATATCTTCTCTTTTATTTCTAGTTTTATTTCTGTCTTTATTTTCTTAGAAAACCTAAAACTTTGTCCAATTTATGTTTAAAACAAACAGACTTAAGTTTGTTTTTTTCTTTTCAATTGTTTCTCTTGTTATTTGCCTTACTCTCATTCATTCAATTTTCTTCTTTATTGTTTCTGTTTTCTCCTTGGTTCTTGATGTGTAAACTTAAGTAGTGTGAATCTTTGTATTTTTTAAATATTAAATATTTAATTTATTTATTTATTTATTTACTTACTTACTTGTTTACTTATTTATTCATTTATTTATCTTTGAATTACTGCCATTAACAATGTGTCAATCTGTGGTGTATAGCACAGTGTAACACTTCATGGATACATTTGTGTGCCTATTAAAGTATACTTCACAATATTTAACATAATGCCCTGTGTCATCCAAAGACATTTTGAAAAAATCTATTTTTATATATAGTGGATAACATTTATAAATCTACAGCTCCCAAATATATCCTCTCCAAGCCCTTTCAGCAGTAACCATAAGATTATTAAGCAGATCTGCATGTGTGTTTCAGTTTTGTAGATGAAATCATAGTGTTCTTATCCAAATTTTTTTTTTAAGTTTCTGCATACATCATGTCATGTGTCATTTTTCTCTCTCTTTCTGGCTTACTTCAATTAAAATGACACATTATGGGGGCATCAATTTTGCTGCAAATGTCATTATTTTATCGTTTTTAAGGCAGAATATTATTTCACTGTGTAAATAGGGCATAAATTCTGTATACTTTTATATGTTGATGAACAATTAGGTAGCTTCCATTTCGTGGTTGTTGTATATAGCACTGCTAAGGACATTGGGGTGCAGGTGACATTTTGAATTAGGGTTCTCTTTGATATATACCCAGAAGTGGGTTTGCTGGATCATATGTTAAGTCTATTTTTATTCATTAGAGGAATCCCCATCTTGTTTTCCACAGTGACTGCACCTATCTACATTCCTACCAACAGTGTAGGAGGGTTCCCTTTCTCCACAGCTTCCCCAGCATTTATTGAATTATTTGAATGATGGCCATTGTGACTATTGTGAGTTGATACTTCATTATAGTATTGAATTGCCGTTCACTAATAATGATAGTGAGCAATTTTTTTTCAAATATCTGTGTGGCATTTGTATGTCTCTAATGGAGAATTGCTTGTTTAGGGCTTCTGCCCATTTTCAGATTGGGTTTCTTGTTTTTTTAGGTATTACTATTAGTTTGTATGAACTCCTTATAAATTGGAAATTTAGCCTTTGTCAGTTACATCACTTCTAAATATTTTCTTTAAACCTGTAAGATATCATTTTGCTTTGTTTATGGTTTCCTTTGCTGTGCAAAAGATTATAAGTTTAATTAGGTCCTATTTATTAATTTTGCTCTTACATCCATTACCTGGGTAGGCTGTTCTAGGAGATCATTGCTGAGAATTATCTCAGATTGTTTTGCGTATGTTTTCTTCTAGATGATTTACTGTGTATTGCCTTACATTTAAGTCTTCAAGTAATTTTGAGTTTATTCTTGTGTATGGAGTGAAAGAGTGTTCTAACTTCATTGCTCTGATGCTGCTATTCAGTTTTCCCAACACCAGTTGGCGAAGAGAGAGCATTTTCTGTGTCATATTCTTGGCTACTCTGTAAAATATTAATTGAGCATAGGCCTGTAGATTTATTCCTAGGCTCCCTTTTCTGTTCCATTGGTCCATATGCCTGTTCCTGTACCAATATCATGATGTTTTGATTATTGTAGCTCTGCCATAGTGTATGGAGACCAGGCAGGTTATTCCTCCAGCCTCTTTCTTTGTCTTCAATTTTGTTTTGGAAATTATGGATCTTTATTGTATCTATATAAATCATATGATCATTTGTTTCAGTCCTAAAAAGAAATGTTTTGAATAATATGATAGGAACTCAGATAATGTATGTAGATTGCCTTGGGTAGTATGGCCATTTTAACAATATTATTTCATTCATTATGAGACCATTGGGTATCTTTTCAATTCTTCAAATCTTTCTTGATTTCCTCAATCAATGTTTTCTTGTTCTCCACGTAAAAGTCATTCACCACCTTGGTCAGAGTTATTCTTAAGCATTTTGTAATTTTTGGTGCAGTTATAAAAGGGGTTGTTTCTATACTTTGTTTTCCTGTTGATTCAATGGTAGTGTAAAGAAATGTAATTGGTTTTTGTACATTACTCTGGCTACATTGCCCAGTTCCGTTTATAGCCTAAGTATTTTTTTGTGAAGCTTTTACAGTTTTCTATATATACTGTCATGTCTGCATATCGTGGCAATTTTACATCTTCTTTTCCAGTCTGAGTACTTTTATTTCTTTTTCTTGCCTGATCGTTGTGGCTAGGAATTCCAAGACTACATTGATTTCAAATTGTGACAATGGGCTTCCTTGTCTTGTCTCAGGGTTTTGTGGGTAGGGTTCCAGTTTTTCACCATTGAGTATTCAGCTGAATTTATGTTTGTTATAAATAGCTTTCATTATATTGAGATATGGTCGCTCTATGCCCACTGTGATAAGAGATTTTATTGCAAGTAGGTTTTAAATTTTATTAAATTCTTTTTCTGCATCTACTGAGATGATCATATCGTTTTGTCTTCTCTTTTGTTGATATGGTGTATCACAATTGATTGATTGATTTGCATATTTTCAACCATCCTTGTGTTCCTGGGATGAACCTGACTTGTCCATGGTGCATGATCTTTTTTAACATGATTTTGGTTTCTGTTTGTTAATAATTTCTCAAGAACTTTTACTTCAATATTTATCAATGTTATTGGCATATAGTTTTCTTTTTGGGGTAGTGTCTTTGTGTGCTTTTGGTATCGGGTTGATGTTGGCCTAATGGTGTGAGATTGGGAGTACTCTCTCCATATCAATCTTTTGGAAGAGTTTGAGGAGGACTGGCATGGATTTTTCTTTGTATGTTTGGTCATATTCCCCAGTGAAACTATTTGGGTTTGAATTTTGTTTGCAGAGATTTTTTTATATTATTGATAATTCTATTCCATTTATGGTGATCTGTATGTTCAAATGGCTAACTTCTCCTTGATGGTATATTTGTGGGCTGAATTTTTCCAAAAACTTTTTCATTTCTTCCTGGTTGTCCAGTTTATTTCCACACAGTTACTCATGGTATTCCCTTATGATATTTTGTAAATTTGTTGTTCTCTTTGTAGTTTATCCATTTTCATTTCTAATATTATTTCTGCTCTCTCTCTTTTCTTGTTGGTAAGTCTGTCCAGAGATTTCTCAATTTTGTTTACTATTTCAAAAAGAGATTGATTGAATTTTCTTTTTTTTAATCTCTATTTCAATTATTTCTTACTTGATCTTTATTTTTTCCCCTCTGTCTTTTGACTTTTGATTTTGTTTGTTCTTCTTTTCCTGATTTGTTTACATAGAACGTTAGATTACATATTTGAAATAGTTCTTCTTATTTGAGGATGGCCTTGTCACTATGAACTTCAATCTTAAGCCTGCTTTAACAGTATTCCATAGACTTTGTGTAGTGTATGTCATATTTCTCAAGGTATTTTTTTAATTTCTTCTTTTACTTCAGCACCTGACCCCCTTGTTTTAGTACCATGTTTTTTTCATCTGGATGCTGTTATTTTTTCTCCCTGGTTTTCTGTGATTGATTTCTAGTTTCATGGTCTTATACTCAGAAAAGATGCTTAAAATAATTTTTATCTAATTAAATTTATTGAGGCTTCTTGAGTGCCTGAGTATGTAATCTTTCATAGAAAATATTCCTTGTGAACAGGAAAAAAATATATATTCAGTTTTGGGGAGAAGAACTGTTTTGAAAATATCAAGCATCTCCAATTATTTTATTATGTATTTTAGTATCTTTGTTCCCTTATTAATTTTCTGTGTGAAAGACCAGTCCAGTGATGATAATGGGGAGTTATAGTCTCCTACATTGATTCTGTTCCCAGGAATTTCTCAATTTTATCTATTAGTGTTTCCTTTATGTATTTAGGTGCTCCTATACTGAGTGCATATTCCTTAATGAGTATAATATCCCCATTTTGATTTGCTCCTTTAATCAGTATATCATGTCCTTGTTTATCTTTCTGTATGGCCTTTTTTGTAAAATCTCTTTGTGTGAAGTCAGTACTGCTAGTCCTGCTTTCTTGTCATGTACATTTGCATGGAATATATTTTTCGAAATTCTGACTTTCAATTCATGTGTGTTCCTCTTACTATAGTGGGTCTTCTCTATGCTTCATAATGTAGGGTCTTGTTATATTATCCCATCTGACAATAAATATCTTTTGATTGAGGCACTACGTCCATTAACATTTGTGATAAATATTGATAGACATGTTTATTTCCATATTGAACTTCATTCTCCAGTTGATTTGATATTTTCTTTTTGTTCATTTGTTTTTGTTTCTATGGTTGATAAGTTTTCTTTTATAATCTTGGATTCTTTTTGGCTTTGTGACTTCATTGTAAGCTTTTGATTTATGGTTACCTTGTTTTGTATGCATATTGACTTGTAATATATTTGTTTATTTTAACTGATAAGAATACAAATTCAAACCCATACAACAGACAACAGAAACAAGAAGAAAACAGTCTTTATTTTCCTGTTTCATTCTGTGACCCTTATAAATTTTGATCTCTTCTTTTACAACATCATATTTATTCTGTTGTAAGTCATTATATATATTACCTTTCTAATAATGACTTCCTCTTTTCTATAGCATCCTGCTTCTTTTTTATTTATAGTAGATCTTTTTTATTTCTTTTTCTCTTGCTAAATTCTTTAAGTATTTGCTTGTGTGGAAGTTATTTATATCTCTTTCTTCTAAAAGAAAGCCTTGTTTGATAAAGTATATTAGATTACAGCTTTCTTCCATTCAGGAATTTGAATCTGTCTTGCCACAGCCTTGTGCCTGCTGTATTTGTGTAGGAAACGAGGTTACAAATATTATGTATATGAGTATATATATATGTAAAGAACACATATAAATGAAGTTAACAAATATGGTGAAAAACTATACGTTAAAAAACAGAAAACATTGATAAAGGAAATTAAAACAGATCCAAAGAAATGAAATGATCTCTTATGTTAATGATGTGAAACAATGTGTTTGAAACAAACATGCTACCCAAAGGAATCTACATTTAGTGTGATTCATGTGAAAATACCAATGAGATTTTTCCAGTAAATTGAACAAATAATTTTAAAATTTATATGTAACCACAAAGATCATGAGTTGCCAAAATAATCCTGAAAAAGGGTATTAAATCTAATGGTGTAAAATACTCTGATATTAAACAGTCCTACAAAACTTTAGTAATTAAAGCAAAATGATACTGGCTCAAAAACAGACATCAATCAATAGAAGAGAATAGAACAACCAGATATAATCCCTCACACCTATGATCAATTAACCCATGAAAAAGGAATCAAGAGTATAAAATTAAGAAAAGACATTCTCCTCAATAATTACTGCTGGGGAGATTGAACAGGTAAAACATTGATTACAATATTTCCTCACATTGTATACAATCCATGAGCACACAATATCTTTCTATTTATTTTGTTTACTTATATTTCTTGCACCTGTAATATATAGATATTTGTTTAGAACTTTTATTTCACTTATGATATTATTCCTATTTTATTCTTTTTGGTATAAATTTACACACAATTGTTTTCCTAATTTCTATTTCTGATAATGTTTTGTTACTATACAAAAATGCAACGGATATTTGTATATTGATTTTGTATTCTGCAAGTTTACTAAGTTTCTTCATTATTTCTAACAGTCACTGGAGGAGTCTATGGAGTTTTCTATGTATGCATATTTATGTCATGTGTAAAAACCACTCCTTTATTACAAGATGAATGAATTTTATAATTTTTCTTGACTAGTAATTCTTCCTAGGACTTCTAGTAGTGTAATTTAGGACTTGTGAAAATGAGCTAATTTTTCTTATTCCTGGACCAGAGGAAAACATTCCTGTATGTTAACATTGAACTTGTTTTAAGTCATGGGTTTTTCATATATGGTTTTATTATGCTTAGTTACATTCTATCTAAAGCGAATTAAATAATATTTTTATAAAAATGTAAAGATCAGATCTGTCAATAGTTTTCCTATATATTTTGAGATTGTTATATTTGAATTCTTTGTTTCTTAAAAGGATGGTATCACATATGTAAATTTGTGTATGTTAAATAATACTTATGAATCAGGACTAATTGCAACTTAACTATAGTTTATAATACTTATAAAATACCATGAATTCAGGTTGCTTATATTTATTTAGAATGGGATTTACAGATACTGAATGAAAAATTTACATTGTAGCTTGAGGGTACATTTATTTATTAAAAATGTTATCTCTCATTTTGAACTTGGCTTATGTTTAATGGAATTTATTTCTAAATAAAGAATATAAATTTTGGTAGAACTGGATTTACTACAGTTTTCTGATACAGAATATAGCTATTATTTACAATTAGTGCACAAGACAATTGCCTTAAAATGCCGTAAATAATAACAATACCAACTGTTTCAGGACTGAGAAACATATTGCTTCCTAAAATGAATTACCTGGTCTTTTCCACCCCAACCGACACATACGATTATATCTTTGTTTTTTGATTGTTTGCTTGTTTTCCCCTTAATGGAGGCATTGCTTATTGAACCCTGGATCTTGTGCATAAGTCTATTTATTAACATCATTTTGGAACAATTAGCAGAAGCCACAAGAGTATGGATTATAAAGATGACAAGAAAATTTATTACTTCAAGGGTTGATAAACCTCTGAGTGAAACAATGGCAAAAATAAACATTTGTAAATTTACAATAAGATTGTCTCTTTTTTTAATTTTTAAGATTGTCTCTTTTGCTAAATAATTGTAGAATATTAAATTACTTTTGTTTCAATTATAGCATTGAATTACAATTTAAAACAAAACTACCCCCTTTGGGATTTCTTAAATTGCATTGATTATTTTAATATTTTATTTCATAAATATTAACCATTTTTTCATAATCATACCATATAAACACATATTTATTCTTCTCATGTTTTGAATATAGAGCAACATATTCTAAAGTACACACATAAATATCTGCTTCCAATACCAAATCAAATTATGTTTCACTTTAATTACAAATGATATTGAAATAGTTATAACTTTTCTGTACATGTTTTAGACAAATTTCATTTAAATTTCCTAAACTTTAAAATAATTTTATATATTTTCTGCATTATTTATACTCTGTTCACTAATCTGTTATATATTTGTGTACAAAAGGAAGGAGATTGGTTTTATTTAATAAACCCCAAAATTAAATTGTATAAAAAGATTTTGTGGAGATAATATTTGCAGATGACTCTATAAAAATAAGCATCTTATATGTTTCATTTTAGCTGAATGAGTGAGAAGTAAACACTGGCTGAATGTTACACTTCATTTGCTAGGAGACCAGTCATTTTGTGATGTCACAGCTACTCAGGTTGAGAACCACTCTGATGGCCTAGCAGTTTATCTGTGCAGGCCTGCCAAAGCAGCATTTGAAGCTGCATGCTCAAAATCATGCAGATTAGAAAAGTAGCTGTAGAAAAAGTTATATGAAATGGCACATGTTTCTTCAGAAATTCAAGAGGTGTCTCATAAAGATGGACCAACTGGTTAAGGAAATTCTGGTAGATCTCTATTGTGTTATCAAACATTCTCTGGGGATTTGGACTTGAGGTCTATGATTGAAAAAATTGCTTTTTAGACTTTGTCTGAAGAATCCTTGATTAAAAGGCCATGTTACATACATTGTGTCTCTGAACCAGATGAAGATAATGATTTTCGTTCTCTGACATTTCCAAGAAAACTCTGGAAAATGGCTGGAAGTGACCAATATAAACCCATCTGGAGGGATGATAATGGAACTTCCATAGTGATTGATGAAGATGTCTTTAAGAAGGAAGTTTTGGAAAGAAAGGCCCCTTTCAGAATATTTGAAACTGGAAGAATGAAAAGTTTAGTTAGACAGCTTAAGTTTTATGGGTTTAGTAAAGTGCGGCAGAATTTTCAAAGATCGGCATTTCTAGCAGACTTTCTGGCAGAAGAAAAAGAAGTCTCTGTTTTAAGCAAGGTATTCAGAAACTTTAGTTACCACTTCATAACATATATAAAATTTTATTTTGTACATCAATCTATGGTAATATAAATGTAAAGCTAGATTTTGAAAATTGTATAAAATTACTAAGGCTAAAATTCTTTATTTATTCTAAAAAATGAGGACAGTGACTTAAGTATTCACATTATAAGAAACTTTGCTTGCAACTATGAATTTTACCAGAAATCTAAATAAAGGTATTAAAGCTGCTTTTCAAAAGTGGCATTCACCATTACTGCAAATGGTAGTTTCTTAAATTTGATGACTATACTATTTAAATGTGTATTTTCCAAATAAGGAACTTCAAAATATTGTCAGTAATGTTCATATTTTGATGATATTATTTTTGCATAGTAAACATGAAATCTGAGGTGTTATAGGTTAGGCTTATAATAGTGATGTATTTTGGTTTAAATTATTACTGAAATCTTTCTACTTTGGATGTAGCTGTAGTTCTATCATATTCCAAATGTTAAACGAGGCTTTCCTCAGCTTTTAGTGAGAATAAAAAGAAGAGTTGTGATTAAAAATGCCTCTCTGGTATCTTCATTGGCTGAAGATTTCAACAAGAAGCACTCTAAAGCAGTGGGAAATGTGGACAAACATAATTCTGATTTTCTGGGTGACACTAGTGGAGACAGTACATTTTTACCTTCTGTAAATTTAAACATGCCTCTAATAAGAAAGCCCTCTACCAGCCACATAATTGGGGACACAACTACCCCGATCAGAGGTGATATTTCTCCTCCATCATCAATGTCAGTTAGACCACCAGAACAAATTGCAGTGAATCAAAGTGCTATTTTAAATCAGTTGACCACTGTACATGGGCACTCTCAAAGCAGCTACATTGAAGCAAATAGCCGTGTTGTGAACTTCATTACAACTACAACTTCTACTTCTCAGTACAGCAACTTGTATCCCATACAGAGGAATTATTTTGGACAGATGGTGGGACCTTCTATTTTTCAAATAGATATCATAACATATCTGCCAATGAAGGTCTTTTAACTAAACTTCAACCAGGTAGCAACTCACGGTTTCCAGTGCTATTGATTACTGATACATCAGCTAACTCTCTTTCAAGGCCAACTCATCAGACATCTTCAGTTTATGAAAGTCATCCTAGTCACAACTGATCTACCAGAGGACTATCAGATTATGCAGGATACAAGGATTAAAATAGACGTTGGAAAAATATCTGCAATTTTGTTATTTGAAAAATAAACATAGATGTGTACCTCTATTTACCTTATTTTTTTAAATAGTGTTAAGAGATAAATGGGAGACTAAGTTACAATTTAAAGATAAAAAGAGATACTTGATTGATATGATCATTTAATGGAACAATATGGTAGTTAATTTAAAAAATTTCTTGTAAGGAAGAAGAGAAAATGGAAGAATTTGGAGGAAGACTATAACATGGAGAGAGGGAAAAGTACTAAGTGGTTTCTGGTTCGTCCTGGAATGTATTAAAAGTGTTAAGTTAGGATTGGGTGGAAGGAGACAAATTCAGAAACCAGCCCTGGGATCATGGTCTCTAATATGTCATCCCTGGAATCATAAGGGTCACATGATGCAGTCTCAGTTGGCACATTCAGCATGTGGTTGAATTTGAGAAGAAATTTTATCTATTGTCTTCTTTGTTCTGTTCTCGAAGCATTCCAATTGTTGCTTTCATTCCCTGCCCTCAAGAGTCTACACTATATTTTCAGTCGATACTTTATTTTGCTTTTATGTTCCATCCAAAGAAAAGCTTACGTCCTCAGGGTGGCTTTTAATGCCTTTCCAACTCTACGCACACGATCTGAACTTAGTTTAGTCATTCCTTTATAAATCTGGCATCTGACTACCTTGGCATATCTTTATGTTTCACTGTATCTGGAGATAAATCCAGGCAAACGCTTGTCAAGTATGTTAGCTGCAACCTCAACACTTTTGCTCCAGCTCATCCTTGGACTTTGGATGTCATCCTTTTACCTACTTAGACTTTCCCAGTCTCAGCACAGAAACTACCTTCTTCAGAAGTTTTCTGTCTATCACCCTCTCCTTGTCTAACTGGGATACTAGCACAGTAAGCACAGCATTTGCCACAGGATGCATTTTAGTATTTAGTGAATGAAAAATACATGTTGACTTTAAGCAAAATCTACTTTCCTGAAACAACAAATCTCTCATAGTTTTCACAATATTTCGTTATTGTCTTTACTCTTCACAACAAACTAGCAGTTTCCATAGCCCATGGACTAGTCACTCAAGACAGTAAGGGTAGCTACTACAGGAGATAAAGTATTATTTTCTTCTTAATTCATGCCTCCAGAGGCCTAAAGCATTCCATTCTCATTTGCTGGATTTTTTCCTGACTCTTCATCACCCACCCACCCCAAAATAGCTGATTCTCTTCATCATATTAATAACTATACTGACCTCTAATTTATTTACTTCTTAGAATCAGAGCTTTGCCCAGAAGAGACCGTGCTAATGCAAACATTTAATGTAGGTTTATGCACCCCACATAACTTGTGCCCCTTCTAACCTTTACAAAGGAAGTATCAAAGAGGTACTAGACCCTTGGTTGAGGTGGTCGTATTAGGTAACCAAATTGCAACCTAAAATGTGTGGACTAGAAGGAGGTGAGTGTGGTGAATTTAAAAATTTGTCCAACTGCATGAGTACCAATTTTCTGCAGATATTAGGAAATATAAAATATTCATGGAAGAATTTGTCTATTTCTTATTAATTTTAAATAAAAGGTGAAGGATTTACAGAATGTGAAATGCCCTGAAATGCTGGAAAAATTGTAGGCAATGTCAGGTTGTCTAAGGCTTCTGCTCATAATCATGCAGCCAGTGTTAACTGATAAGACTGGAATGGCAACATTGAGTCCTGAAAATATGTCACCAGTTGTGAAGAAAGACTTTGATTATCTGGAGAAAGGGCAAATGGGCCAGGGTAAACTCTTGCAGCATTCCACCAATATGACCTTTTCCAAGAGAAGAAAAGAGACCACTTGCAGCAGGAGATCTGTGTCTGGACAGCAGTGGTTGTTCCTACAACTGAATCATCAAGCTTTTAAATTTGTCAGCACAACTCTGATCGTGGCTATTTTATTGCTTACATTAGTAGGCTGGGGTTAAGATGGACTGGTTCAGCAGCTATTTTCCACCTCTCTTATCAGACAGTGGGTCTTACCATGATCATTTTAACAAGGTTCTATAATGATAAGTCAAAAGCTACAGTTTACTTTTAAAATTAGAAATCCTAAAGAAGAATATTGTTGGTTTCTCCATCTATAGTTTTCTACCTCGGAAATGCTAGACTATTGGCAAAAGTAGAAATGTTGTCTGGTGTTTGAAATCTATCCTCTGAGCTCTGCCCACAGAATTCTTACCACTAAATACTACAAATCTGTCTACCACTGTGTGTGTGTGTGAAGATGAATTGTTAAGCAGTAACTAAGTTTGTCTAAGTTAGGTCATCAGTAAATTATTATTTTGCATCTGGCAGAATTTCGGTGAATTAATAGTTTCATTGAGCCACCAGATTTTCTTCTGATTATGGAGAGGTAGATTATATTTCACCCAATATACTAATTGTTGCCTGTTTATTGAATCCCGAGCTGATGCTAGGGCCAAGCCACTGAACCCTTGAATGGGACTGAGGCAAATACATTCTCCAGTCCCCAGAGCCCAGCACAGGACTGTGTCTCCTTTTTAATTTATGCTAAATATCAATTTTTTCCTTTTAATTCTCATTGTTGACACAACTTATTTTATCTTTGAACACCCCTTGACTAATTTATAGAGACTGAACCCCGGATTTATTCCCTTTAAGCTACAAATTGCAATAACATTTGTTTACTTGGACTACCTGGATTAGAGTGAGTGTAGTCATCATTTTGAAAGCAGTACTCAGTACTAAAAATGCAGAACCTTTACATTCTTTGCCCAGCACGTGAGCGATAATGTATGTTGTGGATCACAGTTATTATCCTCACATCCCATAATGCAACCATGAGAAAACAGCACATTGTTATCCAAAATCAAGTCTTTGTCAGTATTGCATTCCCAATGCAAAACAGTTAAGAATTGTAGGAGTTCTGAGATTTTAACATTCTGAGATTTTTAGCAACCTAGCATGTTCATTTCTTACAGATGCTCTTGTGGAAATGAGACTTTCGGTCTGAGACAGTGAACTTTATCACTTACAGCAAGAGCAGTCAGTTTTAAATTTGTATCCATTCCCTAATCTCAGATGAATACACGCAATGAAATTTTGTTGCCTACAGAAGCAGCGGGTTCTTAACATGAAGAAAGTTTAAGGCATGGTAAACCACTAATTTTATTCGTATCCTTATGTATAATTTATTAGAATCACTTATTTATTAGTATCTTTACCTAGGATAAGTATATCATGACTAAAGTTTACTTGATGCAAAAAGAATCATGAGAAATGACATGGAAAAAAGTGACCATTGACTTTCCCTATTTTCTTCCACTTTTATTGAGATATAAATGGCTTAAAACATTGTGTAAATTTAGGTGCACAGGATAGTGATTTGATTTACAAATATCATGAAATATATATCATAGCAACTTTAGGGAGAATTCATTATCTCATTTAGATAAATTTGTAAAGAAATTAAATTTGTCTTTTGGTTGTGATGAGAAACTTTATGGTCTACTCTCTTAACAACATGATATAGAACATAAAGCAGTATTAATTTTAATTTTCATGTTATTACGGCGCATTCCTGGAACATGATTATTTTACGACTGGATGTTTATAGCTTTTGAATACATTAACCAAATCCTCCTTTCCCAATCCCTGCCTCTGTTAACTACAAATCTAATTTTTTTCTATGTGTATGTTTGTTTGTTTTTGAAGTGTACTTTAATCTATACAACTGTGTTAGTTTCTCTTACACAGCATACTGTTTGCTGTTTTCAATATAATTCAATCAGATCACCAGAATATATCTAGTTATGATATGTTGCTATTTAAAGTTATTTAATAGTTATTGGCTATTCCCCATAGAGTACATTTCTTGACCCTGAATCATTTAATTTGCAACTGGAAAATTTTCTTTCTTAATTTCCTCAAATTTTCTTTTCCACACCCCATTTCCCTCCTTCTTGTGAACAACCTGTTTCTTTCTATATCTATAATTCCTTTTCTGTGTTGTTATGTTCATTTGTTTTAAATTCCAAATATGAGTAAAATCATTCAGCATTTTTCATTCAATTTCTGACTTATTTCACTGAGCATATTACCCTCTTGGCCAACCCTTTTGTTGCAAATGGCAAGAACTTATTTTTAGAGCTGAGTAATAACCCATTGTATTTTTATGTGTGTGTGCATATATATATATATATATATTGTGCATATATATATATAGCATATATATATATAAATTGTGTGTGTGTGTATATATATATATAGATTAATCTGTACTTAAGATGGGTAGATATATATAGTATAAACACAAATCTTCTTTATCCATTATCTATTGATGAGCAATTAATTTGCTTCTATATCCTGTCTATTGAGGATAATGCTGCAGTGAATATAGGGTTGAATTTATCTTTTCTAATTAGTGTTTTTATTTTCTTGGAATAAGTATCCCGATATGTATATTTTGGATTATATTTCATAATTAATTTTTATTTAAAGCTCCATTTTGTTTTCCACAGTGGCATCACATATTTACATTTACTCCAGCAGTGCATCAGGTTTGTTTCTCTTACATCCTAACCAACAGTTATGTTTGTTATCTTTTTGATAATAGTCATTCGGCCAGGAGTGACATAAAATCTCACTGTGTTTTGGATTTGCATTTTTCTGATGTTTAGTGATGTTGATCGGTTTCATGTGCCCGGTGGTTACATTTCCCCCACTGTATATTCATTTTTTGTAATGGGCTTAATGACCATAACTATCTGATTTCATTTTCAGGCATTCTGTTGTGTTCCATTATTCTGTATGTTCTGTGCCACTACCATATTCGTTCTAATACTGCAGCTTTGTATTATAGTTTAAAATCAGGGACAGTGATACATCCTCTTTGTTTTTGTTAAAGATGTTTCTCTTTTTAGTTTGTTTGTTTTCTTTCCTTTCTTTTTTTTTTTAGTGATTTCATCTCTTTTGGATTTACATGTAAATTTTAAAATTATTTTTTGTAAGTGTCAGATAATGCCCTTGGTCTTTTGATAGGCACTGAATTTAATTTGTGTATTTCCTTGGCTTATTCTGTCATTAAACAATATTTTTTTCCTAATCAATGAACACAGTATATCCTTTTACCTGTTTGCATTATCTTCAATTTCTGTTATACATATTTTATAGTTTTCTGAGTACAGTTTTTTACCTCCTTGGTTGGATATATTTCTTGATTTTTTTTTGTGATGCAACTGTAAATGAGACAGTTTCCTCACTTTCTCTATCTGTTAGCTTGTTGTTAGTGTGCAGAAATGCAAGATTTCTTTATGTTAATTTTGCATTCTGAAATTTTACCAAATGCATTGAAAAGCCCACATAGTATTGTGGCATCTTCTTTCAGATTTCTGTTTAAAGTATTTCATGTGCAAACAGATATTTTTACTCCTTTTCTGAAATAGCTAAATTTTATTTACTTTTATTTTGGATAGCAATGGCTAGAATTTCCAATATGATACTGAATAACAGTGGAAAGAGTGAACAATCTTGTCTTCTTTCTGCTCTTACAGCAGATGCTTTCAGCTTTTCAGTGAGTGTCATGTTAGCTGAATACTTGTCATATGCGACCTTAAATGTGTTGAGGTATGTTTCCTCATACCCATTTTGAGGAGAAATATAATCATAAATATATACTGAATTTGTCAAAACATTTTATGTCCCTTTGAAGTGACAATATAATTTTTATTTTACAATTAGTTAGTTTGTTGTATCATATTGATTAATTTCTGGATAATGAATCACTTTTGCATACCTGGCATAAAAGGAACTTAATCATACTGTATAATCCTTTTAATGTATTGTTTGCTTTGCTAATATTTATTGATGATTTTTTCATGTATGCTTGTAAGTAGTATTTAAACTGTAATTTTATGTGGTATTTGTTCCTGTTTTGGTAGTAGTGTGATACAGAATGATGGGTTAGGAAGCCTTCTTTCCTCTGCAAGTTTTTGGAATTCTCTGAGAAGGATAGATGATAGCTCTTCTTTAAATGTTTGGCAGAAGTCACCTGTGAAGCTGTCTATGCCTTTTATTTTATTTCTTGGGAGAATTTGTTTAATTACTTATTGAATTTCATTAGTGATAATCTGTTAATATTTTCTACTTCTCATTCCATTCGGTAGATTATGCCTTTCTAAGAAATTGGCCATTTCTTCTAGGGATTCCATTTTAATTGGCAAATAATTTGTTGTATCATCTTATGATGCTTTGTGTTACTTTGATATAAGCTGTAACTTCTCATTTATTTTGGAGCTTTTTAATCTGTACTCTCTTTTTTGCTCATGATTCTCTTTAAATTTTATCAGTTTTATTTATCTTTCAAAGGCCATTATGTAGTTTGTTTAGATGTTTCTATTTTAAATCTTTATTTTATATATTTATGTTTCGACCTTTCAGCTGTCTTTGTTTCCACTAACAAGTTTGTTTATTATTTTGCTGCATCTTTTGTTTGAAAGATTATGTTATAAGAGAGAGTTGTTTCTTATTTGTAGAAGTCGGATTGTTTTGCTATAAGCATCCCTATTAATATTGCTTTTGCTATAACACATGGAATTTGTTTTTGTTGTTATATTTCTTTATGTATTTTTTCTTTGATTTATACGGCAACCCATTGGTTGTTTAATCTTGTATGAATTATCCTCCACACTTTACAATTTTTCTCAGGTTTTCTTCTTTTATTATATTTCTATTCTCACATAATCCATATGTTTCTTCACAAAACAAGGTGAAAAATAATAAAATTTTTACTGAATTCTGAAAGACCCAAATTTTCTAAAATTATCTTTGAAAAATGAACAAAGCTGCGGTTATTATCCTCCCTGAATTTAGAACATACTACAAATTTACAGTAAGCAAAAGATCAAAATATTTCACTAAAAGAGTCAACTAGATCAATGGAACAAAATAAAGAGTCCTTAAATAAACACACAAACATATGGTCAATTAGTCTACATGAAGGACGCAACAGTATACAACGGAAAAAATGCAGTCTCTTCAACAATTAGTTCTGGGAAAAATGGACATTACAGGTAAAAGGAAGATGTAAGAGCACTTCCTTACATAGTATACAAAATAAAATAGAAATGGATTAATTCCCTAAATGTAAAACCTGAAACTATGCTATTTATGAACAAGAATAGGAACAGCATTGCCTTTGTGAAAATCATAACAATATTTATTTTTGATCTATCTCCTAATTAAAAAAAAGGAAAACAAACAATAACAGTTTTTAATTATACTGAGGAAAAAATAGATGTACTATGTGATACAGTGATTCCACTTCTTGTATAAGTGTGAAATGCAAAAACTTTTGCAGAGCAAAGGAAACATTCTGTAAGACTTATCACAACACACAGAATAGAAAGAAGAATTTCAGACTATGAAACTCACAAAGTGTTAATATCCATAATGTATATATAGTATTTTAGACTCATTATTTAAAAAACAAAGACCCCAACTTAAAAACAGTAGAAGGATCTCCATGGAAACTTTTCAAAAACAGACATGTTGATGATTTTCATGGATATAAAAAGAAATATAATGTTGCTATTCATTAGGAAATCATAAATCAAAACCAGAATGAAATACTATCTCACAGCAACCAAAATTGTTATTAAAAAAGTCTTCAAATGACAAACATTAATATGAATGTCGATAAAAGGGAACCCAAGTACACTGTTGGTGGAAATATAAATTGAGGCATCCACTATTATAAAAGTGTGGACAGTGCTAAGTAAACTAGAAACAGAAACATTATATGTTGCAGCAATTCCAGTTTTTTTATAAACCTATAAGTAATGTAAACATTAACTTTAAAGGATATATTACCCCCAAAGTTCTTAACATCATCATTTATAATAGCCAAGGATAGAAGCACAAATCAACTGCCCATCAACAGATGATTGGCTGAAGTAGATGTGAGATATAGATAACATAATAAATACTTAGTCATTGTCATATCAAAAAATAAAATTCTGCCATTTGGAACAATGTAACGGGACCCAGATACTGTTGCACATAGGAAAATAAGTCATACAGAGAAAAACACTCTATGTTATCACTTTCATGAGGAAACTAAATATATAAGAGAGATAATCATAAAAAAAAAGGAACAGAATCACATATATATGTGTAGTGTACCAAGTAGTGGTTTCCACTGGGGACAGGGAAGAAGGATGGGGAAGACAGAAATATGCAAGCTACTAGTTATAAATTAGAGAAGCAAGAGGGCTATATTTACAGCACAGAGCAAGATTTTAATAATTTAATTGATTTTAAAGAATTTAGAGGCATATATTATACTAAAATGTTCATGCATTTGGGAAAAATATTGAAGAAAAGAACCCAAGAAAAACAAAATATTTTGTAGTACTCTGATATTAAGGGAGGTGATTAGTTCACTTTCTTTACTGTTCTTATAATGTCCTTATTAGAATTTAACTTTTAAATGTAAAAGTTTAAACTTTGAATAAAGTGACATATGTTTAAACTATTTCTGTCTCTCCCTTTAAATCTACAGTCAGTGAAACGGTCACATCTCAGCAAAAATAACTACAACACAAAACAATACTCCAGAACACATGTGTACAGCTGAAGTTTGGTGGGCTAAAACACAAAATGATGGCTGATCTGAGGGAAGAGACCAGTTGGTGCCTTCAACCAAGGCCCACTTACTAGGGTATCTGAGCCCAGAGTTTCAGAGTACCCAGTAGAAACAGGGTCTCAATGGTTCACACAGCTTCAGCCTCCAACTGCACCAGTACTCATGGTCACAGGTAACTAGGAGGGAGTCACAATGCAGACAGAATTTCCATCCTTTTGACACTCAGACATTCATGACACTCTCCCTACTTCCCATTCACGGTGGTGGAGAAAATATACCTTGCAACATTGGACATGGCAAAGGCACTTGCCTGATTCCAACTATCCACCTGTGTTTACACCTTTCCTCAATGTGTGCACTCAATCTTAAGGGATATCAGATAAAAGGAAGGGTTCACCGGCCCAGTGACAACAGTGGCATTAACTACCAGATTTGTCTAAGAAGTGACAATGTAAGCAATCTTTTATCCAGACAGTAGCGACTTGAAAGTGTCATTTTGAAATATTATCAGAGGTATCTCAGATAAGTAAAACCAAACAAGGACTCCAAAGCACAATCTGTTTTTTAGGGTCATCAGAGCAATAATTTACCAGGATCATGACCAATCACAGCAACAATATAGGGCATGCACACACACAGATACACAAACACAGAAACTGACACAGACACAGACACACACGCACAGGCAAACGCACTCACAGATGAACACACACACACACAATATCAACCCTGCAGCAAACAAATAAAGGTCATGGAATATTGCCGTATAACTAATAGAGAATCCAAAGTGTTGTCATACAGAATCTCAATACAAAATACAAAACTCAGAAAGCAGATTAGTGAGCTCAGGAATAAAATAAATGATGATAAGGAATACATTATCTAATAGACTGAAACTATGAAACAACCAAACATTATTGGAAGACCAGATGAACTTAATAAATGATATGATTTATGCAACAGAAAGCATTGGAAGAAGACTGTCTTGTGGAAGAGAGATTAGCAAATTCACCAATACAAAACAAGAAATGATAGGAGAGGGCTGAGATATAAGATATTAAAAAGTGAGGAAATTCTAAAATAGCCATCGGACTTCTTCAAGAAGTTCACATTAGAGTAAATCCTGGAGGGAGGAGAAAGTTAGAAGGCAGCTGATGGTTTAATTAAAGTTGTAATAGTTGATAACTTCCTGAACCTGTGTAAGGAACTGACATACAATTCCATGAGCCAACACAACACCAATAATTTTAAGTCAATGAGACCTTCTACAAGATATGTCATATGCAAATTGGCAAGTCAATGCCAGAGAAAAATTTTAAAGGCAGCCAAAATAGTTATGTTAAACTACATAGGAATCCCCATCAGGCTATCAGCAGATTGCTGAGCAGAAAACATACACCAAGGGTAATTAAAATGACATTTTCAAACTACTGAAATAAGAAATCTCTCACCCAAGGATACTCTACCTTGCACAGTTATCACTTAGGTGTAAAGTAAAAATAAAGAATATACCAGACAAACAAACATGAATGAGATGGAAAAAAGAAAACCGAGACACATTACAAGAGGTTCAGAAAAGAGCTATTCTAAGAAAAACAAAATGGCAAATATGCACAAAACATTGAACAAAATACTAAGCAGAGACAATGAGAAAGTTGCAACTGTTTCTTTGGTTATGTTTTTAAATGCTACTATTCTATATGAACTAATGAGAGAAAAATAGTAATTCAGTTGCGATAGATATAGGTACCTCAATCTAGTAACTTGTTCACAACAGAAATAGAAATAATTTGGGTCAGTAATCATAAAAAGTAATGAGTAATAATAAAATAATATTAAAGGAAGATGCTATCAGCGGAAAAAGGGCTAAATTATACATGAGATTTTTTATTTTTAATTGAAGTACAGTAGATGTACTATATTGTGTAGTTTCAGATGTACAGCATAGTGATTCCAACCAATTATTAGATTAGATTGCATTATAAATTATTACGATAATTGTAACATACAATTATTATAAGTTATTGTGTCTAATTCCCTAATCTATACACATTATCCTTGCTGCTTATCGCCTTTATGTATACTATTTTTACCTGTCAGTTTCCTACCATTGAATCGTGATTCCCTTCCCCTTTGGTAAACATAAATTTTTTCCCATATCTTTCAGTCTGCTTCAGTCTTGTCTATCTAATCTCTCTCTCTACCATGTCTCTATCAATCTATCTATCTATCTATCATGTGCCTATGTATCTATCCTTCCATGTATCTACTTATCTGTCATCTATCAATAGATAGCTATAGGTAGATGTACACAGATATTTGTTATTCTTTAGACTCCACATTTAGATTATATTATATACTTTTGTCTTTTTCTAAGTTCTTTCACTAAGCACAATATTTACTAGGTCCATTCATGATGCTGAAACAGCCATGTGTTATATTTTTCATGGCTGAGTATTATTCCATTGCATATTTATAGAACCATCATATCTACTTAAGTCCATAGTCTACTGTGGGCTCTTGGATTGCTTCCATGTCTTGCATATTATAAACAGTGCTGTTGTGAACATTGGTTCTTCTCAATTTAGGGTTTCTTCCTCAGATTTTTCCTAGGATATATGTTACTGATTCATATGGTAGTTCTGTTTTAGGTGTTAAAGAAATCTGAATACTATTTTCCATAGAAATTTTACCAATTTACAATTCTACCAAGAGTATACAAGTGATTCGTTTCCTCCACATCATCTCCAACAGTTTCTATTTGTAGACTTTTTGATAATAGCCATTTGACAAGTGTGAAGTGATGACTTATTGTGGTTTTGAACTGCTATTAACTAATAATTAGTAATGTTGAGCATTTTTATCACTTGCCTGTTACTCATCTGTATGTTTTCTTTGGAAAAATATTAACTCAGGTACTCTGCTATTTTTTGATTGGGTTTTTGTCTTTCACATTGAGTTGTGTAAATTAAATCCATATTACATCTATTAACTTACATCTATTTCACCCTGGTCAATTGCATTTTTTGCAAATATGTTCTCCAATTACTTAGGCAGTGTTTTCATTTCGTTCAAAGTGTCCTTAGGTGTGCAGAAGTTTTCAAGTTTATTTAGGTCTCACTTGCTTATCTTTGCTTTTATTTCTTTTGCCTTAGGAGACTGATACAAGAAATTATTCCTATGATATATATCCAATAGTGTATCACATATATCACCTTCTAGAAGTTTTATGGTGTCAGGACTTACATTTAGGTCCTTAAAATCTTGGAGTTTATTTTTATATATGTCAGGGAACGCTCTCATTTCACTTTTTTACATACAGATATCCAGCTTTCCAAAAACCATCCATTGACAAGACTGTCTTTTCTCCATTGTGTACTCTTGCCTATTTTATCATTGATTCATTGCTCATAGGTGTGTGGAATTATTCCTAGGCTCTCTATCTGATTTTATTGATTATATCTCTGTGCCAATGTCATGCTGTTTTTATTACTGTAGTTTGTAGTATAGTAAGGAATCCAGGAAGTTTATACCTCCAGATTTGTTGTTTTTTCTCAAGATCATTTTGACAATTTTAATGGTTTCATGTAAAACTTAGAGTTATTTATTTTCTGCTTCTGTTGGAAATATTACAGCTTCATAACAGGAATTGCACTAAATTTGTATGTTTCTTTGTGTAGCTCGGCCATGTTAACAATATTAACTCCTTCAATCCAAGAGCACAAGACATCTTTCCATTTTTATGAATCATTTTTAATTTCTTTGCCAATGTTTTTTAAGTTTCAGTGTTTAGATGTTTCATATATGTGGTTACATTTATTCCAAGGTTTTCGGGGTAATGGGATTTTAAATAGTATTGCTCTCAACGTCCAATTTAGGGTATCTCATAAATAACATGTAGAAATGTAAGAGAAAACTTTACATTAATCTTGTACCCTGCTCCCTTGTTGAAATTATTTATTGTTGCTATTAGTCTGTGTGGAGAACTTAGGACTCTATATAGATTGTTATGTCATCATTACTGGTGCCAATTTTGCCTCTTTCTTTCAATTTTGCATTTATTCTTCTTTTTTCTTTCCTTTTCCTTTCTTCTTTTACTATAGAACAGAAGTGCTGAGAGTAGGAATCCTTGTCTTGTTCCCGAATTTACCCAGAATGTTTTCAGCTTTTCCCCTAAGTATTATAAATTGTTATAAATGGCCTATAGTATGTTGAGGGATGTTCACATTATACTCTCTTTCATGAGAGTTCTGATCATGAATGTATGTTGAATTTTGTCTAATGCTTTTTCTGTGTGTATTGACATGGTCCTGTTCATTTTGTCCTTCCTTTATTAAATACGTGTCATGCTGATTGACTTGTGTATGTTTAATCATCCCTGTGACTCTGGAAGGAATCCAACTGATCATCAAGTATAATCCTTTCTATGTATTGCTGGATTAATTTGTTGATGTTCTGTTGAGGATTTTTTAATGTATATTAACCAAGGATATTGGCTTTATATTTTCATTTCTTTTTTTGGTAGTGTCTTTGGTTCTGTTATCATGGTATTGGAGGCGTCATAGAATAACTTTGGGAATTTTCCTTCCTAATACATTTTTTGAAATAGTTGAGAGGAAAGAGGTTTTAGAAAAGGCATCCAGGCATTTTGTTCAAGGGGTGTTTCTAAAACTATAGACTTTATTTAAATTATACTGATTGCTCTTTTCAAGTTTTCAGTTATCTTTTTATTCAGTGTTGGCAGGCTGTATGTTTCAAGAAATTTGTCTCTTTAAGGTCGTCCTGTTGGTTGTCACGTAACTGCTCAGGGTGCTTTCATAATCTTTGCATTTCTGTACTGTCAGATATTATTTCTAATATTTCATTTATTATTTTGTTTGGGTCGAACCTGTATTTCTTGATAAGCCTGGCAAAAATGCTTATCAGTTTATTAATATTTTTAAGAAAAAATAGCTGTTGATTTTATGAATTTTAACTTATTTTTTAATTTTTATTTTATTTATTTTCAACCTAATCATTAAAGATTACTCATTCTACTGCCTTTGCATTTTGTTTGTTCTTATATCTAGTTATTTCAGTTGGTAAGCTTTATCCTTCCTGTGAGGTTTTCATTTTTCCTCATAGAAGGCCTCAATTGTTCTAAGCTTCCCTCTTAGATTTGCCTTTACTGCATCCCATACATTTGATGAAGTTGTGTTTTCATTGTAATTTGTCTCCAGGTATGATTTTATTACCTCTTTGCTTTCATAATTGACCTTGTTTTATTTTATTTTTTTAAAGGATGAGGTTTAATCTCATGTTTGTGCTTTTCCTGTTCTTTCTAGAGTTGATGCATAGATTCATAATTTTGTGTATGGAAAAATACTTGCTGTAATCTGTATTTGTTAAAAGTTCCTGAGGCTCATTTCATGACATAATATGTGGTTAATTCCTTAGATAACATGCTGTGCACACTTGAGAAGTTTATGTGTTGTCCTTTTCTGATGCAGTGTCCAATATCTCAGTTAGGTTCAAATGATCTAATATGCCATTAAGACCTCTGTTTCCTTACAGATATTCTTTCTGGAGGATATGGCCATCAGAATAGTGAGGTGTTCAACTCATCTACATAATTGTTTCATAATGAATTAATTCCTTCATTTCTACTAATATTTCTTTTTATACTTAGGATCTACGGTGTTGGGTCCATATATAATTTAATGAGTGTAATACTCTATTTTTATATTGATCTCTTTCTGTTAATATAATCTCATATTTATCTTGCATTGTGGCCCTTATTTTAAAACGTATTTTGTATGAATTGAGCATTGCAAAATGCACTTTCTTGTCGTTTCCATTAAACATCTTTTCCATCTGTCTCCTGGTTGTGTTTATATTCCACCATAAAGTGAGACTTTTGTGGGGGAAGTGAAGATGATGGAGCAGAAGGATGCTCATAGCTCACCCTTTCCCACAAATGCACCAAGACTCACATCCACAGACCTACTCAGCTAACCAGAAAACCTACAGAACTCTGATAGTACACTGTCCTCTTCAAAAGATAAAAATGCAAAATATCTTGTAGAAGAAAATGAAGAAAGAAAGAAGAAAAGGCAAAACAGATTGAGACACATCCCACAGGGAGGGAGCAGCAAAGAAGGCCTGGTGCTTATTCACTGGGTCTCCCCTCTCCAACTGAGAGTTCAGCAGGATGGAGGGGGATCCTCCAAGAATTGGAACTCTATAGAGTACAAGTACTAAGTTAAACAGGCAGTGAGGATCCCTGTGACAACCAGCCCAAGAGGCATCCTGGCAGCTGGGGGGAGGGCCATGCTGCCTGAGCTGGGTGGAAGATGAAGATGGCTGCACTGAGGCACCCCGGGGGAATTGAGGGGGCTGTGCACCATTGCTGTGGGTTCATAGGGCAGAACAACCTGGGCCCTCCATTAAATAACAGGGCAGACAAGCCCTGGGATTGGAAAGGTGCATTCTAAATTTCTGAAAATCCACAAAATTATCTAGGACAAGAGACCTAGGGCTCAGACACAGCCAACATAGCTTCTGGTGCTTTGCACCCTGGCAGCAGCGAGAGCAAATCTGCATTCACTCCTAAGGACTTAGCAGCCTTAAGTGCGAGAAGGGGACTTGTTTACAGCCTGAGGCAGATAAGATATTTCTGTCCTATTTCTTCAGAGAACTTGCTCTGCCAATGCAAACAAGGAGCTGGGTTTTGGCCCAGATCAGTGACAGGGCAAATAACATTGGAGAGACAGGCACCCTGAGGGGGCTGATGACCCACCAACTTTTGGGATGGAACACAGCCAGTGACCATGTGGCTGGGAGAAGGCTTTATGCCCACTCCTGCCTGGTGAGTCTGAAACATATGACTGAGGCATCGGTCAGGGCAGTGACAAGACAGCACAAAGTAAAGAGAGCTGCTCCATAACCAGTGATGGGAGTAGGAGTGATTTGCTTGCCAACAGGCCCTAGGAGCTGCACAGATGAGGGCTCCAATGGAGGGCCTCTGGAAAAAGCAATCTGAGCTTCAAAAACAGGATGAATACAGAAAGAGTTCACATTAAATTACACAGTCTCCAGGACACACTGACCACCCCCTTGTTTTAATCTGTTTTTATCAGTTCCATTTTCTATTACCCTCTTAATTTTTAATTCTTAGGCAATTATATATACCCCCTTTTATATCCCATTGAAATATTTAAAAAATATTTTTATTATTATTATTTTTCAAAACACTGCTTCAACTTGCTCTTCTATTATGTATTATACATTGTCTTCAAACATTTATTTCCCGTTCTTTAAAATTCTTTGTCTCCCTCTCTCTTTTTTCTCTCTTTTAGTTGTATTACTACATAGGCATTAGGAAGTTAAACTCCTTTAGGACCACAGTAGATAACTGATACTCCATAAATCACAGAGCCAAAGAGGTAGGAGCAAGATGATGAAGCAGACAAACCATTCCCAATTAAAAGAACAAGAGAAATCCTCTGAAAGTACGATCAGTGAAATAGATATCAATAGCCTACTAGATCAAGGTTTCAAAAAAGGTGGGATCAAATTAATGAAGGAAATAAAAGATAGTGTTTAGAGACATAAAATATGTTAAAAATGAAATGGAAGCTATAAAGAAGAGCCAAGTAGAATAGGTAAAACTGTTGACTGAGATGAGGAATGATCTAAAGGGGTCACAAAGCTCACTAGATAATGCAGAGGAATGAATTAGTGACCTAGAAGACAGGACAATAGAAAGCACCCAATCAGAACAGCCACAAGAGAAACAACAAGAAACAAATGAAAGTAGCATGAGACCTTTGTGATAATAGAAAGCATGCCAAACTTGGCATGATAGAAGTCCCAGAATGGGAGGAAAGATAAAAGGGGATTGCAAAGGTGTTTGAAGAAATCATGAGTGAGAACTTCCCAAACTGAAAGAAGAAATCAGATATCCAAGTACAGGAATCTCAGACTGTCCCAAACAGGAAGAACTCAAATAAACCCACAACAAGACATATAATTAAGATGGCCAGAGCCAAGGATAAGGAAATGATCCCAAAGGCAGCATGAGAGTAGCAAAGAGTGTGTTACAAGGGAATCCCCAGAAGGCTCACAGCTGAATTCACAACACAAATACAACAGAATAGAAGGGAGGGGCAAGATGTATTCAAATTCCTGAATGAAAAAAATGATATACCCTAGGATACATTAACCAGCAAGGCTATTTTCTATGGTAGAAGGAGACAGAAGTAATTTCACAGACAAGAAAAAGCTACAAGAGTTTAGCAACACTATACCCATGCAAAAAGAAATATTGAAAGGTCCACTCTAAAAAGAAAAGCAACAGGATGCTACAGAAATGTGAATCTCACAGCTGGAAAGGTGATAACTCATGAACTAGAAATAAAATAAACACAAAATTTTAAAAAAAGACATACAAATCATTGAGATTGGAAATGGAGTTAGGAAAATAGAGAATTTTTTTCTTGGGGGGTCTTTCATTATAAAATATTTTGTTCTCGGTAGGATGTATTTGAGATCATGTTACTATCAGTTTAATAAAATCAGTTATACTAATGGTCTAATAGACTTATATAATAGGGTAAAAACAAGACAAAAACATATACAGGGAGTCAATAAAACTAAATAAATTTCATGATAATACAAAGGAAAATGACCAAACCAAAAAAGGAAGATCAAACGAACAAAGACGAAATAAAAGATCAACTGCAAAGATAAGGTCAAAATGACAATAAACACAAACATATCATCGATTATTGTAAATGTTAATGGACTAAATGCTCCATTCAATGCCATTGAGTGGCATGCTGGATAATAAAGCAAGAACCTTCAATATGCTGCATAAAAGAGATCCACTTCAGCGAGAAGGAAACAAATAGATTGAGAGTGAAAGGATGGAAAAGGATATTCCATACAATGGGAAAAGCCAAAAAAGCAGGTGTTGCAGTACTGACTTCAGACAAAATAGTCTTTAAAACAAAGGTCATAAAGAAAAATAAGGAAGGACATATTATGATGATTGAAGGAGTGATACAAGATGAGGATAGCACACTTGTTAATACATAGGCACCAAATAGAGGACTATCTAAGTACATGAAAAAATTACTAACAGATATAAAGGGGGATAGTGATGGGAATCGAAACATGGTTGAAGATTTCAACACTGCATTAACATCACTGGACAGATCATTGAGATAGAAATTAAATTAGGCAACAGACAATTTAAATAATACAATAGAAATATTACACTTGGTGGATATTTTCGGAGAATTGCACCACCCACAAAATAGTATATGCATTCTTTTCAAGTGCACATGGGACATTTTCCAGGATTCGTGATATACTTGGGCACAAAAGAAACTTCAGCAATTTTAAGAAGATAAAAATTACCTCAAGCATCTTTACTGACCACAGTGCCATGAAGTTGACATCAACAAAGAGAAACAAAGGAGAACAAAAGGAAAACATGGGGATTAAACAATATGTTGTTATAACACCTATGGGTCCAAGAAGAAATCAAAGCTGAAATGAAAATGTACCTTGAGACAATAGTAAATGAAAGCAAAACCACACAACATTTATGAGACACAGCAAAAGCACTGTTGAGAGGGGAGTTTATAGCGATACAGGCCTTCCTCAAAAAACAAGAACAACCACAAATAAACAATTTAACCCATCAGGAGAATAAACTTGAAAAAGAAAAAAAAAACCAAAAGGCAGCAGAAGGAAGGAAATCATAAATATTGGGGAGGAAATAACCAAAATAGAGTTTTAAAAGACCATAGAAAAAAAATCAACCAATCCAAAGGCTGGTTTTTTGAAAAAGTAAGTAAAATCTACAAACCTCTGGCCAAACTCAAAAAGAATAAAAGAGAGAGAGCACAAATTAGCAAAATAAGTTTGGAGAATGGAGAATTTAGAACTGATAAAATAGAAATACATAATACCATATGAGAATATTATGAAAAGTACATTGAACCAAACTGGATAACCTAGAGGAGATGGACAAGTTACTGGAAACATACTGTCTACCAAGACTGAATCAAGAAGAAACTGACCCCTTGAACAAACAGAGCAGTAGAAATGAAATCAAAATAGCAGTATAAAACCTCCCTACAAATAACAGTACAGGATTGGATGGTTTCACTACGGATTTCTACCACACATGCATAGAAGAACTCATACCAGTCCTTCTCAAACTCTTCCAGAAGATTGAAAAGGAAGGAATACTCCCAAAGTCATTCTATGAAGCCACAATTACCCTGATACCACAACCAGGATAAGACAATACCAAACAAGACAATTTTAAGCCAATAGCAGTGATGAACACAGAAGCCAATATCCTCACCAAAATAGTAGTGAATAGAGTCCAAAACAGAGAAAAAAGATTATACATCATGACCAAGTGGGGATAATGCCAGAGACACGGGGTGGTTCAACATATGCAAATCAATCAATGCAATACAGCACATCAACAAGAGAAACGACCAAAACTGCGTGAACATCTCAATAGATGCAGGAAAAGCATTTGATAAAATTCAACACACACTTTTGATAAAAACTCTCACCAAATTGGGCATAGAGGCAACATATCTCAGCATCATAAAAGCTATAGATTACAAATCTACAGCCAGCATAGTACTGAATAATGAGAAAGTCAAAATCTTCCCACTAAAATCTGGGAAAAGACAAGGACGCACACTATCACCACCCCAACTCAACATAGACTTGGAAGACCTAGCCACAGCAATCAAACAAGAGAAAGAAGTAAAAGGGATGCAAATTGGAAAGGAAGATTTTAAAGTCTCACTATATGCAGACAATGTTACTATATATAGAAAACCCTACAAGATCCAGACAAAAACTATTACAGCTGATCGATGGATTCAGCAATATAGCAGGTTACAAGATTAAAGTTCAAAAATCAGTGGCATTTCTTAACGCTAATTATTCAGACAATACTATAGAGCTACAATCAACATGACAGCACTGTATTGGTTGGAAAATATACATATAGGCCAATGGAACAGAATAGAGAGCCCAGAAATAATCCCACAAACTTTTGGTCAATTAATCTTAGACAAAGGAGGCAAGAAATTACAATGGAAGAGACACAATCTCTTCAGCAACTGGTGTTGGGAAAACTGGACAACAGCATGTAAATCAATGAGGCTAGAACACTCCCAATGAACCTAGAACACCATACACAAAAATAAACACAGAATGGATCAAAGACTTATACATAAGATAAGATAGAATAAACTTCCAAGTGGAAAATAAAGGCAAAACATATCTGACATACATTTCATAAATTTCCTTGTAGAAAAATTAAAAGCAAGAATAAACAAATGAGACCTAATGAAACTTACAAGCTTCTGCACAGTAAAGAAACTGGAAGTAAAAAAAAATACAACCCACTGAATGGGAAAAACTGAATATGAAACCGACAAAGGATTGATCTCCAGAGTGTATAAGCAGCGCATCCAACTAAAGAAGAAAAAATAAATCACCCAATGCAAAAATTGGCAGAAGACCTAAACAAGAAATTCTGCAAGGAAGACATACAAATTACCAAAAGGCACATCAGAAAATACTCAATATCACTGATTATCTGAGAAATGCAAATCAAAACTACAATGAGGTATCACCTCACACTATTCAGAATGGCCATCATTCCAATATCTACAAATGACAAATGCAGGAGATGCCTTGGAGAAAAGGGAACCGTCCTTCACTGCTGGTGGCAATGCAGTTTGGTGCAGCCACAGTGGAAAACAGGATGGAGATTCGTCAGAAGCCTAGGAATAGACTTAGCATATGACCCAGGGATCCCGCTCCTGGCCATAAATCATGAAGGAACCCTACTTCTGGATGACACTTGAACCCCAATATTTATAGCCAGCACTATTTACAATAACGAAGACATGGAAACAGACTAAATGTCCATCGACAGTTGACTAGATAAAGAAGAGGTGGTATATTTATACAATGGGATACTGGTCAGCCATATAAAGCGACAACATAATGCCATTTTCAGCATCATGAATGGTCCAGGAGAAAATCAGTCTAAGTGAAGTAAGCCAGAAAGAGAAAGAAAAATACCATATGAGATGGCTCATCAGTGAAATATAAAAACAAAATAAAACAAGACAAAAAAGCACAAATACAAAACAGAAATAGACTCTCAGACATAGAATAGAAGGTTTTGTTAGCCAAGGGGCCGGGGGGTGGGAAGAGATAGACTGGGAGGTCTAAATTGTAGAACAGATAAACAGGATTGTACTGTATAGCACAGGGAAATATATACAAGTTCTTACAGAAGCCCTCAGTGGAAAAAATGGGACAACAAATATATATTTGTTCATTGTAACTCAATACTGTGCTCTATGCTGGGATTGGAGACAACTTTGTAAAATGACTGTAAATCAATAAAGAAAACTTAAAAAAATGTTATTAAGTATTACAGGTGTAAATATACATTAGAGAGAAAAAGAAAACTATGCAAAAGAGCAGTAAAACCAAAGATTATTTTTGTTTTCTTTTTAAGATAAGCAAAATCAAAAAACCTCTAGCCAGGTGCATCATGAAGAATAGAGAGATACCCCAAAGAAATAAAGTAAGAAATAAAAGAAGAGAAATAACAATTATTTCTTCAAATATACACAAAAGGGATCATTTTGTCAACACATTCAAATAAACTGGACAACTTAGAAGAAATAGACAAATGTCTAGAAAGAGACAGAAATAAGGAGAAACAAATAATTTGAACAAACTGTTTACTAGAAGAAATAATCTGCATTTAAAAAAAATCGTTAAATAGAAGTGCAGATTTAAACAAATCCTGTGGAGAACTGTACAAAAATACAAAGCAGAACTTATACTCTTCAAATTATTCAAAAATATTGAAGATGTGTGAAACTCCCTAATTAATTCTATGAAGAATTCATCACCCTGATAGCAAAGCCAACAAACAAACTACAGGCAAAGGGAACTTCAAGCCAATGAAATTGATAGATTTTGATGCAAAAATTCTACAAAATATTATTAGTAAACTAAATCCAGCAATACCAAAAATGAATCATACACCATGATCAACTTGGATTCATTGCAGGGTCACAAGAGTAGTTCAACATACACAAAACAATCAGTTTGATACAACACATTAACAAAAGGAAAAGAGAATACAACATGGTCATCCCAATAAATCCATAAAAAGTATTTCACAAAATTCAACATTTATTCATTAAAACAGCAACAACAGCTACAACAACAAGAACAACAGTAGCAACAACAATAGAAACCTCTTACCAAAGTAGGATTCAGGAAATATATCTCAACATAATTGAAGTTATTACTTACAAACCCACAGACAACGTAATATGCAAAAATGAATAACTGAAAACCAAATTAAGGAATAAGACAAGGATGCCCAATCTCCACATTTCTGTTAAACACAGTATGGGAAGTCCTCGCAACAGCAATAAGACAAGAAAAAAAGTTATTCAAGTTGGATTGAATGAAGTAAATCTGGTATTATTTTAGATGACATGATAATATATAAAGAGATCCCTAAAGATTGCCCAAACCAGAACAACTAAAACTAATTAAGACATTTAGCAAATTAGCATGAGTCATGGTTAATATACAAAAACTGGCACAATTCTTTACACTTAAAATGAAATATTCCATAATTTTAAAATATATATATGAAATCAGATCAAAAAATGAGAAACCTATGGATAATCCAAGATAATAAAATCAATAGGACACTGAGAAAGAAATTTGAAGATGATGCAAAGAAAAGGAAAGAAATCTCAATGTTTTAGTTTAGAGGAATTTATATTGTTAAAATATACATACTACAAAATATGTCTAAGGATATAAATTGATTCAGATCGAACTACATGATATTTTCCACAGAAATAAAAACATCCCTATGATTTGTATGGAACTGCAAAAGAACCAGAACTGCAAAAGAAACAATGAGGAAAAAGGACAAAGTTGGAGGCATAACACTTAACACTCCCAGATCTCAGACTGTATTACAAAAATACAGTAATCAAAACAGCACAATACTGGAAAGTAAACAAACATCTATATCACTGGAACAGAACACAGAGGCAGAAATAAAACATCACAACTATGGTCAACTAAACTATGACAAAGGAAACAATCATATATCATGACTTAAAACAGTCTTCAGCAAGGGATATTAAGAAAACTAGACAGCTACATGTAAATCAATGAAATTAGAACACTCCCTCACACTGTACAAGAATAAATTCAAAATATTTTAAATATCTGAATCTAATACATGACAAAATGAAACTTCTGGAATCTAACATAGGCAAAACAAAACAAAAATTGTAGAAAAATTTTCTTATGTCACACTCCCAAGCAGAAAACAATAAAGGTAAAATAAGCAAATAAGTCCTAACTAAACTTAAAAGCTTCTACACAGCAAATTAAAATGAAAATATGAACTTCCAATTGGGAGAAAACATTAGGAAACAATGAAATCTAAAAGAGGCTAATTTCTAAAATACACAAATCGTTCATAAAACACAAGTTCAAAAATCTACAAACAACTCAGCCAGAAAATGAGCAGAAGACAATTCTCTAAAAAAGACACACAGATGACAAACAGGAAAATAAAAACGTGCTCACATTGCTAATCATTATACAAAGGGAAGACAAAAATAAAGTAATGTTTTACCTCACACAAATGAGAAGGGCTGTCGTCCAAATGTCTACAAATAATAAAGACAGGGGAGATTGTGGAGAAAAAGGGACTCCCCAACGCTGTTGGTGGGAATCAAAATTGGTGAAACCACTTTGGAAACAGTATGGAAGTGCTTTAAATAATAAATTAGACCTATCATATGACACAGCAATTCCACTCCTGGGCATATAAAACATATAACCTGAAATTAAAGAATCCTAGGGTAAAACATAAGAAGTACACTCTGACATTGGACTTAATTTGATTCTACAAATGTCTCCTTTGACAAGGGAAGCAGAAGTAACTCTAATAAAATATGATTGTGTCACACTAAACAGATTTACACTGCAAAAGAAATGATCAATGAAATGAAAAGTCATCCAACACAATGGTAGAACATATTTTCAAGTGATAATTTCCAATCAAGTGTTAATATCCAAAATATATGGCAAACTCTTACCCCAAAACAGCAACAAAAAAGAGCAAATAATCCAATTAAAACAATGTCCATAGGAACTGAATAGATAGATCTGAATCAATTTTTTGTAGAAAACATACAGTTGGCTATATGACACATGAAAATGTGTTCAGAGTTATAAATTATTTGGAGAGTCATAAACCAAAAATGAGACAAGACCTCACACTTTTCAGGAGGCTCTCATCAAAAAGAAAAGAAATAGATGTTGGTGAGATTGTGGAGAAAAATGAACACCGTGGACACTGCTGATAGGAATGCAAAGTATTGATTCCATTGCATATATATATATCAAATTTTCATCATCCATTTTTCTGTCACGGGATTTTGTGTTTGTAGGCCCCTGTCTGAAGGCTCTAGAGAATAAGCCCATGGGCTGAACTGATAAACAAGCTGTGAGGAGTGTCACATAACCTGGCTGGATAAGAAGTGGCCTACTCAATGTATACAGTATGGAATGATGGATAGCCTATGACGGGTAAGATCCTCAGAGTAGGACATCCTAAGGCAGGCACAGCCAGCTGGATAAGAGATGGCCTACTTAATGAAGTTCCATGATGAACTTTAAAATAATACTTGATTGTATAACATCCTGCGCTTACTGCAGGAGCATGGGAACATAAATAGCTTAAGATTATTAACATTGTTATAACTTAGATTATATGTGATGCGTTGTGCAAGCCCTATATAAACCCTTCTTCTAAGAATCAAAAAATAGAGAACTGTTTCGCTTATCTCCACACAGTGTTTGTGTGTAAATGATATCGTGACACTGACAGGGTCAATTTAATTTGTTGGGAGTATCTTAAAAGGATGTTGCATTATACACAATGCCCTTTCTGCACCTATTGAGATGATTATGTGAGTGCTTTTATTCATTCTATTAGTGTGGCTTGTCACCTTTATTGATTTGTATATTATGAAGTATCCTTAAACCCAGGGATGAATCCCTTTACTCATGTATGTTTATGATACATTAAATGTGTTGTTGAATTCATTTTGCTTGTGATTTGTTGAGAATTTTGGCACATATGTTCATCAGGGATAATATTCTGTATTTTGCATATAATGTCCTTTCTAGCTTGTTTAGAAAATAAAGCTCATATCATAAAAAAATGTTTGGAATCTTTCACCCCTTCAAATTCTCGGATGATTTGGGGAAGAATTGGTGAAAAATTGTCTTCAAATATTTGACAGAATTCACCAGTAAACTCGTCTTGTAAATTTTTCTGGTTTTGGAAGTTTGCATTATTGACTTACTCAAACACACTTTCACTCTATTATCTTTCTCATTTCTTCTTGATTCTGTATTGGAAGACATATGTTTCTGGGAATTTGTCTTTTGTTCTAGGTCATTCAAATCGGTGGCTAGTGGTTATTTCTTATGATGCTTTGCATCTCTACAACATCAGTTGTAATATCTTCTCTTTTACTTCTAATTTTATTTGAGTCTTTATTTTCTTAGCAAACCTAACCATTTGTCCTGTTTATGTTTAAAAGAAACACACTTAGGTATTTTTTTTTATCTTTTCAATTGTTTCTCTTGTTATTTGCCTTACTCACATTCATTCAAATTTCTTCTTTATTCTTTCTGTTTTCTCCTAGATACTTGAGGTTAAGTAGTGTGAATCTTTGTATTTCATTTATTATTAAATATTTTTATTTAGTTAATATTTATTTATTTATCTATTTATTCAATTATTTACTTATTCATTCATTCATTTATTTATTATTTATTTATTTATTTATTCACTTATTTATCATTTAAATACGCCATTTGCAATGTGTCAATCTGTGTTGTATAGCATAGTGTCCCCATACATGCATATAGTTCTGTGCCTATAAAATATTACTTCACAATATTTAGCATACTGCCCTGTGTCATAGAAAAGAAATTTTGAAAACATCTATTTTTATATATACTGTATAACATTTATAAATCTACAGCTCCCAAATATATCCTTTCGCAGCCCCTTTCCGCAGTAATCTTAAAATTGTTTAGTAGATCTGCGAGTGAATTTCAGTTTTGTATATGAAATCATAATGTTCTTATCCAAATATTTTTTAAGCTTCTTCATATATAATGTCATGTATTATATTTCTTTCTTTTTCTGGCTTACTTCAATTAGAATGACACTTTTTGGGGACATCCATTTTGCTGCAAATGTCATTGTTTTATCATTTTTTAATGCAGAATATTATTCCATTGTATAAATTCGGCATAACTTCTGTATACTGTCATCTGTTGTTGGACAATTAGGTTGCTTCCATGTTGTGGCTGTTGTATACAGCACTGCTAAGGACATTGGGGTGCAGGTGTCTACTTGAAATAGGGTTCCTTTTGATATATACCCAGAAGTGGGATTGCTTGTTCGTACGTTAAGTTTATTTTTATCCATTAAAGGAAACTTCATCCTTGTTTCCAAAATGACTGCGCCAAAATACATTCCTACCAGCAGTGTAGGAAGCTTCCATTTCTCCACAGCTTCCCCAGCATTTACTGATTGTGGACTTTTGAATGATGACCATTGTGACTACTGGGAAGTGATACATCATTATAATTTTGAATTGCCCTTCTTTGATAATGATAGTGAGCAATTATTTTTCATATCTGTGTGGCATTTGAATGTCTCTATTGGAGTATTGCTTTTTTAGGGTTTCTGCACATTTTCAGATTGGGTTTCTTGTTTTTTTTATTATTATTAGGTTGTATGAAACCTTTATATTTTGGAAATTTAGCCTTTGTCAGTTGCATCACTTCTAAATATTTTCTTTAATCCTGCAGGTTGTCATTTTGTTTTGTTTATGATTCCCTTTGCTGTGCAAAAGCTTGTAAGTTTTACTTGGTCCCATTTATTAATTTTGCTCTTACATCCCTTCCCTGGGTAGTCTATTCTTCTTGGAGATCATTGCTGAGATTTAACTCAGAGTGTTTTGCCTATGTTTTCTTCTAGGAGATTTACTGTTTCTTGCTTATATTTAAGTCTTCAAGTCATTTTGAGTTTATTCTTGTATATGGATTGAAGGATTGTTCTAACTCCATTTCTCTGCATGCTGCTATCTAGGTTTCCCACCAGTTGTTGTAGAGTTGGTCTTTTCTCTGTCATATTCTTGGCTACTTTGTCAAAGATTAATTGAACTTAGGCCTGTAGATTTATTCCTAGGCTCTCTATTCTCTTCCATTGGTCCATATGCCTTTTTCTGTACCAATATCATGTCATTTTCATTATTGTAGCTTTGCAATAGTGTATGGAGACCTGATGGGTTATTCCTCCAGCCTCTTTCTTTTACTTAATATTGCTTTGGAAACTATGGATTTTTTATGACTCTATGTAAATCTTAGGATCATTTGTTTCAGTCCTAAAAAGAAATGTTTTGCATAATTTGCTAGGTAATCAAATTTTCTGGCCTGATCGTTATGGCTAGGACTTCCAAGACTGTATTGAATTGAAATTGTGAGAATGGGCAACCTTGTCTTGTCTCAGGTTTTTGTGAGAAAGGTTTCAGTTTTTCACCATTGAGTATTTTGCTGGCTATATATTTGTCATAAATAGCTATTATTATGTTGAGATATGGTCCCTCTGTACACACTGTGATAAGAACATTTTTTGCAGATAGGTGCTAAAAGTTATCAAATGTTTTTTTCTGCATGGTACTTAGATTATCATGTGGTTTTGTGTCCTCTCTTTAGTTGATAAGGTGTATCACAATTGATTGATTGATTTGCATATGTTACACCATCCTTGTGTTCCTGGGGTGAACCTAACTTAAGAAAGGTGTGTGATCTTTTTTTACATGCTGTTGGATTCTGTTAATAATTTCCTAAGTACATTTACATCTATATTTATCAATGATATTGGCCTATAGTTTTCTTTTTAGATAGTGTCTTTCTCTGGTTTTGTTATCAGGTTGATGTTGGCCTTATGGTGTGAGTTATGGAACACTTTCTCCATATGAAACTTTTGGAATAGTTTGAGGAGGACTGGTATGTGTATTACTTTGAATGTTTGGTCAAAATCCCCAGTGAAGCTATTTGGGTCTGAATTTTTGTTTGCAGAGATTTTTTATTTTATTGATAATTCTCTTCCATTTCTGGTGATCTGACTGTTCAAATGGTTAATTTCTTCTTGATGCAGTAATGATGGGCTGAATGTTTCCAGAAACTTCTCCATTTCTTCTGGGTTATCCAGTTTGTTTCCATGCTGTTGCTCATGGTATTCCCTTATGATCCTTTGCAAATTTGATGTACTCTTTGTTGTTTCCCCCATTTTCATTTCTTATGTTATTTGTCTTCTCTCTTTCTTGTTGGTGAGCCTGTCCTGAGTTTTGTCAATTTTGTTGACTATTTCAAAAAACACTGTGATTGATTTTTTCTATTTTTTGAACTTTATTTCAATTCTTTCTCCCTTGATCTTTATTTTCCCACTTTGTGCTGACTTTTCATTTTGTTTGCTCTTCTCTTTATGATTAGTTTACATAGAAAGTTAGATTAGTTATTTGAAATTGCTCTTCAACTTTGAGGCGGACCTTTTCACTATGAACTTCCCTCTTAAGCCTGCTTTAACTGTATTCCATAGACTTTGTGTAGTGTTGTGCCATATTTCTCAAGATATTTTTTAATTTCTTCTTTTAATTCATCACCTCCCCCACTTGCTATAGTACCATGTTTTTTAATTTATATGCTGTCATTTTTCTCCCTGTTTTTCTGTGATTCATTTCTAGTTTCATGGTATTATACTCAGAAAAGATGCTTGAAATAATTTTTATCTTTTTAAATTTGTTGAGGTTTCTTCTGTGCCTCAGTACATAAACTTTCCTAGAAAATGTTCCATCTGCACTGGAAAATAATGTATATTCTCTTTTGGGGAGAAGTAGTGTTTTGAAAATATCAACCAAATCCAATTATTTTATCGTATATTTTTGTATCTTTGTTCCCTTATTAATTTTCTGTCTGAAAGACCAGTCTAGTGGTGGTAATGGGGAGTTATATTCTCCTACTGTGATTGTGCTCCCATCGTTTTCTCCCTTGTTATCTATTAGTATTTGATTTATGTATTTAGGTGCTCCTATATTGAGTGCATATATATTAATGAATATAATAACCTTATTTTGTATTGCTCCTCTAATAATTATATCATGTCCTTGTTTATCTTTCTCTATGGCCTTTCTTGTAAAGTCTGTTTTGTGTGAAGTCAGTACTGCTAGTCCTGCTTTCTTCTCATGTGCATTTGCATGGAATATATTTTCCCATCTTCTGACGTTGAATTGATGTGTGTTCCTCTTTCTAAATTGGGTCTCTTGCATGCTTCATAATGTATGGTCTTGTTATATTATTCCATCTGACAGTATATATCTTTTGATTTAAGCACTAATTCCATTAACATTTGTAACAATTATTGATAAACTAGTGTTTATTTTAATATTGAACTTCATTTTCCAATTGATTTGTTATTTCCTTTTTGTTAATTTCATTATGTTTTTGTGGCTTTATAAGTTTTCTTCTATTATCTTGGTTTTTTTCTGGCTTTGTGACTTCATTGTAAGCTTTTGACTTATGGTTACCCAGTTTTGTATATATATTGACCCGTTAGTATATTTGTTTATATTAACTGAAATGAATACAAAGTCAACCGCATCATACAGAGAACAGAAACAAGAAGAAAACACTCTGTACTTTCCTGTTTCAAGCTCTGACACATAAAAATTTTGATGTCCTGTTTTACAACATCATTTTTATTCTGTTGTAATTCATTTTAGCTATTGCCTTTCCAATTATGCCTTTCACCGTTCTATAGCATCCTGCTTCTTTATTTTTTGAGGAGATGTTTCATTATTTCTTTTTCTGTTGCTAAATACTTTTAGTATTTGCTTGTGTGGAGATTATTTATCTCTCCTTCTATTCTAATGGAAAGCCTTGCTTGATATATTATCTTACATAACAGATTTCTTTCATTCTTGACTTTGAATATGTCTTGCCACTGCCTTCTGCCTGTTGTATTTGTGTGGGAAACGTGTTTAAAAATATAATGTATATAATTATATATATGAAAAGAATACCTTCAAATGAAGTTAACAAATAAGGAGAAAATCTATACATTAAAAAATAGAAAATATTGATGAACGAAAGTAAAATTGATCCAAAGAAATGAAAAGATCTCTTATGTTAATGATGTGAAATAATGTGGTTGAAACAACCATACTACCCAAAAGAATCTTAATTTAGTGTGATTCATGTCAAAATACCCATGAGATTTTTCCATTATTTAGAAGAAATAAATTCAAAATTTATATGTAATAACAAAGATCTTGAGTTGACAAAATAATCTTGAAATAGAGTATTAAATATAATAGGGTAAAGTTCTCTGATGTTAAACAGTCCTACAAATCTTTAGTAAATTAAACAACATGACACTGGCTCAAAAACTGACACCAATCAATAGAATAGAAGAGGGCAAGCAGATATAATCCCTCACACCGATGATCAATTAACCTATGAAAACGGAAGCAAGAGTATGAAATGAAGAAAAGAGATTCTCCTCAATAAGAAGTGCTGGGGAGATTGAACAAGTGAAAGATAGATTAGAGTATTTCCTCACATTGTCTACAATCAGTAAGATCTGAATTTCTTTTATTTATTATGTTTACTTATATTCCTTGCACCTGTAATTTATAGATCTATGTTTATAACTTCTATTTCACTTATCAAATTTATTCCTATTTTATTCTTTTTGGTATAAATTTACACACAATTCTATTCCTAATTTCTATTTCTGATAATGTGTTGTTACTATATAAAAATGCAACGGATATTTGTATATTGATTTTGTATTCTGCAAGTTTACTAAGTTTGTTCATTATTTCTAACAGTCACTGGAGGAGTCTATGGAGTTTTCTATGTATAAATATGTCATCTGTAAAAATTTTACTGCTTGCTCACAAGTTGAATGCTTTTATATTTTTTCTTGACTAGTTGTTCTGGCTAGAATTTCTAGTATTTTAATTTAGGACTTGTGAGAAGGAGGTACTTTTTCTTATTACTGGACCAGTGGAAAACCTCCCTGTATGTTAACATTGAACTTGAAGGTAGTCATGGGATTTACATATACGGCTTTTATTAAGTTTAGTAATATTCTCTCTAGAGCGAATTTGTTAAGAATTTTTTATAAGTTAAGATCAGTTCTGTGAATAATTTTCCTACATATTTTGAGATTGTTACTTTTGAATTCTTTGTTATTTAACGGATGGTATCACATTTTATGATTTGCGTATGCTAAATAAAATTTATGAGTCAGGACTAAGTCCAACTTAACTATACTAAATAATACTTATAATATGCAATTAATTCAGCTTGCTAATATTTACTTAGAATGGAATATAAACATACTGAAGGAAAAATATACATTGTAGCTTGAGTGAACATTTATTTATTTAAAATTTTTTTCTCTCATTTTGAATTTGGCTTATGTTTAATGGAATATATGTCAGAATAAAAATTCAACTTTTGGTAGAGCTGGATTTACTACAGTTTAGTGATATAGAACCTAGCTATTATTAACAGTTAGTGTAAAAAACACTTGCCTTAAAATGCCGAATTATACTAACAATGCACTGTTTTATGTCTCAGAAACATATTGCTTCCTAAAATGCATTAACTTGTCTTTTCCACACCAACCCAAATATACTGTTATTTCTTTGTTTTTGATTGTTGTTTGCCCCTTAATGGAGGCAATGGTTATTGAACCCAGGATCTGGTTTATAAGTGTATTTATCAACATCGTTTTGGAACACTTAACAGAAGTCCCAAGAGTATGGATTGTAAAGATGACAAGAAAGTTTATTTCTTCTAGGGACTGAAAAACCTCTGAGTGAAAGAATGGCAAAGGAAAACTTTTGTAAGTACACAATTAGATTTAGTATTTGTAATTTTAAAGTAGAATACTAAATTACATTTGTTTTACTTATAGCACTGAATTACAATTTAAAACAAAAATTACCCCCTTTGGGATTTCTTAAATTTGATTCATTATTTTAATCTAGTTTTATTCCATAAATATTTACCATTTATTAATAAACCTACCAAATACACTGATAATTATTCTGCTCATGTTTTGAATATAGAGCTGATTATTGTAAAGTAAACAGATAACTACTTCCATTTCCAAATCAAATTAAGTTTCACCTTAATTTCATATTATAATGAAATATGTATACCTTTTCTGTAGAGGTTTTACACAAATTTCACTTTAAATTCCATAACTTTAAAATTATTTTAAATATTTTGTGCATTATTTATTCTCTGTTGACAAATCTGGTATAAATTTGTGTACAAAAGTATGGAGATTGTTTTTATTTCATAGACCCCAATATTAAATTATTTAAAAGATTTTGTGGGGATAATATTTGCAGATCACACTATAAAAATAAGTATCCTATATGTTTCATTTTAACTGGATGAATGAGAAGTAAACACTGGATGAATGTTACACTTGATTTGCTAGGATACCAGTCGTTTTGTGAAGTCATATCTACTGAAGTTGAGAACCATTGTGATGGCCTAGCAGTTTATCAGTGTAGGCCTGCCAGAGCAGCATTTGCAGCTGAAGTCCTCAAAATAATGAAGATTAGAAAATTAGCTGTAGAAAATGTTATTTGTGATGGAACATATTTCTTAAGAAATTCAAGATGTGTCTCGTAAATATGGACCAACTGGTTCAGGAAACTCCGGTAGATCTCTACTGTATGATCAAACATTCTCTGGGGACTTGTCTTGAGGTCTATGATTGAAGAAAATGCTTTTCAGAAATTGTCTGAAGAATCCTTGATAAAAACATCATGTTACACACATTGTGTCTCTGAACCAGATGAAGATAATGATTTTCCTTTTCTGACATTTCCAAGAAAACTCTGGAAAATGGCTGGGAGTGACCAATTTAAATCCATCTGGTGGGATGATAATGGAACTTCTATAGTGATTGATGAAATTGTCTTTAAGAAGCAAGTTTTGGAAAGAAAGGCCCCTTTCAGAATATATGAAACTGGAAGTATGAAAAGTTTACTTAGACAGCTTAACATATATGGGTTTAGTAGAGTGCGGCAGAATTTTCAAACATCTGCTTGTCTAGCTGACGTTCTGGCAGAAGAAAAGAAGTCTCTGTTTTAAGCAAGGAATTCAGTAATTGCAGTTATGACTTGTTAACGTATATATAAAATTGTGTTTTGTACATCTCTATGGTAATATATATGTAAAGCTAGATTTTGAAAATTGTATGAAACTACAAAGGCTAAAATTCTTTTTTTCCCTAAAAATGAAGACTGTGCCTTAAGCATTCAAGATTATGAGAAACGTTACTAGCAACTATGAATCTTAACAGAATTCTAAATAAAGGTATTAAAGCTGCTTTTAAAAAGTGGCTTTCACCGTTACTGCAAATGCTAACTTCTTAAATTTGATAACTATACTACTTAAATGAGTATATTCCAAATAAGGGATTTCAAAATAAACTCAGCAATGTTCATATATTGATGATATTATCTTTGCATAGTAAACATGAAATCTGAGGTTTTATAGGTTAGGCTTATTTTAGTCTTGTATTTTGGTTTAAAATATTACTATAATCTTTCTCTATGGTTGTAGCTACAGTTCTGCCATAATCCATATCTTAAACGAGGCTTTCCCCAGGTTTTAGTGAGAATAAAAAGAAGAGTTGGGATTAAAAATGCCTCTCTGTTATCTTCAATGGCTGAAGATTTCAAAAAGAAGCACTTTAAAGCAGGGGGTAACTGTGCATAATTCTGATTTTGTGGTTGACACTAGTGGAGAAAGTGCATTTTTACTTTCTGCAAATTTAAACATGCCTCTAATAAAAAGCCTTCTTCTAGCCACATAATTGGTGATACAACTACCCCTATCAGAGGTGATTTTTCTCCTCCATCATCAAAGTCAGTTAGAGCACCAGAACAAATTGCAGTGGATCAACGTGCTATTTTAAATCAGTTGACCACTGTCCTCGGGCACTCTCAAACAGCTACACTGAAGCAAATGACCGTGTTTTGAACTTCATTTCAACTAAAACTTCCACTTCTCAGAACAGCATCGTATCTCCCATACAGAGCAATTATTTTGGACTGATGGTGGAGCCCTCTACTTTTCCAAAAATATATCACAACATATCTGCCAATGAAGGTCGTTTCTCTAAACTTCAACCAGGGATCAACCCACGGTTTCCTGTGACAGTGATAGCTGATACATCAGCTACCTCAATTTAAAGGCCAACTCATCAGCCATCTTCAGTTTATGAACGTTATCCTAATTACAACTGATCTACCAGAGGAATACCAGATTATGCAGGATAACAAAGATTAATATTAATTTTGGCCAATGTTTACAACTATCTGCAATTATCTTATTTCAACAACAAACAGAGATGTGTACCTGTATATTCCTCATAATTTTTTAAAATAGAGTAAGAGTTCCACGTGACACTAAGTTGAAATTTAAAGAAAAAAAGAGATATTTGATTGATATGGTCATTTGATGGAAAAATATGTGTGTAAATTTTAATAATTTCTTGAAAGGAAGAAGAGAAATGTAAGAATTTGGGAAAAGACTAAAACATGGAGAGAGGGAAAAATACTAAGTGGTTTCTGGTTCATCCTGGAAAGTATTAAAACATAAATGCAGGAACCAGCCCAGGGTTCATGGTCTCTATTATGACATCCCTGGAATCATACGGTCACATGATGTAGTCTCAGATGGCACATACAGCATGTGGTAGAAATTAATAATTAATTTTATCGATGGTCTTCTTTGTGCTGTTCTCAAAGCATTCCAGTTGGTGCTTTTTTCCTGCCCTGAAGAATCTACACTATAGTTTAGAGTCAATGCTTTATGTTGCTTTAATGTTCCAGCCAAAGACAATCTTACATCCTCAGGGTGGCACTTAATGCCTTTCCAACTCTAAGCCCACAAACTCAATATAGTTTAGTCATTTCTTTATAGGTCTGGCATCTGACTACCTTGGCATATCTTTATGATTATCTGTTTCTGGAGATACATCCAGGTAAATGCTTGTCAACAGATTTAGCTCCAAACTCACGACTCTTGCTCCAGCTAAACCTTGGACTTAGTATGTCCTCCATTTACCTACTTAGATTTTCCCATTCTCAGCACAGAATACACCTCCTCCAGATGTTTTCTGTCTATCCCCCTTTCCTTGTCTAACTTGGATACCAACACAGAAAGCGCAGCACATGCCACAGGATACATTTTAGTAATTAGTGAATGAAAAATACATGTTGACTTTAAGCAAAATCTACTTTCCTGAAACAACAAAACTCTCATGGTTTTCAAACTATTTCATTATTGTCTTTACACTTCACCACAATCTAGCTCTTTTCATAGCCCAAGGACTATTCAATCAAGACAGTAATTTGAGGTAGGTACAGGAGACAATGTATTTTTTTCTTCTTAATTCATGCCTCCAGAGGCCTAAAGCATTCCATTCTCATTTGCTGGATTTTTTCCTGACTCTTCATCACCCACCCACCCCAAAATAGCAGATTCTCTTCCCCTTACCAATAAATATACTGACTTCTAATTAATTTACTTCTTAGAATCAGAACTTTGTCCAGAAGGGAAACTGTCATTGCAAACATTTAATGCAGGATTATACACCCCACATATATTGTGCCATTTCTAGCCTTCACACAGGTAGTATCTAAGTGGTACTAGACCCTTGGTTGGGGTGGTCATATTCAGTAACCAAATTGCAATCTAAAATCTGTGGACAAAAAAGAGGTGAGGGTGGTAGAATTAAAAATTTGTCCAACTGCAAGAATACCAAATTTATACAGATATTAGGAAATATAAAATATTCATTGAAGACTTTGACTTTTTCCCAATAATTTTAAATAAAACGTGAAGCATTTTCAGAATATGAAATACCCTGAAATGCTGGAAAATTGTAGGCAAAGTCAGGGAGCCTAAGGCTTCTGCTCACAATCATGCAGCCATTGTAAGCTGATAAGACTGGAATGCCAAAATTGAGTCCTGAAAATGTGTCACCATTTGTGAAATCTGGAGAATGGGCAAATGGGCCAGGGTAAGCTCTAGCCAACATCCCACCAATATGACCTTTACCAAGAGAAGAAAAGAGCCCACTTGCTGCAGGAGATCTGTGTCTGGACAGCAGTGGTTTTTCCTAACACAGAAACATCCAGCTTTTAATTTTGTCAGCTGAACTATGATGGTGACTATTTTGTTGCTTACATTAGCAGTCTGGGGTTCAGATGGGCTGGTTCAGCAGCTAGTTTCCAGCTCTATTATCACACAGTGGGTCTTACTGTGATCATCATAACAAGTTTCTATACTGACAAGTCAAAGGCTACAGTTTAATTTAAAATTATAAATCCTAAAGAAGAATATTATTTGTTTGTCCATCTGTAGTTTTCTACCTGGGAAAACCTAGACTATTGGCAAATGTACAAAAGTTGGCTGGTGTTTGAAATCTATTCTCTGAGCCCTGCCCACTGAATTCTTCCCACTAAAAACTACAAGTATGTGTACCACTGTGTGTGTGTGTGAAGATGGATTGTTAAGCTGTAACTAAGATTGTCTTAGTTGAGTTAACAGTGAATTATTCCTCTGCATCTGGCAGAATCTCTGTGAATTAAGTGTTTCATAGATCCACCAGATTCTCTCCCGATCAGGGAGACGTAGATTATATTTCTCCAAGTATACTAATTGTTACCTGTTCATTTAATCCCAAGCTAATACTCAGGCCAAGCCAGTGAACCCTTGAATTGGACAGAGGCATATATATTCTCCAGTCCCCAGTGCCCAGAACAGGACTGTGTCTCCTTTTTAATATAAGCTTATGTCTAATTGTTTTTCTTTTAATTTTCATTGTTGACAACACTTATTTTGTCTTTGAACACACCTTGACTAATTTACAGAGACTGACCACTGATTTATTCCCTTTAAGCTACAAATTACAATAACCTTTCTTTCTGTGGACTACCTGGATTTGAGTGAGTGTAGTCATCATTTTGAAAGCAGTCCTCAGTCCTAAAAATGCAGAACCTTTACACTTCTTTGCCCAGCACTTGAGCGGTAATATCTGTTGTGGATCTCAGGTATTATCCTCACATCCCATATTGCAACTATGAGAAAACAGCACATTGTTATCCAAAATCAAGTCTTTGACAGTATTGCATTTCCATTGCAAAACAGTTAAGAATAGTAGGAGTTAATGAGATTTTACCATTGTGAGTATTTTAGAATCCTAGCATGTTCATTTCTTACAGATGTTCTCGTGGAAATGAGATTTTCAGTCTGAGACAGTGAACTTTATCACTCACAGCAAGAGCAGTCAGTTTTAAATTTGTATCCATTCCCTAATCTCAGATGAATACACAAAATGAAATTATGTTGCCTACAGAAGCAGTGGGCTGTTAACATGAAGAAAGTTTAAGGCATGGTATAACACTAATTTTATTCATATCTTTATGTATAATTTATTAGAATCACTTATTTACTAGTATCTTTAACTAGGATAAGTATATCATGACTAAAGTTTATTGCTGCAAAGACAATCATGAGAAATTACATGGGAAAAAGTGACTATTGACTTTCCATTATTTCTTCCACTTTTATTGAGATATAATTGGCATAAAAGATTGTGTAAGTTTAGGTGCACAGGATAGTGATTTGATTTACAAGTATCATGAAATAAATATCATAGCAACTTTAGGGAGAATTCATTATTTTATTTAGATAAAATTGTAAAGAAATTCAATTTGTCTTTTGTTTGTAATGAGAAACATTATAGTCTACTCTCTTCACAACATTTATATAGAAAGTAAAGCAGTATTAATTTTAACTTTCATGTTACTATGGGGCATCCCGAGAACACAATTATTTATAGAACATAAAACAGTATTTATTATAGTTTCCATGTTATTTTGGAGCATCCCTAGAACACGATTATTTTACGCATGGATGTTTATAGTTTTTGAGTGCATTAATCAAGTCCTCCTTTCCCAAACCCTGCCTATGTTAACTACAAATCTAATTTTTTTCTATGTGTATGTTTGTTAGTTTTTGAAGTGTACTTTAATCTGCAAAACTGTGTAAGTTTTTCCAACACAAGATATTGTTTGCTGTTTTTAATATATTTCAAATATCACCAGAATATATCTAGTTATGATATGTTGGTATTTAAAGATATTAATAGTTATTGGATATTCCCCATACACATTTCTTGTCCCTGACTCATTTAATTTCCAACTGGAAATTTTTCTCAATTCCTCAAATTTTCTTTTCTTCACCCCATTTCCCTCCTTCTTGTGAACAACCTGTTCCTTTCTATGTCTATAATTCCTTTTCTGTGTTGTTATGTTCATTTGTTTTAAATTTCAAATATGAGTAAAATCAATCAGCATTTGTCATTCAATTTCTGACTTATTTCACTTAGCATATTAACCACTTGGTCAACCCATTTGTTGTAAATGGCAAGAAATTATTCTTTTTAGAGCTGAGTAATAACCCATTGTATTTTTATGTGTGTATGTGCATATATATATATATATATATATATATATATAGTGCATATATATATAAAGTGTGTTTGTGTATATATATATATATAGATGAATCTGTATTTAATATAGGTAGATATATATACTATAAACACACATCTTCTTTTCCATCATCTATTGATGAGCAATTAATTTGCTTCTTTATCCTGTCTATTGTGGATAATTCTGCAGAGAATATAGGGTTGAATTTATCTTTTCTAATTAGTGTGATTATTTTCTTGGAATAAGTATCCTGATATGTATATTTTGGATTATATTTCATTATTAATTTTTATTTAAAGCTCCATGTTGTTTTTCACAGTGGCATCACATATTTAAATTCACTCCAGCAGTGCATCAGGGTTGTTTTTCTAACATCCTAACCAACAGTTATGTTTGTTATCTTTTTGATAATAGTCATTCGGCCAGGAGTGACATAAAATCTCATTGTGCTTTGGACTTGAAATTTTCTGATGGTTTGTGATATTAATCAGTTTCATGTGCCTGGTGGTTACCTTTCCCCCACTGTATATTCATTTTTTTGTAATGGGCTAAATGACCATAAGTGTCTGAATTCATTTTCAGGCATTCTGTTGTGTTCCATTATTCTGTTTGTTCTGTGCCACAAACATATCCTTTTTAATACTGTAGCTTTGTATTATAGTTTAAAATCAGGGACAGTGATACATCCTCTTTTTTCTTTGTTAAATTTGTTTCTGTTTTTAGTTTGTTTTCTTTCCTTTCTTTTTTTTCTTTGTGATTTCATCTCTTTTGTGTTTACATGTAAGTTTTAGAATTAATTTTTGTAAGTGTCAGAAAATGCCCTTGGTAATTTGATAGGCTCTGAATTTAATTTATGTATTTTGTTGGCTAATGCTGTCATTTAAACAATATTATTTCCTCATCTACGAACAAATTATAGACTTTCATATGTTTGCATTATCTTCAATTTCTGTTATACATATTTTACAGTTTTTTGAGTACAGGTATTTTACCTCCTTGGTTGGATACATTTCTTGATTTATTTTTTCTAGTGCAACTATAAATGTGACAGTTCCATCAATTTCTCTATCTTTTAGCTTGTTGTTAGTGTGTAGAAATGCAAGATTTCTGTATGTTATTTTTACATTCAGAAATTTTACCAAATGCATTGATAAGCCCTAGTAGTTTTTGGTCGACTTCTTTAGGATTTCTGTTTAAATTATGTCATCTGGAAACAGATACTTTTACTCCTTCTCTTAATTAGATATATTTTATTATCTTTTATTTTGTATAGCTATGGCTAGAATTTCCTTGCAATGCTGAATAAAAGTGGTAAGAGTCAGCATTCTTGTCTTCTTCCTGCTCTTATTGGAGATGCTTTCAGATTTTAATCAGTGAGTGTCATGTTAGTGGGGTTCTTGTCATATATGACCTTAACTGTGTTGACATATGTTTCCTCATGCCCAATTTCAGGAGAAATATATTCATAAATAGATACTGAATTTGTCAAAACATTTTATGACTCTATTGAGGTGACCATATAATTTTTATAATTCAGGTTGTTTGTGTGGTGTATCATACTGATTAATTTGTGGGTAATGAATCACTTTTAATCACTGAAATACTATGGACTTTATCATAATGCTTAATCCTCTTAATGTATTGTTGGATTTGCTAACAATTTTGTGGTGATTTTTGTTTTGCATCTATGCTTATCAGTAGTATTTAACCTTAATTTTTTGAGGTATTTGTTCCAGTTCTACTAGAAGTGTGATACACAAATGTGGGGTAGAAAGCCTCCTTTCCTCTCGAAATTTTTGGAATACGCTGAGAAGTATAGGTGATAGCTCTTCACTAAATGTTTGGCAGAAATCACCTGTGAAGCTGTCTAGGCCTGAAATTTTGTTTCCTGGGTAATTTTTTAAAATACTTATTCAATTTCATTAGTGATAATCTGTTCATATTTTATTTATCATTCCATTCTGGAGATTAAGTCTTTCTAAGAAGTTGTCCATTTGTTCTAGGGTTTCCATTTTATTGGCATATAATTTGTTGTATCATCTTATGATGCTTTGTATTTTTTGATATAAGCAGTAACATCTCATTAATTTTTGAGCTTATTAATCTTTAGCTCTCTTTTTTGCTCATGTGTCTGGTTAAAGTTTACCAATATTATTTATCTTTCAAAAGTCATTATTTAGATTGATTAAATGTTTATATTTTTAATCCTTACTTTATTTAATTATGTTCTGTCCTTTCAGCTGTCTTTCCTTCTACTAACAAGTTTCTTTTATTATTTTGCTACATATTTGGTGGTAAGTATATGTTATAAGAGAACGATATTTCTTATTGGTATAAGTGGGATTAATTTGTATAAGAATCCCTATTAATATCACTTTTGTTTTACCCCATGGATTTTGTTTTTGTTGTCATTTTTCTTGATATATTTTTTCTTTGATTTATACAGCAATCCATTTGTTGTTAATAATGTTTGGTTTATCCTCCATACTTTAGTATTTTTCTCAGGTTTTTTCCTTTAGTAAATTTCTATTTTCACAGAATCCATAAGTTTCTTCACAAAACAAGGGAAAAAAAATAAAATTTATACATACATCTGAAAGACTCAAATTTTCTAAAACTATTTTTAAAAATGAGCAAAGCTATTGGTATTACCTTCCCTGAGTTTAGAACATACTACAAAGCTACAGTAATCAATACATCAATATATGGCACTTATAGAAACACATAGATCAATGGAACAAAATAAAGAGTCCGAAAATAAACCCACACACATATGGTCAATTAGTCTACCAAGGAGGAGGCAAGAGTATACAATTGGAAAAAAGGCAGTCTCTTCAACAAGTAGTTCTGAGAAAACAGGACAGTACATGTAAAAGGAAGATAAAAAAGCACTTCCTTCCATAGTATAGAAAATGAGATAAAGATGCATTAATTTCCTAAATGTAAAGCGTTAAACTATACAATTTCTGACAAAGAACAGGAGCATAACTGACTTTGAGATAAATCATAGCAATCTTTATTTTTGTTCTGTCTCCAAATTAAAAAAAAAGGAAAACTAACAATTACAGTTTTTAGTTTACTAAGGAAAAAATAGATGTACTCTGTGATATAGGGATCCTATTTCTTGTATAAGTGTGAAGTGCAAAAACTTTTGCAGAGCATAGGAAACCTTTAACAAGACATATGATAACAGACAGAATAGAAGGAAAAATTTCAGACAATGAGACCAACAAGATGTTATTATCCATAATATATATATAGCATATTAGAGTCAATATTTGAAAAATAAAGACCTCAAATTAAGTACAGTTGAAGAATCTTCATGGAAACTTTGCAAAAACAGACATGTGGATGATTTTCATCCTTATAAAAAACAACATAACGTTGCTATTTTTTAGGAAAACATAAATCAAAACCAGAATGAAATATAATTTTAGAGCAAACAAAATGGCTATTAACAAAAAGCCTACAAATAACAAACATTAATAAGAATGTCGATAAGAGGGAAACCAGGTACACTGATGGTGGAAACATAAATTGATGCATCCACTATTATAAAACAGTAGACAGTGCTCAGAAAACTAGAAATAGAAGCATTATATGTTGCAACAATTCAAGTTTTCAGTATAAATCTAAAAAAAAGAAAAGATTAACTTAAAAGATATATTACCCCTAATGTTCTTAACATCATCATTTAAAGTAGCTAAGGGTAGAAACACAACTCAACTGCCCATCAACAGATGATTGGCTGAAATAGATGTGAGATATAGATAACATAATAAATACTTCATCATTGTATAATAAAAAGTAAAATTCTGCCATTTGGAACAATGTGTCTTGACCCAGAGAGTGTTGCACATAGGAAAATAAGTCATACGGAGAAAAACACTCTACATTGTCACTTAAATGAGGAAAATAAAGATATAAGAGAAATAACCATAAAAAAACAGAAAAAGAATCACATATATATGTGGTGTTACAAGTCGTGGTGTCCTGTGGGGAAAGGGAAGAAGGATGGATAAGATAGAAATCTGCAAGCTACAAGTAATAAATTAGAGAATCAAAAGGGCTATATTTACAGCACAGAGAATTATTTTAATACTTTAATTGATTTTAAAGAGTTTATAGGGATATATTTTAGTAAAATGTGCATGTAGGTGGGAAAAACATTGAAGAAAAGAACCCAGGAAAATCAAAATATTTTGTAGTACTATGATATTAAGGGAGGTGATTTGCTCACTTTCTTTAGTGTTCTTATAATGTTCTAATTAGAATTTAAGCTTTTAATTGAAAAAGTATATACTTTTAAAAGTGACACAATTTTAAACTATTTTTGTCTCTCACCTTACATCTACAGTCAGTAAAACGTTCACATCTGACCAAAAATAACTACAACACAAAACAATACTCCAGAACAAATGTGAACAGGTGAAGTTCAGTGGACTAAAACACACAAAGGTGGCTGAAATGAGGGAAGAGCCGAGTTGGTGTCTGCAACCAAGGCCACCTGAATAGGATATCTGAGTCCACAAGTTTAGAGAACCCAGTAGAAACAGGGTCTCACTGGTTCACACAGCTTCGGCCTCCAACTGCACCAGTACTCATGATCACAGTTAACTAGGAGGGAGCCACAATGGAGACAGAGTTTCCATTCTTCAGACACTTAGACATTCATGAATCTGTCCCTACTCCCCATTCACAGTGGTGGAGACAATTTACCTTGCAACACTGGACATGGGAAAGGCACTTGTCTGATTCCAAATACCCACCTGTCTTTACACCTTTCCTCAATGTGTACACTGATTCTCAAGGGATATCAGATAAAGGGAAGGGTGCGCCGTCCCAGTGACAACAGTGACATTAACTACCAGAGAATTCCAACAAGTGACAATGAAAGAACATCTTTTGTCCAGACCATAGCGACTGTAAAGGGCCATTTTGAAATATAATCAGAGGTCGCTCAGGTAAGTAAACCAAAAATTGTGTAATATTGCAAGCTACCAGAAGACAAAAGCAAGGACTCCAACCCCCAATGTGTTATTAAGTGCCATCAGAGCAATAATTTATCAAGATCATGACCAATCACAGTAACAATATACGGCACGCTAACACACAGATAGACACACACAGACACCAACACAAACACAGACACAGACACACATGCACACGCATCTGCACACAATGTCAACCCTGCAGCAAACAAATTTAAAGTCATGGTATATTGCCATATAACTAATAGAGGATCCAAATAAGTGTCATAGAGAAACTCAATAAAAATAACAAAACTAAGAAAGCAGTTTAGTGAGCACAGGAAGAAATGAAACTATGATAAGGAATACATTACCAAAGAGACTGAAACTATAAAATATCCAAACATTATTGGAGGACCAGGAGAACTTAGTAAATGATATGAAGAATGCAACAGAAAGCATTGGAAGTAGAGTGTCTTTGTGGTAGAGAGATTTGCAAACTCACCAATACAAAACTAGAAATGACAGGAGAAGGCAGAGATTCAAGATATTAAAAAGTGAGGAAATTCCACAGTAGCCATCAGACTTCCTCAGGAAGTGCACATTAGAGTGGAATCCTGTAAGGAACAGAAAGTTAGAAGGCAGCTGATGGTTTATTTAAAGAAGTAATAGTTGATAACTTCCCGAACCTGTGTAAAGAACTGATATACAAGTCCGTGAGCCAACAAAACACCAATAACTTTAAGATAAATTGACCTCCTTGAAGATACGTCATATGCAAATTGAGAAGACAATGACAGAGTAAACTTTTAAAGACAGCCAAAAAAGATATGATAATCAACATAGGAACACCCATTAGTCTATCAGCAGATTTCTGAGCAAAAAACATACACCAAGGGTAAATAAAATTGTATTTTCAAACTACTGAAATAAGAAATCACACACCCAATATTACTTACACAGTTATCACTTAGATAAAAACTGAAAGTAAAGACTTTAATAAACAAACATGAATGAGATGAAAATACAAAACCCAGACACTTTATAAGAGGTGTAGAAAAGAAGTCTTCTAAGAAATATAAAATGGCAAAAATATGCAAAGCATTGACCAAAATGCTAAGGAGAGACCACGAGAATGTTGCATTTGTTTCTTTGGTTATGTTGTTAAATGCTGGTATACTATATGTATTAAGAGAGAAAAAGAGTAAATCAGGGGCAATAAGGTATCATGTTCACAAGAGTAAAAGAAATAATTTGAAACAGTAATCATAAAAAGTGAAGAGTAAAATGAAACAATATTAAAGGAAGATGCTATCAGTGGAAAAAGGACTAAATTATACATGATATGTTTTATTTTTAATTGAAGTAGAGTATATGTAAAATATTGTGTAGATTCAGATGTACAGCATTGTGATTCCAACCACTATGTAGATTATATTGCATTATGAATTATTACAATAATTGTAACATACAATTATTTTAAGCTATTGTGTTTAATTCCCTTATCTATACAGATTATCTTTGTTGCTTTTCTACTTCATGTATACTTCTTTGTAACTGTCAATGTCTTACCATTTAATTCTCTTTCCCTTCCACTTTGGTAAACATAAATTTTTTCCCATATTTTTGAGTATGCTTAAGTCTTGTCTATCTAATCTCTTTACATCTCCATCATGTCTCTATCTAAGTATCGATCTATCTATCTATCTAACTATCTATCTATATATATCTATCTATCATGTACGTATGTATTTATCCTTCTGTCTGTTTATCTGTCATCTATCAATAGATAGCTATACAAAGATGTACACAGATATTTGTTATTCTTTAGATTCCACATATAAATTAATTTATATACTTTTGTCTTTGTCTAAGTTACTTCACTAAACACAAAATTTACTAGGATCTTTCACGATGCTGATATAGCAATGTGTTATACTTTTTCATGGCTGAGTATTATTCCATTGCTTATTTATAGAAACATCACTTCTTCTTAAGTCCATAGTCTGCTGTGGACTCTTGGATTGCTTCCCTGTCTTGCATATTATAAACAGTGCTGTTGTGAACATTGGTTCTTCTCAATTTAGGGTGTTTTCCCCAGATTTTTCTTAGGAGAATTATTACTGGGTCATATGGTATTTAACTTTTTAGTTTTTAAACAAATCTGAATACTGTATTCCTTAGAAGTTGTACCAATTTACATTTCTACCAAGAGTATACAAAAGATTTCTTACCTCCACATCGTCTCCAACACTTACTATTTGTAGAGATTTTGATAATAGACGTTTGGCCACTGTGAACTGATACCTCATTGTGTTTTTGATTTGCAATTACCTAATAATTAGAAATATTGTGAAATTTTATCACTTGCCTGTTACTCATCTGAATGTTTCTTTGGAAAAATATTAACTCAGGTACTCTGCTGTTGCTTTTGATTGGGTTTTGGTTTTTCACCTTGAGTTGTGTAACCTAAATCCATGTTACATCTATAAACCTACATCTATTAACCCCTGGTCACTTGCATTGTTTGCAAATATGTTCTCCAATTACATAGGCAGTGTTTTAATTTCATTGATAGTGTCCTTATCTGTGCAGAAATTTTCAAGTTTGTTTAGGTCCCACTTGCTTACTTTTGCTTTTATTTCTTTTGCCTTAGGAGTCTGATATAATAAAATATTCCTATGATGTATATCCAAGTGTATCACCTATATTCCCTTCTAGCAGTTTTATAGTATCAGGTCTTACATTTAGGTCTTTAATACACTTGGAGTTTATTTTTGTATATGATGTCAGGGAACGCTCTCATTTCACTGTTTTACATGTAGATGTCCTGATTTCCCAACACCATCCATTGACGAGACTGTCTTTTCTCCATTGTGAACTCTTGCCTCTTTTATCATAGATTCATTGCTCATAGGTGTGTGGAATTATTTCTAGGCTCTCTATCTGTTTTTATTGATTATATCTCTGTGCCAATGCCATACTGTTTTTATTACTGTACGTTTGTAGTATAGTAAGCTATCCAGGAGGGTTATACCTCAAGATTTGTTGTTATTTCTCAAGGTCATTTAAGCAATTTTTAATGGTTTCATGTAAAACTTAGAGTTATTTATTTTCTTTCTGTGGAAAATACTACAGCTTCGTAACAGGAATTGCACTAAATCTTTAGGTTTCTATGTGTAGTACAGCCTTGTTAACAATATGAACTCTTTCAATCCAAGACCACAAGACATCTTTCAATTTCTTTGAATCATTTTTATTTCTTTGTCAATGTTGTATAATTTTCACTGTGTAGATATTTCACATATGTGGTTACATTTATTCCAAGATATTCGGGGGAATGGGGTGTTAAATATTATTGCTTTCAACGTCCATTTCATGATATCTCATTATTAATGTTGACAAATGCAAGAGGCGTCTTTACATTAATCTTGTACCTTGCTTCCTTGATGAAGTTATTTATTGTTCATAATAGTCAGTGTGGGGCTCTTAGGACTCTCTCTGTAGATATTTATATCTTCAATACTGGTGACAATTTTGCCTCATTCTTTCCATTTAGTCTTTCTTTTACTTATTTTTCTTTTCCTTTTCCTTTCTTCTATTACTATATTACAGAATTAGTGAGAGTTAGAATCCTTGTCTTGTCCCCGAATTTACCCAGAAGGCTTTCAGCCTTTCCCCTGAGTATTATAAATTGTTATAAATGGCCTTTAGTATGGAGAGAAATTTTCCCATTGTACTCACTTTCATGAGAGTTCTGATGATGAATGTATGCTGAATTTTGTCAAAAGCTTTTCCTTTGTGTACTGACATGGTTTGTGAAATTTGTCCTTCCTTTATTAGATATGTGTCATGCTGCTTGACTTGTGTATGTTGAAACATCCTTGTGACTCTGGAAGGAATCCAAATGATCATAGTATATAATCCTTTCTATGTATTGCTGGATTAATTTGTGGAAGTTTTTCGAGTATTTTTGAATCTATATTCATCAATGATATTGGATTTTCATTTTCATTTCTTTTTTTGGTAGTGTCTTTGACTGGTTTTTTTATAAGGGTAATGGTGGCCTCATGGAATAACTTTGGTAATTGTCTTTCCTCCTTCATTTTTTAAAATACTTGGGGGGAATGGGATTTTAGTGAAGGAATCCAGGCATTTTGTTCAAGGGGTGTTGTTAAAATTTTACATTTTATTTAACTTATTCTCATTGCTCTATTCAAGTTCTCAGTTTTCTCTTTATGCAGTCTTGTCAGGCTGTACAGTTTTAGAAATTTGTCCATTTCTTTTAGGTCGTCCAGTTGGTTGTCACGTAACAGCTCATAGTGCTTTCATAAACTATTTTTGTATTTCTGTAATATCAGATATTATATATACTGTTTCATTTCTTATTATTTTTGGATTCAGTCTCTGTATTTCTTCGTAAGCTTGGCTAAATGCTTTCTTATTTGTTAATATTTTATGAAAAATTAAAGCTGTTGATTTTATGATTTGTAATTTATTTTTCAAATTGTTTATTATTTTCAACCTTATCATTAAAGATTTCTCATTCTACTGCCTTTGGGTTTTGTTTGTTCTTATTTTGTGTTATTTTGGTCCTTTGTATGAGGTTTCCCTTGTTCCTTGTAGAAGGCCTGATTTGTTCACAACTTACCTCGTAGATTACTCTTTGATGCATCCCATACATTTATGAAGCTGTGTTTTCAGTGTCATTTGTCTCCAGGTATTTTATTACCTCTTCGATTTCATCATTGACCTTGTTTTATTGTATTTTTTAAAAGATGTGGTTTTACCTCATGTTTGTGCTTTTCCCATTCTTCTTTCTAGAGTTCATGCATAGTTTCATAGTTTTGTGTGTGGAAAAATACTTGCTATAATCTATATTTGCTTAAAGTTCCTGAGGCTTATTTCATGACATAATATATGGTTAATTCCTTAGATAACATTCTGTGCACACTTGAAAAGTTCATGTGTTCTGCTTTTCTGATGAAGTGTCCAATAGCTCAGTTAGATTCAAATGATCTAATATGGTATTAAGACCTCTATTTCCTTACAGATATACTTTCTGGATCATTTGATCATCACAATAGTGAGGTGTTAAACTCATCTACTATTATTGTTTTATAAGGAATTTATTCTATCTTGTCTACTGAAATTTATTTTTATACTTAGGATCTATGGTGTTAGGCCATACAAAATTTAATGAGTGTAATTCCCAATTTTTTATTGATGTTTTTTTCTTTATATAATCTCAAATTTCTCTCATTTTGGCCCTTATTTTAAAACTTATTTTGTATGAGTAGAGCATTGCAATCTACACTTTCTTGTCATTTCCATGGAATAACTTTTCCATTTATTTCAAGTCTATGTTTATCTTCCACAATAAAGTGAGAATTTTTCGGTGGGAGGCAAAGATGCTGGAGCAGAAGAATGCTCGTAGCTCACCCTTTCCCACAAATGCACCAAGACTCACATCCACAGACCCACTCAGCTAACCAGAGAACCTGCATAACTATAACAGGACATTGTCCTCTTCAATAGATAAAGATGTGAAAAATCTGGTAGGAGAAAAGGATGAAAGAAAGAAGAAAAGGCAAAACAGAGTGGGACAGGTACCATGGGGAGGGAGCAGCAAAGAGGGAGCAGCTCATTTACTGTGTCACCCCAATCCAACTGAGATTTCGGCAGGATGGACGGGGAGCCTCCAAGGCTTGGACCTGTACAAAGTATAAGTTGACTGACAGAACTAAGTTAAACAGGCACAGAGGATCCCTGTGAGTCCTAGCAAATGATGCAGCCTGGAAGCTGGGGGCATGGTCATGCTGCCCAAACTGGGTGTTAGATGGGGATGGCTGCAATGTGGCAGCCTGGAGGAATGGAGTGGGCTTTGTGCTATGGCTGTGGGAGCACAGGGCAGAACACCTGGGCCCTCCATAAAACAACAGGGCAGATGAGCCCTGTGGCTGGAAGGGTGCATTCCCCATCTCTGAAAATCCACAAATTTTCTAGGTGAAGAGAGCTGGGGTTCAGACACAGCCACCATATCCTCTGGTGTTTTGCACCCATGTGGCAGTATAGGCAAAAACTGCATCTACACCTAAGGACTTAGCAGCCTCAAGGGCCAGACAGAGTCTTGTCTAAACCATGAGGCACATAGGGTCCTAATGTAATGGTCCCTCAGGGAACTTGTCCGCTAAGAAAAACAAGGAGCTGGATTTTGGCTCAGATCTGGGACAGGGCAGTTCCTCAGACTTCCCTGAGCCCACTTCCAGTGTGCATAACCAAGGCAGAGTGTACAGTGGCACAGAGCAGCAGAGTGATCAGCACAATAAGGGGGTGGGTGACCCCCACATTTTTGGCTGGAATGCCACCACTGACCATTGTGTAGAGAGAGGGTGTGATGCCCAATCCTGCCTGGTCAGTCTGCAACATCTGACTGCAGCATTGGGCAGGGCAGTGACAAGCCAGCTCAGAGTAAAGAGAGCTTCATCAGACCCAGTGTCGGGTGTAGGAGTGATCTGCTTACTGACATGCCCTGGGAGCAGCACAGATGGGGTCTCCAATTGACGGCCTCTGGAAACAGGAAGCTAAAGATTTCACATTAAATGTACACATTCTCCAGGAGGACACTGAACACACTCTTGTTTTAATCAGTTTTTCCGGTTCCATTTTCTATTACCCTCCTAATTTCTACTTCTTCAATTATATATACCCCCATTTTAATACCTTTGAAATTTTTAAAAATATTTTTATTATTATTTTTCAAAACTCTGCTTCAACTTGCTTTTCTATTATTCATTATAGAATATCTTCAAACCTTTACTTCACCCTTCTTTAAAATTCTTTATCTCTTTCTCTCTTTTCTAAGTTGTACTGCTACATAAGCATTAGTTAGATAAAGTCCTTTAGGATCACAGAAGATAACTGATACATGAAAAATGACAGTGCCAGAGAGGTAGGAGCAAGATGAAGGAGCAGAGAAACCATTCCCAATTAAAAGCACAAGAGAAATCCCCTGAAAGAATGATCAGTGAAATAGACAATGATATCCTACTACATCAAGATTTCAAAAAAGGAGTGATCAAACTACTGAAGGAAATAAAAAAGATAGTGTTTACAGATATAAAGTATGTCATAAATGAAATGGAAGCTTTACAGAAGAGCCGAGTAGAATAGGTAAACTCATTAACTGAGATGAGGAATGATCAAAAGGTGTCGCAAAGCTGACTAGATAAAACAGAGGAACGAATTAGTGACTTAGAAGACAGTACAATAGAAAGCACCCAATCAGAAGAGCTACAAGAGAAACAATGAGAAACAAATGAAAAAAGCATAAGGGACCTATGGGATAATAGAAAGCATGCCAATATTGGCATGATAGAAGTCCTTGAAGGGGAGGAAAGATCAAAGGGGATTGAAAAGGTGTTTGAAAAAATCATGACTGAGAACTTCCCAAACTTAAAGAAGGAATCAGATATCCAAGTACAGGAAGCTCAGAGTGTCCCAAACAAGAAGAACCCAAATACACCCACAAAAAGACATATAATTAAGATTGCCAGATTCAGGGATAAAGAAATGATCCTAAAGGCAATAAGAGAAGACCAAAGAGTGAGTTACAGGGGAATGCACAGAAAGCTCGCAGCTGATTTCACTACACAAGTACTACAGGTCAGAAGGGAGTGGTAAGACATATTCAAAGTCCTGAAAGGAAAAAATGATATACCGTTGGATACTTTGATCAGCAAGGCTGTCTTTTATGGTAGAAGGAGACATAAAGAATTTCACAGACAAGAAAACGCTACAAGAGTTTAGCAACACTAGACCCCGATAAAAGAAATATTGAAAGGTCTTCTCAAAAAAGAAAAGAAGCAGGATACTACAGGAATGTGAAACTCACAGCTGGAAACGTGACAACTCATGAATTATAAATAAAATAAACAGAAAATTTTAAAACAAGACATAGAAATCATTGAGAGTGGGAAAGGGAGGCAGAAAAATAGAGAATTTTTTTTGTTCTTTCATTTTAAAATTTTTTGTTCTCAGTAGGATGGGTTTGAGATCATGTTAATATCATTTTAATAAAATCAGTTATAGTAATTGTCAAAAAGACTTATAAAAAAGGGTAACAAGAATAAATAAACTTATCAGGGAGTCAATAAAACTAAATAAAATTCATGAAAATACAAAGGAAAATTACCAAACCATAAAAGGAAGATGAAAGGAACAAAGAGGAAATAATAAATCAAATGGAAAATATGGTAAAAATGGCAATAAACTCAAACCTATCATCAATTAATGTAAATTTTAATGGATTAAATGCTCCAGTTGAAATTCATAGAGTGACATGCTGGATAATAAAGCAAGAACCTTCAATATGCTGCATACAAGAGACCCAATTCAGAGAGAAGGACATATATAGATTGTGACTGAAAGGATGGAAAAGGGTATTCCATACAATTGGAAAAGCCAAAAAACAGGTGTTGCATTACTGATTTCAGACAAAATACTCTTTAATACAAAGGCCATAAAGTAAGATAAAGAAGGACATTATATAATGATTGACGGAGTGATACAATATGAGGATAGTACACTCGTTAATTCATATGCACCAAATACAGGAACACCAAGTACATAAAATAATTACTAACTTATATTAAGGGGGATTTATATTTGGAGATTTCAACACTGCATTAACATCACTGAAAAGATCATTGAGACAGAAAATAAATTAGGCAACAGAGAAATTAAATAATACAATTGAAATAATACACATGGTGCATATTTTCAGAGCATTGCACCCCCCATAATAGGATATGCATTCTTTTGAAGTGCACGTGGAATATTTTCCAGGATTCATGATGCACATGGGCACAAAAGAAACCTCAGCGATTTTAAGAAGATAGTAATTACCTCAAGCATCTTTACTGAACACAATGCCATGAAGGTAGAAATCAACAACAGAGAAACAAATGATAGCAAAAGGAAAACATGGAGATTAAACAATATTTTATTAAAAAAACCAATGGTTCAATGAAGAAATCAATGCTGAAATGAAAAATTACCTTCAGACTAAAGAAAATGAATACAAAACCATACAAAATTTATGGGACACAGCAAAAGCAGTGCTGAGAGGGGAGTTTATAGTGATACAGGCCTTCCTCAAAAAGAAGAACAATTACAAATAAACAATTTAACCCACTAGCAGAATGCACTTGAAAAAGAAGTACAAAAAACATTAAAGGCAGCAGAAGTAAGAAATCATAAATATTGGGGAGGAAATAAATAAAATAGAGATTAAAAACACCATAGGGAAAAATGCAACAAACCCAAAAGCTGGTTTTTTGAAAAAGTAAGTAAAATCAACAAACCACTGTCCAAACTCAAATAAAAGAAAAGAGTGAGAGCACAAATTAGCAAAATAAGAAAGGAGAATGGAGAAATAACAACAACTAAAAAATAAATACAGAATATCATTTGAAAATATTATTAAAAGTATATTGAAACAAACTGTATAACCTAGATGAGATGGACAAGTTTCTAGAAACATACTGCCCACCAAGACTGAATCAAGAAGAAACTGACCCCTTGAACAAGCAGAGCACTAGAAATGAAATCAAAATAGCAATATAAAACCTCCCTAAAAATAGCATTCCAGGACCGGGCGGTTTCACTGATGATTTCTACAAAACATACAAAGAAGACTCATACCAGTTCTTCTCAAACTCTTCCAGAAAATTGAAAATGAAGGAATACTCCCAAAGTCATTGTATGAATCCACAATCACCCTGATACCACAACCAGGCAAAGACACTAACAAAAAAGAGGATTATAGGCCAATATAACTTATGAACACAGATGCCAAAATCCTCACCAAAATAGTAGAAATTAGAATCCAACAACACAGATAAAAGATTATACATCATGACCAATTGGGGATCTTGCCAGGGACACAGAGGTGGTTCAACATATGCAAATCAATCAGTGTAATGCAGCACATCAACAAGAGAAAGGACCAAAACCACATGATCATCTCAATAGATTCAGGAAAAGCATTTGATAAAATTAAACACCCATGTATGATAAAAAATCTCACCAAAGTGGGCATAGAGGGAACATATTTAAGCATCATGAAAGCTATAGAAACAAACCTACAGCCAACATAGTACTCAATGGTGAGAAAGTCGAAATATTCCAACTAAAATCTGGGACAATACAAGGATGCACACTATCACCACTCCAACTCAATATAATCTTGGAAGTCCTAGCCACAGCAATCAAAGAAGAGAGAGAATTAAAAGGGATGCAAATTGGAAAGGAAGAGGTAAAAGTCTCACGATATGCAGATAATATGTTACTATATATAGAAAACCCTGCAAGATCCAGAAAAAACTACTAAAGCTGATTGAAGAATTCAGCAAGTTAGCAGGTTACATGATTAAGTTTCAAAAATCAGTGACATATCTTTACGCTAATGATTCAGATAATACCGTAGATGTACAGTCAACATGACAGCACTGTATCTGTAGGAAAACATACATATAGGCCAATGGAACAGAATAGAGAGCCCATAAATGAACTCACAAACTTTGGTCAATTACTCTTCGACAAAGCTGGCAAGAAAATACAAAGGAATTGAGATAGACACTTCAGCAAATGGTGTTGGGTAAACTGGAAAGTAGCATGTAAATCAATGAAGCTAGAGCACTCCCAATGAAGCTAGAACACCATGCAGAAAAATAAAATCAGAATGGATCAAAGACTTAAACATAATCCAAGATAAAATAAACCTCCTTGAGGAAAATATATGCAAAACATTATCTGACTTATGTCTCAAAATTCTTCTTGTAGAAGAAATAAAAGCAAGAATAAACAAATGAGAAAAAAATGAAACTTACAATCTTCTGCACAGTACAGAAACCGGAAGTGAAACAAAAAGACAACCTACGGAATGGGAAAATAATTTGCATATGAAACCGACAAAGGCTTGATCTTCAGAGTACATATGCAGCTCATCTAACGGAATAGAAAAAATAAACAATGCAATCCAATAATGGTCAGAAAACCTAAACAAGCGATTCTCCAAGGAAGACATGCAAATGATCAAAAGACACATCACAAAATGCTCAGTATCGCTGATTATCAGATAAATGTAAATCAAAACTACAGTGAGGTATCACCTCACACTAGTCAGAATGGCCATGATCCAAAAATCCACAAATGGCAAATGCTGAAGAGGCTGTGGAGAAAAGGGTACCGTCCTTCACTGCTGGTGGCAATGCGGTTAGGTGGAGCCACTGTGGAAAACAGAATGGAGATTCTTCAAAAGCCTAGGAATAGACTTAACATTTGACCTAGGAATCCCACTCCTGGGCACAAATCCAGAAGGAACCCTATTTCAGGATAACACTTGAACCACAATGTTCATAGCCAGCACTATTTACAATAGCCAAGACATGGAAAGAGACTACATGTCCATCAACAGTTGATTGGAAAAATTAGATGTGGAATATTTATACAATAGAATACTAGTCAGCCATATAAAATGACAACATAACGGCATTTTCAGCAACATGGATGGTCCTGGAGAATATCAGTCTAAGTGAAATAAGCCAGAAAGAGAAAAAAAAAATTTCATGTGAGATGGCTCATCAGTGGAATGTAAAAACTAAACAAAACAAAACAAAAAGCCCTAATTCAAAACAGAAATAGACTCACAGACATAGAATACAATATTTTGTTTGCCAAGGGGGTGGAGGGCGGGGAGAGATAGACTGGGAGGTCAAAATTGTAGAATAGATAAACTTGATTGTACTGTGTAGGACAGGGAAATGTATAAAAGATCTTACGGCAGCTCACAGAAAAAGAAATGGGACAAAAAATGTATGTATGTTCATTGTAACTGAAAAATTGTGCTCTACGCTGGAATTGGAGACAACTTTGTAAAATGAATGTAAACCAATAAAAAAAGTAAAAAAAAGAAAAAAACATGATCCTAAATATTACAGGTGCAAATTTAAATTATAGAGGAAAAATAACTATTCAAAAGTGTAGTAAAACAAAAGATTTTGTTTTATGTTTTCTTTTTAAGATAAGCAAAATCAGAAAACCTCTAACCAGGTCCATCATGAAGGAAAGAGACATGCTCCAAAGAAATAAAGTCAGAAATAATAGAAGAGAAATAACAATTGTTACTTAAGATATACAAAAAAGTGTTCATTTTGTCAACACATATATGCCAATAAAATGGACAAATTAGAAGAAATAGACAAATGTCTAGAAAGAGACAGAGATAAGGAGAAACAATTTGAGCAAACTGTTTACTAGAAGAAAGATAGAATCTGCATTTAAAAAAATTGTTATTTAGAAGTGTAGATATAAACAACTCCCGTGGAGAACTGTACAAAAAAACAAAGCATAACTTATACTCTTCAGACTATTCAAAAATTGTGAAGGTGTGGGAAACTTCCAAATTAATTCTATGAAGATTTCATCACCCTGATAGCAAAGCCAAAAACAAAGTACGGGCAAAGACATCTTCAAGCCAACATATTTGATTGATTTAGATGCAAATATTCTACAAAATATTATTAGGAAACTAAATCCAGCAATACCAAAAATTAGTCATACACCATAATAAACTTGGATTCATTGCAGGGTCACAAGAGAGGTTCAACATACACAAATCAATAAGTTTGAAGCACACATTAACAAAAGTAAAAGAAAAAATGACATGGTTATCCCAATAAATCCATCAAAGCATTTCACAAAATTCAACATTTATTCATTAAAACAGCAACAACAACAACAACAACAACAACAACAATAATAACAACAGCAACAACAACAATAGAAACCTCTTACCAAAGTAGGATTAAGGAAATATATCTCAACATATCTAAAGTCATTACTCACAAACCCACAGACAATATAATATACTAAAGTGAATAACTGAAAGCCAAATTAAGGAATACGACAAGGATACCCACTCTCACCAATTCTATTAAACACAGTATGGGATATCCTAGCCACAGCAATTGGAATAGAAAAAAATTTATTCATGTTGGATTGAATGAAGTAAATCTGTTATTATTTTAGATGACATAATAATCTATATAGAGAACCCTAAAGATTCTCCACACCAGAACAACTAAAACTAATAAAGACATTTAACAAAGTTGCATGATTCATGACTAATATACAAAAACTGTCACATTTCTTTACACTAACAATGAAATATTCCATAATTTAAAAAAATCCATATGAAATAAGATCAAAAAATTAAAAACCTATAAAAAAACAAGATAATAAAATCGAAAGGACACTAATAAATAAATTTGAAGAAGATGAATAGAAATGGAAAGAAATCTCAAAGTCTTAGCTTAGAGGAATTAATATTGTTAAAATATACATACTATAAAAGATGTCTACAGATATAAAGTGATTCAGATCGAAATACATGATATTTTCCAAAGAAATAAAAACAGTCTTATGATTTGTATGGAACTGCAAAAGAACCAGAACTGCAAAAGAAACAATCAGTGAAAAGAACAAAGTTGGAGACATAACCCATAACCCTCCCAGATCTCAGACTATATTACAAAATTACAGTAATCAAAACAGCAGAATACTGGAAAACAAACAAACAACTATCTCACTGGAATAGAACACAGAGGCAGAAATAAAACATCACACCTATGGTCAAATAAACTATGGCAAAGGAAACAAAAATATACAATGCCTAAAGACAGTCTTCAGCAAGTGATGTTGAGAAAGCTAGACATCTACATGTAAATCAATGAAATTAGAACATTCCCGCACATTGTACATATATAAACTCAAAATGATTTAAATATTTGAATCTAATACATGACACAATAAAACTCCTGGAAACTAACATAGGCAAAACTATAGATATATTGTAGAAAAATTTTCCCATGTCACTCTCCCAAGCTGAAAACAATAAAAGCAAAATAATCAAATAGGTTCTAATTTAACTTAAAAGCTTCTACACAGCAAAATTATCAGAATGAAAAGATGAACTTCCAAATGGGAGAAAACTTTAGGAAACAATGTAATCAACATAAGGCTAATTTCTAAAATACACACATCATTCATAAAATTCCATTTCAAAAATCCACAAACAACTCAGCCAGAAAATGAGTAGAAGACAAGTCTCTAAAAAAGACACACAGATGACAAACAGGAATATAGAAACATGCTCACTTAGCTAATCATTATATAAAGGCAAGACAAAAATAAAATAATGTTTTACCTCACACTATTGAGAAGGGTTTTCATCAAATGTCTACAAATAATAAAGACTTTGGAGGTTGTAGAGAAAAAGGGACAGTACAACGCTGTTGGTGGGAATGAAAATTGGTGCAACCACTTTGGAAACAGTATGGAATTTCCTTTAAATAACAAAAAAAAAATACATATCATATGACACAGCAAACCCACTCCTGGGCATATAAAATATAAAACCTGAAAACAAAGAATCCTAGGGTAAAACATAAGAAGTACACTTGATTTAAATTGATTTTTCATATGTCTCCTCTCTCAAGGGAAGCAGAAGCAGAAATAACAAAATATGACTGTGTCAGTCTAAACACATTTACACTGCATAAGAAATTATCAATAAAATGAAAAGTCAACCAACACAATGGGAGAATATATTTGCAAGTGATATTTTCCAATCAAGTGTTAATATCCAAAATATATGGCAAAGTCATACACAACAACAACAAAAAATCCAAACAATCCAATTAAAAAAAGTCCATAGGAACTGAATAGATTGATCTGAATCATTTTTCTGTAGAAAACATACAGTTGGCTATATGACATGAAAATGTGTTCAGAGTTATAAATTATTAGGAAATTCATAAACCAAAAATTAGACAAGACGTCACATTTGTCAGAAGGCTCTCATCAAAAAGAAAAGAAATGTATGTTGGTGAGACTGAGGAGAAAAGGGAACGCCGTGGACACTGTTGATAGGAATGCAAAGTATTGATTCCATTGCACATAAACATCAAATTTTATTCATCCAGTTTTTTATCAAGGGATGTTGGGTGTGTAGGCCCCTGTCTGAAGGCTCTAGAGAATAAGCCCATGGACTGAACTGATAAGCTGTGAGGAATGTCATATATCCAGGCTGGATAAGAAATGGCCTACTCAATGTATCCAGTATGGATGGCTGTATAGCCTATGCTGGGTAAAATACTCAGAGGAGGATAACCTAAGTCAGGCACAGCCAGCTGGATAAGAGATGGCCCACTAAATGAAGTTCGGTGATGAACTTTAAGACAATCCTTTATCATTTAACATCCTGTGCTTACTGCGGGAGTATGTGGACATAAATAGCTTAAGATTATTATCATTGTTATAACTTAGATGTTATGTGAGGCATTTTGCATGTCCTATATAAACCCTTTTTCTAAGAATCAATAAGCAGAGAACTGATTCTCTTCTCTCCACACTGTTTTTGTGTGTATATGATATCATACCACTGACATGGTTAATTTAATTTGTTGGGAGTATCTTCAAAAGATGTTGCATTATATACAATGCTCTTTCCGCACTTATTGAGATGATTATGTGAGTTTTATTTCTCATTCTCTTAGTGAGGCATGTCACCTTTATTGATTTGAATATTTTGAAGAATCCTTAAACCCAGGGATAAATTCATTTACTCATGTATGTGTATGAAACGTTAAATGTGTTGTTGAATTCATTTTGCTTGTGTTTTGTAGAGAATTTTGGCACATATATACATCAAGGATAATATTCAATATTTTGCTTATAATGTCCTTTCTAGCATTATTAAGCAAATAAAGATGGCATCATAAAACAAGTACGGATACTTTCACCCCCTTCAAATTCTTGGATGGTTTGGGGAAGAATTGGTGAGAAATTTTCTTCAAATGTATTAAAGAATTCACCAGTAAATTCATCTTGTAAATATTTTGTGGTTTGGGAGGTTTTGATTACTGATTTACTCATACACACTTTTGCTCTATTTAATTTCTTCTTGATTCATTATTGGAAGACATATGTTTCTAGGAATATGTCTTTTGTTCTAGGTCATTCAAGTTGTTGGCTAGTGGTAATTACTTATGATGCTATGCATCTCTATAACGTCAGTTGTAATATCTTCTCTTTTATTTCTAATTTTATTTGAGTCTTTATTTTCTTTGCCAACCTAAATATTTGTCCACTTTGTGTTTAAAACAAACAGACTTAGGTATTTTTTTTCTTTTCAATTGTTTCTCTTGTTATTTACCTTTCTCTCATTCATTCAATTTTCTTCTTCTTTCTGTTTTCTCCTAGATTCTTGATGTGTAAACTTAAGTAGTGTGAATATTTGTATTTCTTTTATTATTAAATACTATTTATTTATTTCTTTGTTAACTTTCTTACTTATTTACTTATTTATTCATTTATTTATCATTGAAGTACTGCCATTTACAATGGGTCAATCTGTAGTGTTTAGCACAGCGTCCCACTTCATGCGTATATTTGTGTGCTAATTAAATTTAACTTCACAATATTTAACATACTGCCCTGTGTCATACAAAGAAATTTTGAAAATATCTGTTTTTATATATAGTGGATAACATTTATAACTCTACAGCTCCCAAATCTATCCTCTCAAAATCTCTTTCAGCAGTAACCGTAAGATTATAAAGAAGATCTGCATGTATGTTTCAGTTTTGTAGATGAAATCATAGTGTTCTCTTCCAAATATTTTTTTTAAGTTTCTACATATATCCTGTCATATATTATTTTTCTTTCTCTTTCTGGCTTACTTCAATTAGTATGACAGATTATTGGGACATATATTTTGCTGCAAAATTCATTGTTTTATCATTTTTTATGGCAGAATATTATTCCATTGTGTAAATATGGCATAATTTCTGTACACTGTTATGTGTTGATGGACAATTTGGGTGCTTCCATGTCTTGGCTGCTGTATATAGCACTGCTGAGAACATTGGGGTGCAGTTGACATTTTGAATTAGGGTTCTCTTTGATATATACCCAGAAGTGGGATTGCTGGATCATTATGTTAAGTCAATTTTTATTCTTTTGAGGAATCAAGATCCTGTTTTCCACAGTGACTACACCAAACTTCATTCCTACCAACAGTGTCGGAGGGTTTCCTTTCTTCACAGCTTCCCCAGCATTAATTGTCTGTGGACTTTTGAATGATGGCCATTGTGTCTATTGTGAGGTGATACTTCATTAGAGTTTTGAATTGCCTTTCTCTGATAATCATAGTGAGCAATTTTTTTTCATATATCTGTGTCATTTGTATGTTTCTAATGGAGAATTGCATGTATAGGGCTTCTGCCAATTTTCAGATTGGGTTTCTTATGTTTAAGCATTAGTATTAGGTTGTATGAACTCTTTATATTTTGGAAATTTAGCCTTTGTCAGTTGCATCACTTCTAAATATTTTCTTTATCCTGTCAGTTGTCATTTTGCTTTGTTTATGGTTCCCTTTGCTGTGCAAAAGCTTATAAGCTTGATTAGGTCCTATTTATTAATTTTGAACTTACATCAATTACCTGGGTAGGCTGTTTTAGGAGATCATTGCTCCGATTTAACTTAGAGTATTTTGTGTATGTTTTCTTCTAGGAGATTTACTGTGGCTTGGCTTACATTTTAGCCTTCAAGTCATTTTGAGTTTATTGTTGTGTATGAAGTGAAGGAGAATTCTAACTCCATTGCTCTGATCCTGCAATCCAATTTTCCCAACACCAGTTGGTGAAGAGATGGTCTTTTCTCTGTCATATTCTTGGTTACTCTGTCAAATATTAATTGAACATAGGCCTGTAGATTTATTCCTAGGCTCTCTATTCTGTTCCATTGATCCATATGCCTGTTTCTGTAACAATATCATGACGTTTTGATTATTGTAGCTCTACAATAGTGTATGGAGAGCAGGCAGGTTATTCCTCCAGCCTCTTTCTTTGTCTTCAATATTGTTTTGGAAATTATCGATCTTTATTGTATCTATATAATTCTTATGATCAGTTGTTCAGTCCTAAAAAGAAATGTTTTGAATAATTTGATAGGAACTCATATTACGTCTGTGGATTGCCTTGGGTAGTATGTCCATTTTAACAATAATATTTCTTCCATTATGAGACCTTTGGGTATCTTTTCAATTCTTCAAATCTTTCTTGATTACCTCAATCAATGTTTTCTTGTTCTCCATGTACAATTCATTCACCTCCTTGGTCTGAGATATTCTTAAGCATTTTATAAATTTGGGTGTAGTTATAAAAGGGGTTGTTACTATACTTTGTTTTCCTGTTGATTCAATGGTAGTGTAAAGAAATGTAATTTGTTTTTGTACATTACTGTGGCTACCTTGCCCATTTCCTTTTTTAGCCTATGTATTCTTTGTGAAGCTTTTGCAATTTCTATATATAGTGACATGTCTGCATATCATGACAATTTTACATCTTCTTTTCCAGTCTGAATCCTTTTATTTCTTTTTCTTGCCTGATTGTTGTGGCTAGGAATTCCAAGACTATATTGAGTTGAAATTGTGAGAATGGGGATTCTTGTCTTGTCTCAGGTTTTTGTGGGAATGGTTCCAGGTTTTCACCATTATTATGCTGGCTATATATTTGTCATAAATAGGTTTCATTATGTTGAGATATGGTCCCTCTATGCCCACTGTGATAAGAACTTTCATTGCAAATAGGTGTTAAATGTAAACAATTGCTTTTTCTGCATCTACTGAGATGAACATCTTTTTTGTCTTCTCTTCTGTTGATATGGTGTATCACATTTGATTGATTGATTTGCATATGTTAAACTATCCTTGTGTTCCTGGGATGAATCTAACTTGTCCATGGTTCATGATCTTATTTTTAAATGCTTTTGGATTCTGTTTGTTAATAATTTCTCAAGGACTTTTACTTCTAAGTTTATCAATGATATTGGCCTATAGTTTTCTTTTTGGGGTAGTGTCTTTGTCTGATTTTAGTATCAGGTTGATGTTGGCCTTATGGTGTGAGTTTGGGAGTACTCTCTCCATATCAGTCTTTTGGAAGAGATTGAGGAGGACTGGTATGGATTTTTCTTAGTATGTTTGGTCAAATTCCCCACTGAAGCTATTTGGGTTTGAATTTTGTTTGCAGAGATTTTTTATTTTATTGATAATTCTATTCCATTTCTGGTGATCTGTTTGTTCAAATGGCTAACTTCTCCTTGATGCAATATTGGTGGGCTGAATGTTTCTAAAAACTTCTCCATTTCTTCCTGGTTATCCAGTTTGTTTCCATACAATTGCTCATGGTATTCCCTTATGATATTTGGTAAATTTGTTGTACCCTTTGAAGTTTATCCATTTTCATTTCTAATATTATTTCTGTTCTCTCTCTTTTCTTGTTGGTGAGCCTGTCCAGAGGTTTGTCAATTTTGCTTACCCTTTCAAAAAATAAATTGATTGATTTTTTTCTATTTTTTAAACTCTATTTCAATTATTTCTTCTTGATCTTTATATTTTCAGTCTTTCTGTTGACTTTTGGTTTTGTTTGCTCTCCTTTTCTTTATTACTTTACATAGAATGATTGATTATTTATTTGAAATTCTACCTCTTGTTTGAGGAGGGCCTTGTCACTATGAACTTCCCTCTTAAGCCAGCTTTAACAGTATTCCAGAGACTTTGTGTAGTGTTTTGTCATATTTCCCAAGGTATTTTTTAATTTCTTCTTTACTTCATCATCTCCCCCCCTTGTTTTAGTACCATGTTTTTTAATCAGGATGCTGTCATTTTTTCTCCCTGTTTTTCTGTGGTGGATTTCTTGTTTCATGGTATTATACTCAGAAAAGGTGCTTGAAATAATTTTTATCTTCTTAACATGTGGAGGCTTCTTGAGTACCTGAGTACATAATCTTTCATAGAAAATGTTCCTTGTGCACAGGAAAAGAATGTATATACTATTTTGGGGAGAAGTACTGTTTTGAAAATATCAAGCATCTCCAATTACTTTATAATTTATTTTATTATCTATGTTCCCTTATTAATTTTCTTTGTGAAAGACCAGTCCAGTGATTGTAATGGGGAGTTGCAGTGTCCTACTTTGATTGTATTCCCAGGGATTTCTCTATTTTTATCTATTAGTATTTTCTTTATTTATTTATGTGCTCCTATATTGACTGCATATATATTAATAGGTGTAATACCCTCATTTTGATTTGCTCCTTTAATCATTAAATTATGTCCTTGCTTATCTTTCTCTATGGCCTTTTTATAAAGTCTCTTTTTGTGAAGTCAGTACTGCTAGTCCAGCTTTCTTGTCATTTGTATTTGCATGGAGTATATTTTTCCACCTTCTGACTATAAATGGATGTGTGTTCCTCTTACTAAAGTGGGTCTCTTCTATGCTTCATAATGTAGGGTCTTGTTATGTTATCACATCTGACAATATATATCTTTTGATTGAAGCACTAAGTCCATTAACATTTGTGGTAATTATTGATAGACTGGTGTTTATTTCCATATTGAACTTCTTTCTCCAGTTGATTTGGTATTTTCTTTTTGTTCATTTCTTTTTTTTTTTATGGCTTGATAAGTTTTCTTTTATTACCTTGGTTTCTTTTTGTCTTTGTGACTTCATTGTAAGCTTTTGACTTATGGTATCTTGTTTTGTATGTATATTGGCCAGTACTAAATATGTTTATTTTAACTGATAAGAATACAAACTCAAACCCATCCTTCAGAGAACAGAAACAAGAAGAAAACACTCTGTATTTTCCTGTTTCACTCTGTGACTTTTAAAAATTTTGATGTCCTTTTTTACAACTTCATATTTATTCTGTTATAAGTCATTGCAGATATTGCCTTTCTAATTATGCCTTTCTCTTTTTTATAGCATC